>NC_091017.1:68059798-68665951 GCF_041296385.1 Aphelocoma coerulescens | reverse complement strand
TACTTAGATTAATCATTTCATTCCTGTACTTTCTGACTCAGCAGGATTTATTTTCTGCCCCACACAGATAACAGCCTCCCCAAATCAAGCACAAACTTTGGACTTCCATACAGCAGAGAAAGCTTTTATTTCTCAATCACCCAAACCAAATACACTGAGACAGTTTGTATTCACGAGCTTCAGCAAAGGAAATGAGCTTTCCCTATTCTTCTTTCATCTTGCAAGTGGAATTAAATTCCTCTTATCTACTGGAATTAACAACACACTTGGCAAATAGAGCCTCTAAAATACCCAAGTATCAAGAAATTAGAAAATATGTGTTGACATGGAAACAATAATTCTGTTCCTCTCCAAACCACCAACTATTAAAAGGAGAAAAATAAAATCTATATTCCACACTTAAGCTCCCACAGAACATCTTTTTTTAAAAAAAAAAAATCTTTTTTTTTTTTTACCCTTGGCAGGCTAAATCCCCACCTTTTGCTGCATTGTAGGGGAATTAAAGGAAAACTAGGTACTTCCTTTTATAATTAGGTGAACTGATTTTTAATTAAAGGTTAACAATTTTCAGCTGTTTCTAGTTTGCAGGTAAAAATAAGAGTTTATTCTTAAGGAAATCTTCTTATAGGTAGCCAGGAAATAATTATGTAATCATATATTGAGTAGAGATTATGTATTATGTTGTTCAAATAGATTTGCTACCTCTTTTCCTTCAGAGGACTCTTTTTACAGCGTCACATGCCCATCAAGGTCGGAAGAGACCTTCAAGAATATCCAGTCCCACGTTAAACATTTAGAAAAGGGCACCACTCAAGGTTTTTTCCCGGAATGAGATTTCTCACTGAGGTTGTCACAGCTTTTCTGCTGTCTTTTAAAGCAGAGAAAACTATGTCAGTATATCTAAAACTGTTTATTCTGAGGAGTGGAGTAGAAAGCCACCGCTCCTTGGTCTTAAAAAAGAAGGGGGAGGAGCAGAAGCAATGAATATTTAGTGCTGCTTCAATTCCTTCTCCCTTCTGAGGATTTGCATAAATGTGTACTATTTGAAATGTATTTTTATATTTCTATATACATATTCAAACTCCTTTCTTTACTAGCATGCCAGAACACTTCTGGGATGGATAAAAAGACTTTCAAGAAAGAAGCACTTAGAATCCTTAGCCATACACTGAAACACTTAATTTGCAGAACTGAAATTTTACCCATCTGTTTGGTGATTTTGCTTAGTACTAGAAAGTGCAGGGCCATGGAAATTTATTTATGGGAGCTTGATTATATGTGGAATACAGATATCTCCTTAACTCGTGTTGGCATTGAGAAACTAAATTTTTACTTCCTCAGGCATTCAAAAATTGGAGAAAAGATATTTCAATATGGATTCAGTAGAAATTAAAGCTTGCTTTTGCCTCTCGTGATGCTCTATGGAAGAACATGCCTGAAGGAATATCTGGAAGACCAAAACCAGTAGACAGCCACCAGGATAGAAATGCTCATAGAATTTCAATTTATCATCCTATAAGCTTTGTTCCATTCGCTAGGTGCCGCTTGGTTTAGTGTCAGTAGTTTTCCCTTTGGTCAAGGTAGCCCAAAATAGTATCTTCCTATAGTTCAGGATTAGCATCTCCAGCCACCAAAATGTCTACAGTAGAGAAAATCCTGTAGTGATAATTTTGGCTTCAACAAAAAACTATAAAATCTGCTTTCATATAAAACTAGCAAAATAATTGGAATTTTTCCAAATTACTGCTGCCCTCTAGTTGAGACCTGAAGAAGGGTTCCCGGGTCCTTTTTTTTTTTTTTTTTTTTGGCAGCTTTATCTATAGACCTAGGTTATAATTTCTAGTAACAACTTTCCTTTCACATTCATCTTTTTAGACCATTTGGCCACAGGTACCAGAGCTAAATATATTAAAAGGTGTTTATAAACATAACAAGCACAACACTTTCTGCTTAAGTAACCAGCCTTGTATGCTTGAGACAGTATTTCTTAGAAGAAGAATAAAATCTTTAAAAGGCAGAGTGCAACCCTCAGTCTTGAGAAATATGAGGAAAGATTTTTTATTTATCAGCGAAAATCTGAGACACAGACGAACTTTTGTCAATATGGATCTGAAAACCCTGAAAACTCTAGATGCTTCCTGTCTGAAGTTTGGCCTTGGAACCATCTTACAATTCCATCTATGGACCTTTGATTAAGTCAACTGCACTTGCACTGGCCCCCACAGAATAATGATGTTAAGGTGTGAATGTGTGGGGGCATGCTATAAAAAGTTTAAGGCTATGCAGCTAAACCCAAAACTTCTGATAAGCATTAACACATTCTGGACTCCATTAAATAAATGCACAGCATGTGTCATGTCCATTAATTATATTCAGTGATATTTTTTTCCACTTTTTCCCGTGTTTGAAAAAAAAGAATTATGCTTCTATTCCTTTTCCTTCTTTCTAGTTGACATCTGTGCATATGCTATCCACAATCCCCGCGTAAACTTTTAAGTTCTCTTTTAGGTAGGCTTGGTCCAGGCCTTTTCATACAGACTGGGACCTTCCCCTAGTGAAGCCTGGAAAGCAACACCAATAGTACTGGACAGCTTTGACGTGGCTGAGGACACAGAGAGCAGTATCAGTCACAGCTGCATTTTCCAAGGGCCTGATGTCTCAGGAATGTTCACTGCCAGAGGGGGGTGGAAGTTCCTGTAAACTGTCACACATCTTCGTGTTCCTCACTTACAGACAGTACCACATGAGAATTTTATCACCTCAGAAGATTTTATATTCTGCTGGCATGAGGCTGTGTTGTATGGGTTTTTTTACATAAGAACAGTGTAAGATATGCAGTGTAGGATAAAGAATGGGAAATCAGCACACATCAGCCTGGGCTGCAAAACAGAGTTAAATTGACTCAGGGCCAATGGATTGTAGTATCATCGACTTCAAGGGAGAAGCTGTAGCTCCACATAAAGAGTAGTTTTCCAAGGAGTCACATTTGCATGGGATCACAATGTGCTTAATAAGCGTTAACCTCTCTGCAACAAAAGGGACCATACTATGCTGCTTCTTACTACAGAAAGCACAACATTATTTACATCTTTACTGTCATAAGTACTGATATCTGTGGTTATCCAGACTGTGTAGCATTGCACTGAAATCCTTGCAAGCTTCACCTGCCATTCCCAAATAAAAATTACATTTTTGCCAATGTTTTTTGTAAGTGTAGTGACTTTTATATTATTCATGCTTTGTCTTGGCTCTTCCCAAAGCCTCCTCTGCATTTGTATTTCTGCACACTTCCCTGCTGTAACCTCAGAGTTTGTCATCTTTGTGTATGAATTCTATACAGATGCTCATCATTACGTGCTAGACTTCCTATCATGTGCAGCAGCCTGCAATACTAAAATTTATTTGTCCTGACCAACTTTCCAAAAGCTGACTGCTGACATGAGAGAACAGTCCTTGATTGTCTCACTGTAACAAAGATTTCTTTCATCCTCAGCCATTGTTCCCTTTGATGTTATTTCACGCTTTCTGTTTTCAAAGTGTGCCTGGGAGTTTTATTTGACCTAGTGATCATAATGCATTTAGGTTTGTAATGGGTAATGGATGTCTAAGTTATAGCTGCTGAAGCAGTGTTTATATTCTTCCCACGGTGTGAGAGGAGCTTTGTATAAAAGTTAATACTGACATCTTGATAGTGCAACTCAGACATCTTAATATAGTGCTATGCTATTATTTCATTATGGCTGCTTCACACTAATTCATTATTTATAAACACGTGCTTCTGGCTCAGTGAGTAGCTGGCAGTTTATTCCCATATCCAGAATCTCATTTTAAGATAGTCTGTTACTCTTCTGGGACTTCAGACTTGCCTTATATTTTATTTACTATCAATGTCATTCTAATACAACAAACACAGTAAGGTGCTGGAGAGGTAACTGCTGTCACTGGTTGCAAACACAAGTGTGGCTTATTTTGGCAACTGCCCCAGTACCAGTAATTCTGTGATATAGTAGTTTTAATGTCAAAAAGCTCATAACTTGATATGGAATTAGTCATAAAACTAGAGAAGTTCAAGTCTAGTTACAGGACTGTAACCCAGGCAAAGTAGCCCAGCGTGAATTCTTAAGAGATATATGAGACCAGAAAAATAAAAGTAGAAACGTCTTTAGAACACAGATGTTTAGGGGGCTTTCTTCACACAAAAGAGAATCAGTAAAAAGCAAAAGAGGGGTCATGACAGCATGTCAGGTCAGGTTCTTAATCTTCTGTGACACAAAAGAATTTCTATTTTTGAATTAATAGGAAAATCATATATTTCTGTAAATTTATAGAACGCTTTTGAAGGATAATTTGTCATTTAAAACATAAGCACTTCAAAATATATTACTATAAATTGCAAGATTTCTTTTGTCTTCCGGAAGATAAAATGGCTGTGAAAAGACAGCAGCTTAGAGTGAAAATCAGCCTATCAAGTAGATTTCAGGTTAAAAAGTAAAAATTACCGAAGATTCTTAGGAGCTTAAAATCAATTTTCAGGACTATACAGTAGAACTTAATGGCATGAAATACAGAGCTGCACAGTAAGATTTACAAAAGCAGGTCTAATTTATGCGATTTTTTCTGAATTTTTTTTTCCGTGAGATATCTATTTAGGACATTTTCAGAAGGATTTTAACAACTAATAGCACAGCTGGCACAAACTAAATGTTCTTTTAATTTTCACTCCAAGTTGCTATTTGACCTGAAAATCTTGTGATACTGTGGCAGCTTTGAACATGAAGCCAAGGGAAAACTTCACCAATTTAAGCAGCTGCTTGGATTTTTAGTCTTCTATAGTCTGGGTTAGCATGTAAATCACTTCTGGCAACTGGATGGATGATGCTTTTTTTCACAGTTTTTTGTTTTGGTTTGTTTGTTTGTTGTTGTTTTTTGGGTTTTGGTTGGTTTTGTTTGTTTGTTTGTTTGGGTTGTTTTGGTTTGGTTTTTTTTGGAAGAGGCAAAGGTTCTGCTTCATTCCCAGTGCAGAAGTTCCAGTTCCTCTTGCTGGACCCTCCATCATTGAGACACTGACCCCTCTCATACGGCAAAAAACTTTGCAGACAAATAATCAAATAAAAGTAATAATTTTATTGTCCTGGTTTAAGCTCCTCCTCCTCCAAAAAAGTATCAATGCTCTTAAAAGAATTCAGGATGACACTGAGGACGTGAAGGAAGAAACAGGACCATCAGGTTTGCCAAGTGCCAGTTCAATTCCCAGTAATGACCGAAGTGGTGCAAAGTGCTGACAGGTCAAAGGCTGACTTTTCAGCCTTCTTTGCAGTAGCTGAACAAGCTGATTGCTTTCAAAAATTAAAATCAAGAGATGACTGCCCACTAGCCTGAGATTGGTAACAAGAGACTGAATATTACAGTGCCCCAAAGAGTGTAAATGCCCATTATCAGGATGGATAATTGTCCTGAAAGATTTATTTCCTCTGTGAGACTGGGTGCTCAGTTTAAACTGTTTAGTGTAAGCCTTCTTGCCAACTCTTTCTGGATGGTTTCACTTTGACCATGAAGCCAACAATTCCCCCACACTTTTGCTATCAACCTTTTAAAGGCCAGCTTCTCAGAGAAAGAGACATTGTCTTTCTGGGGAGCAAGGATAACTCAAATCCAGAAGAATTCAGAATAAACTCTGGCAACTACTTTTGCCATAGACCGCTCATGAACTGAACTGTGACATCTTCCCAAGTAATGCTTGTGTCATCTGTATCATCCATGATACTGAACTATCTTCAAAAGCCATTGAGGCAGGGCTTTTCCTGGATAAGCTTGAAGAAGACCTTTTTTGACAGTAGACCTTTAAAGTGGTGATTACTCCCTGGTTCATTGATTGGAGTAATGGAGTCTTACCAGTAGCAGACTATGACTTTTCCATTGGGTCATGGGAGCTCTTAATCAAGCTTGGGGCAGGTGGCATTACCCTAAACAAGGAGAAATTGGAAGTCCACGGCCTGTTTCTCACAGTGTCCCCTAAGATCTGGCACCATGTAGGCACTTTGAGCATTTGTGTAGTCACCTGGACCTTTCAGTTGTCTCTGTGACTTGTAGGAAAAACTTCCAAAAACCTCTTGTGGCCCTGGGGTTCTCACTGGTTTTCATGAATTATGATATGCTTTAGCATGTATTCTCCTTTTGCACTGCCACCCAGCAGAAGGGTCAAACTGTCTTTCAGCAGCCTTCAAGCCCAAGGCAGTTTCCTCTTCATTACCTCCGATATGGATTGCACACCCACCATGTTCAAGACAAAAGCTCTGTCTAATTTAGCTTTTAAAGCAACACTTATGTGTAGCCACAGGGTTACTAACATAACTCAGAGATTACCTTGAACGCATGATGATTATTATATGCAAAGGCACTTCATGATTAAAACCAAAATTGATGATCAAACAAGAAAACTCCAGAACAAATTACAGAAAGTGATAGATAGCAGCATGGTGCTGAAGTTACAAGTCACCCATTTTAAGGAATGACGAACTAGAGTAGGAGTAAAGGGTGGAGTCTGATAGAACAGTGTAAATTCACAAGTGACACAGAGAAAGTGAACAGGGAATTATATGTTTGCTATCTCTTTTACTACAAGAACGAGCAGGTATCAAGTAAAATAGCAAACAGCGGGTTCAAAACAACAGCAGATAGTTCTTCACACCACACAGTTCGGCTGTGAAATTCCCTGCACAGGATGCTGTAGTTTTTTGAAGCGTGCATGGGTTCAAGCTACAACTGGGCAAGACAACACAAGAAAATCCATAGAAGATTCTTCAAAACAAGGAACACACATCTGGCTCAGGAAATCCCCTCTGCAGATACCCACTGATGGTGGCTGTCAGGAATGGGAGACTTGTTTGTCTCTTCTGATCCTGTGGCTGCTTGGATTGCAGGTCCACATTCTTCCCAATGGCAGTGATTATGTCCAGGGGCTCCCGATTCACATCAGACAAATGACATAAGAGCCATAAGGTACTGCTACACTTACACAGGGCCAAGGACCGTGATTCCCTATAAAATTGTGACATGTAAGCACTGCTGCAGAGCTCATCTCGCTTCAGTTTCAGGTGTAGGTTGGGAAAGCTGTGTAGGTTTTATGCTTACAATTACTAATTAGGTTATAACTTTTAGACAACTGTCAGTGGAACAGAGAGTAATCAGCAGACTGATATTAATACAAAGCAAGTCTTCACACCCCTATTTCCTCACGCTGTTACTGCAACCCCAAGCTGCCCTGAGCCCAGTCTGAAATGAGCATCAGAGCAGCTGTGCAGTACAGCATGCTTATGCAACCACACTGGCTGCTTTTGCATTTGTTAAAACAGATGTTTGTTTTTTGTAAGAAAAAATTAATTCTTGAAGAAATAAAATAGATTTTCAAATTGATGAAATACTGAATATGTAATGGTATTTAATAAACAAATGGCTTTAATAATAATTGTGTGCCCTTGTACTTTCAAATCCAAAGGACCCAAGTGAAAGTTCACCTGATCCAGAAAGTACTGCCTTCTTCTCCTGAACGCCCAGACTTGCTGCCAACACCTTCCGTGCGGTGCTGCAGCGCTGCCTGGAGCCTGGGCTGCGCTGAGGAACAGCGCAAGCATCCTCATCGTCCCTGCCCGGGCGCTTCGGGGCCGTGCCGGAGCACCTGTGCACCTCACTGCTTTGCTCAGGCATCACACGAGCCGAGCCCAAGTGGGACAGGAAAATGCAGAGGGGGATCTCACCCGCAGGGCGAGGCAGGCCGGACGGAGCGGTGGCGGCCGGCAGGTGGGAGCGGGCTGCGGCTGCAGCGAGACCGGGGGGCAAGTTTCGGCGGGCGGGGGATGCTGCAGCAGCTCTGCCCGCAGAGGCGGCGGGGCCGGAGCCACCCCCGGCCGCAGCAAGGCACGGAGGGGGATGTAGTCCGCGGCCGGCGGCGCGGGGCTGCCTACACTTCCCAAGGTGCCGCCGTGCCGTGCCGAGCCGAGCCGAGCCGAGCCGTGCCGTGCCGTGCCGTGCCGTGCCGTGCCGAGCCGTGCCGTGCTGAGCTGAGCCGAGCCGTGCCGTTCCCTGCCGTGCCCTGCCGTTCCCTGCCGTGCCGTGCCCTGCCGTTCCCTGCCGTTCCCTGCCGTGCCGAGCCGAGCCGAGCCGAGCCGTGCCGTGCCGAGCCGAGCCGAGCCGTGCCGTGCCGAGCCGTGCCGTGCCGTGCCGTGCCGGGACTGCGGGCGCCGGCACCTGGCGGCGGGGGCGGAGCGCGGCCCCGCTGCGCGGCGGCGGGCGGGGATGGAGCCGCCTGCGCGGGCGCGGTGACGGGCGGCGGCGGCGGCGGCGGCAGCGGCGGGAGCGGCCCCTCCTGTGCGCCATGAGCACCGGCACAGGTAGGCGGGAGGGGGGGCGGCCGAGACCCCCGGTGTTGCGGGAGGGACATTCGCCGCTGCCCCGCTCGGGCGGCGAGGCACGGCACGGCACGGCACGGGCAGCGGCAGCCGGATAAAAATTGCTTACCTAAAACCACCCGAAAATACGAGAATCTGGGTGTGCGCCTGTCGCGGGGGGAGCTGCCGCAGCCTCGGGCGCTGTCGGGCGGGAGGGGCTGCGGATCCGCCGCGCTGCGGGCGGCGGGACCCTGCGCGGGGGCTCCGGCGGAGCCGCCCCCACCCCGGGCGTCCCCCGCACCCCCGGCCGGAGCCCAGCTGGACGGGCTGGACCGGGCGCGGAGGGGCCGCCGTGTGTCCATCCTCCCGCTGGTACCCTGCGGCTCGGGGGTCTCGCCGCGGCCCCGCGGCCGAGGTGCGGTGAGGGTGGCATCAGCTGGTGCCCCTGCCCGCCCAGCATCCCGAGTGGGAGCACACAGCCTTTCAGACGGTGATATTTGGGGTAAAAGCCCGGCCTTTTCTGCTGGCCGAGATGCTGTGGTGATAGAGAAGGTGGATATTGAGGATGTGCCGCGGAGCCCAAGCTAGGATTGCCGCCCGAAGGAATCCAGTTGCCCAGGGCAATACAAAAGTAATTTATCCTGTAATACATGCAGGATTTGAGAACTGACTTGGAACCGTATTTTTCAGCGATTCAGCATTCATCTGCGTTGTGTGTCGGCGGGGGGTGGTTACTTCAGAGCACAGCTGATCGCAAAATATTACAGTCCTTAAGGCAAATGCAGGCTTGTGCACAGAGGAGCGGGGAGGCTTTGGGAGTTGGTTGTGTATTTCGTTTCTGAGGGTAACTGTGGCTGCTAAATATACTCTCTACCACAACAACAGGGAGAGGCTGAATAGCTACAATTATGTGAGGACTCTGTATGTCAACATGCTTAATCATACACATCCTCGCACCGAGCCAAGTGGGAGGGAGCCTGGTGCAAACAGAGAGGAGAACGAGCTCGTGGTTAGACACTGAGTGACCTGGGGTCAGGCACCTGCTGCAGATTTCAGCTGAAAACCTAGTCTGGCATTTCCTCATGTTTGTTGATGGCATAAGTGCTTTCATGTGTGCTGATTGTCCACGTTCTCACATGGTCCGTGAGTGAAACATGTACTGCCAGCATGCCGGTCCTCTCTGTGGAAGTGCCCAGGTTGAGGCAGGTGTGCAGGTGAGAGCAAAGTAAGCACGTGTTGTAGCGTGTTTAAACTACTCTAGAAATCCCAAATTTGTTCCCTGTGTTTAAAGAGCATTGAGATGGTTAACAGGGATAGTAACATCTCCTTTGGCACTGATGAAATGCCAGCACAGAATCCTTTCCTTGGTTGCCTGGCTATAATTTTGAACTGAAGAATATGAAATACTGAAAAATGTTTAAATTCTGTCATGATAGAACCAAGCTTGGTGGAGGAAATATTGCAGTCCAAATTTTTATCTCTGTAATATTTTAAATGTCAATTAAATAGATTCTAAAGTTATAAATCTAGTAGAAAAGTTGGTGCAGAGGAGACTTGACACAATTCTATCTCAGTAATTGCTCCAAACGTGTTGTAAATGAAATAGCAGAAATGAACAGTGCCAAGATAAAAATAACATCCTGCCAAAAAAGAGAGTGGAAAAACCCCCTGAGAGTTCTTAGGTCTCATTTGAAAGAATAACTGGCAGTTTTAGGAGTTTTGGTTTTAAGTATAGGGTTAGCTTTGATGTTTCCAGATTTTGATTTTGCATGTCTGTGTGGGCTATGTAAACAACTTGCAATCAATTCTCTTGATAAATTAAATGTGAGGAGCCCATATCTACTCAGTAAAATCAATGGGAATTTTCCATTAACATTGATGGGGCAAGTATTGTACAACAAATTCAATGCCACAGTTTGTCTAAAATCACTGTTCCCAGAAGATTTCCACCAAAATTACTATGGAAAGGCTTTAATTCAAAGTTTGCTGTTTACTGTAACTTTCTGGTTCTGCAAAAAAAAAAAAAAAAATAGAGGTGAAGTGGGCTGTTAAAATCAGCCCCACACAAGATTCAACGAATTTTCACATGGTTTGGTAATCTAAGAGAAATCCCCAATATTTCTTTTACTCTTGAGATGGAGCAAACCATTGCAGATCTGCCTTATTACTCCAGAAACTTTTGTTCAGTCTGTCCCCTCTTGCACTAAGGCAACACATGATTCACTGTCTGTATCACTGTGCTGTGACACTGCCTTGCCACTTTAACTGTAGGATTTGGCATTAGATATAGAAGGGCTTATATTTGGTAAACGTGATGTAGCTTGTAATATATTAATATAGGTAATGTAATTTAAAGTGGTCAGTAGTACATGCATTGAACCATTGTTCTGATGAATGGACTGCAGACTCATGCTATAATTTTAAATCTAGAAAGCATATGATCATCTGGTATAGTAAGACACAGCTCAGATGCATTATTACATGTGTTGTAATTAGATTTTTCCACATATGATTTTCCTCAGTTGCCTCTTACATTCTTACCACTGATCTTGGCTGGAACTATTTCTAAGAAAGAGCCTATTCACTGCTTTTTGTACCTGGGAGATTTACATGAAATGGTTGTGCTTTTAGGATACTAAAGGTAGTTCTAAGAGTTTATAATACCGTTTTCAGTCTAACAATTCAGTTCTTTGCCATCTTGAAATCATAGCAAGAACAGAGTAGGTTAAATATTTGAGACTGAAAATGAGGTTCTCCTCAATTCCCAGAAATAGGTTAACATGATGTCTACTATTTAAGTGCAAAAAGGGAATCACAGAGCTAATTACATACTAGGTGAATCATCTTAGATTAGATTAAATTAAATGTCATGACACAAATTCACACAGCTATTTAGTCTTTAAACTATTATATTAAAGGGACAATTTGATTGCATGGATCAGAGAACTGCTAATCGAGTGTCACAGCCCAAATGGAGCAGGAATGTGGTGGCTCTAGTTACAAAAGAGGTTACTCAGATTGGTCACACAGGGTCCAGCTCTGCTTGCAGATGATTAATTCCTTTTCAAATTTCCCATGCAAGTATGCTGATAAGAATCCTCCCTAGAGACAATAGTTATGGTTGTTTCCAACTGTGCTATATTTTATACTCAGTTACAGCATTTTACTTTCAGCCCTTCATTCTGAGCACTGGTAAAAGAGCATTGAATTACTAGATAGGAGCACCAGGAGGTCAGCTTGCTTTGGAGTTTGCCAGCTAATGAATGTGTTCACCTTATAAGATACAATCCTACACATTTCATCATTAAACAAAAGCAGAGCTACTTCATTTCATTGTCATTTAAGCCCAGTTTCCCTGAAAAAATAAAAAACAATATATATTTCCTGATGGTATTTTCTTCCTCTGAGTTGAATTGCATAGACTCTATTTAATTTCTTAGACTGTAAAAAACAGGAAGCTGTATCTTGGGATTCATTAAGGTTTTGGGGGATTCTTTACAGCTCTTAGGAAAACGGTTTCAGCTCAGTGTATCTATCTTTTAAATGGCAGCGTGTTCCTGGGTGGTGGAGACATACAGCACAGTCAGGAGAGGATGAAATAGGTCACAAGAGAGTCTCAGGTGATGTCACATCAGCTGGTAACTCCAGGCTGCAGGACACCCTGTCTCCTGTCTCCATTCTAGTGGCCTTCACGTGCTGCCCGAGTGCTGCAGCACATCTCTGGAAAGGTGGCTAGTTCTGCTTAACAAAACCCAGATATTTGGCTTTCTGAGTGAGGTCTCCTTCTTGCTGACTTCCCTGTTTGCAGTGCAGCACCTGCCCAGGTATCTGTTCACATCTGACTGCCACTGCAGTACGATGTACAGGTAGTATGCTTTCAGTTTTGCTTCTCAGGACATTAATGCTTAAGTACTTAATCTCCAGTAATTATCTTTGACATAAAAACATAGAGGGCTAAGAAATGTGAAGAAAATTGACAAATAAAAGCATGGCTACTGAGGTAACTTTTCTGTCTCTTCTTCTATGCAATGGGCTGGCCAACATTCAAGGAGAAGTGAAGAAATCCTGGTTTTAGTTTTGTCCAATATGACAGACAGTTCCTCCTCTACACTACACAAATTCAGACTTCAGCAATGAAATGCCTCTTTCCTGAATACTGTTAATTGTAAGCTCACTGCTGCATTTTCCAGTCCTGTAGGGGTTTGCTGGTGCCATTAAGTCAACTTTGGACCTTGGGTTCTCCAACCAAGCATCCAGCACTCACGATAATAAATTAAACATATTTGTGTTAAAAGGGCTTGTGCTGCATGGGGCTTTTAGAAGCAGTGCTCTGGAAGGGCCAGGATTAAAGGGGGGCCCAGCCAGCAGAGCTGGGTCTCTGCAAGGCCAGCATCAGATGGAGGGCAGCACATGGGCCTTGGAGATCACAGGACAATTTGCTGGCTTGCTCTCTGCATCCTTAAATATAACCTTAAGGCAAACATTTCTGAATTTAGATTATTCCCTGTGTCAAGATCCATTAGCAGCGTGTCAAGGTCCATAACTGTTACTATCTGAAACGTTGGAATGTTTTTTTTCACAGCTTACTAGTTGATGTTTGTGCTCTGAAATCTAGATGGAGTATTGTTTTGCATGAAGCACGGTTATTTATTTTTCCATTTCAGACAAGAAATGTGAAATGAATAAAAACTTTGTTCAGTGAATATTTCTGTCTGCTTTAGGAGCCATTTTTCCCCTTTTCTCTGTAAAATGAAATCCTTCTACTGACATTAGTCAAATTGATCATTAACTATATTTTGAGGATTCTCCTGGTCTTACAGGACGAGTTTCTTGATCTGTAGATGAAGGAAAACAAAGTCTAAAGGCAGGTGGCCATGAAAAATACACATTCCTGAATTGCAAGAGATCACTAGTGATGTTTTGAAAATACTTCAATGTTTTTAATTACAGGGGTATTTTTTTGCTACTCAGAAACTGTTATTTTAGGTTTAGGTAATGCTGTCATTGTAAAACAGTAACAGATTGCAGTTGCTCCTCATGGTGGATATGAAGAACTAGTGTGTAATCTTGGTTGTTACTGCATACTAGCTGCTCACGAATACAGCATCCAGTTCCTTGGGAAGTTTTCAAGTACCCCTTCTGTCAGTTCATTTCTAGCATGAGGCACTATGATACTTCAGAGGAAGATGAAATACGATTCTTCCATTTCCCTTTTGCCAAGTTCCTCTGAGCTTCAGTGGGGAAAAAAAAAAAAATCCCTCACCTGTATTGGTTTATGGAGTGAAATAGCTGGATATGCTGTGCAGAAGGGGAGCACTAAGCATACAGTAGTTGTGTTCCTTCAAGTCTATTTCAGGCAGTGGCAAAATAAGATTGCGTTGCTCCGATACTGCTTGTATGGTAAAATTTATGGTGAAGTAAGAGTTAAAGTTTGATGCATATCATATGAAGAACAAGCCACAGAACCTGTTCTGCTTAAGTGTCAGGCAAGAGCTCTTGTCACTTTAAAAAATAGGTCATATACTTCCTTCTCCTCCTAAGTATATGACTTAGAGATTATATGACATAGAGTATATGACTTAGGATAAAGGGAGTTTCAGAAGTGATTCACAAGGCTTTCAGAAGTTTACTAGTTGATGTCTAAATATATACTGAGATCTTCTCTGCTGAGCAACTCTGAGTGGGACTGAATGAATAGGCAGCCTTGTATGCAGGGATTCATTTGGAGAGTTCTTGGTCAGAGACCACTTTGTTTTTTTCTTGAGTTATTTTTACCTCTGTCAAGAGAGCTTATTGAGGTACATTTATAAATCCCAGATTGCTGTAAATTTTGCAGTTTAAAATCATGTGAATGCTCTAGAAGTAGTGAAAAATATTTATAGAGTTTCCTTTTTGTTTTTGTCTCAGTTACCTTCGTTTGCTTTGCTCTGTTTACAAGTTCTTTCCCGCTCTTTTCCTGTTGGTGTTCTCGGTATTGCAAACTCAGCTGGGACCTGCAAGTCAAACAGATTTTTCTGTTCTTTACCTTGTGAGAGCCCACTGAGGATTTTTGATTGAGTTCAGCTGGAAAGTTTGGCTTCATGGAGTCTTGTAGCGTTTGCTGTGGTCCTTCCTTTGGCTTTGCAATGCCAGCAGCATGAAGGCAATCGCTCAGTTACAGTTTTAGATGCAGCACAGATAGAGGGGATCTAATCTTTAAGGTCACATATAATTGTGCACTGATACCAAAGGAAACCATAGAAATGGCTGTGTTGCCATTATTACCCTTGATGAGAGGAAGATAGGAATGGAAAAGGGTTTGCAGCCAAGTGCCTTAGCCGGGACACAAGGAACAGCTGGGGCTGCGTATGCCTGTACCGCGAGTGTCTGGCAGTGGCTCCGGCACCTCACCCCTGTGACTCACACATATGCTCTCTGTTCTGCTGTCTGTTAACCTGGCTGCAAGTCAGGCTCAAGGAGTGCCAACTGCAGGGTTTCTGCCTGTGCTGTGAGCCTCGGTTTGCTCGGCAGCTCCTGCCCTGCTCAGACTAAACACAACGCCGTGCTCTGCCGCTGGCTTTGGGCAGTGACAAAGCATTCCTGGGTGCAGGTGATGGGTGAGTAGTGGTGATAAGGGAGGAGAGTTGTTTTGCACTGACCTTTCCATGACTCACAGTTTAACTCAGGTGTGATGTTCCCAACCCACTTGGTCAACAGAGTGGATCTACCAGGATTCATGCAGTGAGCGTGATGGGGGAAGCTGCTGTGTGCTTCTCTTGAGAGTGTGGCATGCAGGCAGAGGGGATGGAGAGGTCTGCTCTTGATCCACCTGGGAATTGAATTGTGTTTTTCAACCACTTGATGGGTGGGTAAAGTGGAGATGGAGCCAAGCTCCTCTCACAAAGGCATAGAAAAAGGGCAAGAAGCAACATTCAGAAGGGGTAGCAGGAGAAGTTCATGGTGGTTTTAAGGAAAAGTGAAATCCCAGTGAAAGAGCTTGAACCAAGGAGGGTAGCAGAGGGGCTGTGAAATCTCCAGCCTCTGAGATTTTCAAAATTTAATAGGCCAGGTTGCTTCAGCATTTGCCAAACTGAAGATTGACCTGCAGTCAGCTGGATCTCTGGGCATCTGGTCCAAAGTTTTCTGTGGGTATTTGAAACTGTCCTTAACCGTGACTGCAGAGTATCTGCTGTGCTGCTACAGAGATCTACTGGCAAATTAATCTTAAATGTTTTGTGTGGCCGTTTACCAATCAGTCTTCCTGGACATGTTTTGATGGTTCATTCCTGTCTTGGAAAATTGGAGGAAAACTAGTGTCTGCTGCATGTATGAACATTGGTAAGCTTTCCCTGTGGAGAAACAGGGTTTATGTATCACAAATCTGTTGGACAATTGCCTGAAGATGCAGACCTGTCCTGTGGGTTACATATGTGCAGCTGCAGAGCCCCTCCTCAAATGGGACAGAGATTTTGGTGTGAAAATCTGACTCCTGCACTGCTGAGACTTTAAGAAGTTCTATGTATCATCACCTATGGGTGAAATCACTGTGAACTGCTGTGTTTTTTTAATAGCTTTGAAACCAGGACATTTATTTATGTGCCTTTGTACAGAATTAGGTGCAAACATTTTAGCATCTTTGTTCTAATAGCCACAGGTTTTCATGGTACCAAACTGTGGTAACAAGCATCTCGCAGATTGCCTTAATGTGTTGTCAGGGAGAGCATAGCCAAAGCTTTTCTAGCATCTTCTTCAAGGCTTCTGTGTGTATCAGCCATGAGACCTTTTGTGATTATAGAACACGATAGATTGTGTTTCAATTTGCTGACATATTGTCATGATTTCAGATCATTACACTGTACTAACTGGGATTGAATGCCTGTGTGGCCCAGTAGCATGTTTCCAGCTGTGCCCATTGTCCTGACCTGGGAACTAACAATGACAATGGCTCGTGTCCATCTTGGTCTTGTGTGTTTTTCAAGATAGTACTAAGGGATCATCACCTCAGATGATGAATTTTACCTTCTTTTTGGTAGTGTGGCCGAAATTTCATTGAATGCAGAAAGCCAGCCTAACAAAGTTCTATTTATATCTTAATAGAGTTTCATGACTTAAGAGAGCTACCCAGTGACATTGCTGTTGATTTGATTGTCTATATTATTAATAGGATTTGACCTAAGAATAAAGCCTAGGTTGTGCTGAGAACCCTTAACTTCTGTTACTTCTAAACTTGGGGTTAAATATATTTCTGGGCTGAAGTCTGATGGTACATTTTCAGAAAAACTGCCGAAGCGATGGGCGTGTTTTGCATTTCTGTCCATAGATCTATAATTCTAACTTGTGATATGCCTGAGTTTTTTTCCAAGGTCAAAGCTGACTTTTGATGGGAACGACTCAGGCTGTGTCCTGTGAAGTTTATGAGATTGGCGTTAGGGGAGTGCTGCCAGCTCTGCGGAAATGCTCGGCTGAGCTTTCTGTGTCTTGTCTCTGAAGCACATAAGGTCTACGTAGATCTAGAAGCATGCCATAGTCATGCCTATTTTAGAAAGCAGCAAACAGCACGAGCTGCAAATTTAAGTTGGCAGAAGAAGCCTGGCTGTTAAGCTAAAGCTGTCAGAAACTGCCGCAATGTTGGTTGGATACTTGATTTACCTGTCCTGCTAAGAATTAGAAAGATGAAGCTTCTCAGAGCCTTTCTGAATACAAGGGCAATTAATATTTTTGGAAGCATAAAGAAATCCTGTATATTGGAGGCAAACCCAGCTTCCATCCCAGTAATTTTACTATAATACCTGTGCTTTGCTTTGTATGATCAGTAATTATGTATTTATTAGAGTGGTGGATGCTTTCAGTATAGCTGTTTGCACTGTGGGCTTCAAAAAGCACAAATATTTCAGCTCTGAATTTCATCTTTAATTCTAGTTACTTGTGTAAACTATTTTTGAGACACTGCCGAAGTTATGGGTCAAATTCAGTTATTAAATCCTCTCCTCTGTATAAATGGTTGATTTCACTCATATATCCCAATACTGAGTAGCTTGCAAAAGCAGAAGTGTCTTCTTTCAAGACAATAAAAGGTACTGAACCTATCACTTCTCCTGATAGTCCATTTCTGTGCTTGTTACACTGCGTGCTTAGAAAATGCTGTACTGGTTTATGTTTTTGTAATTAAAAAATAGTTTTTTTCCCTTATTGAATGTGTTTTCCCTTAGTGAACCTGTGAACCCGTTTTAAGGAGTTGCACATCCATTGTTGCTTAGAGAGACCTTAGCAGTGGGTAAACAACAAACCTTGACATTTTAAAGGAAGATTCCTACCCTTAGCTTGCCTTGTGGCTCCGTGCTGTGGATCTGGAAGGCAGATCATGTCTCTTGTGCTGGAAGGCAAATGACTGAAGTTTAGATAGCCCCTCTGAATTTTCTAGGGAAATCATTGTGACTGTGCTGTGCAAAAAAGATATTATGTGGACATTATTTCCATTGCATTGATATTATGGTACCATGAAGCATTAACAGTTACCAAAGTACCTAGATTGGTCACAGGCTACCTGGTATTTCACCTTGGCAGCTCTGTGTAGCACTGGAGCAGTGGGGAGGGAGCATTTTGGGTGGGCAGTAGGAGCTGCACATCCACAAAAGTCATTGTACTGACCCATAAACAAGTCACCCTACGCGTTCCACTCCTTCCTGTCTCTAGGCTGCTTCCAACATGGCCCTTGAATCTCACTGTCAGTGTTAAAAGCTCTTTTTATCAATGTATTTCAGCTTTTTGTTACATACTTCTGTGTAAGCATCCTGAAATGCTATGGCTTAAAGAAAGCATTAATGCAATAAATGACTGGAAAACCTTTAAATACAAATAATGTAATTATTGCGATAATTGCTGTTATATTAATATTCCCTGTATGTTTTCTGACTGCAGTTTATATTGTTTGTAAACCATTGAGAGGAGATCCTGTCCCTGGCTTTGTGCCATAGATAAACAGTTGTACTATTTTTAATTACAAACTAAAAGATAAAATCTTATCTTTAGGAAAATTTTGCCATATTTTGCAGGAAACCCTTCCTTTTTTGGCAGGATTGATCACATTTATGTTCTCTGATGTCAGGGCTTCTTTTTGGTAGAATTTCTTTACAGTACTCGTGCTGCATATTTTTGAAAATATATTTAGCTTTCTAATAGTATTTTTGGTCAATTGACTGCAAAGCTCTCACAAGAGAATGGGATTCGCTTGTGCACACAGAACTGAGAGAGATTTGTGACTTGTGTTGGGTAGGATTAGTAAAGTGAAGAAGAATCTGAAATACCAAAGTCTGAATTGAATGTTCCTTCTGTTCGGTCACTCTGACTTTACATGTGTAAGACTTAATACATTTTGGGTTATTTTTGGCATTGGCACGAGTGGCTGACGTTTGTGTGCAGGTGTAAGAAAGGAAAATTAAAGGTTAATTTGTTTGCCATCTTCCCCTAAGTTTTGAAAATAATATTTGGTCCTTAGCTTATCCAGCAGCTCGAGGAGGGACGGAGGGAGGGAGGGAAGAGTTGGGCTTTCAAAAACCAGCTGCAACAAAGCCAGTTTCCCACTGCTAGCTCCATGTCCCTGATAGCCTAAATATTCCTGCCCCTTGATTTTTGTTTCTCTCTGGATCATATCCATGAGAAGATTTCATTTCAAAAAGAAACCAAGACTGCAACTGATGTCACCCATCAGATAAAACTGCACATGTAAAATACTTTAAAAAAAAAAAAATCCTAGAACCTAACCCTGGAAAATGTTTGGGGTTTTTTTTTATTTTTTTTTTTTACGTGGTAGGAAAAGGCAGCATGTGCTGGCACCCAGGCTGGGAGCGTGCAGCCCCACCAAGGAATCTGTGCAGCCCACAGTGACGCCTGTCTCAGCAGACCCCTGCCAGCAGCTGTCACTGTCACTTGCCAGTTCTTTAAAGCTCTTTAAAGGTGGCATAACGTGGCAAAGAGATAACGTGCAGCTTTTTCCTCTCGAGACAGGCTTAAGTTAATATTTCCCCAAAGGCCAGGGTTACAGATAAGTGCAGCGAAGTGGAAAAGCTCCGGGTTTCTCTCTGCTCACCCATCTCCCTTTGGCAGCTGGGTGGGGAGGCTGGGGTTTCAGGCAACTTTCCAATTTTTCAATTCGTGCAGCTTTCATCAGTTACAATCACATAGATTCGCTAGGTAATTTACAAAATATTTATGATCCATTCCAGGTCACACAGATAGGACATGTCAGCTTTTGTATCCCCCAGTGACCTGAAAGCTGAGTTGTTGGGGTGAAGATCACTTCAGTTCTGAGGGCTGATACTGAGTCAAGCTTCTTTACTGAGTACGTTTGTCTAGGTAAAGGGAACCAGCTCCTAGCCACACATGGCACTCCTCTTTAAAAGACATTGAAACAACCAAGTCCATCTTAAAAAAACCTGACCCAAGTGCACCGTGCTGATTGTGTCCCATTGCTCTCTGTTTGGATGCATCAGATTCCTGTGTTCATTTCTTTGCCACAAGGTTTTGATCGTTTCATCATTCCAGAAGAGTGTCACTGCTGGTATAATTTAATTGTTGGGGGAAGAGCATATGCATAATGAGAACTATTCCAAGGAGAGTTGGAGCAGACAGGCCACGTTGGGGGTGTCTGCTGGGCACCAGCACAGGGTGGTTATCAAGAACTGTGTTGCTGCACACACTCCTTCCAGCTTTTTTGTTGTTAGAAGCCTTTTGATGGCATCTGGCCTTTGTTCCAGAGGTGGCTCGCAGTGGGTTGTGCCTGCACCTGTTGTCAATGGGCCATTGCAGTCTCAGTGAGGAATGGCTGTTTGCCCACCATCCAGTCAGATGAACCTGCTGTAAAGCAAAACACAGACAGGTATTTCTTTGGAGGAATTCCTCAATATCATGAAACATCATCCTTTAACCAGGTTTACAAACACAGAAGCATGTTTCAGAAGCTGTGTTTTTAAAAGTGCACTCCAAAATTTTGATTTTATATTGCAGTTTAAGAAGTTCATGAGGGTTATTTGCAGAGCTGTTGACATGAGCCCACTGGTGAAGCAGCAGCCAGCCCTGCAGTCCCTGTAGGAAAGGCCTGTCACAGTACAATGCCTTACCCAGATCATCAGGGTAAGGCACTGGCAAATTGAATGTGTCTTATGCGTGCCCAGAGTCTCAAGAAACCAGAAGTGCTAATGCAAGGGATGCTAACTTATCAAAGGGCTGCAGCTACGAGCAAGAGGATTAATTTTACTAATACATGCTTAGAGTTTGTCAGGCTAATAAGGCTCTGCAACATCTCTTGTGAATCCACAGAAAGGTTCAGTGGATGAAGTTCAGACTTCATATTGCTCCTTCAGTTGGAAATGTGCAGCATTCATCTTTACAGCTTGGAATTCCTCATTTGTAGTGCTCATCATAACGTTGTAAAAATTGTTCTAAAATTGATTCCACAAAAGTTTTTGAGATGAATGATCTTCAGGTTCAAGACTAGCTGTACTGTCATGTATAATCCCATTACAGCATAAGGAACTATGTATTTATATAAGAAATAAAAGTTCATTCCATAGTTATTAAAAACCTGCTCTTACCTTAGAATTGGAATTTTGAAGAATATTTTTTGAAAAAGTTTGATTCAAATAAGACTATTTATATTTCAGATTTTTTTTCAATACTGTTACTCAGAGACCCATTCCAAATATAGCTTTGGTCAGCTTTCTTATGTAGAAACAGACATTAAACTGTTATTCCTTGAAGGTAAACCCCCAGAGCCCTTCATTTATGAATTATTGTGCTGCAGATTGTTAACGGAATACATTATACTGGAAGTTTTATCTGCATCTGTCTTATGTAATTTAATGCAAATAAATTGTAGATAAAATACATTAGGACGTTAAATGTTTATTTGTGATAATAGTTCTGTTTATTCAGCTTGAGGAAACTGGAGGTAAAGTTAAGAGCACTATTAAAAGGAAGCAAGAAAACAGGTTTTAATTATGACAAAGTAAAATAAGCAAATAAGTCTAAAATAAAATGCTTAAAGATTGCGGTAGGTTGCTGCAGTGGTACATTAACATACTAAACTATTTCAAGTGTGACACATTTTCCACATCAGAATTAAACAAATAGCAGCTTAATACATTAAGTCATTTCAGTGACATCTGCTTTGTCAGTTGCCTACAGGCTGGAAAATGAAGCATTATGGCAAAAGATACACAGATGGATCCAGTGGCTCAGGATTTGCTCCAAGTGATAGAGGGCCAGTTCTGGGTCCCTTGGTACCAGCCATATTGGTGAGATGCTTTTGGCCCCTGCCTTGGTTGGCACAAGATGCTCAGCTGTGGGCATTGTCACCACTGTCCTATTTCCCCCACGACAGCAGTGGCAGTAAAATCGGTGAGTGGAACAAGGAGGCCATTTCTGTTGTTTCCAAGAGGAATATCACTTGCTGTGGAAGTATTTTTTTTCTTTTCTTTTTTCCTGAATATTTTTTCCATTCCTTGGGGCTACACTGGTGAGTGGAACCGCCGTGTCAGCTCTTCCCAACACCCTGGGAAGGTCTCTTCAGACCAAAACTCATGTGATTGGTGTTCTTTCTCCAAAGCAAGGTGTTATAGTGTATCTCTAGCACTTTAAATAAATAAATATACCTTTTATATAAAAAAGATACTATAATATCATCATTTTACAAGCAGAAGCCAAAACGTTATGTGTATGACTGAGATCTATAAATTAGGCCATGTATGTACACAAGAACATTAAGGGGAAAATCACAAGCAGTGGCATCCATAATCCTAAGTTGGAACAGAAATCGGAGCCTCTTTTTTACCATTTGCATTTTGTTTATGTTGTTCATAGTGGAAAGGGATGAGAAGACTTTCTAGAATGTTAAAAACTTTTAACCTTTTTCTGAAACTATGACAACTAGAATCAAATTAATATAATAAAAAAAACCTAAAGAACAGATTGCTGCACAGTCACATATCTCTGAGGGATGGTACTTAATTTAAAACAACAAGTATTTCAAGGCTGTGATAGAACTTTGAGGCTTAACAATACTTCTTGTATTTCAGTCAAAACTCCCAGAGCTCCCATATGGAAGAGTCAGCCAAAATTCACAGTGCAGCCAGATTAGCAGTGTTAGTCACATTGCCTGTTCTTTAAATTGCAAGGAACCTGGGCAGGGTGTAGAGGCTGGAAACTGGATACCTGTGCAGTAATACCTGTGATCCTGAGGATATATTGTTAGGTGGGATTGGTATTTACTGTCTCAACAAAATCTCTGCTTCTAAGGCAAATTGCAATGTCAAATGTGTAACTTTGCAAGCCGCCTTGGTTTCTTTGTATGTTTGGTGTGTGCATAGATTTAAAAACAGTTTGGCTGATCTATTTCTGCTGTGAATTTTTGGTGGTGGGATCACCAAGGTCACTGTATCTCATATTTGGTTTGTAGGGTCAATCCTTGGGTCAGGCTGCTGCAAATCTACATATTTGTTGTGACTGATAATACTGTGGGACAATAAATTAATTATGACATTTATATCTAAAAAAAAAGGCATTCATTTAGCCATTTAAACATAAGTTTAAATTCTTTTAGACTCCAGTGGTCCAAAGCTACATGTTCAGATGAGAAATGTTGACACCCCCCTCAGGGCATTCCAAGTTCCTTTATGGCAGATCCAGACAGAAGAGTTTTGCTTTGTTACTTATGATATATGATACTGTGATGGAAGGTGCTGTGTAAAAAAAATCTGGATGGGCAAGATGCTGTGAGTTAAAGGTGTTCAGCACCTTTGAGCTGGGCCAGCTTTCAAAGGATGCAAAATACGGGTTTGGAAGGCTAATTTTAATCACCCTGCTTTAAATGGTGTGTCCTCACTCACCTGTGATGGTGTTCGTGTTAGAGAGGGATTTTACAGAGATCTGTTTTGCTGTCATGCCGGGGTCATGGTGCTGGGAAGAAGTGGAACTGGTCTGTGGACAGGCTGCCTGGATGGGCAGAGGCTGGATGTACGAGGAGAGTCTGCAGGAGCCAGGCTCCTTTGGGAGGCTGAGGGAGAACATCAATGTCTTCATGTCCCACTGCGGGGTTGGAGAGAGGATGGACCCAGGCTCTGCGCAGAGTGTGTGACAGAAGGACAGGAGTCAACCCCATGTCAGCTTGCAACATGGCAAGTTCTGATTAGGTATAAGAGGAAACAAAATTCCCAAGAAGATTGTAAAGCACTGGAGCAGGGAAAGCGGCAGCCTTACATACTTGGAGGTTTGAGATTTGGATGGGTTGAGGCCCTGGGCAACCTGATCTAGTGGGATCTGTGCTGAGGAGGAGGCTGGCATAAATGACTTCCAGAGGTGCCTTCCAACCTAAATTATTCTAGTTCTAAATATAGCGTGTGGGAGTGCTAAACTTGACTTCGACATGATTAAAATTACATTTAAAGCTAAAGCAGGACAGCAAGACAATGCTTCTGGGACTCTTGTGCAGCACTTCCAAAAACACAGGCACACGTACATTGCCAGTGGAAGCTCAGTTATTCTGAAGCAGTGTTACACCAGAGAGTTACTCGGTGATTTTAAAACCACAGCTATGTCTCGGAGTGTGTGTGGTGCTTACATGTGCTTTGTAAGAGGTCAGATTTATTTCTACGGGTCACAAACTGAACAGCTGAATGGATTCAAGGCTCCCAACTCCCATTCTGTGACAGATAATTAAAAGATCTAATCTCTTGTACAGCTGACCTGAGAATAAATTTCTAATAGTCTGTGGATTTGCTGCACAGCAGAGTATACATCTTCTCATTTATAATTTCATATGTTGTTACTACAGCTAGGCCAACTTTGAGATAGTGTCTTGATTTAAAGTTGAATCTTGGGACCTTTATTTTCTTTTTGACGGAATGTAAAATATATAAGGAATTCCTAGATAGGAGAGGTAGAATCTCAGTAGTATAAACTGTCTCTAAAATGATAGCAAAACATACTGAGGAAAAGGAGCTTTTATTTAAAGATAGAGCAATTTCAAGTTTTAAAAAGGAGACTTTATTTTGTTACATTTTCTAATTATGTCCATACCTAATCATACAACTAATAAAAGGATTTATATTTGCCAAAGTTGAGGTTTAGTATATAAGTATTAAGGCTTTTGAGTATGTCTGAGTGTGTTTGAAAGGTTTTGAATCAGTGCTTTAAATAAAATTAATTAAATCTTACTGCGTGAGTAGAATAATAAACTTTAAAATGATTGTTATAATTCTACCTTTGTACAAATGTAATCTCACTGGTTGAAAAGAGAGCATACGAAATGAATGGAAATCTCCATCTCAGTAGGTTTCCAGGTGATAATAATGAGTTTATTTTCTGTCTTTTCCCAGTTTCTGGTAATTGCTAGCAGACCAAATAGGGCAGTGGGAAATCTGTCAGTCTGCTGGAGCTTCTTTGGGGACCTATGTTATAGAGATGCTCTATGCTGTAGAGTGTCCAACTCTATGCTGTAGAGTTGGACACTTAGGCTGCCTGTCTAGAGGACAAAGAGAGAACTTCCAGCAGTTTTCCTTTACCTGGTGCTAAGTGGAACTCACAACTGTAATTGACCTAATCAATTTGTAAATAAGTGTTGATTACAGCTGTATGGATATAACCACCCTAGCAGGCTGTCAGCAATGGGGCTGAAGGTGGAATTAGGTGGCAGATTTGACCTGCAGCTGGAAAGAAAGTTAAATGGAGGTTTAAAAGAAGCAAATTGTGAAGTACAGCAGAAAATAATCTTGAACTAGAGGTGCAGGGATTCTGCTGCTTTCTCAGGAGCCATGCTGAATGGCCTTGTATTAGTGGTGTATTTCTAAATCAAGATAATATTATTGCGGTGTGTATGGAAAACCTCCATGGCACTATCTTGGCAAAAGAATATTTATCAAAAAAAATCCTATATTTTTAGATAATAATTGTAAAATGGCACAGTATTACTCTTTTTTTTTATTGTTTTGGTGAAGAGGAAGAACTGACAACAAATGCAGGTATTCCTTGCAAAATTACATTTTCTCAAGAAAATAACATTCAGAAAGGCCTATTTTTTGTGAATAACAGGGCCCAAGAACAGGTAGACGTCTCCTGCTGTTTCTCCACTCTAGAGAACCTGTTGTTGTTCTCTTACTATTGAAAATACTATTTGATGGGGTTTGCCTTTCCCCTGGTCCTTTTCTTTCTTCAGTACCACATCTGTGTTGGCCAGCAATTCCCAGGTATTTGTATGCAGGGGTTTTGTATTGTTTTACAAATCTTCCCCTAGAGAGGCAGCTTTGTTACTTTTTCTTTGTTTTTCACTTAGTCTGTAAAGTTTTTATATTAGTCTATATTAAAAATACAGTTTACACGTTTATTTAATATTTGGTTATATCCTGAACTTGTGTAATCAGCACCTGGAAGTAAGAGTTTGTAACACTGTGAAACTACTCAGAGAATTTCTTCTTCCAGTGCCTAATTTTAAAGCTGAGAGATTAAAGATGTTTCATTTTTATTATGCAATACCACACGTTGTTAATTTTTGCCCAAGAGAAATGCTTAAACCATTAAATATTTTATCTCTGCTTTGAATAAAATATATTTGCACATTGTTCCATATACAGTGTTCTCACTGAGTGATTTTGTTTGGGAATTAGTAACTCTTCTGATGAAATTTGCACTGCTATTGGCAGTAGCATTTCAGGAAACTCTAGCAAACAATGGAAGGCTGAAGTTTTACCTGATCTCTGTATTTGTATAAAGCTCATGTTTGCACAGAGGGAAGAACTGAAAGCTTGTTCCTTTGGAGATTACAGCTGCCACTGGAGAAAATGCCATGTTAGTCTTACTCATAGTGCTGTGGAAATGAGAAGGTGCCCAAAAGCATCGTTGTTGTGAACTCGGTGGTACAATGCAAGGCAGTTAAACCTGTCTGCCCTGGGCTCTAGTGGGGTGTCGGACAGGGAACCTGTGACATGATGGGGTCATCAAGCTTGTATGGCTTGGAGCATGAGTGGAAGTCATTGTTCTGTGCCAGACTGAAATTCAAACCAGAGTTTTCAACTCTGTTTCAGCTCAGTGTTGGAAGAGGGACTAAAATTGAGATAGCAGAATTTCTAATGCTTAGTGATACATAAAATCCTACTAATAGAATTACTTAAAAGAGTTGGGACTGATTTGTGATTGACAGTATGAAAAATGTTGTTAGAATGACTGAGTCTGGAAGGTAGGTCAAATTAAGGGTTTCTGCAAGTCATGGTGGCTAATTCAGAGTTTTCTGCTTTCGACACCTGAGGTCTCCTTGGTTGAGTGAGCTAGTTGGTTGTCAGTAGAGAGAAGCACTTCTACAAGATCTCATTTTGCACAGCCCCAGTGATAGTTGTAGCTAAAATTATTACAGAGTAAGGATTGGATTGCATTAAGGAATTGTTCCTAGTTCTCTGCTTTTTTAACACATTAGCTCTTACTATGTCCTTTTCTAGCTCTTATGTAAGAAACTGTATTGCTGAGATAATTCAATTGCATCATACAATTTTTCATACCCTGAGGACCCCATCAGTCTTTTCATGGAGTTGCATATCATGCTTTGAATATGAAATTAATACTCACTGCTTCCAGCTCCATCAGTTTAACTTTATTAGACTATGTTTTTCGTAGGTACCTCGCTCAGTGCTACAATCACATTTCTGTTTTAAGAGAGTACCTAGAAAAGCAAAATAACTTTTTAAATTTCAGGCCTGTTCCTACAGAAACACTATTAAAATGAAAAAGGTTTAAGGTCCAGATAATGACAGTGCTTAGCAGTGCAGAAAAACAAGTCATACAGGAGAGAATGTTGATTTCATTCATTACAAAGCAGAATTGTCCTTCTTTAATTCAGTGAGAGCAGGGCTGTCACTCCAAATGATAGAGAAGTGGGATGTGATAGAAAGGGTATTTACCATCTGAGTCATCATTTACTTTAGGAGTATTTGGACTGGGAGGAGATTTATCTTTGTTTATATTCTGTTTTGGAAATAAACTCTGGAAACATGCTGTGGTAGCATGGATCACTTGTTTTTCCTGTGTGTTGCATTAAGCTAAAGTTGGGCTTCTCTTTAATTAAGACTGTTATTTTTCTGTGATGCTCTGGGAGCAGAGCAGAGCC
This sequence comes from Aphelocoma coerulescens, assembly GCF_041296385.1. NCBI lineage: Eukaryota > Metazoa > Chordata > Aves > Passeriformes > Corvidae > Aphelocoma > Aphelocoma coerulescens. The sequence continues at coordinate 68,638,444 of NC_091017.1, read as the reverse complement.
AGACTGCTCTGGTGCTCCTTTGGTACATGGTGAGCAGTGGGGAAGGGTGAACAGAGCTCCCATGTGTTGCACCCCTGGGAAACAGTAAGGGAGACTCTCTTCTTCAGCAGCATGGTGGAACGAACATGTGAAGAAACTGTGTGCCCAGGAGAAGGATTGAAACTGGGGAAAGGAGACATTAAGGGGGATCAGGGAGAAGCATTTGTGGAAAAATAGAGCTAAATTAGGAATAAATGGACCTAGTTGCAAGTAGGTTGGCTATCGGGTATTGTCCTGTTCTGAATGAGCCCAGCACTTCATGGTCATAGCCTGTCCTCTGTTCTTAAACTGTGTGTGCGTTTGGTGGGGCTCCATGTGCTTATTGGGCACCTTGCTGGCTGTGTGTGGGACACATCCCTGCACCCCATGGTCCCCCAGATTTGGCTATGCATAATTTATCCTGTTTCTATATAATGCCAACTGCCCAAAGAGCAGCCATCGGTGCAAAGACCAAACCCATATGTAAGCGACCGTCTCGTGTGGGGTAGTGGAAGGGAGCCTGATGTGCTTAAGGAGGGAGAACTGTGAGTGCAAACAGCCTCAGAGCCATGCATAAAGCAAGAAGGGGATGTGGTAGGATGTGTCATGGCACGAGCTGGGTCCTTGAACAGCTGTGTCTGTATTGGCCCAACAGCCCACGTCTCGCTTCGGCAGCATGTAGGTCAAGGGACAGCATCCTGCGTCATCGCCGTCTTAGTAGGTTGTTATTAAAGACTGGAATTGGTAGGATTATTGGCAATTGGAGCAGCTTGCAGCCAGATGAAACTCCTGGTTTCCTTGCCCTTGTGAGGAGGAGGAGGAGTGACCTACATCTGCCCAGGGGGCTGTCAAGCTCCACCTTGCAGTGACTTGCTAGGCTTTTCTCTGTTAGGGACAGAGATAAAGGCTTCTCTTGAGACAGGAGAAAATAAAAGGTTCTTGGTGTTCGCCAGGACTTGGCTACAATTTTAGATTAATTGTATGTTTTGTGTAGAATGTAAGGAATTAACCAGGTTCAGCGGCTGGATGGGGAATAGTGGGCTTCAGGATCTCCTGACCACACACTGTTCACTTGACACAATAAAGACACTTTGTGTTTCAACCCTCTTGAAATCAGGGGAGTGAGGTTAGTGTGGAATTTGGCATGGGATTTTCTTCTGTCCTTCACTGAATTGCATTTCTGTACATTACCTGGGAAAAATGCTGTGCAGTATCTTTCTTTTTATAAATAAGACATGATTTTATCAGATGATGTTGCTGCTTCCCCTTCTGTCCGTAAAACGTGAATATAAAGCTTCAGAACAAAATATTTAGTTTGAACTAAAACTCATTTGCTGTCTGAATAAGATGGTGGTTTGCAAATTAAGCAACTCAAAACTTGGTCAAAAAGCATGTTGTGTAGATATGTCAAAAATGTTCCTGTTGGTAATAGAACTGTTCGATGCAGAACTGTGCAAGAAGTAGCACTGTAGCTGAAGGCTCTTGGGTCATGTTTGTGTGAATATAACACATTTCTGCTATGAATGTGGTGTTGAAAGATAATTGATTGCAGAAATTGTGTAGCCTGAATGTGAAAAGGGAGGCAGCGTGCTGGTGTGCCTGATGGGGATGAAGCAGAATTAGATTTGTATGGGTATAACTGAATCTAATAAGAAATTTTTACACTTTGACAAATTCGGCAAAGATAACTAATTTTCACTGTGTGAGGAAGTGTGACTTTAGCACCAGAACTTCAGTAACATCAATATCTATATATATTTGAAGTAACTCTGATTGCAATAAAACAAGAGCTAATCCCTTTCTAATGCTAAATTAAGCAGAGCAAATAAAAGCAGTTCAGTTTTATACTTCAGAGTAATCATTTTAGACATTTTTATATGCTGTAGACTACAAGATAAAGAGGAAAGAGCCTTTGCAAAGGTTCTTAAATTATTGTTTGTAATCCTTTTAGAAACATCTTTCGTATAGCATTAGTGGCAAGTTAGTAGATTATGTTAATTAATGATTGGGTGTGATATATTGTGGCTAGCAAAATGGACCATTGCTTTCTATATTATTTTATCTTGCTTTGGCTTTTGGTGTTGCTGTAACAAACAGGCATCACTGTTGTTATTATTACTCTGTTTGTACCAGGGAATGGAAAGACAAATGAGCCATGGAAATTCCTTCTACACTGTTTTTCCCCAGTTGCAAACATTTGCTCATTTCCAAGCCAGGGAATGTGCTTGTTCCCCTCCCCCATGCGAGGACACAGATGGAGCAGATACCAGCGTGAAGAGTGATGCTGGGCAGGGGTGCACCCAGCAAGTGCTACAGGCCTGGAGGGAGGAAATAGCACCACAATGACAGTTTCTGGTATTGGGTCATGGCTCTCCAAAAAAGAATATCCTGAAGATGAGGAATGGCAGGAGATGGCAGGAATATGGTTCGAGTAACTGATGGAGGTGCTAGAAGTGATCATCAGGCAGCCAGGGAGGTGCAGAACAGTAACAGATATAGAGTGCAGTGACTTTTTTTTAAGTTGATTCTTAAGATTTTGGAGCTTCTTATGGTGGAACTGAGCAGTAAAGAGCATCAATTAATTTAGACACACGCCAAGAAAAAAAAAATCTGCTTTGTTTCTTGGTATTAAAGAGACATAATTGCATTTCAGATGTTACTGATGGGAAATTGTAACCTCAGGCAAGCAGGGGAAAGTCTGAACTTTCTGGTTGTGATGAGCTGGTTGCTAAGATAAAAATTTGGCAGAATTCGGAAATGAATGCTGATGAAAGTCTTTGACCCAGATCAATAATAGTTTTATTGGTGGACTTTACTGGGAACAGGGGTAAGTGTAACGGTTTCACATTTCCAAGGATGACTTCGTTTTTACTTTCAAAACAGCATTCCATGTTGTTGACAAATTCCTCAGTGATCATCAACCAAAATGAATGTATTTAAGTAGGATTTGGATCTGACCTGGCTGCTTTGCAGCTACATCCCTTTACAGAGAATGGGATTTGGAAAGCAGGCAGAAAAATGTTCTCTGGCATGGTCACTGTGGGCTAAAGGCAAGGATTAAAGTGCTGGGAATTTGTGCATGTGTGTGCAGGACGCAGAGTGCTGCAGATGAGGATGTGTCTGAAATCCCCACTCCCCTCTGGGACAGATTTCTTGTTCAGGTCTTTTCACTTGGGATTCACAGTCCAGGTTGTAAACGTGATTTTCAGCATCTCTCTCCTTTGCAAACCCAAGCAGAGCTATCTATGCAAATGCCAGGGTTGGGCTTGCAGCTTCCTGAGCCTCTGAGGAAAAGGAATTTGCACCCATTGGATTTGAACCCATTCCCTATTGGATCTGTCAGTGTAAAACTCACCTTGCCACTTGTTCAGATGGCCCCAATCTGAAGATGATAGCTTTTCTTGCAGAGGATGGTCTCTACATGTGTGTTTGGCCATCTCTTTACTGTTCTGGTAGTGCCATGTGCCATAGCTGGGCTGAGCTGCAGGGTTTGCAGAAAGGCAGCTGGGCATGTGGGATGAGTGTATCCAACAAATGTGGCAAGGATTCAGAAAGGTCCCTATGGTCACAGAGTCATTGTTTCCTGGAAAAAAGGAAGGTAACTCTTCAAATGGAGACTTCTCAGGTCTGCTGGGTGACAGCGAGTACAGCACTTGGCACCCCACACTCACAAAAGACACGAGCTGCAAACAAGCACCCACGTCTGTTTCCACTGCGTGTGGAAGCCAAAGGTGCTTTCCCACAGTCAGCCATGGACAGCTGCAAAATGGGAAATGAAAAATCAGCTTGCTCTGCCTTTGGATGTGTTGAGGAGCAGGTGTGAGGAGGGGTTTCCAGCCTTGCAGTTTGGACTTATATGGGTGGCATTTCAGGCACATGAGTATTCCCTTAGACCTAGACCCAGGCCTCTTAACTCTCAAAATCTACCAATTTGGTGGGGATGATGGGGGTGGGGTGTGTGCATTTTTTAATTCTCTTTTTTTAAGAAACCTTCAAAGTTAAATTTATTGATTCTAATTAAAACACTTGAGAGGTTGAATGGTTTTTTTCTGAATAGCACCCAACCCACATCATCATTTGATGATTTTGTATGATAGGTAGCTGGTGATTGCAGAATTATGGCAATGTCTGTGTAACTTTTCAGAAGAGAGCAATGCAATGAAGGTCCTTGAAGTCTAATTCTTTAGGTAATACTTCTGTTTATTCTCTATGTAAGCACTTGAAATTTCCATTGATTAAAAATCCAGACAATTTAAATGGTAATTTTATATATAAAACAATGATAAACTAAAATTTAGTAATCTCTCTCTTTGTATGCATGTGGCATCAGCCCACACAGAAAAATCCTGCTCCATGCATTCATTTACTCCCAGAAGAAGTACCCGAAAATTTTCTTGGCACCTTTGCAGTGCCTGTCATCTTTCTTGCACCACTCACGAGCCCCTAAATGCCAAATTCACATTGTAGTTTAAATCCTCCTGTATTCAAAGATATAAATGAGTTTTTCTAACTCTCATGCCTACCACATGAAATTTTTGGCCACACCAACTGACATTTATTGCCTCATTCTGCTTCTTTGATTTCCCTCCCATAAAATGTTGGGCTTGGATTCTAATTTTTTTCTGGGTGGTTCTTGTTACAGTACCTTTTCTGTTGCAGGCAGGATGCCTTCCCTTAATACAATACATCCCATTATTCTAGCTCACCACTGGGTATACAGTTTCCCTCTTGCTTTCCGAAGTCCTTTCTCTGAAAAGTCCCTTGTAGTGCCTGACCTTTTAGAAACTAATACCTTTTGTTAATTGCTTGCCTTATCCTTATTGCATGACAGGTTTTTTTCTGAGCTAAATTGTAGTCTGTGACCTCTACTTAAGCAGATCTTTCCTTATCTGATGTCTGCTCCATTTTACTGGCAATCCCTATCAGTTTCATAAGGTCAGCAGAGTCCCTGTGTGCCAGGTTCATTCCTGAAGGTGTGTGACCTGCAGGGCCGTCGCTGTGGCTCTCATTATCTCTTTGCTGCTAACCAGACCCCATCCCTTTATCCTCTGACCTGTGTCACTCTGCCAGCTGCATTCTGGACATGCTCTCACCTCACTATGGGCCTGTGTTTGGTTTTTTCAGTTCTCTAAGCATTTTCTTGCACCCTGTTTTTAGGTTTGATATACCTCTTTTTCCCATTATAAAAACGTCTGCTAAAGGCTTTGTAGGGTTTATGTGTGATTTCTGCTCAGTATTTTGGGTGCACAGTTTGCTGAAGAATATTAGATGGTGCTTTCATTGTAGTTGGGGGAGCACATGGAGCTAATGCCAGCTTTGGTCTGGATCTAGGTCTGCTGCAGAAAGGTCCCCCTTGGAGAAAGGAGCTGGGAGTGGGAGAAGTTCTGTTTTCATTCACCTGACTTGCTGGCCAGCAGTTGAGGGCTATCATCATGGGTTTCAGGGCTGAAGGAAGCTCTTTATTCCCAAGAGATAGCAAGGAGCAGAGCAGGACTCATGACCCAGTTACCTCTGAAGCAAACAACTGCCTGCTCCCTGTCATGCAGAGCTCAGCGGGGATCCTCAGCCTGACTTCTGCTTCATAAATATGCAGGATTGGCACAGAACCACAGAGTGGTTGAGGTTGGAAGGGACCTCTGGAGTTCATCTAGTCCAGCCTTCCTGCTGAAGCAGGTTCTTTACTTCAGTGCCTTGTATGAGAGCCCACTGTCTCTGACCTGCTTGTATGTGTTTTGGTTAAAGATGACCATGCACGTGGCTCATTGCTGAGCAGTTAATGAGAAGTGTTATCTCATGCATAGCTTTGAGGGTGGAGGTGTTTGAGAGCCAGAAGTTTAAACTCAGGCTGTTTCTGAGCAGGACAGGTCGCTGAGAGCAGGGTCGGGTGGCTTTGCAAGTCCATTCACAGCAGATATAGGATTTATGCAAGAGAGGCTGGGCAGAAAGTTGAAAGGCATGATTTTAGTTGTAGAGGCACCATTTACCCAAGTCATTTACCCTTTTCCTGCTCATTTTCACTTCTTCCATGGGTTTGTCCGTTTTTGTTTCTATCATGAATGCTTGAGGACATGGGCCATTCAGCAGTAGTTCCAACTTTGAACATGACTGACTGCAAGGAATACATCAGTTCAATTAATAAATTGTGATAGTTAAAAGGAAATAACCTATTATTTAATTTTATTTTTGTCCTAGTTATAAAGTGTTACCAGAATCATTATATCTAGATATATGTTTAATTTTACTGTATTTTTCATATAATAGAATATCCTGAGTTGGAAAGGATGCACAAGGATCATCAAAGTTCCAAGTTGTAGCCCTGCATCCCCAGAAGTCACACCAGGTGCCTGAGAGCATCTTTGAACTCTGTCAGGGTTGGTGCTGTGACCACTTCCCTGGGGAGCCTGTTCCAGTGTCCAGCCACCCTCTGGGTGAAGAACCTTTTCCTGCTCTCCAGCTTAAACCTCCTCTGACACAACTTCAGGCCATTCCCTGAGGTCCCGTCTCTGGTCACCGCAGAGAAGAGAGCAGTGCCTCTCTTTGTGATCGTATTGATCCCCAATAGAAAATCAAAATTAGCACTAACCTGGGTCAAAACTATCCAAAAGCAAAAATAACATGAAGCAGCACTGCAACCAGTTTTTACAACTTAAAAGGAAATACATCTTAAAATGTACTGAGAATATCTGTGAACTGTGATGATTTCTTGTATTTTCCAGCCTTTTCAAAGTAAAATTCATTAATTATATATTATTTATGAAAAGTTAGTATCTTAATCTGTATTGAGACTGGACTCTGTAGTCTCCATTCGCTATAAACAGACATATATACAATTGGGTAGAAACCTGATGAGTGCCTTGAAATCCAGGGACATTGTTTTATAAAATCATAAAGGCTCCTGAGTTGGAAGGCACCCATGGGGATTGTTGAGTCCAGCTCCTGACTCCACGCAGGGCAACCTAAAATTTAAACCAAGATGCCAATCCCAAGCAGCATAAGAGTTGCTGCAAGCAAACAGGTACATACCTGTTGTATACTGCAAAGTCCCTGAATCTCAGGTGGTGTTATAACTCTGTCGCTGTTGTGCCGAGAATGGTGAATAATCACGACATAAATCCAGGTCAGGGAAGATGGCTGAGGCTTATATCCTCGCAATAGAGAAATGACATGATTGGCCCATTGGTCAGCTAACCACCAAAGTGATTGGCTGAGCAGAATAGTTCCCATTCTCAAAATATTATTCTCAATGAACCAAAACAACTTCCACAACAACTTACACCTGTGAGTTTACAAGATAACAAACCATTTCTCAGCTAGCTTGCATGAGAACGGAGACTTTCACAGGAGGCTGCAAAAAGCTGGAAAATTTCTCTGCTAGCTTTTTTTAGCATCTACATAACTCTTGATTTTTTTAAAAAATTCTTAGTTAGGAAATACTTCCATATTTCGTAGTGAGGAAAAAGTTCTACATTATTCTACATCTAGTAAAATAATCGTTCCAAAACATTTTCGGAGACAGGCGGTGGAAAAAGTTCCAGACGGGCCTAGTGAAGTGCTGTGAATGTGGAAGAACAGGAACAGGATTCAACTATATACTGTCATCTTCGTAGAATCTTAGAATCCTATTGGAATATCTCAAGTTGAAAGGGACAACGATCATCAAGTCTAACTCCTTGTTCCTTGCAGGAACGACTTAAAACTTAACTATAACCAGTCCAGTTACTGCTGACAGTCACTTTAGCTTACCCTGGGAAAGAGGACAGTGAGTACAGGAAAAAAGCATGAGTTAATTTGGAACAGGTCTGAAATATTTTTAAAATGTCATTTATAACTCGTGGTACCACAGGTTATAAAGATTTTGCAGCCAACTAATCCATTTCGGAGTGGCCTAAATTTGTTGCTGCCTGGTTGCTGTTTGCAAAGATTTTGATGAAGGCGTTGACCTGGGTAATGTAACCCTGGAAGAAAGCAAACATGAAACAGAGGATGAGCACTGCTGTGGCTACCAGGACTTCACTTGAGATTTTAAGAGGAGCCAAGTGTCTTGTCCTTTTCCGTAGCAAGGGCAGTGTGCTGTTATTCCTGTTAAAACAGTGGAGTTACAGGTGTTTGGCCTGTGTTGATTTGAGAAATCAGGTTAAAGCTACACAGTTTTCTGGATCATTTGCAGCAGGAGGTCTCTGATCTCTCGCCTGTGCTGCTGTCACTGCTGCCCCTCGTCACGCTCCCCCGAGTCAGCCCATCATGCTAATGAAGGGCAATGGCCTCGTGCTTTGTGCCTGTGAAGCCCATGAGTGGTGATGGAGTTTCTCAGAAACACCATGAAAACCCTCTGAGCTCCTTGAGTGTGATTTCTCCTTTGCTGTAGGCAACTGGTGAGACTTCAGTGGAGGCTCAGGGATCACACCTCAAATTGTAAATACAAATTAGTGCACTGTGTGGCTACGTTATGATCATACAACGTTAAAATGCAAGTTACCAAGCATTTAGCCTTGGAAGCCTGGCAAGCAAAGGGAAAGGCTATGTTAGAGTGAAAGCCCTTTCACTTTTCCTGCCTGTTAATTTACGTGCCTTCAGAGTGTTGCCATTTAGCAGAGTGCCTTTTGTGTTTCTGCCAAGCTGAAGTAGCTGCTGGGAAAAACTAAGTAGGCCAAATCTGCAAATGTCTGGAGAGCTCGGCCAGGGTGGCTGATGGTGATCCAAAAGTGTGAGGATGGATTTGGCTTCACACAGGCAGCACAACAATATTGAACAAAATAAAATGCTCCCATAAGAGTTTTGTGTCAAAAGGCAGTTGCTGCAAGATAATGCATATATAAGATTTTTTTTTTTTTTAAATTGAGTAGTTCATAGTTTTGATTCAGTGTATAGAACCTGGGATCTTCAGATCTGTGCTCTGGGTGTCAGGCCATGTCAGCTGAGGGCTATTTAAAGTTACAGACCATGTCTGGCATGGCCCAGGGCAGTGGTGTACTCACCATATAGATTTCTGAAGTTAGAGTCCTTATAGAAATGCTCATTCTGTTCCCATGTAGTGCTTTAAATAGCTCAACACATCACTGCTATTCCAGTGATACACGTTTCAACTCCATATGAGCAATCGGGAGGAGATTTTTGGCTGCCAGGTATCTCACAGTGAGAGCATCTCACTGCTTACATCGTCTCCTTTGGACATCAGTGCTGTGCTCTCCTGCACCAGGGGGAAGGGACTGCTGTGTTTGGGGGATGTCTAAAGGGTTCCCCTGCTGTCTCAGCCTGAATTTATGACAAGGAGTTTGAGCGTTTTAGTTCTTTTAGCCTTTCTCCCCAGGTGCCCAGCACCACCCTGAAGCGGCTGTGGTATCACCTGATGCAAAGACACCCCTTGCTGGCAACGTCCTCCATCTGGTCCCTCCAGGACCCTGCCAGCGGTGCCACCTCCCATGGACGTGACAATATTTCGGCTTCTGTAGGGCGCTATTTTTACACGGTGGTGACGGCGAGGTGTTGGCTCAGCTCCCGCCTGTGCGTGGGTGCTGCAGGAGTCATCTGACCCTGGGCGTGTTGGGGTCGGAGTGGGGGCTGTGGCAGCGCACGCTGCGGATCCCGCTCCCCGCAGCAGCGGCCACATAACAGCAGGGCTTCGGGTGGCATTTCCCCTCTGGAAGGGAATTCATGCAGGAATGCCAGAAGATACAGGTACAGTGTGATGGCTCCACGTTTTGGACAGCCTAGACCTGAAATGACTTGTTTTTCTTCTGGGGCTGTGGTAGCTAAGTCACCGATGCTGTCACAAGAATAACAACTCTGTGTTTGTGTGGAAACACAGCAGTGGGGAAAGATGGTTAAACATTTATTGTAAATTATGCTTTTGTGTTCTTTTAATTATATGAGTGATGATTTGGAAATTATAATGATTCTGGTAGTTAGCTGACAGATCAATTTGAAAACTTCACTTGTTTTTTTTAATTTAAATTGATTTCAGAGTTTATATTAGGCTGTAAGGGGAAAAAAGGCCCTATTTCTTTATGCATATGTCTTGGAGTGTTCTTTCTATATCCTTTCTCATTGCAATTTAGCTAAACCTGTGCAAAAGTAGCCTTTACAATGCTGCAGTAGTAGTTACTCAAATTCAGCAGAGATTTTTACTAACTGTGTTTGAATTCGGTAAATATTCTATTATCATAACGAGGGCAGGAGGTTAGCTTGTGCTTAGTTTGTTTATGTGATGTGAATTTAGCACTGAGCATATGGTGAGATTTGAAGCTCTTGTGTGAATACTCGAGCTGTGTCGTATTTTTTGTGCATGGTTTATTCACATCATGCTGGATAACAGCTCTCTTTTGCTTCTGGTCCCATAAACTCTGTAATTGGAGGTAAAAGCAGCGCTTACCTCGGTTGTGCTGTGTGCCTGCTGCCCTGTATCAGCTGTGGGTTTCTGTTTTGATAATGATGTGTAGGAAGTGCTGGAAAAGGCATGCCTTGGAAAGGCACTGTAGGAGTGGTTGTTTATTTGTGTTAGGGGCAGGTATGCATTTCAAAAAGGAACACAATTCTTGAAGCATTTTTTTTTTTGTACTTTTGGACAATGTGAAAGAATTGAATTGAAACCTATTGACATAGAGATTATTGAATTTGGTGAATATTTTCTCTTATAACACAGGAACTAAGGAGAGAAGTAACAGCGCTTTGCTGTAGGAGCCACCACAGAGGTCTTGGAAAGAGCAGTGAGCACTTCTAGGGGGGTGCCCAGACCCTCTCAGAGCAGAAGAGTACTGTTGGGAGAGGGACTGAATTCATGGGCTGGCCTGGGGACACCTCATCCCTCTGTGTGGCCAGCTGGAGGGCTCAAGGGACCACGTAACATGGACATTGACAGCAAAAATTCTTTCCCTTTATCCTTGTGATCTCCTGATTTCTTGCGAGATACACAGAAGAACAGGGCATTGTGTTACCAGGAGAAGGCACAATAAAGCAGGGAAACACATTTGTAAAGTCATTTAACACAAGGTGCTAATTGAGGAATAGGGTAAACCAGGTTACCACAAGTCATTTAATATGCTGTTCCAGAACATCTAACACGTCTGCTCCTTAGGCAGGGCTGAGGGCAGGGAATTGCTCTTCCCCACTGCCAAGTGGCGTTGGCAGGATGGATGGGAAGAGCTTCTGGAGTTCCCATTACACAATTACTCTTTTCCTCATCCTTTCTAGATGGAAAGGACCAACAGGGTCTCAGGCCCCCACAAGGCTCCATAACGAATCACTGGCTCTTAGGAAAAAAAAACCAACCCCCTTATCTAAATTAAATTTACAGGTGACACCCATGTAGTTCTCTGATCACTGCATGTATTACCATATTATGTATTTCTGTGTTATCCTTAGCCTCACACCAGTACAACTCCTCATCACTGGGTTTTAAACACAGACACAAGGCAGGGAGAGAACAGGGGCCAGCTATACAGCATGAATAATGCTTTACTGGGATATTTACAGGCACTTAAATGCTTCTTTCCTTTGTTTTCATCTGGATGTTTTTAAATTCATCCCCGAGTGTTTTGACTCAGTTGACACTGAGGAGGGTTTGTTAAAACAACAACTTAAACTCCAGTCTCTAATTCCAGCCTGGTGTTGCTTTACTTGTCTGCTTCTCCTTTAATCCTGCTCCAGGAAGATTGCAAATTTAATTCCCCTCTGGGCTGCTGTGAACCTCACCCTCCCCAAATCACTTGATACAGCATGTCAGTAATCAATAATTCTGTCCTGTTTCTCAAATACTTAATGAGTAAATGGCATTTGGGTCTCATATTAGTTTATTTTGATTTTCAGTAACCACCTCTAGATATAGAGATGAAACGTTTCAGTGTCAGCACAAAGATAATTTGCTGGTAATTCCATCATGCAAAATAATATCCCTTAGCAGGGCTGTGCATTTTTGGTTCAGAGTTGGAATGTGGCCTTTGCCTTTGTTGAAAAAGCTTAACATTATTATGAACTAGAGAGCTGATAATTATAATTTTAAATATTGATGTCTAGTATTTTTTCACCTCAAAAAGATGTTTTCATCTCATGAAGCAAAAGGTTGTTGATTTATAGAGGAGCCTGTAGTGCTGATAGTTGCTAAAGAAAATTGATGTAGCTTTTCTGCTGAGGGAGAGTTGCTGTTGCAGGCAAATGATACTGTATTTGTATGAGCCTGAAATGAAAGGCCTGCACTTTTTTAACACGACCTCCAGAAGACAATAAAGAAAACCCAGAACAACCCACAGAGAGGACAGGGGAGGTGCCCCCCCCCAGGCCCTTTGGTTTTCCTTTCATTGTTGCCTTTAGGCTCTGGTTTTGCACTATCCTTCCAGGAACCTTGGTGAGGAATTACCATTTTCTCTGCATTGAGAGGTAATTGGGGGGATTACAAGTATTAGGAATAAAATTTCTTTTCACATGACTGTTGTCTCTCCACTTAAATTATACCTTTCTTTAGATCACAGTACTCTTTAAAATGTCTATATCACAGAAGGACAGGTTGGATGGGGCTTTGAGAAACATAGTGTAGAGGAAGGTGTCCGTGCCTATGCAGGAGGATTGGAACTAGGTGACCTTTAAAGTCTCTTCCAACCCAAATCATTCAAGGATTCTGAGATTAGAATATCAAATTGTGTCATTTGGCCCTTTATCATTTTGGGCTTCTTTAATCAGCAAGAGCAGTAAATATATTAAACTGGTTTTTTAGAACAGAGTTAAATAATGTGGCACAAATGAGTTATGAAGCCTTAGTTATGTCTGTGTAGTAAACAAAGAAGGCGGAAGTCTTTATTATTAAACTTTACAGTTGAGGTTTGATTCCAGATTAAATGTACATTCTTAAGTATGAAACTTCTTAATTTTCAATACTTGATTTCCAAGCTCAGAAATGACTTCTGTAGGGTTCCTCTGCAGAGTTAAAACATACCAAACTGGAAACAGCATTAGGGCTGTGTTGAATTCTGCAGTTTCTGGACATGTTTCTTCATCAGGTCTGTAATCTACCATGAAGATTTCTTGTTTAGCTGTTGGAGAGCCTGACAGCAAAGGGGTTTGTCATCCTCTGCATAGACCAGTCCTAGACTGGATCTTTTGCCAAGAGTTTGATTTCCCTCAGCAGTTTGCTCGCAGCAGAGAGAAGGTGACATTTTCTATCCCAGGCTCCTGAGCAGAGCATGACCAGGGACTCGCGAATCCTCTCCCTTCTGTCACCACCATCAAGTTGTCTTGTTCTGCTTCCAAAGCATTGCTGTCTCAGCCAAATCTTTTCCTTACCTCTGGCACCTGATCCCGGTCCACAGGGACGTTAAATCCTGCTCAGTGTAGCAATGCCAAAGGAGCTGGGCTTAGTCAAAGGGATGGTTTTTTTACCACGATTTTCATGGTGGATTTTCATGGAGCCAGTGTACCTGTCACAGTGTTCACCAGTGTCAGGCTGCAGCCTTTACTCCAAATACTTCCAGAAGCATTGTGCTCTGCTTTCTTTTTAATGTTGAAAACCAATATATTGTATACTATCCTTTTTTCACCTTTATAAAAAGCTTAAATTTTTGTCTGAAATTTTCCCTGAGGAAGTGAGTTTGAGAACAGCAAATGCGAGTAATGTTCATGTAAGTGGTTAAAGTTTGGCAAAGCTCTTAGGCAAATATTGTGATTCTTGGGGATGGTCCTGTGCAGGGCCAAGAGTTGGACCTGATGGTCCCTGCCAGTCCCTTCCAACTCAGGATATTCTGTGAATCTGCAGAAGTTATAAGCACACTGGAAACATCACTTGACAGTGGCCATAAGGTGTGTAATGCAGCTTCAATAATAAGCAGTGCCACCGTCCCCCTTCCCGGTGGTGCGTGCAGCAAGTGCATGTCTGGACTCAGCAGTGTAGAACTAAGTCTGAGCAGTTTATCTTATTTGACAATTTTTAGCAAACTGTTGCTGGTTAATGTGCCCTACTTGGTCCAGAACTGCAGAATTATCTGCTGCATAGCCTGGTGGAGACAGACTGAGTCTTGACATCAGAGATGTGTGAGCACTGGACTGTTGGCAAGGATATTGGCAGTGATGTCCCCAGCAGACAAGTCTTGCACAAAGAAGTGCTGTGGAAATTGCTCGTTCATTCCTTGCCAGTTTTTGTCCTTGTCAAAAAGTGAGTGCAGTCAGATCCTTTTAGGGTTTAAGGCTTCATGAGGATACCTCTGCTGGGGCAGAATGTAGTCTGGGAGAAAGGGGAACTTAGAGAATCAGGTATTCAGTTGTATTTTGGTTTAGAAAAAGTAATTTAAAGTTAAGAAAGAAATTTCTGCATATCAGGTTATAATGTAAGCATTTAATTTTTAATGAACTCTTAGTTAAAATCTGATGAGTAGTCTCACATCATTACATTCCATCAGTAATTAATTATTTCACTCATTAAATGTGTTTATTGTTTCATCTGCTGCTTTGAAGAGTGATTTTGATACATCAAGTCATAAAGGTAGAATGCTGAATACTGCCATGTAAACATATCTCCTTAAATATGATTTGAAAGGCAAGTTAAAATGTGAAGTTCCCTAATAGAATTAGTTTCTCAGAATTTTCAGCAGTTGAAATTTCCACATAAATCATATTAAGTGTCAGTGTTTTAAAATATAAACTAATATGTGATTAATTATATGATTTTGTTGTGCTAGATGGAAGAGCAAGTGTTTTAAACTGTGTTCAGAAGGACCGCTTTGTACTGATCTCAGAGGCACTGTATTCCCACTGGGGTTTTGTGTGAAATACTGAGTAGCTTAGTTCTGAACTGAGAGAAAAGAAAAATAATTATTCCTTTGTCTGTGGTATATATTTTAAATATGCTTTTTGTTACTTCAGGATTAATGGGAAAATTCCAAAAGAAATCCCAAAGAAGAATTTAACAAAAATACTAAATATTTCCCTTTTTCCCTTATTTTATAGCTGAATTGCTGGGGTTTTTTTGATTCTGAACCTTGATTTAGAGACCCAAGGAGAAGGAAATGTGTGAAGTTGTCCTGCCCCATAGCTCTGCACACTGAGTACCAAATACATTGTGGAAAACAAATCTTTCTGTTTTCTGCCACGTTTTTAGTTTGCAACAATTTCCAGAAAACAAAAAACCCAGCTTTGCAACAATTTTCAGTGTTCTGGTGCTTTGGACTCCCAGGGACAAGAAACCAAATAGAAAAGCATGTTTTCTCTGGAAATGTGAGGCTATTGTCACTTTAGGGAAGGGGGGTGTGTTTGGTGGGGTGGGCTGCCCTCGGGCTCACTGGCAGTGCTCCTGGGCTCCTCCTGGGTGTACTCTGCACTGCAGCTGGAATTCCTGAGCCAGGTTCCTCTGGCCTGTGGGACACACCACAGCATGAGCTGGCAGCTCTCTACACTGGCCAGGCATGGATGCCTCTAGAGAGATGCTGTTCTGAAAGGCTGAAACATGGGAATAGTTGAGTGTGAAGAAAAGTCGATTGTTTAATTGTTCCAATCAGAATTTTATATTTCAAATGCAACTGTTTAGGCCAAAATGTTCTGGCTGTGGTCAGCTCCCTTTAAGTCAAGTCTTTCCTGAATTAGGTACTACAAATTTGATGCTTGTTAGCAAGTCTGGAGAGAGCAAACCTTTATTTATAGTTGCAAACTTTTAGCAGCTATTCTAGTAACTAACTCGGGAAAATACTTTGTTTTGGTTTCTTACAGGCTTGATTCTTTAGCAGGGTGGGTAGTTTGTTTTGGGCAGGTTACAGTACAGAGAGATTCTTGTGTCAAAAGTAAAGTATTGCAAAGTTCAGAGTTTCTTCTGTTTTTATTTGAGGAATAAATCAGACCCTCATAGTAGCCTGAACAATGTGTACTGTTTGCTCTGTGTAAGTTTGGGCATCTGCCTTTCTATAAACTTCCAGTTGCCTGTTGTGCTCGTGTTGTTTTTATTGGAGATGTCCTTAATTATAACCAGGCCTTCAGTAACTGCTCCAAAGTTCACATTGCCTTGAGCAGGACTTTTTTGACCATCACAGAGCATGTAATTTTAGCAGACAAGGCAAAGTGCTAATGGATGGTGAATAATGCCATGAGGAGCTCAGTCCCATGTATCTTCTGGGTAAAGAAAACCCCAAACCACTTTAGTTACAGGACTAGAAAGTGCTGTTTTGGGTAAAACTTGCAGCAAGTCTCCTGGAAGACTGTGTGGGAGGGGAAGCTTAGCGTGCCACTGAAATACTGACTCCTTCAACTCAGTGGATGTGGAAAGGCCTTTTTCTCTTAAACCTACTGGCTTATGGGAGGTTGCTCCATCTTGACTGGTTGGTTGGTTGGTTGGTTGGTAAGTTTATTTTGTAGCTAGAATTTAAACAAACTCAATCACTTTGAGATAAGCAATCCAGCCTTGGAGTAAGCATGCCACATTACAGAAGAAAAATGTCATTTACTTAAAATGCTTTATATGCTTTCCTTTTATTAGTTCTTCACCCAGGGAAAAAGCCTAATCTGTTGACTTACAGTTCAGCTCTTTTATAATTAATTGTCTTGATGTTTCCTCTCTTGACTCCTAAGTACACTGTGATAAAAAATTGATGCAAGTGCTGCAGCAGGATTGCAAGAACAAGGTCATCTCTCACCTGTTCCACACAATACATTGAGATGCCAACTTCTCGTTTCCAACAGCACAATAAATGCAATTCCAATTTACATCACAAGATGGCAGCAAATTTTTAACTCACTTAATTTTCACTAACCTAGATTAACCCAACCTCTTGAAAACCTGATTTCCTTACAAAATGACAGAAAACTTTGTTTTATGATCAGATATATGTGGTATTTATAGGGATGTCAATGTTTCAGAAGTACTTAAAACGTCTACAGAACTATATTTCTGCTTTAAAATCAGTAAAAAAGGCATTTACCATGAACTTTAAAGATCAGTAGCTCATGATGTAAGGGTTACCAAGTGCCATTAAAGATATTTTGAATAAAACCAATAGATTTTATCTATAGTCTTTAGCTTTTATCTATAGTCTTTGATTTCTTGAAGAAAAAATATGACAAAGCATTTCTTGAAATTCAGGTGGAGGCTCTCAAGACTTGATCATATGGATTCTTTCTTCTGTAAGGAGTTCTGATTTATGTTTGAAGTGTGTTCAGTCAAAAGCTTTCAAAGTTATGAAATGACAGGGTTGGCTGGGCTCAGCTCCTTTTGGCAGATCTTTTCTACTGTGCTGGCCAATCCCAGAAGTTAAAACTTTTATCTGCTTGACTTGTCCCAGGTGTTAATTGTCATTACTTGTAGGTCTTACAGAAGATGCATCTGATGGCCTTTAAAATGCTCTACCTTTTGTTTTCCCTTGCAGTTTCACAATCACAGGCTGTACATAGCCAGCTGGAGAAGCCATCAAGTACTGCAATTCTCTGCAATACCTGTGGAAAACCATGCAAAGGAGAAGTTTTGAGAGTTCAGAGCAAATATTTCCATATTAAATGCTTTGTTTGCAAAGGTAAGTGTTTGTGACTGCTGCTTCTATGAGTAGGGCATTAGCAATGGTGTGTGTGACTTAATGACCCTGGAAACATCACAAGCATATTTTACAATCCAATACATGCCTGAAAGGATTTACTGTGAACTCTCTGACTGCTTGCTGTAAGATTTTAAACAGCCTAAGTCCCAAAACTGGAGTATGTTTTCAAGGGATGTAAAGCTGTTTATATCCATGTTGGAGTTTACTATAGAGTTGGGATGTCAGTTTCGGAGAACAATGCAGGGCTAGGAGAGAATTAACATTTTCAAAGAAACTCAGAGGTTATCTCTTTTCCCACTCTCTAATGAATGCATAGGGTGGGTCATGGCCACATCTGTTCAGGTTCTCTGGTGTTGGACTCTGATCTTTGAATTCCAATGTGACCCTCTGTGCTTTTCCATTGTCTGGGGGGAGCGACTTGGTTTGCTCCAGGTTGGTGCCTGGTGATCTAATATTGTCACATGAATAGCAGAAGGATGGTCACAGGAAAAGGGAATTAACTGATACAACACCCCTTCTGTAAGTATTTGCGTATTTGAAAACTTAATGTGAAAGTTGCAACGATCTAATTTGTTTTGAGTGTCCAAGTACATAAATGTTAGCTCATGTTTACTGAACAATCTGCTTACTCCATTATTAACCAGTACTTCAAATGACATTTATTAATCCTTGTAGCTCAGTCTAGAAACGTGAGCATGTCTTTGGTTCCAGATGTGTCACTGTAACTATTTCCATTCCTATTTAGAGGAAATACTAGGAAGAAGGCTGTCACTATCTGTTAGCTATAGCGATATTTTTAAAAATCCCATGGGATTAAGTGCATACTATTAAGTAACTGAGGCAATCTTTAATGAGTTAGACAGGCAGGACTAAATGTTCAGCTCAATAATTGTGTTCTTTGCAAAATTGCACAGCAAGCAAAATAAGCATAGTGCACTTTCCTAAACAGCAAAAATATTTTGGTCATCTATTCAGAAGAGGTTGGTATTTAAAGCAGAACGTGTCCCATAAATGCATCTTTTAAGCTCTTTAAACCATGTGTTCTTATGGGAAATTTCATTATCAAATCAGTTTTTCAGACCTAACTCAGGAAAAGAGCAGCTGATTTGTTATTCAGGAGTCTTGTCTGCATGGAGCCTCAGGAACATTCTGGTATTTACTCTGTATTCTTATCTTCATGGAATCCAAGCCCCCTTTCTGTTTTACAGATTTGCCATGAGAAAAGACAAATCCTTCAGAGGGAACAGGACAGAATTGTGCATCAAATTTTTCATTTCATAGGCCATCTCCATTTAGATGATGCCAGGTCACCAGCAAATGCAGCATGTGGTTACTGAATCGATCCACTGGTCCCAAATTTAGGCAGTGCAGAGGGTTTTTTTCCCACCCCCATGCAGAGGAAAATGATGAATGTACTGTAGAAGCTGCATTGCCCCTACCTGTCTGTAAGAGATAAGAAGGAGTTTGTTCCCTTCAGGCAGATCTTGGATAAAATGAGAGAAAAAATCACAATGTTAACAAGGTAGCAGGGTAGCATCTGTCAGCCACCTGTCAGTCTCTCAGCTGGCACAGGAGAAAGTGTCAGAGATGTGTGGTTAAACGGCTGCTTGGTGTCAGGGCTCTTGGAGGACTTAGACTCCTCCTTACTAACCATTTTTCTAAGTGCTAAGTTTGCACACATGGTTGGTTTGAGGGTTTTCCCTCATTATTTAAATGCTGTAATTTCTTTTATCACCTTTCAGGGGTTTCCATCAATTTTCTGGCATTCTTCTGGTATCTGTTTTTGTTTCATTTCTGGGTTTTATTTGTTACTTAAGAAGCATAAGTTGCTTTGTAATATGGATTTGCCACGTTGTTACATGAGAAGAGCTTTGGAACAGAACAGTGCACTGAATGTACATTTCACAAGCTAGCATAAAAGGAAAAAAATCAGGTTAGGCAAATGTGACTTAGTTTTTAAATTAATGGATGAAAGAATACAGTCCATGTGTTAGGATTTAGCAAAAAAAATGGTGTTCAGTTCTGACCAGTTAACCTGCTTTCAGCCTGGGAGGAGAGTTTTGTGCTGTGCACGGGCAGGGTGATGATTCTGGGAAGGTATTTATCTCAGAGTTGATTCCTCTGGCGCATTTATTTTGATGCTACTCAGCAATGCAGTATGTCCTGTCTCACCTCATCCACCAAAGACAGCATGTGGAAAGAGGCTGTGTGTCCAGCACCCAGTGCAGCTGCAGGACTGTCCAGGACAGATAATCCCATGTACGTGCTGGCTGCATTGCCCTGCTAAGATGCCTGCCTGCTTGGTTGACTGCCTCTGTAGTAAATCATCTTGTAGCCTGCATCAGAAAATATTTAATATTTATAAAGCTGCAGGAAATTTTGGTCCCTCTCATAGAAGTTACAGCTGTATAGTGATGGAGAATGCAAACTGAGAAAGAGCCCATGAATAAGAATGACAAATGACTGTGCCTTGCATGGTGTCTAGAGGTATTTGGGGTCTGTTTGAATGATCTCATCAGTGACAAATGATATTGCACTGGAAGAAGACATACCTTTTTGAATATGTGTGAAATGTGAAGCTGTTTCTTTGATAGTGTTGGATAAATTATGAGGTTTCAGGGGGTCAAATACATTGAATTGTTCCCTTTTTTTTTTTTTTTTTTTTTTTAAGGGTAGAAAGGTAGTTTTGTGTATTGCCATACTGCTGTCTGATTATTCATAGAATGGTTTGGGTTGGAAAGAACCTTAAAGATCATCTCATTCCAACCCCTCTGCCATGAGGAAGGACACCTTCAACTAGACCAGGTTGCTCAAAGCCCCATCCAGCCTTGGACACTGGGACAACCTTATGGGGGACTGTGAGTTTCAGAACGGTAACAGCAACTGTATAGATGCCTTTTGTATTAAAATTAAATTACATAACCAGGGAAGGTTAGTATAAAGTTACTAATTCCCATGCAGTTCTTCTTTCATTCCCATGCAGTTCTTCTTACATTCCCCAGATAATGATTCTAAACAATTGAAAGTTTTTAAAAGGTAAGCAACTCTTTTGTTATTCAAGACTAAGAGATACATCCAGATTAAAAAATATAATAGCAGTACTGGGAGCATCTGCTAGTTTTGCTCAGTGTCAAAGTTTAATAGGACCTAGGGAGGTAAATAGGCATTATATATAATGTTTATAATCATGTCTGGTTGTATATGTTATTTCTTGTTTAGATGCACCTCTAATCTGCTAATAAAATGCTGTAGGGAACATGCCATCTAGTCTCACTTCAAATTTTTATTTAATTTTTAGTTTAAAGTATATCCCATTTTAATCAGGTTTTATACAAGTACTGTTACAATGAAGGACTTGCCTTTGACATAGTAAAGCAAAGTTTCATTAGGTTTCATTAGACTTCAAGGGCTTTGGTTCCCATGTTTGCTAATTCTTTTTTTATTTGTTACCGCTGTAATAAAAGCACCAAGGAAAATTACTAAAGTGATAAAATATTAATGACTCAGACTGTCAAATTAAAAAAATGTGGTGACTATAAACTATTCAGAGGGTGTCTGTCATGTCAGGATGGCATTTAATGGAGTGGATGGTATTAGACAAATACTAACTTGGAGCTTCTTTACAGCAGTGTGATCTAGTAGACCCAGTAAAGAGACACATTAACCTAGAATTGTAGATAGGAGAGGTGTAGGTGCTGTGATTATATTATCTTGGGTAGCCTCTCAGATCTTTAATAAGGCTAGAAACTACCTTGTTTTAGGAGTGATTGTCAAGTATTTCATTTTCTGTGCTGTGATAGTATCCTGGGATTTCCAAAGTGGCAGCAACCAATTTAAATGGGAGAATCCATACCATCCTGCTGAAGAGTGTTCTTTGTACATATGTGAGAAGAACTGTCACTCACATCTGTGTCCTTTCCTGGTTTGTCTTGATGAAAGGAAGTAAACTTCCAGTCTGAAGCATAGAGGTAAAAACATGACCTTTGTGCTATACCTGCATCATTGTATCTATCTCATGTGTATTTTGTTTTACCCCCAATCAAAATTCTCCTGATTGCTTCTTGCTATGGGTGCAGTACACACAGTCTTCCACGCTAACACAGCTAGCAGTTGCAAGTGTACTTTTTCCCCCATTAATTTTCATTGGTTTTTTTAAATTAATCTGTTAGAATTTATCACATCTTCAGTTTAGAATAGGGTATGTGGTTCTGGGGATTAGTGTTTCTGTGGCACTGCAGTGTCCTGGGAATTGTGAAAAAGCCCAGGTCTGGATAGATCCCTTCTATACCATTTTCTCAGTAGAAAATGCAACAGAACCCAGAGTTATATCATTTATTGGGAAGTCCTATTAATGAGAAGGGCTGAGACAGAATATTCAGTGAAAATTTTAAAAACATGGAATAACTTGGCGGTAGGAGTTAATTTGTTTGTTAGATCAAATGCATCTGCTAGGATATAAATATGTTCAAAGCTGCACTGAGTAATCTGAGGGACTCGCATCTGAACATAGCTACAGGGTTTCACATTTCAAAATGGGAGTCATTTGCGGGAAGCCCATTTGTAAGAGTTCCCAGTCCCAGATTTTTGCCAGGCAGTAGCAGTTCCTGATATTTGTGGTGTCATGGGCACTGGAGATTAGTGCAGGGGCTCTTATTCATCAGGCACTCCCAGCAATGTGTCCAGCACTTCCTGAGTCCTCCAGGAGTTTGCAATCCCAGATCATATTAGCTCAGTATAACAGGAAAAACTGCTTCCAATGTAATGCTCACCAAGTCAGGCTTGCAGAGTGTGGTAGGTTTAGGGCTGCCTTACCAATGTCATGTTAACTTATTATTTTTATTTTACTGAAATTATGATGATGATAATAACGATCACTTTTGCCTGTGCAAAAGTAATTTAATGTAGCAGCAAATGGTTCTATGTTGTAGTTTTAAAACCTGAACTTTAAAATTTTTAATCACTAAATTTCTAAAAACAACTCAATAATTAAATTTTGGTCAGTTAGTGATCTTGCACTATCACAAAGTAATGGATAATTTTCTCTTTGTTTTAATCATGTTCTTGTTGCAACCTGTCTTTGCATTCATTAAGAACTTTCTGCAGCCCCTCATGTCCTGGCCGTATACCCATCACATCAGCACTCTAGCAAAACCTTTTATTTCATGGCATGTATTTCAACTAAAGTCTGATGAATCTTTTTTTAAGACTATCTTTCAAGAATTTAATGAATATATAATATTAATAAAGCATGGTGAAATGGACAGGAATCATGGTTACGAGTACTGGTAAAGGAATATCTTAATTAGGTTCATTGAAAGATAGCTAACTATTCACCACAGGAAGCCAAACCTCTGTTATTTCTGTTTTCCAACTTATTTTCTCCTTATTTGCATCCTTCTAATCCATAGGATGAGAAGTTATAGTAGAAAGCTAAGTGCTCATTAGATGATAGGATTTTCAAATCTATATAAGCTTTGCAGGCAGTAAGGATACTATTCATATAAAGAAATTTTGAGCATACATAGTTTCAGCCCGCATTAGATAATGTCACAGAATTATTGTTATTTTAAAAAGCCTGTAAGTCTTTTTAATTACTCAAGTTCTCTTCTTGGGGTAAGATTTTTCACCCTGAAAAAAAAAGTGCAGGGATGCCTTTATGCAGGGGCCTTCCAGTCTATGTGATGCTCTTTCCCTTGAGGACACAACAGGGATACAGCAGCACTCTGGAGTAGCTACAGGGCATTTCAGTGCACTAAGGTGATGTGATGCCTGCATGGAGACCCAGAGAGAGTTGTTGCATAAAATTCATCACTGCCACAGTGGTGTTATTCCACCTCCCACTTCCTGAAACTCATTAACACCAGACCATCTGCTGTATCTGTGAATAGAGCAGGAACTTAATTTGCAAACCTGGAACTGGCACCCAAAGCACTGTTAAAAAAAATTGGAAAATATTTGGTGTTGTTGCTTTGTGTGTTGGGTTTTTTTGGGTTGTAGATTTTATTTTATTGTATTTTATTGTTTTTAAAAACCTGTTTTAATTAGTCTGGCAAATGACAGCAATATTTTACCATAAACACTTAAGATGCTATTAGGTTGAAAATGGGTTTAAGCACATTACTGTTTCTTGAATTTCTTTAGCATACTTGTAAATTTTAGGTAACCAGATTGAGTCCTTAAAACAAGAAATCAGTATAAATGAGACAACTGTTCCAGTTTTCCTGGGGATTATTTTGGTACTTTGAAACAACTGCATACCTAATGCTGTGAGGATCTTGCTCACCTCTAAGACTATGGGAGAGCTTTTATAGGGCAGCAACACTGTCTCTAAGCTATTGGGAAACTATGCTTTCCAGAAGAAAAATGGAAATATACTTCCTAAGGAAAAATTACTTGATGTGTAGTTCCCATTTATTATAGGAGTCAAGATACATAGTGCACAGGAAATTTCCCAAACTCTCCTTCATTTTAATTGGCATGCTCTAATGTTTTGTTGATCTCATAAGAGCATTCTGAATCTCAAAGGCTTTTCCTGCACTGAAGTGTTTCCTCCACAAATTAAATTATGGGCATCATGGCCAGTGTAGCCTCGGAGCTTGTGTAGTGCATTGTACTCTGTATCCTTTATAGCTTTATCAGTCCTATATGCATGGTGAAGTGTTGCAGGATATGATATATCCCCTAAGTTTTTGGTATCTTTTCTACTCCTGAAAGGTTCTGGTTTTCTTCCATCAGACCTGTCTGCCTTCCTGCATTTCTTGGTTGGAAGCTGGAGAAGAGGCCAGCTCGTGTGTCCAAGACTTTTCTGGGGCTGCATGCTGTTTTTTTTTGCCCTGGGTAGTAAGAAAATGAGGTGTCATTCAAGTCCTTGAGATTGTAGCTGGTATTTCAGATAATACTGCTGATACACTGCCAATGACTGACAGATTTGAGTATTCTTGAGTTCACAGATGTCTTTGGAAAGACAGCAGATAGGATCACTCATGCATAGGAAGAGTGATTGGATTATATGGTTTATATACCCCATTGCAAGGTTCCTTCTTGTCTTACTGCTGCTCACTTATAGACCGAAGTTTCAGGTGTGAATTAACTAAGAGATGATATTCCCATGCCAATATTGTATGGCCAGCAAACTTGGAGCTGGGAAAGACTTCCCCAAAAGCTTTGTGGAAAGCTTATCTGGACTTACCACACCAGACCATGCAAGAAGGAGTATCACAGTCACAGGCATCTGCTGAAAGTGGGTTTAGACTGCTTCAGATTGATTGCAGTTCAGTTTGAACTTAAGTCAAAGCTGTAGTGGTGGAAGTTTGCCAGGTGGTTGTGATTCCTTCTCACAGGCATAGTGGCCAGGAGAAATGTTCCACATATAATCATGGGCTTTTGGAGAATGGGATCCCAGACTTCATATGTCAGTGGTGTATGAAGATGTACAATTTAGCTGTCAAAAGAGAGTTATATCAGCAGTGTACTACGTGTCATTCTTGGGATCTTAGTCAGCCAGCAGCATCCATCTCATGGATGGAGGAAAATACCAGAACTGGACATTAAATCACAGTGCTGAGG
Organism: Aphelocoma coerulescens; assembly: GCF_041296385.1. Taxonomy (NCBI): domain Eukaryota; kingdom Metazoa; phylum Chordata; class Aves; order Passeriformes; family Corvidae; genus Aphelocoma; species Aphelocoma coerulescens. The sequence goes on along the minus strand of NC_091017.1, from coordinate 68,613,368 downwards.
AAGAAAAAAATGTGTTTAACTTACATCAGGCAACAAATGGGAAGGAAAAATATAGACTTGTATGTGCAGTTGCATGTAAGCAAACTACTTGACTGTCTGGCATGTTGAGAGCAGAACAGCACTGTTGGGATGACAGGAGCAGCAGTGCATGCTGCTGCTGCAGCCTGCTGTAATGTGCAGCAGCACAGCGAGCGTAGCATCCCCCAGGCAGCTCAGGACACAGCTGGTTTTTAGGCCCAGCATGCAGCCAAGAAATTAATCTAGTTTCAGTAGGCTCATTTGCCAGCTCAGAAAATAGATGCATTTTATATTTGTACACTGCAAATGGAATACTGATGACATGCAGTAGTGGAGTAGCAACATGCTTAAAGTGCATTGATTAATTGATTTGCTGATATTTATTTTTATAAAATCATAGAATAATTTTTATAAGATCACAGAGTAATGGAAGGGACATTTAAAGGTCATCTAGTCCAAACCTCCATGGAATGAGCAGTGACATCTTTGACTAAATCAGATTGCTCAGGGCTCTGTCCAAGCTGACTTTAAATGTTTCCAGAGATGGGCCATCTCTCTGGACAACCTGTTCCAGTGCCTCACCAGCCTCACTTAAAAAAATTTCTTTCATATATCCTGTCTAAATTGCACCTCTTTTAGTTTAAAACCATAGCCATTACACACTGCATGAATTCTAGTGCTTCAGGTGCTGTTACAGACACCATGCTAGGGAAAAACATAGTCTGTTTCTAAACCAGTAGAGGTGCCCCCAGATCTATATATGAAGTACTTTGGTGTGAGGTAACTGCAAACTGTCTTGAAGAGTGGAATTATGCAGCTGTAAGAGAAGCCACCCTGAGATACCCTCCCTAAAAGTGGTGTGGATGTCATCCCTCTCAAATCCCATAGCACATCCAGGTACTGGCTTACTACTAAATACCATAAGAAGAGAGAAACACTTACTTATTCACTACTTAAAAATTACTCCTAAAGATTGTAACTGCTCAGGAAAAGGCATTGCCTTGTATGCAGGGTAATACCAAGACAAGAAGATGAGTTACTCTGTGTTAGTCTCTTCATTAATAGAATTTCTATGTTTGCAGTGCTTTTCTTTTTTCACCAAGATGAACTCCAGAAACTTTGAAAATTGTTTCTAGGTTATAAATAATCCTACCTTCAGACTCCTTGTGGAAGGCAAGTGCTGGATAGGAGTGGATGTGACATAATGCTGATTTCCTGTCCTAGGAGAGTAAGATCTGGTAGCTGCCTTCAGACATTCTCCCTAGACTTCCTCCAGCTTTCCTTTCCTGGTTTCTTGTCTCTGCAGGTGTGCAGGATCATCTCAGATGGGCAGTGTCTCTGTCCATGTAAGTAGCAGGCAAGGGGCACAGCATCTCACCTGAGGAGGGCCATTGGGTCTCTTTTCAGAGTTGCTCTTCTCAGCTTTAAACTGTGACTATTTTGATATCCAGGCCAGTGTTTAACTGGAATCCCTGTGTTCTTCTCTGGTCAGCTGGGTGACAAGTGAAATTGGATCAGATGGCTCAAAGAGTGCAGGATCAGGCAAGGGTTTGTGACTCAAGTTATGGCCTGTGGAGCAGAGCTGGTGGTGCAATGATGTTCATTCAGCCACTCCTTGCACATAGGGAGGCTGAAGTGGTGGTGATGCAGAAAGGGGCCTGGTGAAAGGATGCCAAACTCACTTTTATTTTGAAGTCCTAATACCTTGTGTTTCTGTCTCTCTTTGGGTGAGCAGTTTCACTACAGGGTTTCCTGAGAAGCCAGGATTAAGTGCATTAGTGCAAACTGTTTTGGAGTTGTACACAACTTTGGAGTAGTTGTAACATTAGTGACAGCACAGAGAAAGGCAAATACCCTCAGGGTGAGACAGAGTGCCACCAAATGCCAGTGGCTGAACTGCTGCTGACCCTGCATACCCCAAACCTTGCACCAGAGCTCTCAGCTGCAGTGAGACAGAGCCTGCCTGGCTTCCATTTAGACAATAAATACAGACTTGCTTGTGCAAAACGTAAGAAATGTATCTAGGGACGTAATTCTTCCCTTCTCTTTTCAGAAATGCAGTTATGTCCTTTTAACTTTTTTGTCTTATGATCCATTCTGCAAGTTCAAACACTGTATGATGCAATTTAGAGCTGCTCTAGGGCATCAGTATCAGCTCATCATGCTGCTCAGCATCATCTTAAAGCCACAGCTGGTCTCTGCTTCTGTGACACCGGTATGTAGCTGAAATATATAGGCTGAAAGAAACTCATGATATCCAAGATTTTTGGAAAGTCTTTTCAAAAAGCCTGTCCTTCATGAAAATGAGAGCATGGGTGAGAAAGAGAAATGTTAAAAGCAAATGTATTAAGCCTCTGAGACAGAGGATATGAGCAATGTATTGCAATGTAATTAATCTAATCCTTGTTGTCCATGACACATGCAATATAATTGGAAGTCTTTTGAATTATAAGCAAGATTAATTAACCTGTAGTTCTTCAGTTCTTGACCATGCACTAATATAGTTCTAGCATGATTGTTATTTTCTTAGCAGTCAGGGCCATCTCCAGGGAGAATGAGGAGAACTTAAATGCCCATGTAGGGTTTGAAGAGGGCCTTGAGCCCAGCCCTCCTGTGCTACAGTTAACAAAGACTGTAAAAAAAAGGGAGAGTGATTTGGTGTAATTTTGAATGAATGATCAGGATCCTATGTTTTTTCGGGGTTTCTGTGTTGCTTGTGTTACTTTGTGCTTTGAGCACCTCTGTTGGACTCATTTCTCATAGCTTAGGTGCAAGATGACTTATTCTGACACTGCAGACAGACTTGGGTGTGAGTTGGCAGCCTTTACATTTGGAAACCAAAGTGCCTGTGGACTCTCAGGTACCTCAGTGTAAATCTCAGTCTTGAATTTTAGAAGTGTGTATACTTCTGCTATTTTGGGATCAAGACACTGAGCAACTCTGCAATGTTTTGTACGTGCAATCCAAATTTAATAAGCAACTTTCCCACTCTTCTTCTGTGGGCTGTATGTGAGTAGTGACGCTGCTGTGGTTCAGCTTCGTTTGACTGTATACACCGCGTGGTGATGGGGACACATTCCAGCATGAACATCCCCAGGAGCAGGAGTACGTAGTAACAAGTGTGGTGCTGTGACTTGCAGTAAAGAAGCAGTCAACACAGCAGTAGAATCACCATTTTGAAGTCCAGTTCTCCTTATAAATGAAATCCAGTCTGTTTTCAAAGATCCTGATCAATGTGGATGATGGTCATCTTCTACATGTCTGCTCTTTCTGTATGACTTCACCAGACTGTTGTATCTCTCCTTCCTGTCTTATATGTTCTCAAAATTCCAGCCTAGCTTCATCCCTGATGCAATGGGAAAAGCCCCTGAACAGTCCCACAAGCCCTTGGTTAATGAACTTTAACCCTTTCCTACAGGTTTATTTTAAAAAATAGAAATTGACATGTAGGACTAAAACCTTACTTTTGCCAGGAGCAGATGAATCTGGAGATGCCTCCAGTTCGTACTTGGTGAGTGATGTTTCTCAGGTAAACACCATTTGATTTAAACTGATTTAACTTGTGAAAGCTTGCAGCAGTTTCCATGTGCATCAGCCCCTGTGTTTAGAGAGAGCAGTATTTAAAATTTTGTGTTCAGGAGGAATATCAGACACTTCTAATCTGTTAGAGTTGTTTCTTGGTAACACTGGTGCTTTAGATTTTAAAGGCTTATATCCTTTATACACTTATTTTAACCTGTTAAATGTGTTGGGTGTTGTATGTGCTAATCCTGAACTCAACTCCTACAGACTTTAACTTTGCACTCACAGCTTCTGCACTGAGGTTGACATTTTTGCATTAAATAAGTCCAGGCCATTAGTGTACAGAATACATGACTGATGTAATTTACTGGAAGAGAAGTGTTTTTCAGATGCACATCTGTTCTGTGATCATAAGCCCATACATTGAAGTGCTTAAATACTCCACTAGGAACCATTCAGATCACAGCCTCAACTTAGAGCATGAGTTTTCATTTCCTGCCTTCTGAGTGTGCCTTTTCTCTTTCTGCAGCTTGTGGATGTGACCTGGCTCAAGGAGGATTTTTTGTGAGACAGGGAGACTACATCTGTACTTTGGACTACCAGAGACTCTATGGCACACGATGCTTCAGTTGTGATGAATTCATTGAGGGGGAAGTGGTCTCAGCACTGGGCAAAACCTATCACCCAGACTGTTTTGTGTGTGCTGTCTGCAGGTAGGTTTTCTACATGAAGCTGTGTTTCCTTTAAAAGCTAGATTTTGAAAGACTGATGCCAGGCATCACCTATAGCCTAGAGACAGGGTTTTCTGTTATTCACTTCTTTAAAAATTGCAGAATTAAAAAGAAAAAAGAAATTGCAAATTTTGAGTGCCTCCCTTTTTCCAAATGTGTTTTTCTGGTTTATGTTATCTTATGTGTGAGGTTTTCAAAGTACTTTAGAAACTGCCGCTGTCTTCACTGTAAGATGTTTTGCCCAAAATGTTGCTTTATTTCTGTTGTGTCTGCTGTTTTGTCATTTGTTGACTGAAATCACAAAGGATTCCAATGTCAGTGGCTGAGTCCTCAATAGGCCATCTGGATATTGTATTAATAGATTTAAACAGAATTTTCACAGTGCTTCTTCTCAGAAACTTCAATAGCCATTTCAAATAGGACAGAAAGGTCCTGGACTATTAAAGACATTTGATTTCACGGAGGATCTCCGTTAGACAAGGGTGTGACAAGTGACACAGCACACAAGCTTTTCCCCTACTAAAGCCCAATGTAGTTCAGTGGGATAATTTCCTGCATGGGTCCCAGACTCAACAATGCAAGGATTGATGTCATTTTGACCTGCATCTCAATCCTCTTGTGTAGAAGTATCACCAAAAAATCTATTGAAGGCTTCATGAAGAAGCTTGAAGTCCACTAAACCTTCAGGAAATGCACTGTTACAGCAATGTGGAGCAAATGGAAATGCTGCCATAGTTTCTCTGGCTAAACTTGAGCTTTTAGGAGTACAAGAAAAGCAACCTGACTTTCAAAGGGAAAGCCCACGGAGACACTGGTGCAGCACAGTTGAGATGCTCTGTGTGCTGGTGCCTCATGCAGGTGACTGTGCAGTCCCAAACCAGCATGTCCATGGCACTGTGCCCATCTGCCAGCCCAGCCTGCCCAGCCCATGGAGCTGCTGAGCTCAGATATCCTCCTGTGCTGATGCAGGAGCAGGACTTCAAATTCCAGAGCAGCTGTGGCTCATGGCAGGATCTCAATTAAATAAAGCAACTGAACAAATAATAATAATAGCCCTGATAAGGGGAAGGCTCTGAGATGGACAAGCCTTTATTATATTAAAATCTATCTAAGTTTTGCTCTGTTCCATAGGACATTTTTCCTTTTGGATACTTTAAACAAACATGAAGAGTAAAGATAAGGAAAAATCCTAGAGTCTTTTTCTTATTTTTTTCTTTTAATAGTAGAGAAAATTATTTCAGATGGATCTCTTGAGTTAACTGCTGGCTGCACATGCTCTTGGCCTGCAGCCTGGCAGTATTACAACTCTTCTAGAGATGAGCAGAGCTAATTCCTGGTACCTTTATTCTTAGCACTAGTACCTTCTGTACAGTGAGGTGCTTCTTTATTTAAGAGAAATCAAAAAACTGGTTGATTCCATTTTTCCTGCTAAACGTGCTTGTATTCTCAGTCACACCACTAGAGTTTAGCAGATTTTTTTTTTAAATGTTTGTTACTGCACTTATCAGCTTGGTACCTAACCTGGGTTTCAGCCTGTTGTTTATACCAACTCTTGCTGTATTTAGTTAGTCCTTTAGCTGATAGTTTAGAGCTTGGTGGTATTTTGTTTATTTTGTCTCCCTGGAAATTTGGAATAATTTTCCTTGTGACTAAAATATTTATTTTTAAGTACCTAACAATTCAGGTGAGTTAAACTGCAGCACTGTGAAATTATTCATGCTACAAATATCATGTGTGGTGAAGATGTGATAAAGCTTTTAAAAATTAAGTTCCTGATACAATAATATGTCATATAAAAAGAAAATCAGTGATGTTCCCTAGCCTTCTGTATAACTAAATAGTTGTATTAAATGCTATTTCACTGTTTCTAATTGTTCAATAGAGAGATCCAGATTTGCTTCTGTTGCTTTTCTTAGAAGGACACACAAGTTCTTATTGTCTTCGTCAGAGCCAGCTAATGCCTTGCTGACTAGCAGGATTCAATTAGTGTCTCCCAGGGGGGTTGTAACACTGATTTGTGATGCAGAGCAGCAGAAGAATCCTGTCATGTGTTTATATGCTTTAAATCAGCCTCAATTACCCCTGTCACTGCAAGCCAGACATAACCTGTGTTTTTTATGGGGAAGAGTGTCCTGTCTAAACATCATCAGTATTTATGTTATTGAATGATATCCTCAGTAAAAGTAAGGTTGGGAGACTATAAAGATGTGTTGTTTAAGCCAAAAGAAGGAACTTGTTTGTTCATTTAAGAAACAGTAATAATAAAAAGAGGGGGGAAAAAAAAGTGTAAAACCATCTACCTTGACATGTTCCATGGTGGGAAGAGTCAGGAGAACCATTTGTGGCCTCATTTCTTACAGATGGGCAGAAACCTTAAATACTGGGCCAAAGCACACTGTCAGTAGCAGTTAGCAGATGATGCCAACTGCATTTGGCATTACCTTTTACAGCCAGACTTTAATGTGGGTGCTGTGTTAGAAATCTGACTTCCAGGATGGTGTGAATTTGAGAGGTGGTGACTGCCTGCCAGTGGGGCTGATCCTGCTCTCATGGAAACCAAGCCAGGCTCTTACCATCTTCAGCATGGAAACACTGGTAGCAGAAGGCATTTTGCACTCATGACACATTTCTCCAGAATGAGCACTTCTGCAACCCCTATTTCTGTAGCTGCTGAAGTAACACTTTTAAACTGTTTCTACATTGAATAGTAAACCAGTGTCAGTAGCAAGTCCTTTTTTTTTTTCCTTATTTTCAGAGAAGAGAAGGTTTGAATAGAAACATGTGGGAAGTGTATGGTAGCATCAGTGAGAAAATCTAGCTAGAGGGAGCAGTGGGAAAAAGCCAGCAGTCCAAGCCCAGTTGTCTCCTGATGTTACTACTGTTGGATGCCACATGGCCCAGTGTCACAGGGAGCTGTATTCCTTGTACCCTCTGCGCTGCAGTCGTAACCTGCTGCCCTCCTCTGGAAAAGCTGCTGTGTCAGAAATCCAGCTCATCTCTGGGCATCTCTTGGGAGTCAGGTGCTACTGCCTAGGGCTGCCACAGGCTAAAGTCTGAAAAAAATGAATTGGTATTCAGAGAAAAAACACTATTAAAAGTACAAGATATTGTGCCATCCTATTTGATTGTTTCTATCTTGTGTTAACCAAGTGGCTCTTAAAAAAATGCAGCTTTTAATTGCATGTTTGCTCTGCTGGAGTAAAGATTGAGGGTTTAATCCCTTCTTCTTCCTGTGCTGTTCATAGTCTAGTGAAACCTTTTTCTGCTGTTGTGTTTTGTGATGATAACGCCTAAAACTAGGAATGAGTGGAAGAATAACGACATAGATTGAAAACTGTTGCAGATTAAATGCTTACTCTGAATTCCCAGGAAGTGGCTGAAAGTCTTCCTACAGCTTCATTAATTGGAGGGAGCTGCATTCTCCAGAAGGCTGCCAAAGACATTACCTTCAAAAGCTTCATGTGTTTGTAAAAGTAAAATAGAGGGAGAAAATTGAGCCTGGCTGTAGCAATAGAAGCTTAGTTTTATTAAAATTTTGCACATTCTTCTTACATGGCTGTTGTAGACAGGACAGTGTGGCTCTTACGTAGGGTGGGAAAGGGCAGGACATTGAGTCTTTCAGAAAGAAATGGGTTTCATACCTGTGATAATACTCTGAAAATTGAATTTTCAGGAGATGTCTTAGTGTGTTAATAAGTTATATAGATTCATTAAGCATATATAATGGTCTGTATAATGTTGTACCTAGAGCATGATTTCTGTTACTGATGGGCTATGTGTTCACTGGATATCAAAAAACTGGGATTTGCTTTTATGGGTGTTACTGTAATTAGTAAAGTTGGGGGGATTGGTGTTTACATACCCATTTGGAGGAGTGTATGTAATAGTTACCCCTTTAGTTTCAGTATTCTTGTACTTAAAAGTTGACAAAAAATTGTGACATGTGAATGATAAAGAGAGAACAACTTGGCCCTTAACTGGAGGATAGATAAGCACATGCATCCCAGATTAATAAGGAAACAGGTTCACATTTGCTTTACAGAATTTAGATATCTAACTTCTTCTGAGTTCAGGAAGTTTTCTTTTAAAACAGTATCTTGGCAGAAGCTGAATATGTGCCATGTACAGGTGAATAGTATGTGGGGGGGAAAGAGGCAGATACAGATTCTTCAAGGGATTGTGTGCCAAACCCAGATATAAAACCTCTTTCAACCCATTTGTATTTTTACAGTCTTCAAGAAAGTAATTCACTTTGGCCAGGCAGTTGAATATAAAAAATCAGAAAGCTGAAATCCTTTCCTTTTTTCAGCAGAAGATTGCGTAGTCCTACATATGTAACAGAAGTATGCTACTTCTAGAAAGAACTGAGATCTTTTGTGTATGTATGTCTTAAGAAGTAGGGTACTACTGAAAATTAGAAGTTCAAATTCAGTTTTTTCTTAAACTCAGCAATCATGTCAGACTTTCTGAATATGCTACACCTTTTTATTTGCTCACTTTCTTTAGTGCTGCTGAATTTCGAAAGGGTTTTGTTTCCACTTGAAATCAGCCTGAGTGTTCTTGGTATTTTGATTCTAAACCAAATATATTTATCAATATATGCTTCTTCCTGAATAAAGGGGTGGTGTTGTGCTGCTCTTGAAATTTAGTTCTGCTGCTCTTCAGGGGAAGGGTCTGGAGCACAAGTCTTGTGAGGAGCAGCTGAGCAGCAAACCTGGATTTGTTTGTTTGGAGCAAAGGAGGCTCAGGGGGTGCTTACTGCTTTCTACAGCTGCCTGAAAGGAGGCTGTAGTGAGGTGGGAGTTGGTTTCTTCTCCTAGGCAACCAGTGATAGGACAAGGGGAAATGTCTCTAAGCTGCACCAAAGGAGGTTCAGATTGGATATTAGGAAAAGTTTCTTTGCTGAAAAGGGAGCTAAACATTGGAACAGGGTGCCCAGGGAAGTGATGGGGTCACCATCCCTGGCAGTGTTCACAGAATGAGTAGACGTGGCACTATGCGATGATATGAGCCTGGTGATGTTTGGCCAAAGATTGGACTTGATGATCTTGGAGGTCTTTTGCAACCTTAGTGATTTTAGAGTTTTCTGATTCTATATGGAGCATCCCTATAGCCCTAGGATAATGCAAGATGGAAGGGATCTGTGGGGGTCCTGTGGTCCAGCCCCTGGCTCAAAGCAAGTCCAGTTTGAGCAGACAGCTGATGGAATTCCTTTAACATATTTCTAAGGATGGAGATCCACAGACTCCCTGAACAGTGTGTTCCAGCATTCAACAAGCTCATGGTAATTTTTTTTCCTTATACTGAGTTAACATTTCCCATGTTCCGGCTTGTGTCTTCCACCTCCAGTCCTTTCACTCTTTACCTCTGAGAAGAACGTGGCTCCAATTTCATGTACGTGTCATCAGGCAGTTTTAGACAGCAATATGACCTCTCCTGAGCAGGTACATCTCCTGCAGCCCCTGCCTGCCCATGTGTCCTGTGCTGCAGCTCTGAACCTGGCTACCTTCCATCATCTCCCTCCAGTAAATCTTGTCCTGAGGAGCCCAAGATTGTGCCTGCTGCAGTCTCTTAAATTATGAACATCAGGGAAGACCACATCCCTGGACCTGATGGCTACACTAATGCCTCCCAGGATGTTGATAGCCTTCTTTGCCATGGGGACGCTCTGCTGACTCGTGTCCAACATGGTGTCCACTGGGACCCCCTCATCTTCTTATGCTTTCCATCTGATTAACCCCTGTGGTGTACTGGTGCATGGGGTTGTTCCTCCCTGCTTACAGGATGTAGCATTTGCCCTTTCTGAAATTCATGGAGATGGTAGATAGCACACAATGTCCACTTTGTATCACCATTTTAATCCACGGGGTCAGATTCATCCCTATGGAGCACCTTGAGGGATGTGATAGTTCCAGGTACAAACTAGAGCAGAATTTGATCCTGTTGGTCCTTAGGTTGCAGTCTGACATTACACCTGACCTGGTTTAACTGCAGCCAGCTACTGAAATGAATAGCTTTGCTCTCTCCACAACCCAACCTCAGGCTTCTGTTAATTTTCATATATCAAATTTAGTTGACTGTTCAGCCACAGAGTTAGATCAGCAATTTAAAGAATAGATAGCCATCGATCTGCTCTGAAAAAAAAGAGAATATTTTCTTTAGTCCCTCCTAGAAAGCTTGACTGACTTTCCCACAGCTGCATAGATTGAGGCGTGGTGCAGAGAAAGACAAGACCAGGACCTGACCTTTTGGTATCAGCACACAGTTACCCTGGATTAGGCTGATGGTGATTTGATGTTTTACAATATAGTTCTGTTGGTCACCTCCAGATTTTTTTCTGGGTTTGCAAATATTTTAGGCAAGTGGATAAAACAAAATTTGTTGGGAAATGAATCATACATGTATTAAAATTCTACAAGTCATTTGAGAAAGCTGCTTTAAAAATGCTCTTAATTCTCATTTTAAAAATAGATTATCCAAATGTGAAAATCTCACTGAATATTTATTAAAGGATAAGTAGCTAATTAAAATCCTGTCCTGCTTTCTGCAATACCTAGCAGTGTTCAGTGGGTGACTGGTGGTGAGATATCATTGTATTTGAAGGCAGATATGCTGCTCTTAGCCTAAAATTCTATATATAGTCTTGCTCACAACTTACAGAGCTCAGAAACTGAAACCTTGTTAAGTGACTGTTACCACCTTCTGTTGTGCCTTCACTCATACTGGCATTGAAATGCTTGAGCAGAGCTGCTTGTGAAAGGGAGAGGTCAGCTGGTACAGAAAAACTGACAAATGTGTTGGGTGTGAATTTCCAGTGAACAAAACAGTGAAACAAACTTTGAGGCCTATTTATGGGTTTAGAAGACCTGTGAGGGAAGGAAACGTCTGTCTGTACCTTGGGGTGGACAGCGCCAAGGAATGTTTTTCTGGGGATGTTTTAGAGCAAGGTGTCTTGCACATTTGGAGAACAATAAAGAATCAAAAATTGTTGCCCTCTCCCATTGGATGGATTAACTACTGAACTCTTAGAAAAGAAGCCAAGTACGATATTTTTATGGGCTAGGAAACCCCCTTCCTGCCCTCCCATCTGAGGAGGCTCTGTGACATGCTGTGGTGCATGTGAGCTTTGGCATATTTTTAGGTGTCATCAGCCTGGTTCTGTCTTTGTGCCATAGGAGATCAATTATCCTATTCTTCTCTTCTAATTTTAACTTACTTCCTTTTAGATTGGCTAATTGCTTAGACAATGATGAGATGAGCCAATTCGAAGTGGTTGGTCCCTGCTTCTACTTTACCTGCTGCTTGGTGTATCTGTTTGAGGTGGGCTTCTGTGCTCATCAGAAGTTCAGCTGGATCTTTATTGGGTATATCCCTGAGTCAGGAAGATAAACTAACCTTACCTCTCCCTACTGCTCCTAATATATTGCATATAAGATTGTTCAGTAGTGACATTTTGTTCAGATTGTTCAGAGCAGTGAAGTGCTCACAGCTTCCAGCACATCACCATCCCCAGGATTATTAGTGGTGCAAAGCCTGCTGTTTTACTGAGACATCTCATGAGAGCCCAGCTGGGTCCTGAGCTGAACCCAGCCTTGGTTCCCATGGAGACTGTGGCAAAACGCAGTTGAAGGTATTGCCCTGCCCAGGGCATGCAACTGTACATAGGAATAAAAGATGGCAGCGTAGTTGTATGGCAGTGAGTGTGGTTGTGTGATGGTATCAGTGGAGCAGGGTGCTGGTTTTGTGGGGTTTTAATTTGGAGCAGACTACCAATGGTTGTAAGAAGTCTGTATGTATCTGTCAATCAAGATCAGATGTCTTCCTGAAAACACATAGGAGATCGATTACAAGTTCTTGTCTCAGTTCTGGAACAGCTGACTTCCCTTGGCTCGTTTCTTTCCAGGTCAGTTAGTAGTGCTAAGTCAATAGACTTGATTTTGTAATATTTTGTTAAAGTGAAAACATGTTTAAATGTTTATTTTCACATTGGCAGTAGAAAATTAGGACAGCATTTGAATTATATCACTCCATTTTCGAGACAGTTTTTGGTACTTAGTCATGAATTTATATTATCTGTATAGAAGTGTATCACATTTACTAATTTTTATTCAAATATATGTATGTTCATTTGAATACAATTTGAGTTGGGCCAGATGACCTTCAGAGGTCCTTTCCAATCACAACTCTTCTGTGAGTTCATAAAACTTTTATTATTCCATGTATTAGAAGTCTCTCTGATTTAAAAAATATCAAAATCTGTTGCAGACAACAGCTATGGCCTAAAAAGTTGGTTTTGGAGGGTTTTTTTGAATATATGACACAGAAGCTTGCTGCTGCTGCATTGCTGCAGGACAGGACAGATTTGCTCACTGGAGTGCAGCTCCATCACATCCTGTCTGTCACACTAGAGACAGTATTGTCTTCTGGTTAGGTTGCTGAGTAAAATTCATGGTACAAATCCTCTTTGAAACAGGTGGAAATTTAGGCCTCCTGGATCTGTACTAACATGGTGTTGGACCTCGTTGTACCAGAATCACACACAGATCATTTAGTTGGGTCAAAGAGCAATTTTAAAGGCTATTTCCATAAAGTATTTTTCCTTATCTTAAATTTAGATAAGCAAGAAAGTAGGAATTTTTTGGAGTATAAAGTCATTGTAGAAGAGAAAAAAAAAGTGAAAAGCAGAAATCTTTACCAGATATCAAAAAAGATAATAATATTTAAACTCCATGTGTGCTCATGATTTTTTAAATTATCACCAATGGTCCAAAATGGATGGCAGTGTTGAACACTTATGTGGTTTCAAATATGTTTTAGTATAATTTTATAGAAGCAAAGGACAGCATTGCTTTTGTTCTTTTTCTAAGTAATAAAATTATTTTAAATGTCATTCAAATGTAGAATAAGTTTCTCTTAGGCAGTTTAGGGAGGAAAATAATGTTTAAGTTTAGCACAAAGTATCTGTGTAGCTTTTGTAGTGAAGACAACCTCACAATTGGTATGAATTTGATAGCATTTGTGGGGAAATGCTATGGAGAGTTTTAATGAAATTTTAATCAGATGGACTGATCAGATGGACTTCACCATGAGGCAGAAGGTATGTGTTATGTTTGTGCCCCACTTAAGCCATATTTTGATAGCTTGGATAGGGATTTAGTTGGACATGAGCTTTGGGTGGAGTGAAATGTACTTCTAAATCCTCACCATCCTTTGCTGCATATGAAGTGATTTGTCCATCTGGTTCCCTTAGAGAAAAAGCCTCAGTGCTTTCTGTGCCCAGACGAAGAAGTGCACAGCAGAGAGCTTTTTGTTTTAAGGACATTGATAAAAAAGAATGATTTAATTAAGTGTAAGAAGAGCTTTTGTTGAGTAGGGAAAACAAGTAATGTAGACACTGTGGGTTTTATAACTGGGATAGGTTTTTTCCTTTGAGAGTTCACTAACATGTGCTTTCTGAGCACATAGATTAAGAGAAGGACTTTGATGTGGTAAAAGTTGTGAGGACAAGTGCTGGTTTTTAATGTATAAAAGTCATCACTCTTGTGCATCTATTTAACAACATAAAAGCAGCTGCATTTGCCTCCACTTTACTCCCTGTAATGCCAATTTTATTTTCATTCTGTAACTGATCCTGTCAGTGATGAACCCTGGCTGATAGTACATTTCTTAGATACACAACAATTTGGACTTGAGTGCTCACTGTGTTTTCATATCTTTAGATTTTTTTTTCCCTAAGAAGCTGTAACCATCTGCATTTGAAGCTGTTTGATATGTCCCTTTGATACTTAAGCCTCTAAGTGGCTGGAAAACTGAATGGGAACCGGGCAGGCAGAGGAAAAGAAGCCAGAGAATAATCAGTTCCTTTATGGAGAGATATTTAATTTCAGTAAAGGCGTGAGGCTGTAAGAGGTTTGCTTTTGTTTCTGCTGTTGTAGATTGCCTTTCCCTGCGGGTGACCGGGTGACTTTTAACGGGAAGGAGTGCATCTGCCAGAAATGTTCCCTGCCCCCCTCCAGCAGCGCTGGCTCTTTCCCTGTACAGAACCTGCGAAGTAAGTACGGATTTCTGCTTTTCCAGTCAGTATTTCTTAGTCTGCACAGGTTTAAAGGACAGAATTTTACACCAGTATGTGTAACTGGAACTTCTACCACTGTGCTGCATATGAGGTGTCATGAAATACAATGTAGCCTTGTGAAAAAGTATAGGGTGGTTTTTCAAGGAAGTCTGTTATTAAAAAGAAACACAGATGGTGCCATTATAGGATTAACAATACACAGAACCCCTCAAAGATATGATTAAAAAGAACTAAATCAAATTATTTGGAGAAAAATATAATATAGATGTTAATATTTTTGAAGATTTAGTCCAAGTCCAGCTGAAATAAAATCCAATGTGAGATTTAATGATTTTTAAGTGTTCCAGTATTGCTTCAGAAAATATTGGTGACCAGACTGCATGGCTAAATATTACACAGTAAGGGGTTTAATATGTGAAATGTCGCTGGGGGACATTCACCTTGACCTCAAGACTATTGTGCACTATCAGAAGGTACAAACACTACAGGGAAGAAATGTGGTCTTTTCACACCAACTTTTTTTGCAGTAGATCATAGAGAGGTGGTGTTGCTCTGAACTCCGTTCCTCTGCTGTTTTGCTCATGAAGTGCTTCCATGCTTTAAGAGTCCACTACCACCTTTATGTAATTAAAAAGCAGCAGCAATTCAATTAAACAGCAGAAACAAAAATATTTTTATTGACTGTCACATCAAGCTGGATTCAGCATGGCTGAGGAAGGGCCCCGTGGATTGCTCGTCTTCCTGCATATGGAATCTGGCCCACTTCTGGGAGAAACCTCTCCTTTTTTATCCTGTTTTCTTTTTTCCCTCACATTTCTTCACAGAAGTTTTCACCATCTACTTTCTACAGTTCATCAGCCAAAGCTGCTGTGTGAATGCTCTGTGAGATGCTCTACTGATTCCTCTTGCTAATGCCATTCTCTTTTGGGGATAGGATAGCCCTCTCTGTTAGGTGCTTTCTCTTGTCATTTATTGCAGAAATGGATCATCCTTGGCCGTCTTTGCTGTGTCCTTGTCATATGTGAAAAGTGCCTTTGCCTGTAATGGACATTACTTGCCTGGTTGAGTACTGTCAGAACAAGTTCATTTGATTATCTGTGATACAGAATCCTTTAATGTATTTACATTCCCTTTCTCTGTGTGCACAGACACACACCCCATGGAGAGTTTTTCTTGTCATTGCACTTCCCTTGCTCTCTTGGGCCACTGCACTGACTCTTCCCAGAGCACAGGCACCTGCAAACCTCAGCAAACCACTTGCCTCAGAGGGAAACAGCACTGGAAGCACATCTTTGTGGCAAAACCTGACCTTCGAAAGTAAAAGTTTAACTTTCTCCCAAATTAAATCTCAAACAGGTTTGTTTAAGCCTCAAATACATCTCTCTTTTAAATCTCATTAGAAATGGATGAAGTCCTTCCATAGGGTGGAATTGTTTGAGAGTCTTGATTCAAACTTGGATGATATCTGCCACACTTTAGACTGTCTTTTTGAAAGAATTCCCCTGAGATGAACCAGCTCTGCTTTTCAAACCACGTGCTGAGGGAGGTGAGCTGCTAGGTATAATGACTTCTCAAAGGGCATACTTGGCCTGCAAGTAAATTGAGCCATGGTGTTGCCAAGATCCCAGATAAATATCATCCTTTGCCTGTGTAGATTGTATCCTTTCTTATCCCTTCCTTACTCCCATTTCCCCAAGTGCCTTGCAGTGCAGCTACAGGCCACCATCTCCTGATCTCATGGTGACATGTAGCTCACAGCTGACCCCAGAGCTGGGAAGCTCATGGGACTCAGGAAATTGGATAGCAATGTATAATCCCTCCTCGGTGTGGGGAATTTGATGGGTCAATAGGAAGCACTGCAGCACAAGTTCATGGAGGTGTGTGCCTGTACATGTAACAGGATATGTAAGAGTCTGACCAGTGGCAATACACAGAAATTTAGCTAAATGTCTAAAAAGATACTAAAGAATTTGGGAAGCATTCAGATTAATATGTGAGATGTGAAAAGCAGTATGTAATATCAGCTGTTTTCCAAGCACATAATCCTTAGGCTAGAACCGGTGTTTCAGGAATAAATAAGCATTGTCAGAGACATCCTGGTTGAACTGGAGAACTGAAAATCCCTTGTGGCTGGCTGTAGCTGTGCTACATATTCCATAGAGCAGTGGATGGTGTATCTCCTAACAACGGCTTTCTTGGAAGAGACCTTAATGCTTTAAACCAACGATTCTTTTTAGTAGTGCGCAAAAACGTGCAACTTCAGGCAAACTTCATCAAGGAACAAGTAGTGCATTGACCCACTGTTAACACTGGGTTTGTTCCTGTCTCAGAACTGTCTGATGTGTACCATGTGTGCTGTTCAGCAGCCTGTTTATCTCAGCAGTGCTTTCAGAATATCTCTTGGGGACTCACTGAGCTCCCAACATCACTGCCCCCTCCTGACAAGCCCTTCTATTTTCATCCTCCCTTTTTGCTTCTGACCTCCTTCATGCATTCCATTTGGAAGAAATGAAGAATGCAAAATACTTGCTTTCTGCCCAAGTCCTTGAATTTTTTGTTATTATAGAAGTATAATAATATAATCTCTGTTTTGTTTTGTTTTATAAAACAATAGCTCTGAAAGTCTCTTATGACACTGTTGATGTTGAGAGAGTACTCAAGGAAGAATATCAACATGTAGCAGCAAATTGATGTGTTCTGCAGAATTGTTGGTTGAAATTAGTTGAGTCACCAAAGGATGCTGGATCCAAGATGGGAAGACAAGGACGCTGCATCAGTAGGCACTGTTGGCATAGCAACCACAATATTTGTTTGTAATTATCTGGCACTTTACAGAGAAAGCAGCCGTTGGGAATAAAAAAGGGAGCTCACAAAATGCTGCATTTCTGCCCACCCAAGCTTAAACCAGATGAAAGGTGAATGACATCTGAGCACATGATGTTGTATTCAGTTTGTGAAATAAGCCCTCAAGCAGTGAGGTTAAATTAGATTACCAGATGAATCCCCAGTAGAGGGGAGATCACAAACAAATTTCTGATTGCAGTTAAACAATAGATACTGTAAAATACTGCAGAGGCTAAAGCCAGACACACACCCAAATGTTCTTTTTTATGAGCTAAACTCAAATGTTCTGATCTGTAGTGCACATGCTTTTGTCCTAGGCTTGTTTCCACGTATTGGCACTCTAGAGGGTAACATTAAAGAGGTACATTATTGCTCCCTCAATACATTCCAAATCCACTAAAGGAAAATACAAACTATGCTTTATTGTTGTGTGCTCAGAAGTGAAACATTTACAATTTCACTTACACTGTCTCGTTAGGGTCATGTAACCAACTAAATACAATCTTAAATCAAAAAGGTTTTAAGAGGACTGTTTAAATGTTTTAATGAGACCCTAGGTTTAGAGTTCTTTCTTAATAACTAGAGAAATCTTTTTAATGCTTTTGCAAAGCTTTCTCTTCCAGCTAAGACACTGTTGTGGGCTTTTTTCCTCTCCTGGCATCTCTGAATGATTAAGTGTCTTTCAGGTTTTGTCTTTTCTCTAGGAAATTGTTGGTATACCTGAAGAATTCCTAAAAATACTATGTATTTTTCCACATGAGATGGAAGATATATTATGGAGGATTAGAAGGATTACTGAGATATTGGTATTAGAATCAATTTATCACTGACATTTATCCCTATTTTTCCACATATTCTGACTATTTTAACATTTAGTAAGAAAATCATACATAGACAGGAAATCTGTAGAGTAAAGAGTGAATGAGAGATTGTCGTTGTAGGGTACTAGAGGGTTCATTTTTGATTTGGAGAACCAGATCCAAATCCCATGTCTATGTAACATCTCTAAAGAGGGCACTCGCAGGTGGACTCTTTGTGTGGAAACTGAGTGTAGATTTGGCTTTTAGTAGCTTAGGCAAAATATTCTATTGTTAAAAACAAGGCAACCAAACACCTAGAAAGTCTTGTTCTCAATTACTCTCCCTGGGAAGTATAGCTAGTTAACCTTCAGCCTGTTTAACCAACATAGACTAACCTCTGTTACCCAGTTATTACATGTTTTACATGTATTTTTTGTTAGCACCTCCTGGAGCTTTAATATAAGTGAATTTCTACAAAGAATAAATACATTGACAGCCATCACTTTCACATATTGAAATGTCACTAATGCCTCTTAAGTATTGGTGTGTTTTTCCTGGTTACAGGAAATTTCATATCAGAATTTCTTCTTGGATTTTTTTCATGTTTTCACAAAGAATTTTGAAATAAGTAGAGCTTGCAGATACAAAGTCTAATAGAATCAGTTATTTGTTTTACTCTTTGTCTTATTTCTTTTCTCAGGCTGATTTGCGATGCTTGAAAAATTAATCAGCAAAACTTCGTATTTTTTAAACACGATATAAATGAATTAAAATAAAGTCTAAGTCACTAGGAAACTAAAGTCATCAGCTTTTTTCTTTGAATGATGCATGTCTTGTAACAATGTCAGAGCATTCTAAGGGCAGCAACACTTGTCATCTATCAGTGAGCAGCCAGGAGTGAGCTATGGAGCCCTCGTGAGCTGTTACGGGGATGGATCCTTGTACTGCAGTAACCAACTGTTGCATGACCACCTAAAGAATATGGTTCACTCATACTGGATTTTTCTCTTGCAGATTGTGGGGGTTGTGGTTCAGAAATAAAAAATGGTCAGTCCTTGGTCGCCTTGGACAAACACTGGCATTTGGGCTGTTTTAAGTGCAATACTTGTGGCAAGCTACTGAATGCAGAGTATATCAGCAAGTAAGTAGGGGAGTATTTTCACCTCTTTTCAGCATTCTTTTAATGCCAAATAATTAATTAATCGTTGCAGACCCTTTATTTTTTGTTTATATATTTTTGGAGAGATATAAGATATTAGAGATTGTTGTCTGAATTATTATCTAAATTGTATTATAGAAATAGAAATGGAGGGAAGTAGAAGTCACATTTGTCCATTTACCTGGAAAGGGACTTTACAAAGCAGCTATGCTACAGAGAGTCAGTGGGTGGAATATGTTTCAAAGACCCAAAGTTATGCCCTTAGTTACCTATGGTTTTTCTCTCTGTGATGCTGTAATATGAGCAAGCAGATACTGTTCTTTCTGTATGTACTATATGAGCAGAAATGTTCACCAGAAGTTCATTAAGGATGTACATATCATGCTTTTGTGCTGCTCCAGACCTTTGTGCTGTCAGATTTGGACTGAACGTGATGACAGCACTGAGAAACAGCACAAAGCACGCACACACCAAGTCCCATGTCAGCACTTTAATCGGGCCAGTGACATACAGGGCTTTCACTGGCCAAGGCACCTGGGATTAATTTCTGCTTCAGATGAGTGTGTTACTCTGAGATTTTCTTAAGCAGTGAAGTAACTCAGTCACCAGTGCCCAGAGATGATGGAGGTTCAGAGCCTACTTTTGAAAGTTCACTGACTTTCAACAATTCTTTGGATTTCGATTACCACAAGTGTAATATTTAATTTCACAACTTGTGCTGGAGAAACAATATAAAAAGGGTGTTCTTAAATAAGGTTTTGCATTGTCTCAATGTTGTGCTACTCTGCTGTATTTTAGTACAGTGCTTTTTTTTTCTTGTTATTTAATATAAACCTCCCATAAATTGTAAAGATATAGTTATTGTGAAATCCTCCTTTTAAAAAGGCTAAATGCCAAACAAAATAACTCAAGAGAAGAAACATCCTGGCTTTAATTAATTCAATTAATTATTGTAATAACTTATAGGTTAGTCTCTAAGAAATCCAACTTGCATGCTATAAAATTAATTTCTATGTTTCTCTAGGGAAATGTCTGATAAAATTATGGCTCTGCTAATAAATCTATCTGATCAGGGGCTGGTTTAACATAACAAACAAAACATATTTAACTATGTTTAACTTGCACTTTGAAACATGAGAAGAATCTTCAGTTTCTTCTTCGAACAATTTGTTTTCATTCATCAGTTTAATGGTCTACATGTACAGCTTCATAAAACTGTAAAATGTAAAATTAACAGGTTCTTGTCAGGGCAGTAGTCCAAGTGTTCTGGTCCTGATGCTTTACAATAAAAGCTGAGACTGGTTTTTATTCTTCATATCTCTAAATTTTCACTTGTGGTGTTGAAATAGCTGGTCACATCATGCATGAACACACTGCTGCTCAGGCTGAATTCTTGTAGTCATTGCTGGCTTCTGTGCAGCACATTCCCAAGATGTTTGATCCCTGGCTGTCTTTAAGCAAGTCCAGTCAAGAATGTCAGATTTAAATGTTTATCAAAACTTGGTTTACAGACAAGATATTTGAGAAATTTCTCTCCGCAGTCTCAGCTAAAGGATTAAGTAACACATACATTGGATGATACATAAATTGAATGAATAAGATGATAAGAGGGGAAGACTAATACACAGAAATAACTGGTTTTTCCACAGAGGGGGAGACATGTGGAATCAGTTAATGGGTAACATGATTAAACAGATGGTATGAGGGTCTCAGAGACGGAGTGTTGTTGCACGTTTAGCAGCAAAGCAGAAAAGTGGTCCAAAATAGTTCATTAACTATTCAGTTTTTTACAATATTAATAAATATGAGGTACTTGGGAGGCAGGAATACCCATAAATACCCTATGAACTGTTGAATCATTGACAAATTTTAGATGCATAATCTAGTGAATGGTGAGCTTACATAAAGCAGCATCTGTATGACCTGTTGTTCTTCCCTAGGGATGGTGTTCCATACTGCGAAACGGACTATCATGCAAAGTTTGGTATCAGATGTGACAATTGTGAAAAGTACATCACAGGACGAGTGCTTGAGGTAGGGAGAAGCTGTCATTGAAGCACATCTTGAAGTGTACAAAAAGAGTAGCTCTATTGAGTTTAGTCCTATGCTCACAAATGAGTGTTAATGCAACAGTTTAATGTTACTATTATTAAATACCTGGAACTTTTTCTGTAATTGGGTTCTTTGTTTCTTCTGTTAATGATTTGGTAATAAGCAGAGTCCCTAAATGGATAGTTATGGTACTGGAAAATGTTCAAGCAGCAAAAGTAATTAATGAATGTGTTATCAGGCATATTTTAAAACTTGTGCTAAATTAACTTGTAATTTCTGCTTTTTGATTCTCTTTTATGTTCCCCAAACATAGGATGAAGCTGTTGAAAAGTAAAATGAATGATTTGAACTGTGTTTTTGCACCCAGAAATGAGCTGTGTGGCAGAGATTTTTTGTGCTTGTTGTTCTAAGAAGCAGGAGGTTGTTTAGTGTAGGTGCATGTTTATGCATTATGCAAAAATTTCCTTATAACTGACCCAGTGTCAGAAATGAATATATTCCTTGGATCTGAATAGAATTTGTCCTTATCCTTGTGTACTGTTATCCCATCAATGTCATTGATTATCTGCTTTTTCTTTCTGCTTTTCCCTGTATCTTGCCAAGTCCAAGCAGTACTGGCATTAGGAAGAGTTACTCAGTTCACTCTTTGCATCAGCTAAGAAGGCCTGGAGAAGTCCCAAAGGACTTCCACCAGAGGAAGATGTGCTTGAGTCACACAAAGACTTAACTGTCCAAGTGGTGGACAATTACAGCTTGTTAGGAACTGATGAGCAATTGTCCATACTAGATGAGAATCTCTATTGGATGGGATGATATGGTGCTAATGTTAGGCGTGAGAGGCTTTTCCATTAAAAACTGTTTTTACGGACCTCTTCAAAAAGAGATTTCTAGAAGGGAATTTGAAAGAATATAAAGAAAGCTTTCTCATTTTTTTGCACACTATTGTCTCAACTGGGAGAGGCAAAACAAAACATCTTAAAACCGTAAAAAATGTAAAAGGTGACCAGTGAAAGCTGTTACATGTTTTCAGAGGTGTTAACCTTTGACACTGAATGAAAGGGAATAGGAGGGGGTGGGATTTGAAAGTAAAGGTAATTAAGGGACAGATGAATGCAGAAAGAAGAGTTAAAGCTGTGGCAAATTTGGAATGCATTTAGAGACGTTTACATGCAATGATTAATACTGAGATAGGAGAAGAACAGAAGCTCCAGTTTCTGTACTGACTCTTGGCTGCACAATACTGTGTTTTTCTGTCCTGGTTCTTGCCTTGAAATATGTGCAAAAATGCTCTTTTTATTAGGTAATATTTTACCTGCAGTATGGTTAAACAATGGCATGCGGTGTGATGTGGTTAAGAACTGGGTCCTTCCTGTCTCTATGGGTAATAAAAAAAAAAAAAATTTTAGAGATCTGCATCGTAACAGTACCAAGTTTGATTTGTGGGACCTGGGAGCACATGTGACTGTAGTTGATTCTTCTGACTGCTTGGTGAGAGTGTACTGAATAGAAGACAGTTCCTTGTTTTTATTGTAGATGGGCCAGTAACAAACTTGGGAAAAGTTAATTTTTTAAAGGTATTAAAGGAATTCTACTATGAGAGATTGCATATGATGATTTCATGTGTGTGCCCCTCTCCTCTCCATTCCCTAGTGTTGGGCAGCTCTGTAGCACTGATTCTCATCTTACTTTGGTATTGGTTCACGCTGGAAGCTACTTTCATTGGTCTGTGGCACTTAACTGTGGAAAAAATACTGATGCAAGATTCTGAAACCGTTGAAAAAAAATAGATGAGGAGAAAGGAGTGTCACAATCTGTAAAAACACAGGAATGTCAGTATCAATGTGAAACAGGAAAGATAGGATGAAGTTAGGATGGAGCAGGAATTGGATTTGAATGGTTACAATGATATTAAATATCTCTGGAGACTTGTTATAACAACCTGGAAATTTTATAATGTGAAAACTTTTTTCTATAGGACTATACAAAACAATGTGCTGTTTTGTGTGCAGCAAAGCTAATGAAGCTTGAGTATGGGTGCATGTCACATGTGCATTCTGCTGTCACTGTAGGTCCTGTTCCTCATGACACCTCCCAAGATATCTGCTCCCATCCCCTCTGTTTTCCCATTACGTATCCCAAGAGCTTTCTTTGCATTCTCACCACCTGTTCACAAGTGGTGACTCACACTGGGAGCCTTCCTCCATGGCGATCCGCCTGGGATTTCCATGAGTCTTTGGAACTCTGTGAGGGATCACTTCAAACAGCCTCTGAGTTTCGGTGTCACTGTGGAGAGCAGCTGGATGAGGATGTAAAGCACACGCCTCATTTCAGTAGGAAGCTAAACAAAAAGTCATGGCCTGAGCAAACAGATTTGAAGGGACATGGAGACCGTGTCTGTAGCTAACGTGGTTAAAGCATTTGTTGTTTGTGTGCAGCAGATGGACTTGTTCAAAAAGCTTGGAACTGGGACTGATCTTTTCTCTCCCTCTGGTCTTGGTATTGAACTCGATGTGTGTTTGTCACCGCCAGGCTCATTTATATGTTTGTATATCTCCTGGTCAGGAGGACAGAAAAAATACAAAGCAATCATGCCTGCTCTTTTGTTGTAGGACATGCTTTTTGTGGAATTGTCTGGAATCCTGGCACATTTTTCAAAATGATAGTATTTCTTTTTACCATCTTGAATATTATCTGGAGAAACACAGAAATAATAGGGAGAATTGCTCTTAAAGTGAGGGGAAATCTTGACAGCAATACTTACTAGGCAGAGGAATACTCTCCCAAGGGAGCTGCTGGAAACTATCACTTAGAAAGTCTTGTAACAAGATTGGACAAGGCACTGGAAAATCTTCCTTAGGGAACAGTCCTTCAATGACAAAGGGAGGGAATATATGACCTAATAGGATTTTTTCCATCTCTGATTTCTGTGTTAATGTCAGGAGGACAGCTGCTTCTACAATTATTCTGTGCCCAGATTTTATAATATTGTCTCCCTTTCCAACACTTGTTCATTTTAACTGTTTATTCAGCAGAAAGGAAGGGAGAGTCAACTAGTGTGAGTTACTGATAAGTTATAAAAATATGGCTGTTTTTGTAGGTTGTCAGCCAAATACAATGATTTAGATACTTAAATTCTTCTCTCAGCCCATTTTCTGAGGGCCAGATTCATTCCATGTAGTAAATGGGCTTAAACACAGGATAGCTTTGTTTATAATTCCTTTCTTGTTTCTTTCTTCCGTCCAGTCCACTTTGGCTTGCACCCACTCTCCCAGGGAACTTGTACTGGAAAAGCTATGAAAGGGGCTGAGTAGTTCATTTATGAAGATGATAAATTCTTTGATTGCTTTTAAAAGCAGTAGTTTTGCTGTTGTTTTAAAAAAAAACAAAACAACCCTACCCACCAGTGCATTTATGGGCAAGATTTGCTTTGTTTGTGAAGCATACAGAGCACTCTTAAATGCAAATCAGCCCTCTCCTAGAAGTTATTTTATTTTATCTCTGACCATATATATTTATAAACCTGCCACCTTAAGTGAAGAGCAAGAGGTTGCTGGAGTTTACTTTAGTAGTTTGACTTAAAATGAAGTGTGACTGAAAACCTCTAGGGAGAGAAAGGGTTTATTTCACTGCTTGTGCTGTATCTCTGCTGCCAATCCTGCAATAGTTATGATCATGCAATAACACACATTTAAAAATAACAAGCCATTGATTTTTATGACCAGCCATTTCCCTTTTGTCGTGTCACAATCTATTTCTGTACACTTAGCACTAAAAATATTTTTCTCCTTTTTTTCAATTACAAGCAGTAATTTATTAATTAAAATTTCAACTTGTGCTAATGAACATATCCTAAAGAAAAAAGTGTAATTGTCTTTTTTTAAAAAAATATAGTATATTTCTTACAGCAATTCAGAGCCTGTTGCAAACCTCTTTCATTCAAGAAAACACTTTCCATTTGTTTCCTCATTTTTAATCAGTCTTCTAGCTGCGTTTTCCTGGGGGAGGCAGAGATGTGTTGTCTATCTCCCGGTCCTTCCCACACAGCAGGTTGTGTAAAAGGTTTGGAAAGCTGTTGAGGTGCATGGCAAAGCTGTGTGACAGCCAATGACTCCTCCTCATCCTCTCCTGGGAGGCATGTCTGGGTTTCCTTTACATCTGATCCTTAGAAATTTCATCTCAATTCCAGCACCTCTCTATTTTAATGTGGTACATGTGCAGTTAAAACTTCTTTGGATACAGACTGATTTTTAGGTTTTTAAAAATCTTCTCCCCTTTAATTGATGAATTCTAAGGAGAATTTGTAGAGAGTAGTCTTAGTTCCTCTCAACTTTTATTTTGCAAAACTGGGTGAACCCAGTTCTCCCCTGCTCATAAAGTCAGCTCCAGGCTTTTCTGGTGATGCTGGTGGACCTCCTCACTGTGGATTCCTAACTGAAACTGCTTTCCCTCAGTATGGATGAACACTGTACTCCACATAGCACCTTACCACTATCTTGTGCAGTGATTGTAACCCCTTCCTTTCTAAAGAAAGTCCTTTCCTGGTATATCTCACACTGGTGCGATTTTTTTTCTCTGAGTTCTTTAACATTGACAGCCCATAGCGAGATACTACTTGGAGGGTGGTTCTCTTCACCT
Source organism: Aphelocoma coerulescens (assembly GCF_041296385.1). NCBI lineage: Eukaryota > Metazoa > Chordata > Aves > Passeriformes > Corvidae > Aphelocoma > Aphelocoma coerulescens. The sequence continues at coordinate 68,587,532 of NC_091017.1, read as the reverse complement.
CTGTTTCAGCTGGTGGTTTCCAGCATTGTTAGAGGAAGCCTCCATATCCAAAGATAACCTTCTGGGGATGTTTTAATGGTAAACACAACATAGGCTGTGAGGGGGTCACAATTGCTTGGATAGGTGACTTCATCCCATCGGTGGCCAAAATACCCCTCAGGGGTGTTTTCAGCACTTGACTTTTATCTACAGCTGTCCCATGATTCACAGCTACGTGACTGTGGTGTAAAGGTGTCTTACAAGTGCTGTTGAAAATCCCTTACAGCAGTTGGAACCATCTTTTTATTTGGTATCTGACATCCTAACACGGCGGCACGGCACTCAGTTTATGTGGGGGAAGAAAGGGTTAACATTTTACTAGTTTACATGTATGTGTAGATGTCTAGAAAAAAATAATCAATATATGTTTTTAAAGTCTATTAATTATAACCATACGTTCTTTTGAAATAAGGAAACAAATGCAGTAGGCGCTGGGCAGAAATGAGACTAGAAGTGTCAGTAATTTATATGTCAATTAAATGTCACTTATACCTCAGTGACTTATTAATTAAAGCATGAATCCTATTTTTTGTAGTTTGTTTTTTGCTTTGCCCTAGGGCTGAGGTGATCTTGTTCGCAGCCACATCTACTTTGTAAATCGATTGCCTTTCCCTTTGCAAAAGTCTCAGGATAGCAGAGACGATACTAATTCCTTGCAGCAGGGAGTACAAATTTCTGCCTGCAGTGTGGAAGAATGGTTCATTCTGCAATGTCTGTTACCCTGCTCTTTCATTAACAACAGGACCTACTGATGTGTGAAAGGTGCTTGAGCACCTTATTATGTAGGCATTAATAGGGAAACACACAATAAAGGCGGCTCTGTCTGTACCAGCGAAGGCTTCCCTGTGGCATGGGCAGCTTCGGGAAGGCTGTCAGAGCAGCAGAAGGATCCAAGTGTCAGTGCTATCTTCGTTAGAAACTGCTCTCTGCGCCAGTTTTCTCCCTTCAACAGAGAAGAAAGAAAACTGTTGGAAAGACACATCTAAATAAATCAGCATTAGCTTTTGCAAAAGGAGACCATCTAAGGTAGGAAATGTTAACTAGCCCTTTCAATAAATAATGTTTGCTGAGATGCAAGGCATTTTGCAGCTTGGGAATGGTCTCTTGTTTGATGCCACTTGCATTTATCTGGGGCTGCTGGCTTGCAAAGGCAGGTTAGTCATCAGTGCATTGTATCTGAATTTGGCTGGGTAAGTGTTGACAGTTGACCTAGACTTTCTGCTTTAAAGCAGGCATCATTAAAAATGCTGTCAGCAAGCAAATAAATAGAAATGCAGATGCTTTTTTCCCGTAGCTTTTAGCCTTTTCTGTAGCCCAGTTATATTGGTTTAGATGAATTCACCTCATCTTTCTCCCACTTTCAGCCTTTCCCTTTTTTAGCCACCTCTTCCCTTCGGAAATACGGGGCTACACCTATCTGTATTTATTATCTGAATGGCTAAAATCTCACAAATTGTTAATGTCAGGAGAAAACTATACATTAGACCAAACTCTTTGCATAGCTTTGTTCCTGTAAATAATTTGTTAGGTTTATTGAAGAGCACTTAGTACCATTTGATGATAGCTGAAGACTGTTAAATTTTTACCAAAGTAAGGGATTCTGCAAACTATTTCTGAATAACAGAGAAAAGTTCAGGATTTGAGGGAAAGTGGTTGATAGAGAAGAAAGAATGACTATTGCAGGTTTTCTGGGAGTTTTTTTATTTCTTTTCTCAGCTGCTTACTTGCCTTTCTGTTGAGAATTCCTCCCACATGTATGGGAGAAGTCCTCAGTAGTGCTGCTGTGCATTTGTGCTTGTGTAGGTTTGTATATGCAAGTTTTAGTGCATAGTTTGACTTTTGAGTCTGGCAGACACTTGTGGTGTCCACTGCTTTTCCTTATTATGCAAAAATGTAGTACCAGTTAACTATCTTAAATTATCTGAACTTATTAAAGGATCAAAGGAGTGATTCCAGTAGTCACCCTGATACCTCCTGAGCCTCAGACCCCAGCAGCACACAGTCTGCCAGTTACACTGCCTCTCTAAAGCCATGTGTTGCTGTGGTGATGCATTAATATCCAGTGCTACTTGCCAGCATTTGAGTGTTCTGACAGTGTGAAACATTGCACTTCATGGATGTCTTCAGTCCCTCATCCAATTACTTTGAGTATTCTTTCATTCCTGGTGGTCCTCTGACCCACGTCGGGGGAACGCTGCTGTCGCACAGCTCTGCACAGCCCCGGACCTCCCCTGGCCCAGTCAGCAGCACAAGCACCTGCCTCCAGCTCTCTCCTGTAACCATGGCAGTGGTGCAGCAGTAAGTGTGCTCAGTGACAATTGCCTTTGTTGATAAAGTATCTCCAGGAGGCTCTGGCCCATGTGAAAACAGTTCAGCATGTCTGCTGATAGCAGGAGAGCAGCCTGTGACTCATTGCTTGTAGCCTTAAGATTTTTTCATCCTACTAATGTTAAGCATTTTTTGTACTTTTTCAGGTTTCTTTTTTTCCCCCCAAAGTTAGGACTTCTGAATGGTACATTGAACTGGAAATACGTGGATTAAGTCTGAAAGTAGAAACTTCCTACTTTCAGGAAGGATTGTTAATATCAGTTCTGCATGTGACAGCAGCATTTCTAGTCCCAGCTAAATCTAGTGATCCAGAAGAGCAATCCTTATTCAGACACAGAATGAGAGACAGCTTCTGTTCTTAGATGTTTACAGCCCAGATCACCATGTTCAGAATGAAAAAGAGCTGTGCTGGCTTCATCTGATAAATCATGCTGTTTCTCCAGGGCTGTTCCATGTTGGTTGAGCTTCATTCTTCCCATCTGAAATGGGTGGGCTAAATGCACAGCTGCAAAGTTGAAAATTAAAGGGAGTATGTCTGCAAATCATCTTTCTCCTTCTTCACTCCCTCTCCCCGATTAAGAGTTGGCATAAGTGAGAGCCAGCTGCAGCTTGTCTTGGCTGCTAGGTGGGCTTTAAGGAATGGGAGAGGAAAGTGGAAAAGAAATAAAGGAGATTCATTGAGCAAATGGAAAACAGAAGCCTCTTCCAGTCTCAGTAGGTGGCAAGAAAAATTGAAAAGCTGAGAAGAAAAAGACAAAAGAAGCAGATCACTCACTCCATAACAAAAACAACTGAGTGCAATATCAGTGGTTTTAGGTATGACAGACCATTTTGGTTTACAAGAACATTTACCAGATTCTGTAGAAAAAAATGCACTGTTGTCCTTTTCCAGATTTTACCTGATTGTGGCAGGGCTGAATTTGCTTCTGAGCCAGAACTTGTTTGCAGATGCCACAGAACGAGATTACAGTTGTAATAGTGCTATTTTTCCTTCTATTATTTCTTTTTGCTCAATTTACGGTTTTTTAATTACTTCTGTTTTATTTTCTCCCACAACCATTAGAAGCTTCTTCTTCTGAGAGTCCAGTATTATAGTAAGTTGTTATCATTCTGAGATAAATGCTCCTGTTGGTGCATTTGATCTGCACCTTATACCTGGAAGAATAAAGAGCATGTGGGAAGCATTTAAAATGACTCAAATGTGGGTGGGAATTCTCAAGGCTCTGCAAAGCAAAGCAGGATGAACCAGAACCAAGAAAACATGAAATAACTGTACATGTGAGATTGCTAAAGCTGTAAGTAATGCTGCAGGTGCATGTAGTGAACGTTTCATGTGACTGTTTCTTGGCATCCAGTAGGATCATAAATGAATCCAGTAAGGAGAAGGTGAGGAGAATGATTGATACAAAACATTACACTGCATTTACAGTGGTGTAAATCCTGATGAAAACAGTTCATTTGCCCTGGCATGCTGTTGAAGTGACTCAGTGGTGAGTCAGGTCCACTGTGACTAAGAGAATTAGTAAGAGTTTTTCTCCACAGAATTCTGTCTTTAACTTCTGGCTGTCACACTTTTTTCTTCTCAACACTGTTGTATGGCATAAACAGTAGATATTTTGCCAAATACCTCTGCCTTGACAATGTTGCCTGTCCCTTCACACCCAGTAGATGATATGACAGCTGTTTACTAACTTAACCATTACTGTATGCAACTATTACTGCATAATTCTTCGGGCCCTTCTGTTGCATATGCAAAACTCTGGCTTTGCTAGAAATGTGAATGGAGATTTTATGTTACTCCTCTTAAAGCTGGTAACTGAGCACAGTGTTCTATTCCAAACACAAAGGTTATTTTCTGAATAGCATCACTCTAATTTGAAAATACTCCTTCGAATTCAGTTTATGGAGGCCAATATTGTGCTTGTAATATGTCACTATGTGGATGTAGTGGCAGTTATCAGTGTGTGCATCCATTGATAGCACTTGATGGTGCAGTGCTTTGCACCTTTTTCATGGAATTCCTGAGAGAAAGACAGACAAACATCTGAGCCCTAGATTGTACACAGCCTTTTGGATTAAATGTATGCTGTGCAATGTGGGTTGAAGTGCTGGCCAAGAGCAGGAGGGTTGTATTAACATGTGAGAATAAGCAAGAACAACCCCTTATTGGGTTTGCCTAATTGGTGGAATAACTTGATAGGAAAATTTTCTAAGCCTGTTCTGTGCTGTTAGGTCAGAGAGTTATTAGATAGTATGTAATGTAGTGCTGGGAGCAGGAATTAAAACCTTAACTCAGCCAAGTCAGGGAAATGCATTTACTTACAGAAATTGTGATTTTGCTTTCACAAACCAATGCAGTGACTGATTGGGCTATTTAACAACAAGATGCTGTATCTCATTCAAAAACCTTATTAAATTAAAAAAAAATGGAGTTCTTTTTTATACTTTTGCTTCCTTATCAGTTTCCTGTACATTTCTGGCACCTAAGAAAATGTACAATTCATTCATATAATGGCTTAATATCTCGGTAAAAATAATCATTTGGGGGATGAATGGAGAAGTATAAACAGGATGAATTAAATAGCCACTGAAGGAGTTTATTTATATACTCAGGAAAAAAAGTATTCCCAGTGAAAGCACATGCTCCTTAATGTTGAGTTTAAAATTATAGATAATGAAGCAGATATGAAATGATAGGTAATGGGAGCAGAACAGAGCCAGCAGATCTCTAAGGAAATCTTCCCCAAAGTGCTAGAACTAGCAAGGGGAGTTTGGTGGAGGACTGCCATGATAGTTGACAGGCTGGAGCAGGTATCCTGAGTAGATGCTCAGGGAGCTGAACTTGTTCAGCGTAGGAAAGTGACAGCTTTAGTGGGACCTAACAGTAGTGTTGCCATACCTATGAGGAGGCCCTAGAGGATGTGGAGACAAGCACCTTCCTGGGGCACATGGTGGGAGGGCAGGAGACACCTGTCATAAATTTAAAGAAGGGAGGTTCTGACTGGATAAAAAGGAAAAAAAAAAATCACTAAGAAGAACTAACCACTGGAGGAATATTCTCAGAGGTTTTCAGTATTCAGCTGAAGAAATTCCTGAGCAGACTGATCTGAATTGAGCATCAACGCTGCTTTGAGCAGGAGGTTGGATTAGATGACTTCCTGAGGTCCTTCCCAACCTGAATTATTCTGTCATTATGTGGTCACTTACTTCCTGGCTTTAAAATGAATTCTATTTCTGTTGGCTGTACTATGAAGTTTACCTGAAGGAATCTCAGTGGCCTTTAATGAACAAATGGGAATGTCCACATGAATAGAAATTACTCAGGAAATGGAGACAAAATATAGGAAAAAGAATAATTTATTGTCTAATCCAAGTTTTACACTTTCACCCATCCCTACACTGCCTAAGTACTTTTCACCTTCCCATTCCATACAAATAGTACCTTCCCTCCACTTGAAAAGCAACAGTAGTCAAGTCATATGTCTTTTATAAGGTCCTTAATCCTTCATTTCAGGTTGAGAAGCTGCCTGATGGAAAGGCTTATTGACTGTTGGTGGTTTTGTGCTTTATTCTGTTTCCCTTTGCTTGGACAGGTGGTTGTCTGGTGATGACGCAACTCTCCAACAAATTTGTTCCGTGTGAAAAGCTTTTAACTAAGAATGCTTTATACCAGTCTTCTGTGGGCTTTGTTTGTGGGTCAGGCAGCTGCACCATGCCTTGGCATACCCACCAGCTCAGTGTTTTGTGGGCTGTTTTTCATTATTTCTTTTCAGGGTAAGATACAGTTAGGAATTGATGTAGAGATTAGAGTATGAGGTTAGCAGGATCTACCTCATTAGATAACACTTAACGGTGATGAGGAACTATTATAGCAACTATATTGTATTATGCACTTAAAATGGAAAATATGCTTTGATATGATTGAATCATTGCAGCAATCTAACCTTTTGTCACTTCCACAAACTCTTTACTCCCAGCAATAAAAGATGGCAATTATCACTATGCATTTTGATAACAAGATAGATTTTTTTAATTGTTATTATTTTTTATTTTTACAGGAGAAAATTTACTGATAGCTTTTAATTCTCAGGAAAAGAATCAGATAGTTATATGTTTATCTAATATATTAAACTATTTTCTGTACTATCTGTCTTGCCTTTACAAATTACTTCATTGAGTAATGCAGTGAGATAGGATGTACTTAGGCTTCAGTGATGAATCAGACATCAGAAATCTTGAGTCTTCATTCCAGGACTCAGCTCACGCTCTGAGCTTTAGGCTGCTCAATCTCTCATGTGTCAATCCACAAGCAGTTGTTGCTCATCAACTGCAGTAAAAAATTATATCAATCACACTTCTAGAAACAGCATGAGAAGCTAGACAACCAATGTCATTGTGATAGAGTTACAATTATTGTACATATCATCTTTTATATATTCTACCACTTCATCATTTATTGCAGCCATAGCCAGAAAACAAGCAGAGTTTTTTGCTGAGCTGTCTGCAATAATGTAATATATTTTTCCTGAGTGATGACATCTAATTTAAAACTCCAACTTAACTAGTTAAGGTTATTCCTTTTGGCATGATTTACTCTAGTTTTGCTAGCTTTGCATGTTTTCAAGGCCTGGTGATCATACTGCTCTGAAGACTTTCCAGTAACACCCCTTACTGTCTTCAAATTGTACTTTGAAGGATGCAGTTCACATTAGTCACATCAGGTTTATTACTCTTTTACCTAGTTCAAGCCCTCAGGTTATGAGAAATGAGAAAAGGTGGTTGTATGCACTTTGTTGCAGAGCTTTCTGGTCCTGTTTTGAGTGAAGCGTGGGTTTGTCTGTTGGTGTGCTGTGGGACAGGTAGCAACACTGCGATGGTCCCTGTGCTCAGGGCAAGGATTGCAGGAGGTCCTTGGCTCCCCTGGTAAAACATTCCTCATGTTGGTTAGCCCAGAAGGCTCTTCCTTCTCTGCAGAGGAGACTTTTCATTCAAAGAAGTAGCTCATAATGCTTTGTCTCAGAGTGTTGAGGACTCTTTTGACTCCACTTTAAATTACACACTAAGAGTGTGACTTGGTGGTCATGGAAAGCTGGTGCATAGTCACTTGAAGAGAAATTAAATTGTTGCTAATGTTGTGTATTACTAAGGACATGCTTTGCTATTCAGGTTTGAGGTAATCTCTGCTGAAAATTAGTCTTCAAATTGATCTTTACAGTAATACTATCTTCACATCTGGATGCCTGCGCACAAAGACCTGGTGCAGTCTTGAAGCAAATGTAGGACATTGAGGAGGTTTTTTACAATGTACCACTTGAACCATAAGAGATCTCTCAGAAATTAATGTCACTTCTTCTGTGCTGTGTGTGTATTGGTATTTTATTAAACACTGAGACAACAATCTGTCAAACTAAGCTTTCAAACTGTACAAAGAATTTTGTAACCATATGGTTAGGAATTTGTTTGCTGCATTGAACTACCTCACATCAATATAAGCAAGAAGCAAAAAAATGGTGAGACCTTTATTACAACTAAGCCAAAACCATACAATATTTGCTTCCCTAAGCTTATAAAATATCTGGGTTCTGCTGGAACCAATTATTCATCGGTGAGACCAAGAAATCGGTGAGACCCTGAAATTGAAGGGACAGGACAAAGGGGCAGTGGTGAAAGCCTCCTTGGCATTTACCCAAGGGATTCCATGATTGAGACTCAGGTCCGAGGTTTGAATATAATTTATGATATCTGCTCAGGGTAACTGCATATACATATCAATAAATAGTGTTAGTTAATTCCTGCATCAGCTGCCTAGCCTCAGATTCAGATGGCACTTCTCATTTAGAAACATGGTGTGGTCTGTTTTAACTACTTCCAAGTGATGAAGAGAATGCTATGTCTTGTCTTCTGTGCTTTGATTAGAAGAACAAAAAAAAATGAAAAGGGGTGACAAAAGCTACTGTCAGCACTTAGACTTATATGAAAATGTTTGAGTTTGTCCCATTTGAATTCAGAGATAATTATGCAAAATCCATTGGAGTTCTCCTGGTGTGATCATCAGCAAAAGGATCACTACACTTTTCTCCCCTAATTTTTCTGTTATAGTTGTGTCTAATTATAAAAGAGGTCTCTCTGTGCCATTCTATACCTGGCTGATATTACTGACTATGCAAAGTGAAGTAAAATTACATATTTGCTTGTACTGTTAAATTTGGGGAAATAGACTTTATTCTGTGATGCATCCAGGTTATCTGAGAATTTGTCCTGGCAGTTTATTTTAGCAAAGAAGTCATTGCATTCCCTTAGGGAATGTTAGCCTGGGAATTGTATCAGTTGTGCTAAATCAGTTGAGTTATTGAGGCTATGCATTCCATTAGCAACACTGGTGCAGTACAAACCTTCCAAGGGAAATGATACTTCTTTTCAGTTTGATATGCCAAACATAAGTTTATCTGTTGATAATTAAATACGCTTCTGTGCTTAAACGCCTGCACTAAGGCAGGCAATTTTAAACCTGAAGTTTGAGCTCAATACTGATACTTTGTGGTCTGGAACTTTAAAGGTGTCATCACAGATAGTAGTGACCATCTTCTGAAGTTGCAAAAATCACTCTGAAATCTGCACAAATGACACCAGAAAAAGAGTAAACTGAAGCATAGCTGCTTGCAAAATGGCAGTTCTGATGTGATATGTTGCTCTTCTTTATTGCCAATCTAAAATGCTGCAGCAGGTTTTCAGGAGTGAATCAAGTTAACACTGATGGAGTAAAACCAGAGATTCTTTAACCTGGATTTACTGCATTTGTATGATTGTTATTGTGGATGACAAAAGAGCCCCCATACACAGATGACATTCTTTAATATAAATACGTCTGAAAGCTTTGAAATTTAGGGAATGAGAAGGAGTTAGAAAAGTCACCCTTGTAGTACCAGGGATAAATTTCTAGATTGATAGCAGGGGGATTTACAGTGCAGTGCTGTGAGAACCTATTTATGTGCTGAAGTCAGTGGGGCAATGCTTGATAGTAGCTTCTTAAAGGCACACACAATCCTAGTAGCACTTTCAATATTTTTCAGATAAGCAGGTTATGAGACATTCTACATGGACCACAGTTTGCATATTTTTAACTTCAGGGGAATTTCTACTGAAGTCAGGCTTAGCTTAAGTTAAACCTAGTTTACTTTAGCTCTAAGCTGTAGAGTTACTTGGTCTCCTGGCTTTTGTTCCCAGTGGAAATGGCACTGACCTCAAGTCATTTAAACTGTGGGCAATTCTGTCTAGCATGGAAGAGTGTGGGGTCAAAAAGGAAAAAGGAGATGGCAAGATTTGGCTTTCAATTCTGTAAGGATTTTGAAGGGTGAGGAGTGCTGGGAGCATGTACAAGCGCCGTCTTTAGGATGCCAGACTCTGTTCTGTGAGTGCCATCTGAAAGATGGGGTGGAAGTGCAGCTTGGAGGGACTGGCCCATGTTGTTCACTCAGCGGAGCACAACTCCCTGAGTGCTACTTTTGTCACTGGCTCAAGCCAATATTGCAGGTAATTGAGAATTTAAATATATGAAAATTGTTAAGTTACTAAGTAGTGCTGAGCAAATTGAGGTCTCAGTTCTGTTCTCATTGCAGTCAATGAAAATGGCGGTATTAAACTATGTGGATTCATCTCTGAACAGATGGCAAAACTCCTGGCCTGTCTGTGTCATTGCACAGTACCCAAAACTGCCTGCTCTGAACTTACATTCCTATAGGCAGGCTACACACATTCCTCATGGAAGCTCTTTAGTACAAGTTACCTGCAAGACACTTTCAAAGCAGCTACAAACACTCCTTGCACAGCATGGTTCTTGCTGAGCATTATGTATTCAGTTGAAGCATGATGAACATATGGTTTAGTTGCAATCCGTGCTCAAGTTTATGACCTCCCAAATTCCTTGTGCAGGTAAGTCCTAAGCTACCCTGCACTTGGTTTACAGGAAAAATGTGTTCATTGCGTAAATTTGTTTCTATCCTGTAAATTCAGACACTTAACTATTGCACATCAACTTTGTTTTGTTTTGTGTAGGCAGGACCATAATTACATTTTAAATGATGAATTGTCTAGAATGAAAAGTTGACACTGTGGTTATAGGAGAGTGTTGAACTAATTGCCATTAACTAATTAAATTAATCATGTTCAAGAGAATGGAAGAAAAACAGCTCAACTGATTAATATGCTTAATCATCTGTACCTTCTTTCCAAACAGGCAGGAGAAAAGCATTATCACCCAACCTGCGCACGATGTGTCAGGTGCAATCAGATGTTTGCAGAAGGAGAAGAAATGTATCTTCAAGGTAAATCAAACAAAAAATAAAACAGTTCCACTTGGCTCTCTTGCCCACACCTGCTTGCCCACACCATAGGCTTGCACAGGAGAAATTCAGCGTTACAGAAGGATTTGTGCAATACAGTATGCAGTGGGAAAAAATGTCATTTAACATAGATATGAGCTGAAATCCTTCATATGTAGCAACTTTTAGCTCTATTAAACTGATCTAAGAAAACTGCCTGTGCAGTTAAATACAGGGGCAAACACCAGAGAAAATGAAGGCTTTTGCATATGTGTTTTACTGGCAGTATCTTTTCAAAGGAAAACGGAAAAGAGAAGCTTAGTGGGATGTGGGAACTGCAAGGCTGGTGTATTATCCTAAAATCTCGTGCATGCCCAGATCTGTGTTTACAGCTTTGCAATTGTCCATGGTTTTCTAGAAGCGTACTTTGAAATTTTTCCTTAAGCTGGAAAAGTTAGACTCTAAAACACAACAGTGGTCTCAGTAAGATCTAATTATGGTTTAGTACTTTATTTAAAATGACTATTTTATTGTCACTTTGGTTTGCAACAAGAACTAGCTCATTAAAAGACATAGTGATACTTGTCTGGGCTCATGAATTCTCCCTCAGGAGCCAGAAAATGCTGTTATTCTTCCAATTGAGAAGGATCTTAGCAGTACTAAAATCCCATGTGAAATCAATGCTTTGAACAAAGTATATCAGACTACAAAAACGTTTCTAGATTTCAAACCCTCTGAAACTCATTTGCAAGTCAATCTTCTCTTCAGTTCCATTTGTTGTAAGGGTAGCTATTTGTTATGGTTTGTTCTGGTTATTAGTTCAAATAATAGCAAGGTATGCTCAGGTTCTATTAATTTGGATCCATCTTACTGTATTTTCTGACACATGGAATGTTCATACCAGCTTACTGGCATGCCCTTTTTATCTTCACATGGAGAGCAGTTTCCATTTGAAGCTGGTGTTATTGCCATGAAAGATCTGTGATTTGGACTGCCTAACCTGTTAGATAATAAAAAATGTCAGAGCCCAGGCTTTTATAATGTGTTCTTCATCCTCTTAATAAACTACTGTAAAGTTCCTTTAGGTGTTGCATGTTCCTTAGCAGAAATTTTCAGTGATCATCCAACAGACAAGTTTTGGGAAAGGGCTTCTTTTCTTCTGTGTGAAAAAGTTTCCCAGCCAGTGATGCTTGGCTATAGACAGGAGTAGTTAAAAAAAAAAAAAAAAAAAAAAAAAGTGATCTAAATACTTCTTAAATCAACTGGGATAATTTACAGCAATTAATGAGACAAGTGGGGCAAGCTCAGACCCACTTGTGAGTAGAAGATAACTTAGCATTAAATTTAAAGGTGCTATAAAAATGATTCTTAGTTGTTCAGTAACAAAAAAACCCAGTAACTTAGTAAACATAATTTATCTGGTCTGTACTTATAGGTACTCTTTTACTGCAAGAGTCTGGGCTCATCTGGGTTATTTTTGTGAAATAAATTCTAATGATCTCCATCTGTCTTCTGGGAAATAGACTTTCTGTTTCTATCTTGTTTCCAAAATCCACAAGTTAGAAAACTACCAAACTGCTGTGAAAACAAAGCATTTCCAATTATTCTTCTTGGTGCTCTCCACCCAGTATAAACATTAAATATTTATTACGCAAAGGTTCTCAACTTCCCATTTAGTCAGGCAGAAGTTGCAGTGCACTCATATTATTTAACTGTGGGGAGCTTTAATTTGTGGCTTGTCTGAGTTCAGACTGGAATACACATAAAGGTTACTATTAAAACTTAAAAATAATTATTTTATTTTATATCACTATACACATTCCACTTCCACTGAATGCTATTTCGAACTTCATGTTCAACTTATTTTAAAATACTTTTTCCTTTGTGACTAGCACAAAACTATTCAAGTTTCTATCTCACACTCATTGTTTGCTTACGTATCTTCAAGATCCTTGTTTCAATACCTGTATGCAATAGAGAATTGACTCATTCTGTATCTCCTGCTTCTTCCAGGATGGATATTCCCCTGAATTTATGCAGTTCCTTAGTATTTGACTTACAAGAGACAAACAGGAAGTGCAAGAACAGAACAGTGAATAAGTCATAGACAGACTGGATTTTCAGCTGGGGTTACATGGCACAGTGCTATTCCATCCCACCACAGTGTGCTACTGTGTATGACTCGAGCCAGACTATTACAAGAATATGTATTATAAGAGTGCAGGAAATTCCAACTATATATAAAGAAAAAAATTACCATAAGAGTGAAACAGGTTGCTCAGAGATGCTGTAGGTTCTCCCTCCTTGGAGACAGGCAGAGCCCAGCCAGACATCGCCCTGCCTGCTGTTATGGGACCTGCCCTGAGCAGGAGGCTGGACTGGAGGGGCTCCAGAGATCCCATAGCACACTTCTTAGGACTCAGATTTTGATGTTGATCTCCCATATTGAAGTACATGGATCTTTCTGAAATCTTTTAAATGTTTTGTGATCAGGCTTACTGGTATTGAGAGGTTGTCAGGTTGAACTTTGAAAACATCCATGCACTAGCAGGGGAAGTAGTCAATCAGCTGTCGTTTAAAACCTTATAGGAAAATTTAATAAGGTTCTTATTTTGAACTTTTTAAGGTTCTTATCATGGAAATGAATTAAGCAGAACTTTAAATTTACTTTACAGGAACATCCATTTGGCATCCAGTTTGTAGACAGGCTGCAAAGGCTGAAGAAAAAAACAAGGTAAAAAGACTGTGTTTTTATGCAGTGTTATTTGATTGACATACTATTCTTGATCCTTTTTTTTTTTTTTTTGCAGCAGGCATGGAGGGAAGGGTTTGGAAATTTTTCACCACTGTAATTTTAAATTTTAAATGACGGGAATCTAGTTGGATAATGAAATGTAATCATGTAATATAAATATTCTGCTTTTAATCAGTGATTAAAGCTATAACTTCAGGAGAATGCTGACCTAAGAGTTATATATATAAACGGAATAAGGAAAAATGTGAAAATATGAATAAGAAAAAAGAAGTTAATTTTTAACTTCTGTCTGATTATGATGTGATCAGTTCATGACCTCTTCTCTTTTCATGTGGCTCTGAACTTAAAAGATAAAGGGACTTTCACTTAGTTTTTACAAAAAAAAAGTCTCCTTGGAGTTTCTTTTTTATTATTTGTTTATAAAATGTTGGCAAGCCAGCCACAATTTAATTTCATCTCTGGCTTTAAGTATCTCCTTAAATTAGATGATTTGTGCACCTCTCTGTGTGCAAGGGGGAAAGGGGGGAATTCTGGCAACCTGAATAATTACAAGATGAGCAGATGAATAAGCTGTCCCTAGCACATGATCCTTCTGAAGTGGTGGGAATGAGTTACAACTATCTCACTTAATGTAGAGGCCAAGTGTGGGTTTTTCACTTCTGATGTTCTCTGGTGCTCCAAGTGGTACCCTGGGTATCCTTGTTCAAAAAAAGCTCTGCTTTGGTTCAAGGCTTGGAGAAAGGCAATGGGACAAGTTAGAACAGCAGGCAGCAGCCGTAAAAAGATTGTTAAATCTGGTGTGGTGGAAAGTCCAACTTTGACTAAATTAGTTTGAAAAAAAATTTGTTTGGGCTTTACCCTAAAGTATCTTGGCTGTAGATTTTGTACCCATGTGTTTGGGAAGTGATTGCTCTAGTTTTCTTTATGACAAGCTCTGAATATCATATAATTTTCCAAAGCCTTGCAGTTTTTCTTTTTCTTAGATTTTTTCCTATTTTCTTATCTTTATTCTCATTATTGAAAAAATAAAACCAGAAGGAAGGATGCCTTTTCAAAGAGAGTAATAATGAACTTTTCAACATAACTTGTAAAGTTTGGAATGGGATCTACTGCTTGAGAAATTGGCTGTTCGACCTTGCAATTTGTTGTTTTTAAGTAATCTTCCTATATATAGATATATGAACAGCATGTAATTAAAGTAGGTGACAAAGGCAAAAGGAGAAAGTGGCAGCATGCTCCAAAACTTTGGAGATGGAGTGGAAGGGAGAAAGAAGTTGTGAAAGAGACTGACAGCATAAAGAAAGATGATGGGAGAGTGAGATTTTAAGCAGAAGGGAGAAAGCTGGAAAAGACAGGAGTAATCAAAGCAGCAAGAGAAATTAAGGTTTATAAAAAGGCATGCAGGGAAAAGAGGTAGGTGGAAGAAGAAGAAAAATGTGTAGTACAGAGAATGAACGTACAGAGGCAATAGAGTCAGCAAAGGTGTGAGGTTTTATTGAAAAAGCTGGGAGATGATGTGCAGCAGGTGTGGATGGGGATGCTAAAAGAGGTAATGGATCATGAAGAGAATAAAGAAAATGTGTGAGATGTGGGATGTCTCATATCCAATTCTTTAGCCACCAGTATCCTCCAAGTACTTCTACCTTCACCACCCAGTTTGTGGAGGTAGTATTGGAGAGTGCCCTCACCCAGGTGCAGGACCTTGTGCTTGGCCTTGTTTAATTTCATGAGGTTTGCATGGCCCCACTTCCCAAGCCTATCAGGATCCCTCTGGATGGCATCCCTTCCCTCCAGCATGTTGTCCCTACCACATGGCCGGGTGTCATCTGTAGGTTTGCCAAGGATGCACTCAATCCCACTGTCTGTGTCACGGATGAAGGTATTAAGCATTACTGGTCCCAGTATGGACCCTTGAAGGACACCCGTCATTTCTGGTTTCCACTTGGGCAGTTCAAAGAGGTTACTGGAAATGTGCAAGGCTCATGCTGGGAGCTCCAGGAACCTCCTGGTGCCAGCGAAATGCCCTGACTGTGCTCTTCCAAGGGCTCTCAGGAAAGGACTGACCCCTTGTCTGCCCTTGGAAAGACCCAGAGCTTGGAGGGGACCTCTGCAGGTCATCTTGTCCAACCCCTCTGCTCAAGCATTGCTGCCTAGAGCCAGATGCCCATGGCCATGGACACAGAACACAGAAATAACCTCTGAAGCTTTTTCTGGGAATCCTGAGCTTAATCCAAAACTGTCGTTTGATCTTAACTGGGTTCAAAACATTGGAATAGTGCAGTTTTCTAATGTTATTTTTCTCTTCTGCTTTGTGTGTCCTGTAGGGACATCATGAAAGAGAAAATATGGTTTTTACATGACATCAGTGCATTGGTGATGCTTTCATGTCATTTACACAAGTTCTGGAAAACTGAAAAGTGCTTTATCTGTGCAGACAAGGTGTTTAATTAGATTGTCTGTGTTAAATGATCATCGCCCATGTCCCTTTCTCTGTCGTGTTCACTGTGAGTGAATGGTGTGGCAGCGTGACAAGTTCCAGACTTGTAGAATGGTTTGATGGTATAACCTTGGAGTAAAAATGTTGCCACTGTATCATCTTGTAACTTGACCTGTCTCTGATAGTGCCCAAAGGCTGTTCTGGCCCCCCAGAAGTGCTCTGGGTTATTTTGTTCTGAAGAACATGGAAAAGAAAGCCATGTGTAAAACTATTTTTGCATTTTTAAAAGGTTGAATTGATTGTCTGAACGTGTTCTTTTATTTTTAACTCCATGCCTGTATGTTTTGAGCTCTCTATAATACGTCATTTTTGAGTGGTAAAGATTGAATTAAATTAAATGTCTTGTATGCTTGTTTTGAAATAACAGTTACATTATCTTTGACTCTCCTGTATTTCCTATCTATTTCGCTTCTCCTGCTACAGGAAACAAGGATTTCTTCTGAGAGTATTATTTCTGTACCTGCTTCAAGTACATCAGGTTCCCCAAGCCGTGTGATCTATGTGAGTATTTCACAGTGAAATTTGTTCTGTGGGCTGGGGAGAACCTTGTGCTTCCTCCTACAATTTAGCACATTTTATGGAAAGTTAGTGTCTCCAAACCACTGTGGTTGGTGATTCCTCCATTCTCGAGTTTAAAATGTTTGAATACTGCATTTACCATAACAGAATTCTGGCATTTCCCTCTCACTTTTGTGGAGTATTTATAGCACTTACACTACAACTAGAGCTGGCTTATACCAAAGCATGCAGAATACCACAGTGCTTTCTGAAAAGAAAAGTCTAAGTAAACAGTACAGCCCACAGGTAGATTACAAGCTTAGATTTGAACTTAACTTGTCTAAATTGAGCTCCTGAGCCTGCATCTGATTGCTTATGGAAACACTCAAGAGTGTGATTGCAGGACTCTGGCCTTGCCAAATGCCAGTCCCTTGCTCAGAGGACCTTTGATGTGTATGGTTTAAGGAGTGCTCTGGAAAGCTCATAGGGAGAATTTAAAATAACAAGTATGCTAAAATTTTATATTTTTTTTTTTTCAAGACAAGATCAAAATTGCTGCAGTGTTGTGTTCATGGCCAAATTCTCAAGGCTGCCAGCAATAGGTAAAAAATTCAAGTGTGGTGTGATCCATACAAATATCTCTTGCAGGGCTTCAGCATTTCCTGGGCTTTTCTTTGTCCTGGTCAGGTATCCCTCAGGTAGGCAGGTCATCCTCATCAGTTAGAACCATGTAGTGAGAAAATTGTTGGAGATGCAGTTGTCTTCCAGAGAGGTTATTATACAAACATTAACCTCTTACCTACTACACTGAGACAAGCAAAAGAGTGCTTTGGATCCACACTTGTCTTTTTTCTTCAAACAGAAGTTATTTTGAATACAATATACCGTTTATCTGAGTAAGACTGAACTTGCAGTGGAACAAGTGCCCCTTCTGTAAATGCTTTTCAGTGACACTGAGTGCTGGTGAATACCAGTGGTATATTACCAGTAAAGAAATGTCATTGTGAAGACAGTCATTGTGCTGGGAGCCTATTATCATGGCTGGGAGCATATTACCACTTTCTTTGGCCAGATGAGCTCTATTTCTTCAGGCATGCACCATCTCATTGTGTTTTTAAGCATGAGAATGCTGCTAAGGTGTGTATGTTTTTAGAGACACCTATCTAACTGCAGGATGGTACTGTTTTTATTGATGTTTGTGGTAACAACTTTAAATATACTTCATGGGCTGTTAAAAGTCAAGGACAAACCTCCATTCTCCTTTTCTATTTTTTTGTTTGCTTGTTTTAAAGGCCGTCATTAAATCAGCACATAACTAATGTTTGTCACTGTAATGTACAGCTGGAACTGTGAAAGAATAAAGTTGTCTAGCAAATATGAGTCAGTTAGAAAAAAAGATTCCCCAGAGGAGTACAAGTTTTTATTCTATCTGTCCCATCTCTCACTGCTTAATTGTAAAAACTTGATTTTGATTGATTGATTAAATCCTATTTTGGCTTTCACAAACAGGGAAGTAAAAAGAATTAAAAACATGTTACTGACTTCTATATTATCAAAATGGTCCTTGGCTATCTTTTTTTACATGTGTTTTCTATTACAGGAGTGTTGTGACATACAGACATGCTCAAGACTTGTCTTGTGTGCTTTTGTGGTTGGTTTTGCCAAACCTAAATTCTTGCTGCCACTGAAAGGAGGGTCCCACTCACATGTGGCCCTGTCCCTCTCTGGCCATGTCTTCCCATCTCATCTTCATTGCTAATACTAGTGTGTACTCAGAGACACGCACTCAAATTTGAGACCAGACTGAGCTAAACAATAACCCAGGAAAAACCTCCAGACAACCAAAGAGGCAAAAAAAAGCCCCTGCTGTCTACATGACTTCTAATGCTGATGGAGAAGGCAGAACAGGGTGGGATGGTGCATGCAGGGCAGCAACTTTCAGCAGTAGCATGGATTCAGATCATTAAAACCTGTAGTAAAACTGTACCTTACCAGCTGGTGTGAGCTATTTCATGGACAAAAGATTTTAGAGTAAACAGTTAAATCTTAGGAACCATGAGTTCATGGTGCTCACACTTCCAAAGTCATGAAGTCAGAGCAATGCTAACATCATCCTGAACACCACCCCATTGCAGGGCAGGTGTGGTTCTGGGCCATGGCCATGTGGTCTGATAGGGAAGGGTGAAGGAAGCATGTTTTGACATAAACCTGAATGTGCTTCATACAGATGATTTATTAAAACCATGACACTTTTTCTTCATCTGCTGATAACAGACTTTGGTGTCTTCTTGCACTGAGAGAGGGCACAGGCCAGTGCCTTTGGAAGGTGCTGGGCATCTTTCATGATCTTTAGAGATGACTTCATTATATCCAGACTGAAATTGGCCCTAGTGCTGACAACCTGTCAGAGTCCCTAATTAAAAATGAGTTGATTTCTAAATTATGACATTAAATAAGGTTTAAATAAAAGTCTTGTTTTATACTTTGCTAAATTTTATTGAGAGAATTAGGTGCTTCAACCTAACATATCCAACTGGAAGGCTTACATTAGTTTACAAAGCTGTGTTATATGTGCTCTCATGCAAGGGATAGACATAACACTATATTTTTATACAAATTTTATTTACAATTATACGATTGCAAAATTACATATTCCAGATGAAATAGATACTCTATACTTAGAGCATGGTTTTACCAGAATCCAAAATACCAAACTACTGAATAAATGGCTTAAAGCCTCTCAGCTGTAATTTGAGCCTTCCGGAGCAGATTTGAACTCCATTCACATAATTGAATGTAGGTGAAACCAATAAAATAAAAAAAAAAAACACCTGTGTAGACTGAATGTTTGGAGAATTGAATGTTTCAAAGGCAACCGTATCCCTAAGGTTTTTCTTCATCCAAATTTGCCCACATTTTTTATATCTAAACTGAAAGGAATTGCACAACTAGATAAGTTTTACTCTTGACAGTTGTGAAATCCAATGGGAAGTTGTACATCTGCATGGAGAGGTAGTGGCCAAAATGATTGTAATTCACGTTTAAATATTCCCACTTCTGAACTACTTTGGATTCACTAGAATAATTCTCAAAAGCCTGGATACCTTAAGTGAGATCACAGCCTCTTTGGCCTTCCTTGTAGGTGTAGTGCTGCCCAAAGTATTTCTGGAACAGATGGGATAGACAGATTCCTTACCTTTGCATTACCTGTCTCTGCATCAAAGCTCTCCACTGGCTTCTCAGTAGGGAGGGACTGATTTTTGTGAAGGGGCTGTTTCATTGCTCTTTAGCTTCTTCAAGGGGCTGCAAAGAAAGTGAGATCTGTAGATTGCTGAAGAATCACATACTTTGTTAAAACACGTTTTTTCATAAGTTTTGAGGATGGAAATATGTAATGGTTATGGCAGCTTGGTTCTACTTTCTTAGTCAAGAGTAATCTTTCTTCTTTTCACGTAGTTTATGTTTGCACAAATTCATACATTGTTTTAGAAAAAGGGATAACTGAAAGTTAGTCAGACTAACTTCTTCCTGGATTATTAACCTGATAGAAAACTTCCCTGGAAAATCTATTGAACTTTTCTTAGCTCATACTAAGAAAAAGTAGAATTACTGCACACATTAATCCTGGATACTTTTGTATTTTTGCATGTGGAAAGCATTATTTCAGTTTTATAGCTGATCATACTGAGGTTTTCAGAGCACAGCAAGATTCACTCATTTTTTTGCCAACAAAGAGCTTATCATTCTGCAAAACTTGAAATGGGAATGAGACAATTATGCTGCCCATTTCTCCACTTTCAATTTGGCCAACTTGTCATCGTATCTACAGCATAGTATGTGCTGGATACAGTTTTGGTGCAATTATCCTAAGGATAATCTGTGAAAATGTAGCAACTTGATAATAAGTTACACTTTTGGAATATGTGTAATAAGAGGAGAACAGGGAACAGCACAGCCCTTCCCCTCTGTTGGTTGTGTAAGTCTCATGAGAGGATTTGAACTTTACTTGAGTGGCATCTGTGATCTTCCACCGTGGTGCAAATCCATCATCTGCTGGTTTGTGACCCGTAATTAAGGGCTGTTTAGACATAGTCAGGAAAGGAGGTGAAGCTGTGGGACACGACTGAATGGGAAAGATGAAAGAACTGACTAATGCTTTTCAGCATCTGGAGAGTTTATGTTGGAAATACATATATCATTATTCACTACTGCTTACAGCAGGGGAATTCTGCACTCTGAAACCACTTCAAAATTGAGTGTGTTTTGCCTGAAAAGACTACAATATCTGTCTCCTATAAACAAAAATTCTGTTTGTGCAGCCAGAAGTAAGTGGGATATAACCAGGGGATTGGAATGATGCCATGCTACTCCTGTTAGCCAAATGCCAGTGACAAGGTAGAAAGCAACAGTATATAAAAGAAAACAGCATTGTATAGTAAATACAAGAGATTTAAATGTTCACAAACACAAAAAGTGGTTTATTATGATTATGACTTTTCTACCTACATTTATCTATCCTTGTCTGGTTGCATCCTGCTCATATTCTTTCTTATTCTCACTACTTTCTTTCCTCCTTTCCTTAGGCAAAGCTTGGAGATGAAATTCTTGACTACAGGGACTTGGCTGCTCTTCCTAAAAATAAAGCCATCTATAACATTGACCGCCCAGATATGATCTCCTATTCTCCATATATCAGTTACTCTTCAGATGACAGGCATAGTTACGGGGAGGTACTGAAACATGGGTATTTTTTTACTATGAGTTTCAGGTTTTATTTGCGTCATTGAACATGTTGCCAAAAACTCTTAAACATGTGCATAACTTTTTTGTAAAAAATATAACTTTTATAGCTTCAGTTAATTGAGTCACATCATCCATTCATTCACAGCACCTTCCAAAAAAAAAAAAAAAAAAAAAAAACAAAAAAAAAAACTAAACCAAAAAACAACCAAACCCAAGATGTTAATTTCATTTTTTAGTTTGTGGAAATTAAAATATTGCTTTCTGTGATCATTTTTTAAAGAGATGACATATAATTAAAATGTTTTTCCATGGGAGTAGTTCTGCATGTGGTAGGAAACAGGAGCCATAACAGGAGCCATTGCTAATTATAATGCAAAAATGAGAAGCAAAGACAAATATCTTCCATGATTTTTTTTTTTAACAAAGTCTACCATGTTATTTTGGTAACACAACAATGGTATCACTCTCCTGTGTACAAATTTTGCTCAACTGTCCCTTATTAACTTCATCCTCACGTCATGCATGCACTTCAGCCTTTTCATATGCAGAGCTGATATGATACAGTTTGTGCTAATGAAATCTAATTTAATATAATACTAACATACTAATGGCTAATACTAATTCTTTGTGAAACATACTTGTATATAACTCCTGTCATGCAAGTTAGCTTTTCTTCTCTGAACATGCTTACCTTTCATTTGACTTCCTGATTTCTTTTCTAATTTTATCTACATTTTTACAAATCAAACCTCTTCAATATACTAGGTATGAGCAAGGTATTTACAGAATGTGGAAGTCTGCTTTGTTCTCTCTTAAGTGATAACACGACTAGGGATATTATAAATATCTTGGATATTAATTATAGCATTTATTTCTACCCCTTCACTTACACCTTTTACACTTAATTAGTACCACTAAGGTCTCAGTACTGCTGTCAGGTGAAGTGCAGTGCATATGTTAGGTTTTACAGACTTTCTTCCAAGCCCTCTCTGCACAGTGCTGAACCATGTTAGCTCCATTTTAAGGTATCCAAAAAGAATTAAAATTGTATGTGGTAAAGGTTGAAATGGTATTTAGGTTTCTGATTTCACAAAATTGAAAACTTCTGCCTAACCCTGAACCTGTGGAACGTAAGCACTTCTTTTCTATGTCAAAATTTGTTGGTGCTGATGATGATTGTGGCCCTCCTCAAGTGCCTGGTGACATCCAGGCTTGGCAGAGGTGCACAGACCAAGCTGTGCACAGACCAAACATGGACTGTATTTGCAGTCCAACATGCATATTTTCCTGGTGCTCCAGGATGATATTGCCAGGGGGGAAAAAAAAAACCCTGTCTTCCAAATTTCAGCATCCTGGCTTCTTACCTGCAGCTGCAGTACTTTCAGTCGATTTGCTCAACTACGCAAACATAGCATTTGATTTGGATAGGAAAATGAACAGCAGATTGTCAGATTACATGATGTTTAATTGAAAATTAAATAATGCAGACTTCTGCTTTCCCTTAAAACAGTAAGTTCTAGTCCCGATTTTGGAGGTCCTTCAATGCAGATTTAATTAGGGCTTGTGTGTAGTTTCAGGCAGTTGCCTTAAATGGGAGGTCCCTCCTGCCCTTCTCTGTGGCACAGGACCGGCCTCACCAAACCCCAGGACTTTGTAACAGAGAAACCACTAAAAGATCAATATGAAATTATTTATATATTAGTCCTTACATGCCTAATTACAAACAGATAATAAGAAAAATTGCCCTAACTTAATTGACAGGTGTTTTTCCTAACTGTATCATGTATTATACATGGAGAGTGATATTTTAAGAGTAATTCTTCTCACGAGTAACATCATGCATGAATTTGTATCACTAATTTGTTGTGTGTTGCTGTTTGCAGTCACCTCAGTTGCTCTCTCCAACACCTACTGAGGTAATCCCCAATGCCTTTGTTTTCCTATTCTGACCCATTTTGTGATGCATAAACCTGGTCATATTGATAAGCAGCAGCGTCTGAAATGTGGGGTTCGCCCCTTGCCTCTACAGTGCATGGGGTTTATGATTTTCAGAGTGTTACTTGTGTTCAATATGTGCTCTGCTTCTGGATTGTCATCTGTATGCATCTGTCTCCACTGTCATCCATGTTTCTGCTTTCCTAAATAAAGGTTGTATGGTGGTCACTTCTTCAAGCTCTACTAAATAAATTATGTCGGGAAATATGATTTATGTTCACATTTAAAGCTGTGAGCGTGAGCTGATTTAAATTAATGCTCAGCATATCTTTCTCTTCTTTTTTTCTTCTCATTTTTTTATTTCACAAATAGTTAAACTACTTATACTATTTGTGTACACCTACTTATAAATCATTTACACATACCTGAACTTCTAGGTCTGTGTATTTTGATGTGCATTAATTAAGCTAGTCTTTGTTTCAAGAAACATCATTTTGGGAGCAGTGAATGCATTTAATATATTTTCCCAGATAGTAACCCAATTACGTATCATGGGTCTGGCTAATTTCTCCATTATCCCAATTTTATGTACTGCAAAATTTTGGTAATCATGGAGAATTAAGGACTGAGAATTAAGAGAGAAGTTAACCAGCAGAGATGTAATTTATTTGATAATTTACAAATAAATTAATGCTGTATTTAATATTTGGTTACATGAACTAGATTGACTGTTCCTTACAGAGACACAAGGTACACAAAGGTAAGGTCTGAAGCAATATGAAAACTTGATGATTTGGAAAATTATAATAATTTCCTTTAAATTCAGTTATCAAACTGCCAATATTGGTTTCAAAAGTGATACTGATGTGGAGGTTGGGACTGCCATGACTTGTGTATACTCCCATGTTATCCAGCTTCTCTGTGCTTGCTGTCTCTCTTTAAGGAGTCTATGATCAGGTGCTCGGGCATCATCATCTGGAAACTTGTCACTGGTTTTGTTGCAGGGATTTTTATTAGAGGAATGTTCCACTGTATCATACAATTGGACACATCACAGACCACTAGCTGACACTCATCTGATATTTAAATATCATCACAAGGCTTTGTAAAGCCATTGCAATACTGCTTGTAATTCTCTCCACAAAGGTTAGAGTTAGTATTACACAACATAGGTACTTTGGGAGGGAAACATCTTGAGCTGAACATAGAGGAGTTGGTGGCAGGATGCCTACAGAACACTGCACACTTGGGAAGGCATCAGTTGTTCTTTGCTTTTTTTATAATTACTTATGAACTTGATATTAAAGCAATAATGCTGCTAGCCACTATACTAAACTGATCTTCCACTTTCAGAAATGCACCTGGTGGGTCTGGGGTGACATTGAAGGGATGGAGTATACCTTGACCCTAGGAAAAAATCTGGTGATGTCAGAATATTGTACATCTCTGTAGAGTCAAGTATAGTCCCAGAGAAGGCAAATTCATCTAAAGATGAATGTATGGACATGATTAAGTTGTTCTGATAGGAATCTGGGAGAAGATGGTGGGACTAAGTAGTATCTACTGAGTGTATAAAAGATGAATGATCCAGTGGTAATTACACAGATGCCTAAAGGCATCCCCATATTCGTGATAAGTGACTGATACTTGCTATGGTATAGCCTATTTTCCTTCTTTTCTACCGGAGTAGGAGAGGGGAAGGATTTTTTGGAGTATGACTTTCCCTAGTGGAGCATCTGCAGGTTACATTGATTTGTTCTCATTTGGAGTTAACTCAAGCCAATTCTCATTTGTCTTAAAAAGAAGGAAATTTGAATTTGCTTTTATAGCTCATTTACACAAAGTCATTTCCACATCTATTCCACTCAGTAGTGCTTTTACTGTTAAGAAGACCCTACTTGCAAATTGCAGTTGCAGGTTAACTAGCTGTACAAAATCAGAGGCTTGGAGTGTGTGCACATGGTTTTAACAGGTTGAAGCCAAGGGTTTAGTGGGAATTGGATTGTATGACTGGCTCTGCACAGTGCTGCAGTATTAATGCTAATGCTACACGAGTGTTTATATTGGATTCTTAGAGTAATGACCATGTTACAGTATGGTGCACTGGGCAGTTTATACACAGTCAGTTTCATGATGTAGTGAAACCAACAAATGCTGATTTTTGTGTTGTCTGTAACCATTACGCATCCATTCATATGGGTACAAAGTGACCATAATGCTATCATGCTAACCTGAGCTCATCTTCCACCCACTTTTGTTTGTTCAGGGAATTACACTGTCCTGAAACAACACTTTTACACTGTTGTGTTCTTTTCAAATTATATTGTAATTTTAAATTTATGTCTGTGCTGGCTTTCCTGGCAACATGACCGTTCTCTGGTACTTGGCAGAGCTCTTTCAGTCACACTGCTGGTGGAGGTGCTGAAAACCACCTCATTTCATTAGGATTGCATGGAATCTTAGGGCAGCATTGACTCCCACCTACACAGCACAGAAACACACAAGATGGCATATTCTGCCTGTTTCTGCAGTTACTTCTCTTCCCTAATGACATGTATTTCTTCTCTTCCTCTAAGGGTGACCAAGATGACAGATCTTTCAAGCAGTACAGGACATCAAGTCCCAGCTCTGCTGGCTCCCTGGGCTATGGTCGGTACACCCCCACCTCCCATTCTCCTCAGCATTACAGCAGACCAGGTAATTGAAAAGCAGCCTTACTTATTCTCTAGATTTTTCCATTACTTTGTGTTATGTTGTAAGTAGAATTGACTCCAGTAGACAGGGCTTTAAGGTGGAATAGCAGTTTATTGCAGTGATTTATTTACAGTGAACAGAGAGTCCCATGGGGAGAAAGGAAGCAAGTGCTTCAGGAACATGCATCCAAGAAAACAAAAATAGGCATTTAAGAAAAATTGATTTTAGGTAGACACAAGATAGAAGAGTTTAAAGAACTTAATCCTGGTCTCATCCTGCCTGAAGATACATACTCAATCCACAGCTCTTTCAAGGTGTGGCACAGTATCAGTGAATATGCACAAAGCCAAGAGGGTCATCGAGTGACTTTGTGTAGGTTCTTGTACACAGGGTCATGGTCATGTCCCCTGTCCACAGTGCAAGAGCTGGAGGAATGACTGGTTCTGATGGCTGGATTTTGAAGGCCAAGTTGCTTTAGTCGAGAAGTTTACAGTGTTTTTTGCGGCTTTGGGCTGTAGTAGCAGCTGTGTTGGTGCTCTTGTCACACCGACAGGAGGGATCATCTCCTTTTCACCTTTGCATGGGAATGCCTTACAAAACCCCATTCATATTTGGGTTTTGTACAGAGTTTTATCCTTGGGAATAATCAGTGAAATTGCTCAAAATTAATTTTATTTTTTCTCCATCATTCAGGTGAAGAACACAGAGTATTTTTATTACTTTTTTGTTGTCTTTTTAATTTCATTGGGGATACATTATAATTCTAAACTAGTTTTGAAATCTGTGAGTTTTTAATCTTTCCAGGGGAAATGAAGATTTTATGGGTAACAGGAACAGTTTTTACAGGAATTGAATATTTATACTACATAAAGTCTTTGTCAAAGTGGAAATGAGACGGAGCATAAAAAAATCTATTAGAGACATTAATCTCTGCTGAAGGTCTGGTAGCTGTCATGCCTAATCTTAGCAGCACATTGTTAAAGCAAGGAGGAAAGACAAAATGAATTCCAAATAAATTCTAATGCCTTAAAATTTAGAAGATAATCTTCATAATCACCATTTTTAATAACTGCCACTAGTCTTCCAAACTGTGTTATCAGGACATTATTGCAGCAAAGCAAACAAAGATGACTTGAGAATATATTTCAAGGTAGTTAATCACATGTCTAACTTTCAGAGCTCAAATAACTTCAGAATGTTTCTTCAAATACTTAAATTAGCCATGCACTGGTATGCCCTGGTGCATGGTGAACTAAATCCTACCAGTGTGCACCGCCGACAGTGAGAACTGGACCCACTCGGGGCACAGTTTTCTGCAGAGACAAGGCTCTTCCCATTTCATTTCATTAGATCCATTATGAGCATTTATCATTCCCTCTTGCAGCTTTTTAATATGCAGGTTTTCCCCTGAGTGCAGCCATGCTTTTTGTGGTGCCTTTTCTGGAATATTTTCTGATGCGTTACAGTTACAGCATTTTGGGTGATGCCCTTTCTGTCTGCAGAAAGCCCCTGTCCCTTGGCTGACCCCAAAGTATGGCCACTGTCATGTTTTTAGCAATAACCAGAGAAAGATGGAGTTTTAAATATAAGCTATATGTTTTCTAAGCATCAGGAGGAAAATGTTCCTGAAAAAAAGGATGGCATTGTAATTTGTGGCTTTCAGTAAGTGAACTAAATAGTTTATTTTCACTTACTCTCTGTTGCCCCCAGCTGGTACTCACAGTCTTGGTACCAGTAGCTGCATCTCCCTGCCCCAACACCCAAGCCTTACATCTACATTCAGACATCATTACATCCCTTTCTTCAAAGGTAAGGTCCAGGAATGCAAAACCGTGCTGTGATAATGTAGATTTATTCAGCTGTGTTTCACTTTTATGTCTGTGCAAGCATGGCTTCCACCTGGATAAAATTTGTCTTAATTTTGTGCAAGTGCTTCCTTGATGTACTGTGTAAGTTTTACAAACTGAGTGGGTATGAGGTGTTTTATTTTTGCTTTTTTTCAGTGAGTGTAAAGTGTCTTTCAAAGGGTAGATGGAAAGAATTAGCTTTTCTAATAAAACTGAGGAAGGGAATTATTTAAAAGTCTGTTTGTTTTAAAATGCCCTAAATAGTGATGGTAAATAGTATAATAAGCTTATACATTTGATACAACATAGGATGATCAGTTATCTAACCTTCCAACCTACATTTAGATATTCTTCATATTATTTGTAGCATTGCAAAAAATTATGACAGCTGGTTACATCAGTGCAGTTGCACTGTCAGTTAAGCTGTGCCATAGCTTATAAAACATAGTGACAGAATCTGTTCTCCTTGCCATTAGTTTTTTTGCAGTGGATATTAACTTCTGATGACTTCCATGCTGGATGTGAGACAGCACTAAGGAATGCCAGGAACCTTTGAGACAAAGGGGTTTTTTTTAGGTAGTTGGTTAAATGTCCGAGAGAGGAGACATTCAGCTGCTGCATTTGTCTTCCCCTGAGTCTCTTCTATAGTAACAATAAGAACTGTGAGGAGACATGAATGGCAAACACTTTCAATGCCTGTTCCTTGACTCTCATGTACTCTTTGATTTAATTAAGTAAAACTGTTGTTCTTGAGGTTGTAACCAGTAAAGAAAAGGGAATGACCCTCTGCAGGAGCCAGACTTGCACATGCAGGTGAATAGCAGGTACTCGTTGCCTTTGGAGTAATAACTAATGCATCTTCATTGGGCCCTGATGCTGCCCAAAGGCAGCTGAATTTCAGTGGGATAAACAGGAACAGAATCAGGTTCGAGACATCCAAATATGATCCTTGAGAGAAAACTTAGGGGGAAAAAGCTGATGAGATTAAACTGTTTGTTGCTGTTTCAGAGTCTACCTGCAAAGCTCCTTCCACAACCAGAAGCAGTCAGCCTCCCACACATTTCTTGAAAGACTGGCACAATCCCTGGTATTCTGAGGCACTGCTTTAACTGTTTTTTTTATCTGTCCTCTAATTTTGGATGGTATTATCCAACCTGATGTACTGAGTAAGAGAAACTTCTTTGGTGTGCTGTAGCACACGATTTCACTGTATGGAAAGCTCTTTCTCGAAGTCCCGCTGGCAGTTGCTTGGCAGCACTCCTGTGCAAATGAGTTTCTGCTCAGTGCTACCTGCTGTTTCTCAGAGCAGCAGCAATTATTAAGTGCTCCTGTTTGGATGAAGGAATCATCAAGTGGTAGGTTCTTGTGCCCAAATAATTATTAGTAATGTGATCGAAATTATAATATTTTGCAATTCTGCAGCACTGTTTTATTGAGGAGCTAAAATATTTTGCAGGCTGTACCTTACGGTGCCTCACAGTGTTCCTGTGAGGCAGGTGATCCTGTCTATAATTTTCCTTAGTAGGTAGTCCTGAGCCCTGCCAAGGTTGAATAGATTATTCACTGTTTTTCACTGAGTTAATGTTTCTGTCCAGAATGAGTCAGAAGATTTGCCTCATCCTCCTCAAGGTCTCTGAATTCTGAGTTCTAGAATGTGTTTTTTTCCTTATCTGGAAGAGCCTTTTTATGGTGTAGGTATGCTCTTTTTTTCTCTTCAAAGTGGTTAGTGTGGGAAGAGTAGGATTGTAACAACAGTTGTTTTGTGTCCAGATCAACCTTAATGTTGCCACTTCAGTTTTAAGAAAGTGAAATAATGCTTATTAAAAAAAAAAAAATCCATAAATTATACTCTGCTTTATTATACTAGAAGTAATCTTTGTAAAACCAGCACTCCACATATGTCATAATTTCTTTAAGCTTCCAGTAGACAGATACATCACTAGGGAAATTAAGACAAGGAAAATCTTCCTTTTGATTTCACTGAGGCTGCATCATATTCTTCCTGAGAATGACAGATTTCATAATTTTTCCAGTGACAAATATTACTAAGTTCCTGTTCTGTCAGTGTACTGCAGTCTAGCTCCCATGAAGTGTAATAGGATGACCTGTTATTTATCATGAAGACAAATGATTTGGTTGTGCTCTTTTAAGGATTTTTGTCTTCAAAATAAGTCCTGTGAGAACCTCACTTCAAGAAAGTTTCTCAGTTCATGCTCTTGCAAGTCATAGGTGTGATACTTGTAGCACCTATGCTTGGTGTAGCAGTTCTTCTTGAAGTGATGGAGTCTTTGAGAGTGCTGAGCACTGCTAAAAAAAATGTTTGCTTAAAACATGGTGGAAATTATCTTGCCTTTCTAGTGCAGGAGCACAGCTTCCAAAGATCTTTTTCTTTGGCTTTGAAAATTTGAAAAGAATTAGTCATCAAACTTCAAAAAACTTTTTCTAATTTAGTGCACCATGGGCAGAGATATTAAAGGGTCCAGTTTTGTGAGTAGGCTTGGACAGTTCCCTCATTAGACCAGTGACATCTGTTTGTTCTTCAGTCCTGAACTTAGACAGCTCTTACTGTAGCTTGTTACCAACTTTCCCATCCTCACAGCTAAGATAAAAGCTGACTAAGAAGGAGGTATAAGCAATATTGTACTTTTCCTGACAGTCCCTTAAAAAGGGAGCATGGTCTGAGCCCTGGTCAGTTGGCTCTACACACACAGGGTTAAAAGTACAGCCTGCCCTGTCAGCAGCCAGAAGGCACAAGGAAGTTTTTGTGGTTTACACTCAAGTTCAAAGTAAGCCTTCCCAGATTCTTTCCAAGTTAAACAACATCCAGGGAAGAGTTCAGGATTCTGGGTTTTTGCTCTTCACTGATCAGTAGAGAAGATCACAGCCTGTGGCTGCTTGTGGCAGAAGGCAAGCCCAAAAGTTTGAAAAAACTGCTCTCTCTGGTAGTTATCTTTTCTCTGAGAACTTACTTGAAGTTCTTCTTTAGTCTGTACTAGGCAAACCTTGAAAGAGATAATGTATTAGCAAAGTCTCATTATAGAGATTTAAACTATAGCCTAGACTGAGCAGCTGTCTATGGTTCCTACACATTAACTTTCTTTACATGGATCTTCAGTTTGCTTTATTAGTGAACACTTACCTCTGTATTCAAAATGTGAAATACAACTACTCATGTTTGTCCAAATCAGTGGCAGAATTAAAGTTCAAATGTGTATCAGTTTGTATGAGTGGGGTGCAAGAAGAACCTTTTCCATCATTTCATCCTTAGTTCTTCCATTTTGAGTAAATTAGAGGTTATGGCTTTGCAAACTGCTCCACACAGATGATCCTTGCACTGAGCAATTTTTAGATTCCCTGTCCCCCAGTACTTGCACTTATACCCTGTGTTCCTTAATTAATGCTTCCTCCTGATTCCTTGCTGACACTCTGTCCTATCACTGAAGAATGACTTTCTGTGTGTGTATGATACCAACACCTTGGGTCACTGCTCAGTGAAGTTATTACTCATGCAGATCATATATGAATAGACATTTTATTAATATGCTAATTTTTAAGTAAATAAATGAGGAATTAATACACTGTGGAAATTGCTTTCTGTTTAAATTAGAAAACTCCAATAACAGTATCTTATTTGAGTGAAGGACATGACAATATTTTTAAGAATTTTGAAGGTATAAGGGAGCTTAATATGTGTCTACCAGTGACACTGAGGCTTCTTCTTTTAATAGGGATGGGCAGAAATTTGGGGCAGCAAGCAGCAAAGAAAGAGGGAATTCATAAATGTGGAGTGAAAACCTATCACCATTTCTTTTCTTCCAAGAGCAAAGTGGGAATCCGGAAACTGAATAACTGTCTGGTTTCTTGTCTGAGGACTACTTGCCTGCAAGCTCATGGTGAAACACTGAATTCTTAGTGATTCCATAATTTTCCCTTTACATTTTGGAAGGACCATGGGCTATCAGCACCTGCAGTTGGGATTTCAGTTTCTCAATATCCAAGATTACACTTTTTTAACAAGAAATCTCTGTTGTGTTGCAGCTGAATAGCTTTTGAGTTTTAATTTTTTGTCTACTGTGAACGCTACAGACACAGAATTTAGGATGGATTAGTTAGTGTATTGTCATGAGATAAAACAGCACGCTCTTCTGACCTCATCTGTCCTGTCTCTGCTCCTGCTGAGCTCAGTGGCACTGTCCCCTTGACCTCAGTGGTGCATGGCAAGGCTGGCTTTGGTGACAGTCAGATGGCCATGCACCCACTGCTTGTCAGCAGAGACCACCTCCATGGGCATGGCCTCGACAGCTCTGGTAGCCCAGTGGCTCTGTGGTTATAAAACGTCCCCTTCATGAAGGCAGAGCTCAGTTGCAGATCTAATGCCCTGAGCTGCTGCACTTTTCTTACCCCAGAGAAACTTGCTACAACTTCATCATTACTAGCCATTAAATCTGTGCTTCATCCACACTAAAAGAATAACAGAAAATTAACAATCATTTGATGTAAGAATAAATGTCATGTTTGCTTCCAGTTGCTTAACAGTGCTGTGAACTAAAAGGATTTTACAAGTCCCAAAAAAGTAGAGCTTTACTTTTTTGTTTGCCAAGCAGCACTATAATGCCATAGAGTGTGCTTCAGGGAAATAAACCAAGAGGAGATGAATGGCACCTAATAAGCATTTGACAAAACAAGTGGAGAAATGAATATGGAAAAGTCCTATTTATATCTTGAAATTTGGTGAAGTGACTATGGCATTATAGATTCATGACTTGATAATCCAACCTTGTTTGCATAAAAATGCTGTGGTATGTTACCTGTGGGAAAAGTTTGCAATTGAAAGCCAAATTTCAACATCTCTTTTTGTCACTGATATATGCAGGATTATTTGACTTGACCATAACGTTTATATTTTGGTCTAGTCCTGCTTTGAGATAATTTAAACATTACTTAATTATTTACTACTGGTTTCAGGGACAGGCTACGAGCCATAGCATTAAACTTTTAAAACACGTGATCAGTAGATTATTCAGTTAAGGCTATGCAAAACACATTGCAAGATTTTGGATGTTCTTATCCTTTGATTTTCTTTTTTAAAGTGTCATTAAAAGAGAAGTTTTCATTTCAAAGTAGGGCATCTTAATCTGATATTTATCAGAGAGTAATTTTTGATGAGGTGTTCGGAGTCTGAGCCAATGTACTATGCTGAAAAATAATGGGTTTTACAAAAACATATATTTAAAACTGTTGGATTAACAAGTCATTCTGAACAAGCTTTTATGCTTGAAATACTCTACTTTGCTTTCCATTTTTCTTTTATCTGCTTTCTTTGCTCTTCCCCTTGGAGGCAGTGAAAGTGGTCGGAGCACTCCAAGCTTATCCATGTACTCTGACAGCAAATCTTCGCCTTCTGTCTATCAGCAGGCTCCTAGGCATTTCCATATTCCAGGTAGGCATTAACTGCTTAGCTTTTGACCTTCAATATCTGGCACCTGTTTATCCTTCTCTGAATGTATTTTTTTTTTTCCTTTTGGCATTAATTTGTGAATTTCAAAGTGCAGAACAAGAAAATGTCTAGTAAGTGAATAACTGTTGTTAAACTTCATCTCAAAAATAAAAGAGAGCTGTGTGCTCATGTGCCTATATTTTTTAAAAAAACTGCTTTACAGGAGGCACAGAATAAAAAAATGTTACCAAGAGTACAAAGTTACAGCAGTTCTGGCTTAGTGGCTGAACTTGATGATCTTAGAGGTTTTTTCAGCCTTAATGATTCTAAGATCCTATGGTCGATATTGCCATAACTGCATAGATGTATTGAATTTGTGTGCAGGAGGAATGACTGAAGGGGTTTTTGTTGTTTAATTATTTTTCCTTATCAGTCTACTATCTGAATTTAAGTAATATTAACATAAATTTTGAAAGAAGCTGGAAGACTTGAGAACTGAAGGAGGCTCACTGTGCCTGTCTCTGCATATGTACTCCACTGTTTTCAAGTTCAGCCAACAAGCACATTAAACTTACATCTACACATCTACCTCCTCACTGTAATAGTTTGTTTATTCACGTTTAGCTTCTGTGGTTAATGTTTCTGTAAACAGACCACAATTAGGAATTGTATCTGCTCAGGTCCATAGTACTGAGTAAATCTGATGTCCGTACAGTGTGATATGGGAACCCTAGACTGTGGCTCTGAGGGCTCCCAGAAAATTCCTGGAAGGCCAAGTTAGCCATACAATTCAAAATTAAGACAGATTATCGGATTTCCTAAATAGTAGTTTGTATTTCCAGTATAAACATTTACATGTGAACGTATAGACTTTATTTGTAATTAATGGAGAAAATCCTTTTCCAAGTGTGACAGTTGCAGTAGTCTGTTGTACTTATATATGAATTTTAAATAGTGGCAAGTGTAGCCAGTTTCTTTTTGCTGTCTATGAAGTATATAGTGGTAGTGCAGATGAAGCCACCTACATATCACCAAATGGATGCCATTCAAGTTGTCTTAAAGTATTTTGAGGGACTTTGGGGGGATTACGTTGCATAGGTAGGTCTAAATGTTTTCAGAATATGATGGATAAATTTTTGTTCTCTTTTAATAACCAGTAAATGACAAACCAGTGAATGAATGCATAGTCTTTGCTGAAGTTTTTACATTGTTATTGTTGCTGAGAGGAGGCAAGAACAGCATGGTTTCAACTGCTTGCTTACTCTTTCATTCTTTCCTTTCTCTTTCCTCTTCCTCAGACACTGGCGTAAAAGATAACATCTATAGGAAACCTCCTATCTACAAACAGCATGGTACAGTCTACTTTTCTCTGTGGCAGTTTTATCTACGTGTCTTTGCAAAAAAGTGTATATTGACCCCCAAATTCCTTTGCTGTAGTCTTTGCTTTTCTTACGTCCCTATAATCTCAAACAGAAAAGGAGAAAGAGTAACATGAAAATTAAATAGCATTTTGTATAACATGATGTCCAAGGATACAGTAAGTTCTCCAAAACTGGGATAATGGTATTTTAATTTGTTTTGATAATTCAGAGCTGATAATAAGCACCACACAAACCTCTGTGCTATGCACTCACTGCTGTGCCACGCCCACTTGCCCTGTCCTGCCCCTCTTTGCCTGCTCCTTATATAAATCACTAGAGGGAAGTTCTCAGGCTGAGAAAAAAAAAAAAAGAAAAAAAAAAAGCCGACAGCAGAAAGAGTTGAATATTGCAGTGGTGTTTGGAAAGATCGTGAACAAATGCAGAGTAACACTCATCTATGTAAGTCAGCATAGCTTCACTGATGAGAGGATTCTGATACCCTGTATCCTGACTGTGTCATTTAATGTTATAGATACTTTTGGTTTGCAAAGAGGATTCTAAGCAGCAGCTATATTTTTGCAGGCTGGGCATTTCTGTATCAGTTTGCTGTCTGTTGAAGTCTGGATTATGTCAGTTTTGCACTGCTGTATGGAGTTGTCCTCATAATCACTGGAGCAAGCAGAGAATTAAAGTAGTGAGTCAGCAATCTCAATAGGTTTACAAGAATATATGTTTTAAACTTTCTTTTCTAGATAATAGATGTTTTGAAAGATTGTGTTGGATATACATGTTTTTTTTTTTCCTACCAGAGGGCAAAACGTAATTTACTCTAACTAAAAATATGTAAACCCCAAAACCATAAAATCCGGAAACAACGACAACAACAAAAATCAATAAAATTTCCTTCCAATAAAAGGAGTATAAAGTAAAATAAAATTTAAATAAATTTATCTTTTTGTTCTGGAAGGAATCCCGCCTAAAGCATGAACACATGAGCAGCTGATGATTCAGTCCCTCAAGCTAATGGGACACTGAACTAATTCATGCTGAAAAGGAGCCAGAGAACATTCCTTTGTTTAAGAGACCAAGTTTGAACAAACAAGCACAAAAATGTTCTTTAAAACAAGAACTGCAAGAAGCTCTTCCAAAACATTTGGCTTTAAAAGGTTTTAGTTACATCAGCACCCAACAGATTTGCTGTAGCTACAGCTTCTGTGTTTGTTTTATAAACAATCAACTTCAGAATGGAATATAGGTGGTGGAAAAGTGAGACATGCAAGAGATCAGACTCAGAGCTGGGTTTGCAAAGTGAAGAGTGCAGGAGCCTGCATGGTTGTATGTGCATATGTGTGTGTTTGTGTTTTAGAAATATTTGAACATCATTCAAAGTTACTAAAAAAGTTTTGAACTCACATTGGGATTCATGGCAGAACTGGGTATCCCTTGTATCAGTGAAGCTAATGCTCAGTACTGATGAAATTCAGAGCACTTGGATTTATTTGTGTTCCACAAAGCCTTCTTGGGAACTTGGGAGGGGCTGGCCTTCATGGCTCCCACTGATTTTGGTTATAAATCCTCTGCATTTCTTTGAGATTAGATGCTCTCAAGATCTTGTGGAACCTTTGAAATTTCTGAATAGAAATCTTGAATTAAGCATGGGGGCTTTTTCTTTGAAAACATCAGTGTCTTGAAACAAAAATAAAATTTCCAAAAATGCGTCAGATTCTCTATATGGATTTCTGATTTAATGAGAGCAAGATCCATACACATACCCTGGAATATCTTGTTGACTCGTGATTTAGGGGGTGCTCCCAAAATATCTGTGAACCAGGTTTAGGTCCTTCTTGCAATGTAGGGTCTTTATTCCTTATCTGTCATATATGAATATTCCTTCCTATTTATTCCTCAGAGAAGCAGCTTGCCATCTTGAGAAAGTACCCTTGACAGGATGCTATTAGATAACTGTGAAAACCTTGTGTTTTTTCATAATGCTGTTTATATTTTCTGACCCAGCTTTTTTTTTTTTCCCCCACACTAAATTGAGGGGGGGGGGGGGGGGGAGCAAACCCTTTACAGTTACAGATTTTCACCTCTAACCCACAGATATTTTCCTTATGGCAAGTTTTCATTTTTTAAGCACCACCTCCTCAGCAAAACCAGTTAAGGTCTGGATGTGAGCTGTGTGGTGGCACCAGAAACTGCAAGAGAATAGCACTGAAATGCTTTTGGTGGTGGCCTTCTGCCTGTGTTGTTTAGATGCAGGGCAGATCCTCTGCAGACATGAAGGCTGGGGAACTGGAGAGGGCAGAGTTTTTCCCAACTTGTTGGGAGTGTTGCAGCACTTTTAATGGTGCAATTTAGTCTCCTCTCCATCTCTGTCTCTAAGAATCTCATCTGAGCCTTAGCTTTTGTATAATCATACTCTTTCTATTATTAATAAATATGTTTTCTGTCTATATCGCATTACACAGGGCCATTTTTCTCAGGCATTGCAGACAACCCCCTTGTTAGACTCACTTCTCATGGGCTTAAAGTTGTGCTATGTCCTTATATTATTCCAGTTTTGCACCATTAAAACTTCCCCCAAACTACTTAGAGTGATACAAAGGCAAGTAGGGCTCAAATTTTAAGAACTTACCTGAAATTATGTGAAATTTGGCACAAAACTTTTTGTAAGATTCTCAACTGTAACTCAGTATCTGGAACAATGCTCTGGGACATAAAAGACAAGGAAAAACATATTTGAGGGTTGGGAACTATCTAATGAAGAGCTTTGAGGTTTTCAGTTTTCTTCTCAGTAAGTTGGAAAGCTACAAGAAAGTAACTCAATGGTAAAATATCAGGATTTTTTTCGGAAAACACTCTTTAAGAGGACAGTATGGGCAGAAGAGTCATAAAAATTGGTTGGTCAAGAATATTGCATTTCAGAGTCTGACACAGTCTCTCTTGTAGATTTGATAAAGAGGTAATGCCAAGTTTGTTCATAATTTTCTTTACCGTGATTGTCTACCCTCTTTGGGGAACCCAGCAGATCCAGGTGTGCTGACCACAAAATATCTGCATGACTGGTTGTACTTCCATGGTCATTGTAACACAGAAGGAGGAAATGGCTTCCCTGTGTTCAGTGACCATAGAAATTTGTCCCTGAGTTATGATGTACAATTTTTTTTCCCACCAGTCATTCCCCAAAAGTAGTTTCTTCCTAAAAAGAAAGGTTCAGAATGCAGCAGGAATAGATTCTCTAAATTCACTGTATACATGAAGGATGAGTATTACTGTAATAATTTCAAGATTACTTTAATTAATTCTGTGAAAACATAGCTCTACACATCAAATTTTCTGTCAAATTTGATTTTTTAATTGATTTTCTCCCCCTCTTAAAAATATTTGGAACATAACTACAGTCAAAACAGAAGACTAAAAATAAGATTAATTCTGTTCAAATTTTTAAAATTACCTTAATCTTACAGCAGCAAGAAGATCAGAAGGGGAGGATGGAAGCTTGGATCAGGACAGTAAGAAGGTAATGATCAGAAAGAACAAAAGGAGGTATTGAGCTTTCTTGAAGCAACCAGTTTTAAAACACATTCATATATAAAGGTATTCTTTCAAATAATTGAACTAATCATTTCTACTTTTAGGTTTTTCAAAAAGACATAGAAAAGCTTAATCTCTCACCCAAAGGGTTTGGAATGTACATTCTACAGTAAGGAGAAGTAGGGAGATTGAGATCAAGAGCAGTAAACTCATGGATTTTCACATGGTCTCAATATCTCCATTGGTGATTCAGCTGATCCTGCAGCCTTTTACTTAGGGTGCATATAAACGTAGAAGAAAAATGTCAAGAGCAGATTAATTACAAGAAAATGACATAGTGCATCTTCCAAAGTGGGGCATAGTGGGCAGCTTCATGAAGAGAGAAACTGTCCTCAGCTCAGCTAAAAATTAAAAGTTTCTGGTAGCTGTGATGTCTAAGTCATCATATAGTCAGCTTTTATAATTTGATAAAGGATGGTACAAGCTGCAGCGAGCATGCACAGACAAGCAGTTCCCAAGGTGTCTGAGACAGCTGAGGTAGGAGAACTGCCTTCAGGTGTTAAATCCTGTATCTTGTAACAGGCTTTTCCTCTCTGCAGCTGAAGAGCAGTTGGCTTATTCTGAAAGGGGACATGGACACCAGAACCAATTCCCCGGATTCGGACACGCGGTCGCTGTCCCTTACTGCCGGAAGCGACAGGGCGCAGGAGGGCACGACCGCCGGCTACTCCCGTGAGTGCTGCACCCACCCCCGGCACTGCAGGGCACAAGGGTGGCAAAGGAAGGTGGCCCTGCTGCAGCCCCACCCACACAGCTCTCTGGCTGCTTTTGTGCTTCCTCTCTGCCATAATTACACCTATTTGTCAGTTTGTTCTGCCGTGGCTTGTAAGCGTTCAGTGCCTCCAGACTTTGATAATGAAATTATTTATAGTTTCTTATTAGTGAAAGAAGCAGCATTGCCTGTGTAAGTGAACTGTTGTCTCTTTGGAGAGCAGAGGTTCCTTACCACAAAAACCCACCCCTGATAAAAGTGCCCATTTATTTTATGATACCTATTTTCAGTAGACAGGATGGCAGTATCAGGCAGATTTTTCATTTTTGCTAATTAGTCCTTGACACAAACCATGTAGTTTGAGTATCGATGGAGCCATTTCTTCTTTTTCATGATAAGCATAAAGAATACATCACTGCAGAGATTAATTTAAGGTTGTTTTTTTTTTTTATCACTCACAATTATAAGGTCACAGAAATATTAAAGGTGGGAAAGGGAGAATTTTGTAACTGAATACTGGTCTGGGGACCATATGCCTGTGCTAGCGGTCAGTACCAAAAACATGTTCTACACATTTCTTATTCCACAGTTCAGCAAGTCAGAAGCATCAGAATTTGGTCTGAATTTTACTTTTAGATTACATAAATGACAAAAAGTAAGTTTAATGAATTTTAAGAGACAACTGGGACATTCCTCTCCCTGCCTCCTGTGCTTTACACCATGCAGCAGTAGCAGGTCATCTGGGGTAAACAAGTTGGGGAAGCAGTTTTCTAAAAGAATGCATCCAATGTGAAGCATGTCTGGCAGCAGGACTAGGATGTCAGTCTTGTGGGCATTTTGGTAATGTGATAGTTGGCTCCATCAACTTATATTAAGGAAATTATGGCTTAGCTACGCAAGGAAGGGGGAAAACAGATGCTACAGAGTCAGTCACAAGGCTGTAACAAGATAAAGAAGAAAACTTATTTTAGATCATCGGTCTCACTGGTCTAGCTTGAAGGGATATGATAACTTAATCCTCACCAGAGATCACAAACATGTGCACAGGGTGTTCTGCAGGATTCCCTGTGCAGGGAAAATCAAGTCTGATGACCTCACACACTTAACATCTGAAAATCATTACCCAGGAACAAACACTTAAACCTTTCATTGTCATACACACATTGGGTACGTCTGGAATCTGATGCTCTTCTACACATTTTGAGAGAATAGTCCATAAGTCCAGATTTTAAGCAGGGAGAAGTACATAGAACACCAAGAACTGTGTTATACAGGAACACCATATGGTGTTCATTTTTTCCCTGAGAATGTTTCTATACCTGTCACTCTTCTATACTAGCATTTCTTTCATATTTTTGATTACCTTGTGAATGTGGAGCTGTTAAAACTAGAAATGCAATAGATAGTTCACACCTCTATGTCAGGGTCATTATCACCTTTGTGCCAATATAGGTTCTGTAATTCATTTTCCATTGCTTTTTATCAGCATGTCTCTGTCCCTCATGAAAGTTGGCCCCATTACCCAATTTGCAGCTATGCAGAAATGACATTGAGGAAGGTTTCTTTTCCTTTCTTTAGGCTTTTATTCACTTACCTGACTCTTTTAATACCCATGGACATCCTAAGTAGTTCCTTCTCTATTCGGTGTTTTCCTACGTAGTTCTTAATATATATAGTCTGTCATATTGGCCACAGAAAAGTAGCATCTCTACCTCTTGCACTTGTGCTTGAGAACTCTTGACTTTCAGCCCCATCTCTGTGGCATAGTCAGTGACTATCAGAGAAAATAAACTTTTTAGGTATAGGTTTGTTGCCACGTGGTTACATGCAGAGTGGAGGGAGTTAGCAGGCTGTGAATTGATAGTGATGTTTCCAGATATATTGAGCAAACAGTCCAGTCTCTGAGCAAACCAGAAAAGGGTTGTTTTGCTCTAGAAGACATTTTGCCACATTAGATTACTTGAATGCCCAGAAGAGCACATCTAACAGCAAAGCACATCAGTGTGAGACTTGTGCCATCAGCAGGCAAGAGTGGACCTTGTATCTCTTTACATCCACCTGTGTAAATGGGTCTTGTTTCTATATGTGTAGATGTGTAATAGTTAATAATTTAAAATAATTCATGGTTTTAAGTGTTGTTTATTTAGGAAAGCAGACATCTAGCAAGGTGTGTAACCCTTGCTGTTCACATGTCCCTGATGTGCTGAGAGACAACTTCAGAATACCCAGACTGCAGTGACTGTCATACTGGACCAGGCAGGAGCCGTATCGCTGCAGAGGGCAGCTGGTGTTCAGACAGTGTCTAGTTCGGGAGAAGGATTGCTGGAGTCACGGGTCTCGCTGCTGCGATTTCGGCCCTTTCGGCTCAGTTCGCTCCGGTTCTGCCCGGCGGCCGCACGGTGTCGCCGGTGCCGCACGGGCTGGGCTCTGCTTCAAACGCGTCTTTGCCTCGGGGCATTGTTCCTCGGTGGCTGGGTATTATTTAGCGATAGAACAAACCTGCTCACCCACCCTCTCTGTAGCCAAACGGCCGAGAGAGTTAACTCCACAGTGATGTCCAGCAGCAGCTTTTTCCAGGCAGGAGCAGAGATGAGAGCTTTGTTGCAGATGCAGGCATTCTGTCACACAGGTATTATACTCTGTGCTCTCTGCTGGCACTACCGTTCCCATAACAGGCACTTATAAGTTTTTTGTTTCATTATTTTTTCCCCCTCTTAAATATAAAACTGTAGTTGCCCTTATCTAATGGTACGAGGTATTTGGCTTGCAATTCAATGTGAGCTTATTGCTCCCTGTTTAAGAACATTAAGTGCTTTGAATTTTTTTCTATCATGACTGCAATTCACTGGCCTACCCTTATTCCATTAGCTTTTCATCCTTGCTCAGTACTCCACTTTCTGTTCCATGGATGAAATACTTCTTCAGTGCTCGAGCCCTACCTGAGTTATCTTCCACCTTTGCTGAGTGCTGACATAGTGCAACAGTGATCCCATTTCTTCTTTCTTTGTTCTCTTTTTATTTGGATAGCTGGAGAAACTTCTGCTATTTGTTTTAATATAATTTTCAGTGTTAAACTCAGCTTGACTTCTGGCAGTTTTCACTTTATCTCAGCACATTGTGAGCTCTCTGCTGATCCATCTTTTGTTTTTTCTTTCTGTATGCTTATTTCTAATAATCTCCTTAGGGTATTTATTAATCCAGTGGGGTCTGGTTTCCCTTCCTGCATTCCTCTTTGGACACAGCTTCTAACAATTTTGGCAGAACGAAGTGTTGCACATTCAGTTCTTTGAGCTGTCTGACTTCTGTAACACTTTGCATCAGTTTTACATAATTTCCTAAACTGGAATCAGGAATTTTTATTACACGTGTTTGTTCTTCTACTGTTTAACATTTAAACTTTCTTGTTAGTGTCTTAATACTCAAAGTAAGGAGTTTCAGTTGTCTCATAATGACCACATCACTGTTACATCATTTATTCATGGTAACACCACTTTGCCAATTTTATCCATCTTAAAACTTTCTTTCAGTTGGGTGTGTATACACTCGCTGATTTACTTTATCTGTTGCTATATCTTCATTTTTGCTTTTTTACAAGAGAAGTTTTACAGAAAAAAGAAAGTTATTTTTTTAAGTGGTAGGGTATCAATTCATGTTTTTTAAGACACAAAACCAAAACCCAGACCACATACAGCATATTCAGAAGTGCTGATATAAAATGATGATACCTTTAATCCCAATTTCAAGTCATGATTTAACACCAAGTTGCAGGGCAGAGATTTCACAAGCTCTCAAATCACAAGCTTTGCATCACACAGGTGCATGAGGCTTCCATGACATGAGCCCCACAACTCCCTCCACATCCTGCCACTGGCATGCTGCTATTTCTAGACATTGTTACACATGTTCATGTGCATGAAATAATGAGAAAAGATGAGCATCACTCAGTTATATTTCATCTCATTGATAGAATATCCATGTTGATTGTAATTGCTTTTTCTGGATGTGTTCTTGGATTCCCTGTTTTAATAGGCTGTAAAAGATTGGCAAAAAATTTAGCTATATGTTATGTCTTTTACAGGATTTCCATATTCTAAGTCTGCTTCTCTACCTGGCTATGGAAAGAATGGCTTACATCAGGTAAGTACACATTTAAATGCATTCTTCAGGAAATAAGGTCTCATAAATAGACAGCTCAGTAACTAGCTGAAAATCTACACAGTAATGACACTTCAGAGGTGTTTTGGATGCCAGCCCTGTCTGACAGATTCATTCCCTATGTGGGTTACAGTTTGTCTCTCTGCAAGAGTAAGACTGACTGAGGCTTCTCCTTTTAATTCTGTGCATCATGAGCATTGGGAATCTTGATTCTCCTCCCAAAACAAATAAAGATCTAAAATGTACAGACTGCACATATTAATCATAGAATACCTTGAATTAATGATGGAGACAGTCAGGCCTATAATTAGGCAAGTAATGATCTCAGAGCAAAGGTGGAACAGCCCATATCCATGGCATTCCTTGAACCATCTGTTTTTCCTAGTATTGGTGTGTCTGTGTGTGGCGTGTGTATTCACACACAGTCATTGCACTTTTAAGGCAGGGAGGGAACAATGCAGATGGAATGACAAGCAGCAATCTAGAAAGAAAAATGCCTGACAAAATTATGATGAGAACAGACTATGAATTCTTTTTTAAATCGTTTTTTGCAACTTTTATTGGTCTTTATTAAAAAGGCAGCTTTGACAATGGGGCCTCTCTTTCTCTCTAGCATCTAGCATTAGGAGTTCTCCGTTCATGGCTTGTATTATTAGGTGAAAAACCATTATGGTTTATAGTAATCAGCTGTCAAAACATAGATGCATGTGCACCTACATTTTGAAGATTGACTTGTGTCCAAACTGCCTGGAGAGGACCTCGTTCAAATTCCCTTCTTTCTCCAAAAGAAGATGTGAAACCTGCAAAAGCACATGAGGAGCATTAAACTTACCCAGTGATAAGAGTCAAACTGAGATTCATTGGAAGGAGCTACAAGAAAGACATTATCAAGGAGTAGCTAAATGGATTTTTTGGTAGCTGCTGAAATGTCCATCCCTTTGAGTTAATACTACAGGAATAATTATGCCTGTGTTGCCTCAATACCTGGTTGCTTGATCGAATAATATTTAGGAATTTGAAAGGGTCCACATAAACCTAATCCCACCTATGAGTCAGGAGGGTTTTTTCTGACTTTCCAGAATAGGTGTTGCCAGTAACCTGAAGCAAGCAAGGGAAACTGACTTGTGCCCAGGCACTGCACTGGCCATCGCAAGGCTTCCCAGAGATGAGGCCAAAGCACTCAGGAAGCCAGCCTTGCAGTGTGATGGGAAAGCAGCAGATGGCAGCATCTGTCCCACGTAAAGAGTACCAAACCTGTGTTAAAAGGTTGCTCATGGTCAAATCCTTGAGGCCAAAATTCCTCTCAGAATTGATGTCCTCTCTTTGGATTGTCGGTTCATGCCAGCTTTTGTGGTTTGTTATTTTTAATCAGCCATCCTAGTGTTGCATAAAGAAACCCCAAAAGCAAACAGCAAGGAGCCTTGTGGGTT
Source organism: Aphelocoma coerulescens (assembly GCF_041296385.1). Taxonomy (NCBI): domain Eukaryota; kingdom Metazoa; phylum Chordata; class Aves; order Passeriformes; family Corvidae; genus Aphelocoma; species Aphelocoma coerulescens. Next base: position 68,543,186 of record NC_091017.1, on the reverse strand, counting down.
ATTGTGGGCATAGCTGTGCACACCATTGGTATCCCAACAGGCAAAAATGAAACCTGGAAGAAAAAGATCATATGATAGCGCTTTTCTGGTTCCTGTACTGATTTTCATGTTAGCATTTGCCAGAAAGGAAGAGGACAGTGGTTCAAACAAAGCACATATACGGCACATATACAGTTCTCCCTGGTCAGCAGCATCAGCAGTGTGAAGCAGAAAGCAGAAGGAAAAAAATTACAGTGCAGCAGAAGTGATTTGTGAGGATGGCAGTAACACATCTGCACCACAGAAAAGTGACAGTTTCTGTGTTACTTTGCTTACTTGAGCAATTAGGTCAAATTTGAATGAGACTTATTTCTCTTTCTCTCATGCAAGGATCTGTATTTTGGTTCTATGGTACCAGCTGGCTTTCTTTTTCCTCTCAACAATGTTCAGAGTGGTTTTTTTGGTGTATTTTGCTGCTACATTGCTTCTCTCTTTCTCTGTCAGCCTGAAACTATGGGCCAATATGAGACGGACCAGGAGGCGAGCTGGGGGATGAAAGGTACATTGCAATATCATTTCCACTCCCTTTTGTGTTTTCTCCCTTTGAGGATGTTCGTTAACATATTGCCACAAAGGCTGCTATTCTGAGCTCTTCCTGTAGTTCACAGAATAATGACTAGTCAGAGACACAGCTCAGTATCATGTTTACCACAGAGAATCTTCTTTTTACTTAGCCCAATGTAAAGGCCTGACAGAAGTCTTGCATCATCAGGTGGTGCAGCCAGGCTGAGTCAATATCCGGGTCCTCGATATGTGGCAACATTGCCTTGTAGTGTTGGTCTCCTGTCAAAGACAGGAGGAAATTTAAGATAATCACTCCTTCGAGTCTAATTGGAAAAAGTCCATTGTGCTTCTTATTTGTGCTACAGTGTGGTTAAAATGTGCAGAGCTCAAAAAGTAGAATTTATTTGCATTATTTTCTTTTATTGCAGTGGACTATGCACTTAATATGGAACTTGGGTTGGAATTTTCAAGGGAGCTGAAAAATTTTATTTCCAAGACACTTTAACTCATTTTAATAATCTTACTCTAATGCTTCACTTCACAACTCTGTGTTGATAAAAATCTTTGTCTCATGTTTGAATGGGTTAAAGTACATGTTTTGAAAAGTAGACTTAATCTCTGATTTCATTTCAGACCATAAAAAGGTCTGTGAAAGCATTTTGGCTGTCCTGGTCGCATTTAATCACCGTTGTGAATAGATAACATTGTGGTAGTCATATCATATATAGTCATACACTGACCTAACTAGATTCCCTTGTGCTACTGTAGATCCAGGAATCATTGTTGCCACACCCCCAAATCATCTTTTCTTCCCTATTGTTATTCCCACTGCAGTCAGCCCAAGTGCAGGGTGTTGGCATCTTGTAATATCGTATTATCTCAGTGGTTTTCATATGTGTTCCCAAACTGACATGCCTTTAATAATCCATTTATTTTAACTATTTTCAGTAAAGAACAATAAGGGCAGGACTTTTGGATGACAGACTGACTTAACTCTGCACAAAAGCCTCCTGTAAAAAGAAATACCCAATTTTGCCAGACATGCTCACCGTGTAACCCAGTGGCATCAAGATGGATTTTCTGTAATAAGCCTTTGATTTCAAGGACTATTGATTTGGTAATAGACAGTGTTATAGGCATTCAGGGCACGGGGGTCATATTCTTATTATGCATGCAGTTATCCAACAACTGCTGAGAAGAGAGAAATGTAGTAGCATAGCACATTTGTGATGTACCTAAATGTTCATTGTGGTGACACCAAAAGAAGGCTATAAATTCTAAACTGAACCTGTTCTCATTCTTTTGCAGAATACAAGGTAAGAAGGGCTTTTCCAACACTGGAAGAACAATCAGATTCAGCACTTCCTAGCAAGGTTACATGGGTTCCTTTCTTTTATTTTATTTTGTTAATTTTTGTCCCAGTGAAATATTTGTCAAATCAGGATGCAAGTATGTACCATTTCTTAGTAAGTTCCCCACACCACCATTTCCATGCCTCAGAATTAGATTCAGCTGGAGTTCATATGCTCTTGTCTTTTTAACAGATTTATCCTTATGAAACTCTTATTGTAACAAACCGAGTTCGTGTGAAATTGCCTAAGGATGTGGACAGGACCAGGCTGGAGGTAGGAATGATATTTGACTGACAGTTTTGCAAGCATTTCTGCAAGCATTTCTGCAAGCATATGCTATGCTGCATATTCCTGTGCCTCAGTAATAGCAACAAAGAAGAGAGAAATAACATTATGCATTATATTTTATTTCAAAAAAAATTAGTATGTAGGCAATTTAATGAAAAATTTGCTTAAAACCTGGCAAATGTCTTACCAAATGATATTTTACAAAGATACTGATGAAACCCATGAGTTTTGGATGATTTTACATGCTATTGGGAGTTTGGGTGGGGAGTGTTGAAACTTGGAATTTGTTTTATTTTTAGTTCCTATAAAAAACAACCTCATAGAATAACCTAGATATTACAGAAAGGCTCAGTTTATCCTGAAAATACATGGACCTGTGCTTGGTCCGTTGTCTTGTTCAGCCTCTCCTTTGACTGTGTGATCTGTGGTCATGTACTACAGCTTTGCTGTAGCAGCCATGTCTCACTTAAGATAGAGAAATGCAGATACAATTTATCATAACAGAAAGCTAAGTTTCCAAAGGTCAAATCCTGAAGTTGATGTTCAAGCAAAATTCCTGAGGTTGATTTTTTTTACTGAGCTAGTCAAATAACAGGACTGAATAAATAACAGTCAGTAACAGGATTGAATAAAAACTCACCTAAACTAATGTATCTTTCTGTGAACTACTATTAAGAAGAGATACCTCAGTAAAAAATATGTGATAAAATATTGGACTTTTGGGGAGATTCATATTTTAATAAATTTACTGTATTTTGAACTTAATAATATGACAAGAAAAGAAGAAAGACAAATTCTTTTTAAAGTAAAAAAGAAGAAAAACTTTGAAGAAGCAGAAAGTTCCTTGTTAAAGATCAGTTTTTAAAAACAATTAGTTTACCAGATTTTCATACATATAGTATGTTTTCAAATTGGTGTTGTGTTCTTGAATACTTATACGTGCTTGTCTCTTGCTTACCCAACAAGTGGTGTTGATTTGATTGTAAGGAAAAGAGAGCCTCAGTTGTGTGCTGCTTTAAGCGTGGTTTATAGCCAGGCATGATAGCAGTACTAAAAAGCATGATGACTCGGGAAGAAGGAGCAGGGAGGTGGAGGGATGCTCATATGGACATATCCTGTAAGGGGTTCTTTCATACATATACATACACACACGTGTGTATGTGTGTGTTAAAGAATAGTCTTTGTTTAAACACATCAGACTGGTCTGAAGAGCAAATGCAGCTCTAAATTGCTTTTTTAAGACAACATATAGTTTGCTTTGGATGGATCATGCCTGCCCTGGCTGCCATTATCTGTAACTCATACACTGTCCTCAGCTGGGATTGCTGTTTGTTTAGCTTTGGAGTTGCTCAGTCTGCCTCACACCAGGTGCAGCACAGGGCCTGTTGGCTCAAGGAGCCCAGCCACTTCAAAGATCTCACAGAGGTTTGCAAAAAAGAACAATAAACAAGATCTGCTTCAAACCTGCACCAGAAAGCAGTGAGGGGACCAGACCAATCCTGCTGATTGCTGCACTATGCTAAACATGTGTGTCTGCAGGAAGAACTCCTTTGTAGACTGTCTTATGTTTAATAGGGATTGGTAGCTTTTAAAACAATTAAATTAGCAGAGTTTTAATAGCACTCTAACTACTGGAAAAACAGAGGCAGTTGCTCATCTACACATTCAAACCAGATGCAGAGTTGAGTGACAGGCACAATCCATTGCTTTCCCTGCCAGCCTCTTCCCCTCTTTCCTCACCCTTTCTTCTGTGTTACAGAATTGCTGGAAATAAGTAGATTTGCATATAAAAGCAGCTTATCATTATTTCCTCTTGTGGCAGAAAAAGAAGAAGATAGTAACTTAATTATTGACTTATGCATTCAGCAGATTTCAGGCTTGGGCAAGACCCAGGACCCAGAGAGCCCAGGACTATATGGGTTTATAGGTTTGCACAGAAGCAGACCAGGCTTAGAAATGTGGATACAGACACACACTGGCTGTTAGTAGAGGGCCCACTTATCTTGGCATCTTCACACTTTTGAGGACAGCACTGGGAATACTGAAAGCAGGTACTAAGGTAATATTTCACCCTTTCTTGAGGTACCTTTCACACCCCGTAGAGGGTGTGATTCAATGCTTGGGACCTCTAAGAGTCAAGTTCTCTTTCAAATCTGAATTGGTTGCCAGATGATGTTCTGTTTTCATCCTGCACAGCCAATGTCACTTGTGAAAGGGCTGGATTTTGCCTACAGAAATGCTGATGGACATAGCAGTGCTAAGTCCATGTATTATGCAAACTGTAGAGTTATACCATTATGATAGAGATATGTCTAGGAAAATCTTCTAAGAAAAAATCCATGTTCTAATACACCAGTTTTATTCTGATTAGTTGTGTGGGCCAAAGCCTCACCTTGCTGTTGCTGCTGCAAATCAGAGCAAGCTCCTGGCTGTGGCCAGGGTACAGGTGGTGTCAGTGAAAAGAGACCAAGGGCTTCTGTTTGATAGTTTCATATCAGCTGTCAAACCTGAGAGCAGTCTTACTGTGTCTGGTATCAGCAGAATATTTCACACATGATGTTTCTGACTTCTTGGTCTACTTAGGAGCAATAAGGTTAACTAACTTTTCGTGAGGTAGATTTATTTAACAGCCATCTCACAAGTTGACTTGAAGCAGCCTCCTCTTTGTGAAACAGTTCATTGTGAACTTTGAATGATCCATCATAGATGTCATGGAAGGGGCACTATCGTTTGTATATGATTCACTCCTCCAAAGAAAGTCTCCTATAGTGAGTGTTCCTATCATGAAAAGTGAACTCAAGTCAATGGTATTAGCTCCTGGGGTCAAATTAAGGGAGGCTACAATGAAACCTTGGCTGATGTTCAAGGACCACAGGAGGGTGGGTGTTTAATGGGTGGTAGTGTTTTCCTAACTTTGCTCCCATTATGAATATTTTTTAGATTATACTGTTGTGCAAGAAATTTATTTTAAGGATTATAAAAAATATTTTCTTGCAAAAATGCATATTTTTCTAAGCCCAAGAGGTATCTAGAGATTAGGAAGGCTCAACTGGTAATAAATGCATTCAAATAATAGTCATTCTTTCCTCAAAAGTGGATGTATCTAAGCATAAAAACACTCAGCATGTTTTTGTTTGCTTGTCTTAACTCAGCAGTGAGACAGAAGTACCCGGTTCCTTGTGCTCTTCCAAGGAGATGTTTATGCCAACAGTGAACTAATGCAGCACTGAGAACTGGTTATAATGAGCAGCCTGCTGATTTTTAAATACTTTGCTGGCACTTCGGTTTTTGAGTAAATAGCCTGGATCTCACTTTTGTATAAGCTGATTAGAAATGCAAGGAATTTACAGGAGATAAGGATTTGGCCAAGTAATTTTTTTCGAAGTTTCTCTCTACCACAGTGCTGTTTATTGTAACGTTAGGTGAACAGAGCAGCATTCCCGTGAGCTATTCCAACAGGAAATGGCAAAGAACAAGTTCATTCAGATAATGTTGCAGAACAACAAAGCAGTAGCACAGGGATGGATTATACAGCCTGGGTGAAGAGGAGTTACACCCTCACTGTGTCTGCAGATGACACGAACTTGAGGGAACAGCAGTTGATGCTTAGGTGAGCAGAGCCTCTGTTCAGGCTGTAGGGATGGTTGACAGAGACTTCAGGAAGTTCAGTGAAGATAAATCCACGTTCTTGCACTTGTGACCGAGTAACATTGTTCATCAGAACAAGATGGGGGGAGCAGCTCTGCAGAAAAGTACCTGAAGATGCTGATGGAAAACACACTGAACATGAGTCAGCAGCTCACCTTTGTAGTAAAGGGGTTATAGGGCAAAACATACCCTTCCCAGAAGCAGGCACTGGAAAGCCAGTCACAAGTTGCCTGTGTGAGTGGAAACACTGTAGGAGTGAACAGAGATTAGAGGTGGAACATTCATATTACAGTTGCAGGAAAATAAATTACAATAGGATACAAGGGGAAAGTTCCTCGCTGGAAGGGTAGTGCACTGAACAGGTTGCCCAAGAGGCTGTGGTACCTCTGAAGGCATGCAAAACACAGCTGGACATGGCCTTGGGGAACATGGTCTGATTTTAAAGTTGGCCCTGCTTTGAAGACCTCTGTAAGTCCCTAATTTGCTTAGATTGGTATATTCTGTGGAGACATAGTATAATTACAAAACATGATTGTTTGGTGAACTTGCTGCAATAGCATTTGAGAAAATGCAATTTGGTATATGTCAGAACTTGTTATCAATTTTTTTGGGTTTTTTTTTTTTTCTAATGCAAGTGTTAAAATATAAGTGTCCTGGACCAAACTTCCCCATCTTGGATAACGTGAATCCTGAGTTTTCAGGACTAAGACTTCACCTTTGGATGGTACACATTGGTACATTCCTTACCTGCTGGTTTTCAAAGGAAGTTGAGCTTACAGACACTTTTGAAAATTTTGATACCTCTTTTAAGTACTTGAATACCTTTATCATTTGAGCTTTGGACTCCTAAAAGCACACATTTGATACTTTTATCTTAGATTGGATATTGTTTGCCTGTTTTTCAGTCACAACAGTGTGGTTCAGTGTTTGCACATTGATAGTTCATGCCCAACTGCATAGATTTATATTTTTTTTCCTCCTGCAGTTGCTCTTATCACAGAGTGTAAGATTTCTTTTGTGGTCACAAGCTGGTAGTTTTGAAAGACAATATAGTTAGAATCTTCCCTTTGGAAGCCATCTTTTAGTGTTTTCATTTGATTTCCTTATCTTAATGTATCTTAGGATTTTTAGCTGTTTCTTTTGAATTCAAGGCTTAAAAGCATTATCCATTCATGCCTATCAAATGCAGTAGAAAGTAAATTATTCCACTTTTTGTTTCAGCCTGTTCATAGTTGTTTAACAAGGATACACTGAGACAATTGCTACGGAGAAAGTACTCTGGAATGTCAAGTAGCAAACTTTCATTTGCTACCTTGTTCTCTTATAAACAGAAATGAGAGATTTAAACATGGGTGCAGTTTTATTTGAACAGAGCACTCACATTAAGTCAAACATGCTTTTCCTCCTGGAACTGCTTGTCTGGATTTGCTTCAGGGATAACATTTTTTCCACTAGTTTTCATTCAACAATCACCCTGGGTTCCAGCCATTTGGGCTTCAACCATTTTAGGACTTGTTTCCAGTAATGGAGCCTGAATTTTTAAGAGCCCAAGCTCCTGGATGTCATTCGTACAAGTAACATTGTGTGTCCCACCTCTTTTGGAGCTCAGATGGGGAAAACGAGAGCAAAACTGGAATGCTGTGTGGTTTACAGTTTGTAGTTTGGGGCTGGGTGTGAGGTTATGGGCTCACTTCACAATAAAGCTCATAATTTGGGGTGAAAAAGAGTGGGTCACTGACTTCAGTAGAACTGCTTCACAGTGTTTAGCTTGAAAAATATATGTGTGTTGTTTGTTATTCTAGGCATGTGCTTGTGTTGTGATCAGTGATGCATGTTTATATCAGATTTCAAAGACTTCACAAAAGGAGCCATTATAAAATGAAAATACACATTAGAATTGATGTGATATGATGTGAAAAGTAATTTCTGTGTCAGTGGAAACACTGTAGGAGTGAACAGAGATTAGAGGTGGAACATTCATATTACAGATTCACTAAAATCCAACCTAAAGGAAACTGGAAAATCTGCTTTAAGAATAAAGTATTTTTTGCCTAAATCAAATGAAATTTTTGAAACTTGTTATCTTCTTTATATTTTCATAATTTATTATGGATTCCAAGGCTTGGTTTTATTTATGAATTATTTTCTTAATTATACAGAATTTTTTACCAGCCGTCAGCTGGAGGCAATGACTTATGTCAATGTCAGTAATGAAAAAGCTCATTTGATTGAATGACAGGATGGTGGCATAGATTATCATCAGAAATGTTCTATGTGTATGCTGTTTAGCTAATATATTCATATACCTGAGAGAAATACTTACATCTTTTCAGCTCTTTGTATGTTTATGGATGACTCAGCTGGGAAAAATACTGCCTATACAATGCTCCTACAGGATATTTTCTGTCTGCCTTGTGATATTTCCCAAGAGGTTAGATTGGAAGTGGTAGTGCTGAGTGGAATGCAGCTTCTCTGTGAGACTTCATGGTACCCTGAAGTACTAAATGAGAACATCCACAGATCCAGGAGCCTTGAAGAGGTGCTTGGGGTGATATGGGCATGGGGAAGGGTCTCAGACTCCTTTCCTCACTGCTTCTATTTCACTGCTTTCCCTGGGAACCTTTCTGGGGACCTGCATTGCTGTGTGGAGGGGGATCTACAGCTCCTGCAAGGTTTGACTGCATAAGGGCTCTATTTGTGTTGTGACTAATTGCCCTCATCTAGGGTAACTGCAGGTGCCTGCTGCCTTATCCTCTGATCAACAGAGCTGCCCTAGTGATCTTTTGATACCTTTTGAAGTTCATTAGGTGGCAATTCATGCTGTTTCTTAACTTTTGCTCACCAATCCCATAATTACTTAATAGTTTCAAATATTTATTGAGCATGAAGCTTTATTAGGCTGTAGATGAGCATAATATTCAATACTCCCTTGGGAATGTGGCACATGGCTAATTACAGCTTTGTAATTAGCCATGCAGCAGGCTTAGAAGAAACATCTGAAAAGCCTGCTAAGCCCCAGCAGTGCAACAGAAAGAAGGGTGAAGAGTGCAAACCTTGTGAAAGCAAAATGAGGATTCAAAATTCAATAGAAAAATGAGAAAATTTTCCAGTAAATTTGACTGGGCATCTGAGAGTATTATTTGGGCTAACCTTGAGAGGCATGAGAGAAGGGAGTGGAAGGGCAGTGAAGAAGAGAAAAACTGGAGAGGGGAGGAAGCTATTATTATCTAAATGTTGAGATACTTCTACAATCCTGAATCTTACTATAGGAAAAGACTGTGTCTTAGCAGCAAAGCTTCTGCACCAACTTGAAGAGCTAAGACTTGGTTATTTACATGGATGCTCACTTACCTGTGAATAAACCTTTCCCAATAAATCCCAGTTTAGTCTCAGTATTTCTCATGTTGAAATCTCTGGAGAAGATCCTGTAGCATTTATTTCTGGATTTTGTGAATCAGAAGTTGGAAGTGTTGCAAGGACGTTGAATAAAAATGAATTGAAGTAGACAACTACTTAAAATTACACTCTATAAAATAGAGTGCACAGAAGTGCGTCAGAGAGAGACTGGCTGAAAGATTCACTACAGATTCAGGCAAAGGCAGTGTAGTGCTCAGCTGTCATTTCCCATGAATATAGCAAAAAAAAGCAAAAGAGAAACAAACCTGAGGTTTTAAATTGCTCTAGGAATTAGGACCTTGATTTTTCTAGTCTTCAACCCATCACCTCCTGCCATCCACTGAGTTCAATATTGACTCATGAGGAGGTAGGATATCCTCTGAGCTTCCTACCTCAGCAGGTTTTCACATGAGAACTCCCATCCAGTTACTGACACAGAGTAGAGATGCTTGTGAAGCTCCCCCTGGTCACCTTGTGCTGCAGGTGAATTGTAATTTTCTCTTCCTGTGACTTATTCATACTAATGTCATGTTCCTAATGTGTTGGTTTTGGCTGGGATAATTTTCTTCACAGTGGCTGGTATGGGGCTGTGTTTTGAATTTGTGCTGATAATACAGAGATGTTTCTATTATTGTTGAGCAGGGCTTACACAGAGCCAGGGTCTCTTCTGCTTTTGGTATGGCCACTCTGACTGGGAAGTGGGGGGTGCATGGGAAGTTGGGAGGAGACACAGCCAGGAGAGGTGACCCAAAGTGACCAAAGGGATATTCCAGACCATGTGGCATCATGCTCAGTACACAAAGTGGGGGGAACACTTGGAGATTTTGTGTTCCTAAGTAACTGCTATGCTTGATGGGCCCTGCTCTCCAGGAGATGGCTGAGCACCTGCCTGCCCATGGGAAGCAGTGAATTAATTCCTTGGTTTGCTTTCCTTGTGTGTGTGGCTTTTGCACTCCCTATTAAACTGTCTTTATCTCAACCCATGAGTTTCCAGCTTTCATCCTCCTCATTCTCTCCCTGATCCCACTGGTGGGGGAGTGAAAGAATGGCTGTGTGGGGCTTGGTTGCCAGCTGGGGTGAAACCATGACACTGTGTATTAGTTTTGAGCATCTCTGAATTTCATTAAAAACTCAATTATTCTTGGGGAAAAGAAATCTCATTGAATTAAAGATTATAACTCTATTTAGAATTATTACTGGCTTTTTAGCAGACCACAGAAATAGAGACGAGCCTCATTAATTTATCGTGAGAAGCACCACTTCTTTCTGAGATAACACCGTGGAACAACTATTTGAATGTGCAATTAATTACTTCTGTTCTGAGAGAGTGATAAATGAGGATGTGTCTGTACTGCTCATTTTCATGTTCATGTTTCATAGAGGATGAGGATTTTCTGTTCTAGTGGTTGCAATGCAGTAGAGAGGGTTAGCTCAGCCCTTGCTTAGTTCTGTATGTCTTAATAAAAGCCTCAGATTAATACAACTTCATCAAAACAACATGATGCCATAGTCCTTTCTATTGTAGCAATATCACACTTAACTATGTCACAAATGCTGATATTCTGATCCTGTGAGTTCCAGTATAGCAGTCTTCTTTAGTGAAGAATCATCTTTAAACTGTTGACCTTATCTTCTAGCAAGGTTTTCAGGTAGCATCATGTTAACATCATTATGTAGCTTCCAAAATGACCTCACTTACATACAGTCAGTTCAGAGTGTGAGCAGAACAGGACCTTGATAGGTCCTCTCTACTTTCCTCAGCATCTGCAATGTGCCCAGCCTTGCTGTTGATGCAGAGCAGAGAAGGAGATTGAGTTAAGCTGCCTGAGTATGGCCAAACTGTCACAGAGGGAGTTAGGAATCACTTACTAGCACACTGTAAAACACCCAGACTTCCTATGTAAACAAGGCCAACTCTAGTAAAAAAAGGAATGAATGTTGCTTTTACTAATAAGTTTGGCCATTCCTTCCTTTAATGGCCCAGTGATGCATTATTAACATAGCTGGATATTTTAGGCTGATAAATTACTGAAAAAAAAGAAAAGGAAATCATGTTCTTGGCTTTGTAAAGCATAGCTTCACACATATTCTCTCATACCTCAAGATGAATATCTGTCATATTCCCTGCTCATAGTTTTCAATTTCCCTTCTTTTGTTTGACTAATGAGAGAAGGTAACGCTTCAGTTAAGACTAATTAATATTCCAATGGCTGAGAAGAAAGATAAATCAGTCCAAGATTTCTTACAGATACATTTTTTCTGCCTTTAGGTTTGGGAAGAGCTCTAGGTTTTAAAGCTTTGAGGAAAGCTATTAGGAAAGTCCCAACAATAGTGCAGACAAAATTTAGCATCACGTATACATAGAAAAGTGTGAACATAAACTTCTCACACTGGTGTATTCCCCTGGTGTATAGACCCTTCAAATACTTGTAGACATTTACCATGTTTTACCTTAGTTATCATTTGGCTGAGCTTAGGCATACTTAGGCCTTTTAAGTCTTTCCTCATAAATCAAATTGCAACCCATGATTACTTCCATTGCTTTTATCCAAAGCTTTGCCAGTTTGATGACATCTTTCTGGGATCAAGGTTTTATTCCAAAATTTGAAGACAAAAGTCATTGTTGCTTCTAGGATCAGTCCCAAATCTAGAGCCCATGGTGCTTAAGAAGGGTATGGTGAAAGCTTCTAAGGTGCAGGGAAAACATGTTACACTGGGCACAGACTGGTGTTCTCAGAGAGAGTTCAGACCAAAGGGAAAATGTTTCCTTCTACCAGAATTATTTTGCATGTGGATAATGCATTGATGGAGTAAGAAACTGCTAATATTGCAGTCAGTTTGTTAGTCCTTGAGAGGAGGGCATATGTGAAGGAAAAATAAAAGCAAAGAAACTCTCTAATGGAATGGATGTGGAAATAAGTGAACTTGTGCTTTCCCCATCTCAGTCACTTTGTCCCTGGGCTAGAAACTGTCTACTGCTTTTGGACCAGGCAGCGCCAAATGTGACCTTCTGTGAGGAGGAAAAAAAAATGGTGCTGTTATAAAACAAAACTTCGGTATAAGAATTAAAAAATTAATATATGCAAAGAATGAAGGTGGTGTCATCTGGACACAGTGCACAAGTAATTCATTCATGGCTAGCTGCATGTGGAGCAAAAGCTCACTAAGCCTGAGGGCAAAGCAGAAGGATAAATGGCAAAGTACGAAATTGGAGAGGGAAGGGCGAATTGCACGTCTTGTACTGAGATGGGTGGCAAGCTTCATTAAGAGGTGAAGATGTAGCAAATGTTTGGCATCCTGGAGGAAAGGGATGATGTAGGGCTCGTTGAGCTTTCCTCCATTTCCTTCAATACTGGAACAGATCTGATGAGACTGCAGCAGTTTCTTATAATACGTGGTGTAAATTACCTCAGGAAAAAAGAAATGGTGAAAACACAGTCCTTTTAAAGTTTTATGCAATTTTCTATGGTTTTAGAAGATTGGCAAGGTAATTTTACCTGCAAGGGCATAGGCTTTCTCATTTTCTTCTTAGTTCGAGTATGAACTACAGTTTGCCACTGCTTTCTCCTGAGTGAGATGGCTCAAGTCTTACCCACAATCTATAAAGTAAAATAAAATACAATATTATACACTTTGTTCATCCAGACTTCTTTTTCAATCCTACAACCTACAAACATGGTCCTTGCAGTGAGAAATTATTAAACCTAAACTTACTCTAATTTGTCCACTGGATTACCTAGAAAATATTCTTAAAAAACCAATGTGAGAGAAGTTACTTTTTGTTTCTGAGCCCTGTAGAATTAAATTCTGTCAGCAAGAGGTTGTTTCTAAAATACATTGTCAGATGTTGCTCATTTTCATGCGAGAAGTGATCTCCTTTGCCAAATATGCATGGTGTGTTTGTTCCATGCTATGAGCAGCGCTTATGGTGAGTTGCTGCCATTTGTCAAATGAAAAATGAAGGCTCAGTTCCAAGATCTTAGTCACTGTTGTTCTGAATATGTGGAATCTCAAGGGAAAAAAACCAAGGCTGTCCTTTTTTAAGAAACAACAAGGACCCATGATGAACGTTTAAAGTAATTATATATAATGACTTCTTACAAGCAATTTTTTAGTTTTCTTGAGTAAATTCCATTACAAAGATGAAGTCGTTGTTAGTTAAGTGGAAAGTAAAATTTTACTTCCAGACCTGTCAAAAAAAATAGTTTTGTAAGGTAGGGCCAATGAGGCTGGGTTCATCCTGGTCAGGTAAACCATCATGGGATTGCCAGGACATGTTATCATGTTCCCCGCCACAATTGTGGCTAATAGAGGCTAGCACTCTTCCAGATGATGCAAGGATCTGCTTGAAATGCTAGACAACCTTGGCCTATTTGAATTGCCAGTACAGGGTCCAAAGGACCCCGTGGCTCCCCTTCCCCTGGGCGTGCTGTGCTCCCCCCTCCCTTCAGCACCTTGCCCTCAGTGTTTGCTGGAAGCTGGTTCATTATTCACATCCATGAGCACCGTATGTCCTTTAACATTACCCTGCCAGTGTGTCTTAAGAGTGAGTAGTGTAGAGTAGATGGTGTTTCTGAGCCTCCTCCGAGTGTTGAGGACTTTGAACCAAGGTTTCTCACCTCCTGGGAAGTCCTGCAACCAGGAGGCAGTGGGATGGAAGAAAAGGGCCGATATCCTTCTCTTGAAATAACACAGTTGTCTAATGTGTGAAGAGTTTGATTCTGCTGTATGAGGCGTGTCCAAGCATTTCTTGTGCTTAGCAGCTTTTGGGGGCCTGGTTTTTGGATGCAGTACTAAAGCAGGCACTGAGATGCTGAGGCTGGGGCTGCCTGGGTGAGCGTGGGAGGAGAACTGTGTCTGATGAGCTTCAAGAGCTTGGCTGGGGAGCAGAGGGTTAGATCACAGGAGTCGTCACAGGCTTCAAGGACACCTTCGTGGAAGAGTCCATGTTTAACAATTGCAATTTTTAATTTTCATTGCACTGAATCTGTCCCTTTTAGATGGTGTGTGCTTAACTCATCAGAAACAGAGAAGCGTAACTGATACTGCTGAAATACTTGAGCAAGCATTAGTCCACAATTATTGGATGAATTTTGCAAATTAATTTCTCATTCACACATTTACCTTTTCCACCTTTTCTGTGTGGATGCTAGTAATTGCTAGGGAATTGCTATCCTACCTCCTTCCAATTCTTTATGTTGGATTTCTCCCCTTTTTCTCAATCTCTTTTTTCTTTTTTTTAAATATTAAATCAGGAAAACATTAAATAGAAGTGTATTTCTTGACATTTAAAAAGCCCCTACTTTATCCAGCTTGAACTTCTTACTAGAGTCTCTCCCCATGGATGAGCACATTTTGGATTTCAGAATTTAGCAGTATGCTCTCTCCTTAGTTACAAAGTTGCTATTAGTGGGCCAGTGTGGTATCCACTGCTCTCATTAAAGATCAAGGCAGAACAAATCCAACTCTAAAATTACATTGTTATCAATCTCTTTAAAGTCCTGGAATAACTTAAATTTGTCTCAGTGTGCTCTGTCATCAGGCACCCTGGATAAGCACATATTTTTTCCCAAAAACCATAGCTTCTGCTCAGTTGGAACTATATTGAAAAGACTATTTTTTTTCAAAAGTCACTACTGCCATCAATAATTTCATTTCCCAGCTACTCTGAGCTCATTTGGTTTTGATGCAGTCTTTTCCAGAAACAGTTTTGGAATTTAAATGCAAACCCTAATGCATTATTTTGTGGTGTGTTTTAAAACTTAGGAAGGGCAGAAATATTCCTGTGCACAGACAAGCTTAATGATATCTTTTGTATTTTCATTTTCAAGAGGCATTTGTCCCCTGAAGAGTTCCAGGAAGTCTTCAAAATGAGTATTGAGGAATTTGATCGTCTGGCACTTTGGAAGCGGAATGACCTGAAGAAAAAGGCCCTGCTTTTCTAAGCCCTCCCGGATAAAATATGTGCTTAATCAAAACAAAAATAGTCTTGCCAGAACTATCACATGCACTTGCTGTTGAACCATTGTCCAGCTTCATTGTGTTAGTATGTGTCGGGGAAACAAGACAGATTAGATGGTAATGTATTGGGATACAGAGAATTTGGTAATTTTGCATTTCCAGCTGGTTTTGTCAGTAACTCCTGGTTCTACCCAGTTTACAATGTGCAAAAAATCTAGCTTTAAATTTATTGTTGCTTGCATTTGTTGCTTGATGCAAATGGAAATTCTTAAAGGAAGAGAAAAGAGTGTAGCTGTGACACAGGAAATGCATTGAACATTTTGTTCCATTAAGTTTTATAATGCAATTTTTACAAAATCAAGTAAGTAATTCATATAGAAGTTTTCCAGCGGGGGATCACATGCTGTTAAAAATGTGGTAAAAGCCAAAGAAAAGCATATCCACAAGCAATGGTTGCAATTGTTTATCTCTGGTACTTTTTAAGAATGAAAGCAGAAATATGGAAGCACCTTAATTCTACTTGTTATATTTAAACACAGCATACTCTTTAAAAGATCATATTTGTCTAGAAGGTAACTAGCTATCTTTAATTACAACACCAGAGTTTTTATTTTATTAAGAATATATTGTGACATAAAACAGTTATAATTACTAAAATGTATACAGACCTACTTAAAGATTTAGTCCCATTCATCAGGAAAACTGAAGCCTTATACAAAACTGGTTTAAGAGTGTATTGTGCCAGTTGACTGTGTTTTCCTACTAGTTTGGAGTGTTTGAAGAATGGTTTTTTTTACATTTCATGCTGATAAAAATACCATGTAATCTTAATTACTATGTAGATAGATATATCTATCTATAAAAGAATTATTTTCATTAATATATGTCCTAAGTGAAGACATTCTTACTTTCTCAACTTTCCAGCTTTACACAATAAGCCATGAGAACTGTGATGGCATTTGGTAGATGTGGAAATGGAACAGTTCAGCATAAAATGTAACAAAAAAAGCTTGGTGTGCTCTATCAATAATACAGACAATTATAATCAAATATATAAAACCTTCATGCATTACTATTCGCATGTTTCTGTACAAGTAAATTTGAAAAAAAAACAAACCTATGTGATACTGGTGCAGTACCTTGAAACTATCTTAAATAACAGGCAAAGCTAACAAAATCTAAGCATTTGATATGTGTTAGACCTTAATATCTCTTCCAGCTGAAAGACTGTATTAAATTTAATAGTTTCATATGGTCAGAGGTATGGTTGCTGACAAAGAATGTTTTAAAGTGAGTTGCTAGTTTTGTGTGATACTAAATGAGCATTACAAAAAGTACATTTTTCAGCCATGTGTCAGTATTCTGCATTTTTACTGCCTTGAATGTTTGTACTCACCTCCTTCTTCACGATGTCTTTTCGCATTTCCCTAAGGTAACTGGTTAATATATGCACTACAACACACTATTTCAATTGACCCAGCGTTGGAAAAATCATAGCATTGAACATGCCTTCTTCCAACTAACTTTCAAAGTCCATGCTGTTGGAAATAAATATTTTCTCATGACCTAAATGTTTTGTCTGATGATACAAATGTTTAAAAAAATTCATTAAAACAAAGACATAACTGAATGACTTTGCTAATGTGTGTGTAATTTTTAGATCGTATTGCTGCTCTGGATAGGGTCTTCCCACGATAGTTTGCATTAAATCTGCCCACTGAGGAGAGCATTGAGTGTACCTCTGAATGACAAGTTACTGTAAAGTCTGTCATGATTTAAACAATCCATCAAGCAAATGTCACATCTCACCAAGCAAAAGTTGCTTCACTGGTGATGTACAGAACCATTAGCTTGGGTAGAGAACTGTCAGCCAGTTTCAAATGAGAGCCCCTGATCACATGTAGACCACATCCATAATGCTCTTCGACCTCAGAAGAGCTTGTTACATTTTTTAATGAAAACTGGCAGCCCACTGAAATGGGCCAGTCCTGAATGTGACCAGCAGGGTCCATTGCTACTACAAAAATCTAAATCCAGGAGAATAGTTGGTTGGAGAAAGATTATGAGGAAGTTTTACGTTGGTGACAACCACTCTACTCGTCCACACATTCCTGGTGCATCGTATTGGTTCCAGGCATCTTCTCAGTGACTAAAAAAAATTGCAGGTTGATCAAAGAAATCCATGTGTCAGTGCAGATCAGGTTCAGTATGGATTTTCATAAATAATTTGAAAATTTCTTAACCCCAGCACCTGTTGTACTGGTGTGGGATTCAACCTATGCTATAAGGAAAAAGTGCATTACTAAGCACCACAGGCAGTCAACAGCTCTGTGCTGCTCTACTCTTTTACACAGCAGCAGATGTGTGGCTAATGACAAGTAAGGATGGTGAGCTCATGTGAGCTGTTTGACCCATTTACACTACTTTGAGACAGTTCATCTTAAAAGTATCTCTTGAAGGTCCTTGTCCTACTTGAGCTAAGTCTGGTACAACTCTTGTTTTACATATCCCCATCTAGACTTTTTAGCTCACAAGCATCAGTTCTTATCACGATGCTCGACTGTATAAGGAGTTGTACCCCACCCTCTTTCTATATTTCCTCTCAAGTTCCTTTGTCATTCTGTGCTCCCTTTTATGGTCAGTGAAGAGTAAAAAGCTCTTCATTCACATCCTAATGTTCAAAATGTGAGATGAATTGCCCCTATCACATTCCTGTCCACTGAATATGAAGAAAGGCAATCCCACTGCTGAGGTATGCATTGCAGGCTGTCTAATCTTGGATGAAATTAATTCTATGCCTACAGTCTATTGGGGAAAATAAGCCAGTTTTTACCAAGCTGGTGGAATACCAGTCTTAAAACTACTGGCAGTTCCTAGACCATGTTACCAAATCACTTTCAAGCAATCAGGAAAGTACTTTGAGTTGCACAGATCTCACAAAATGCCCTAACACAGTAATTTTTTTGTGCTCACTATACTATTCACTAAACAGGCACATATTCAATGCCAAACACACAAAAATGTTTTAGAGGACAGTCAGTTTATCAGCTTGCGATCCTACTACCAGCCAAAACCAAAAAGGAATTTTGGCTTCCATACCCAAAACCTTTGCTGACTTTAGATGAACAAGTACTCTTGTGTGTCCTTATTTCATTTCCCTGAAAGTTTGAAATGGTCTGTAGACATCTCTTCTGTGCAAAGGTGGCACAGCTTGGTAAGATGTTTGTTTTCTCACATGATACGTGCCAGTGTATCACTCTATATTTAAAGCATCTACTGTCATATGGTGCAGTGACCTATTTAGTTATGCTCTCTAGCCTAATTAAATTCACGTTTACAGTATGATACTGTGTGCTGGATTTGGCACCAGCCAAATATACCAGTGTAAAAGGTCCATAAAGTGAGTAGCATTGTAATTTACTTCACTGCTAAATTGTCTGTACATCACCTAAACTCCATAAACCAGACCATGGTATACCAGAGACTACAAGATTTCTGTTTCTCAAATCTGTCATGTTTTCCCCATTTAAAAATTGCAAATTGGAATTTCAGTCATGTAGTTTTCTTTCAGGAAGTTTGAGTGTCTAATTAAATGTGAATACACTTACATGTGCATAGTAAATATTCAGGTTTATTTTAATAGGGTTCCATATGCTAATCTTATATAGTATTATGAAATGGAAAAGGCATTTCAGAGTAATGAGATAAGACTTTGCCAGAATATTCCATCTGATAGTGTGGTCTGGTGTTGGCAGTAAAAAACTGACTCTCGAGAAATTATCGTCTGTTTTTCAGATAATGCTCTTTAGAGTTATTAAGTTACTGTTCTATAGTCTTTTTTTTCAAGGACATGCTGCCTTTCAGCATTTTGGTAAGTATGGATGTGGCTATGCAGCTCAAAAGGATCAATATAGGTCTCAGAGAAACTTATTTTGATATGTATACAAGAGGCAGGGGAATTCTGTCAGAGATTTCATTTTCATTCTTGGATCTGAGCTGTATGTCTCAGCTGCTTGTATGACCTATGTATGACCTAATTCTCACCTCATGTATTTTAAAGAAGACATGTCTCAAACTCAGCAATGAAAGAGCCAGCATTTCATCATCATAGTCTTTGAGACAAAGGAATACATGGTTTTTTGTGGTTGCTGAAGGAATATCTGACCAACAATTCCAGATAGGAAGCCAGGCATGCCAGGTTACCATTACAGCTGTCTGAGAAGGCTGAACATTTTTGTCTGACCTTCTTCTATTTCTTTTCTTTGTGGTTCAGGGGAGAACTCTGAAACCTGTAATTGCAGAAACAAGAAAATACATAGTTGTGAGACAGTACCTGGAATCTAATAACCCTCTGAGACAAGGCTAAATTTACATGGGCAAAAAAGATATATTCAGACAGAGATGCCTGCTCTTACATTCCACATTTTGATTTCGAGGAGCCATCTATTTAACATTTCCCAAGTGTGACCAAAACAGACCATTAATTTTACTAACCTTTTCACATATATGTATGAAAACGCTGTTTTACTATTTTCAGATGAGCTGGATGAGATCCCAGGCACTTCTGTCTGTCTGGTGCAGGAACTTCAGCATGTCCTTACATTCATATTCTCTTGCCCCTTTGATTTGTGTTTGAGGAAAAGGACAGGGTCATTTTATAAGCTTCCTAAGACCTCACCTGACCTTTGATCAGTGTGAATCCTTGATGGGTCATGGTTGTAGCTACCAGTTTTCAGATATCTTGAGTATCTGAAAAAAAGGTGACTGCTTTTAATATTGCAATGACAGATGCAACTCTCTTGTACATGTAATTTTATACTGAAGGCTTGCATCCCTTCTTCATATCCAAGCTGCTTCTGAGGTATGGGTAAATCCTTAAAGGCTCATAGGAGATGCTGGCTCAGGCTTTTTGAGTCTTTGAATCCCTTCTCACTGTTTCTAGTATGTGAAAAGCCATGTTAGAAAAGGTGGTACTCAGTAAAAGTTCATGGCCTTGAAATGCAAGATCTCAGTAGTTTACTTCCCAGGAAATGAAGCACCCACAGCAAACTGCAGTTTGTTGGGTTATTGCAGCAGGTTGTTACTCCCCCCCCACAACCACCATCTCTGTGACTTACAGCTCAGAGAAGTGAGTTCTAAATGCTGCTACTTTTCATTATTTAGGACATTTTCTTCCTTCCCCTTGGTGTTTGACATCTGGGCACACAAGTGTTTTTAAGTAGGTAGGTTCCATGTGTTTGTAATGGTTGGACACACATCTGCAGCACCCAAGCAGGGGGGACCAGCCAGTCCTTCCCTGCCGGGCTGGACAAGCAGCAGCTCCAGAGCAATGGGGAGGAAACCAAAACCAGGCAAAAGCAATGTGTCCCACACAGGTAAATGTATCATAATTTGGGCATTACTGTCCCAGCTATTACATATTTGCCTTTTGTTACAAGTCCGGGTACCATTGGTTTGTGTTTTTAAATCTTGTTACATTTGTGTCATGGATGATTTGCAGTTGACCTGTTTTCTCCATTTGCTAAGATACATTCTTTTATTACATCCTCTACCTCGTCTCTCCACTAAAAATTGCAATGGTTTTTATCTCTTTCAAGATTAAAACCTTTCTTTGCCCTTGATAACTCTATTGCAAATTTCTCTCAGCCCATTGTACCTTATGTTCAGGACTGGTCTGACAGAATAAAGGCTTCCTTTGGCCATGTTATGTCAAGAACTATAACTTTTTTTCTTTTTTTTTTTTTTTGGGGGGGGGGAGTGGGGAAGAAGAAAGCTAAGAATGTCTTTGACTTTTTTATTACAAATCTACATTATGCTGATGCCTTGCTTAACCTAACCTCACTCTTGCAAAGTGCTGGGGTTTTTTTCCATCCAAGTGGACATGATTCTGAACTCTGACATAAGAGTCATTATTATTTCTCACACTACTACTATAATATTTTTTTCGATTAACTGATAATTAAGAAGCCTTCATGATTGATAGCAAATTAAACAAGTGAGGTTGTTAATGGTCTGTCTGAATTTCCTTTCAGTTCTCTGACCTGGAATAATTCACTTGAGAAACAGGGTTAAAACTCTTCATGTCACTTGACATTTTGCTAGTCAGACTTTAAAAAATGAATTCTCTCAAGTTACAGAGGTGGAGCATAAACACTTTGAGCTCCCCATTTTTTCCCAATTTTATATTTTTTCATCTAACAATTAGTTTTTGACAAATGGAAGTGCCTGGAGGACTGTATGAGTTGCTGTATAAGCATCAAATTCTTCAAATTTCATTTTTTTGTCTTAATCCCTTTTTTTCAGTATGATAACTGATTATTTTTATAGTGCAATAAAAATAATATCATAGCCAAAGTACTAAAATAATTTACTCATTAAATGACTTAAATGGCACAGGAGACAATATAAATACAGAATAGAAGCTTAAATTTATCTTTCAATAAGCTTCCATTTTTGGCCCAATCTTGTTTGAATTCAAAGAAAGCAGGGACAAGGAGGCAAGACTTAGAGGAAATCTTCCCCCATTGATTTCAAATTTAATACAAAATTTAAATTTACAAGAATTAAATTTACAAGAATAGGATTTTTTTTCAAATTAGTAATACCCAAAGGCAGAGCTACTTTTCAATGATTCTGAGGGTTTGATATGCATTTAATAAAAGGATGTTAGCATAGTATTTTGAAAATGTCAGTAACTAAATGCTAATCCCACTGAAATCGCTGGCATTTGTACGTGCACTAAAGCACAAAGGTCAGGTTATACAGAATTTCTTCCAAAACTGGAATCAGAAGGAAGGACTGTTTGCTTATGTTTAGTTCAAACAGAAGTATATAAGTGGGAAGTAACTATTTTTACCTGCACATTAAGATTCTATAAAATGTATATTGTCCTCTGGGATATATTCCCTCCTTTGCCCTGATTCAAAATCAAGAACCTAATTCAAGGTACTTATATCTCTGTGAATTTAGTTGCAGATAGTTTTGTTACACAGGAGACCTATCTGTGTGGAGAGTAAGGAGAGGCCTGTGCATTGTTGAGAAGCAGCATAATCCCTCCTCTTGAAGTTTCTACAATGCACACTTTTTCAAATTTGCTTTCTGCAGAAAGGCATTTCTGCTGTATAAGAAGTCCTTTTGGGACATGTATGTACTCAGCACTGTAAGGTTCATGAAACAAATTTTACAAGTGTATCTAAAATATAATTACTTCTTTCCCCAGTGGACCTGGAAATTATGTGGGACCCAAGAAGAAATAATTCATTGAAAAGATACTTCAACAAGATACTCTTTAAAAAAAAAATCAAAAAGATGCTGAGTATTAGGTTCTTAATAACAATAGATTCTGCTGTAACAGGATCACAATATATGAGAAGAAAGGGAAAAAGACCCCATCAATATCAAGAGCTTTTTTCTGTTTGTAAAATACATTTATTCCTAGTCTGTAAATTCCTTGAGTGCCTGAGACAACTGCAGAAACACTGATGTTTTCCTTACTGAAAAATTATTGTTTCAAAGTAACAGAAGATTTCTGTTCTAAAAAGCCATAACTTGCCTGCTGCTTTTGAAATCCAATCATCAGTATGTTTTACTGAAGAGAGTGGCAATTGCTGTAATGTCAGCCCATCTCCTGACAGATTGCACAGAATTTTTCCTGCTTTTCACTCTTCCCTGAGACCATCCATTCCCCCATGGCAAGACAATGTGAGGGCAGGAGGTGGGACACGTCAGGAGGCAGCTGCAGCAAGGCTTGCTTCAGGGAGCCTCACACTGACACCAGTGTCACAGGGCTCTGTGGAAGCTCACATTAAGTCAACATTTTGTGAATTGTAGGCTTTTTTTTTCTGCTCAACCCCCCTTACAAAGTAAAAAACCCAAAAACAACCCAAATAGGCAAATTGTTTTACAGTCTTTCTGATACCAAATAACAAGAACATACAGGCTTTTTCTTACGGCTATGATTTCCCTTCTAGTTACTGAAAAAAAAGAACATACTTTTGTATAGGCATCTTGAAAGGTCTTTCTGAAAAGTATTGAGAAGACTTTCAGGGAATACCAGTCATCACATACAGCATCCAATAGGTTTTCTTACACTTGTTTCCTCAACAGGATGTTGCTGAGGTTTTGGGGCCTCTTAAACTAGTGAGTTGTCAGGTTATGGACTCAGTCCAAGGCAGATTTGAAGTGGAATTGAGTGTATCTTTAAAAACTGACCCATACTTCTAAATGCCTAAAGTACTGTTTTCCTGCCTTTTTACATTAGTTAAGTGAGCCAAATCCAAATTGCTTGGAGTACCTTACAAGACATAAATCACAACAAATGGGTGGAGATTTTTTTTTCTCATGCCTGTGTTTCTCAGATTTCATCCAATGTTGATTTTCCAAGGGAAGAAATATCTTAAAATATGCATAATAAACTCTTTTAAGCACATTCTAAACATAATAAACATGGTCTGTCATTGTCATGACTTTTCTATTTCAACACACTACAGATTATCTGATGGTTAAAGTCCCAGTCTTGTAAACAACTATATTTAGATACCTTACTGCTGGGACTCCTTGATTATTTTATTTTTCTTTGCTCTGATTATTTTCTTTTCTTTTTGTGATAACCAGTGCTAAGAAGATTACAGGAAGATAAGTGATCCCTATGACTAAGCTTCACCAAGTCCTACCTAAAGCTTGTGAAGACTATTTCTACAGTAATAAAATTACCCTTCATAGAGTGGAACTCTATAGTGAACTATTGAGAATAAAGACAGTTTGGAGCACTGCATGAAAATTTGGTCTTACAGCTAAAAAGTGCTTTTTCAAGCTGAAGGACATGTATTTCAAATAGGGACATTTACACAGATTTGCTTTCTGCTACTTTGTGTTAAAAGATGATTAGTTTAAGAAGTTTATTGGGTGCAAAGTATGACGTACAGTTACTGTGGACCACAGATTTCCTATTAATGATGTGACTTCAGTTTCCATGCAAGAAATTCCTTAGGAATCACTTGATTTATTTTGATGATATTGTGTTCTAGGTGAGTTATATGCTGCTCTTTTTAATTCTGTAAAATAGAATTTGTATTTAAGTAGTGTCATTAAAGACTCATGGGAAAGAAATCCAATGAATCACTAAGTTGTATTTTGCAGCTGAAGTAGCTTATGGAATGCATATGGCCAAACTAAAAAGTGGGGGAGTAATGCCATTTTAAAGTGTAGCATTGTGGAAACTAGGAATTCAAATAAGAAAAAAGTCCTTTTGAGCCCTTCAACTTATGAGAGAGCTTGTCCATGAGGAACAGCTTGTGCTGTCTGATGATCATCTCCATGATAGATGCCCATTATTTAGTCCCTATGGAGTTACCACCACAAGACATGAAGTCTTTACCAATCTCTCCAACAGCCTAAGGACAAACCCTTTAGTTATCTCACTTTCATATCTGACAGAGGGCATAAAGTGCTTATTTCCTTGCTGGTCTTGTGATGACTCTCTCTCATCTGTGTTTCTTTGCTGATCAGCTTCCTAACTTCTTCATGACATTTCTGTGGAAGAAATACTCTGAAGTGTTGCTAGAACCAAGCACCCTGTTTACAGACCACAGCACATCTTGGGGCAGGCAGAGGCTGAAGTGTTACATAATGTGATGTGTGCATTAAAATTAAAAAAAAACCCGAAAAGCTAGCGGCAGTCAAGGCAGCAAATCCTGGAAGTGCTCACTGCAAGCACACAAATCAGTGGTACTGTGCACATTGCACTGCATGCAGCGCAGCAGCCAAGGGCTGTGCTTTAACACCTAAGTTCTGGATTGTTCTCCCTAGAGATCATATTTTACAGGTCATGATGCAAGTTAAGTAGCTCAAAGAGAGCAATAGCTGCAAGCAGTTGAGCTGTGGAGAAGAGGTGCTACAGCTTAATTTTTTCAAGACCGGCTAAGCACTTTATTATTGCCTGAAAAACCACTAAAAAAAAACCAGTACTCCAAAGCCAACTCCCAACATGCAGAATACAAAAGGGCAGGTAGGAGCAGGCTGCTGCTGTAATAGCTCATCCAGTAGGCAAGTCCTTCCCTGCCCATACCCAAAGGCATACAAGAAAGAGAACAGCTGAAAGTGAGATTTTAGGCGAAGTAATATTTGTTGAAAAGGTTGGGCTGTGAATTCAGCTCTCTTGTTTTAGGGTACAGAGATCTCATGCATATCCTAAGTGGCCACTGACACGCTGACTAAATAGAATTTTCCCTGGTTAAACCTGTTACTTTGGGTATCACCATGTTGGAATGACTGAGGATGATGAAACAGGACAGAAGAGCACATCTGGCCAGAAGAACCTAAATTTTATTCATCAAAATTTAAGGTGCTTAAGAAGTTGCATACTCTAAGGTACAAAATAAGCTACAAGCTTGTACAGAATTATGTACTTGCATGTACCATGTTCCCCAAATATTCTGCACAAGAGCACACTTGTGCATCCAACTATTGGAGTTGAAGTAACAAGAATAGGAGTTCTGACACCCAGCTGGACTAAATATTGTTGTCTTAACTAATGTTCTTCCTTTAGTGACATTCTTCTTTGACCTCAGCTTTCCAGTTTCTATATGGACAGGGAGGAAAATAAATGAATTGAAGTTGGAAGATGTTTACCCAGGTTGCTCATATACAAGCTTGCCCTGGTTCAGCAATTTTGTTACAAACTGAAGCCTGCAAGTTTAATCAATATAAACCTTAATCTCACCTTGATTTAAATATGGCTTGTATCAAGCTAAACTAAGATGATTGAACCTGGTGTCGAGTCTGTGCATGCTTTCACACCATTTTAACAAAAGAGCTTAAATTTTAGATAAATGCCGACATGCTTATTATCCCCAAATCCACGTTACTTCTCCACTGTTCAGTGCCCAGGTCACTCCTGCGCAGGAATAGGGAGGGCACGGGCTGCACTGAGGCTCCCGCTGCGATATCGCAGTATTCCAGCATTGACTCAGGGAACAACTCCGACTCCAGGGAGGCTTTACTCCGGGGAAAGAAGCCCAGGTTTGATCTGCCAGCACCTGCCTCGCGAGGAGCACTTCGGCTCACCTGGCCCTGCCCGGGAGCTGCTGCGCACACCTGCCCCATCCTGCCCTGCACCCAGGGGGTGCTGCGGGGGCCCCCCGGCCTTTGTTCCGCTGGCTCCGCCCCGGCGCCGTCCCCTCCCCGCGGGGCGGGCCCGGGCCCGGGGGCGGTGGGAGCGGGCGCTGCTCCCGCCCCGCTGTCCCCTCCCCGCTGTCCCCTCCCCGCTGTCCCCTCCCCGCTGTCCCCTCCCCGCTGTCCCCTCCCGGCGCGGCGCTGGCTGCGCTCCGCGGCAGAGCGGGGCTGCGGGAGGAGCCGCGGGAGGAGCCGCGCTCGGCCGCTTTGTGCCGGCAGCCGCCGCAGGACGGCCGCAAAGGTAGGAGGGCTCCGGCCCCGCTCGCTCCCCGCCCGCCCTGGGCAGCATCCCTGCCGAGCTCCGCGGCCGGAGAGGGAGCACAGGAGAGAAAAAGAGGGAGGGGAAGGGCTGGATTCAGAAATGGGCTTTTTCAGCCGCTGCTCCTCTGCTGCTCCAGGCAGCCCCGTGCTAGGAAAGCTGTGAGCCTACTGGGGGGGGGAAAAAAAAAAAGCCTAAAAAATGAAAAAAAAAAAAAAAAAAAAAAAAAAGTCTCACACGTTTTCTTGGCCAGGAGCAGCCCATGGAAAAAGCTGGGAGGGAGCCCGGTTATCGGGCGGCGGCGGCTTCCCCGGCAGCCCGCGCGGGGCGGCCCCTGCCCGGGCTTTGAAAGAGCAGAAACCCGGCCGAGATCCTCCTGAACGAAGCGCTCTGTCCGCCATCCCGAAATTCGCATCCCTTCCCGGGAAAGGCACCGGCCAGGCGGCCGCGCTGCTGCTTCGTACCGCGGCGAGCTTCCTTATTTTCTCCCTTTTGGGGTGGGCAGAGGTGGTCTCCGTACAGGCTTGGCTATTTGATCCTGTTTCATCATAGCCGAGAGATTGCATCATGTTACAGTCCCGGAGTCAGTCAGGGCAAAGGCGAACAGAACCATCTTTCCAGATCCATCCCGTTGGCTTCCCGGGCCGACCCCCTTCTTGATTTCCTGTTGAACGGAGGTTCGAGCTGAGGAGCAGCCTGCCATTGGAGGCTGGGGGGGACAGGTCACAGCGACGTGGTTCGATTTGTTCCACTGAGAGGTTTTTTGGAAACTCAAGTTTGTCCGTTCTACGGGCGGTATGTGTCTTGGGGGGGGGAGTGGGGGGGTGGGTAGAGGAAACTTGCCAAAGATTTAGGCGGTAGAAAAATAATGGGCGGCAAAAGAGCCAGATAAATGGCCATAAGCAGGGGTCGCTTTATAACCTGAAAGCTCTGGAGTGGCAGGAGGTGAGTGGATTCAGGCAAGCATCCCTCGGCAACCCAGGCATTCACCTGCCCTAAAGCACAGTGCAAATGAGTAAATGCACACTCTGAAAGGCAAGACAAGGCACATGTCAGGAACAGAGAAGTATTTAGCTTATCCCCCCTCTGTATCCTATATGATCAGTTTGATGCAAGCACTTGGTGTGCCTGTGCCTGTTCTGTTTATCATATGACTGAACTTTGTGGCTGAGATCCAACTATGAAATGATAAATCTCAAAGCCAGAGAGATACAATTAAATAATGTACTTCAGTCCAGGTCTTCCTAAGATGACAGATTCTGCTGTTCTTTGTGCAGTTCTTTGTTTTGTTCCATGGGGAAACAATGTCACGACACATCTTGGTTCAGTTCTCAGAGGTATCCATAACAATTAGTGATTATTCCATAAATAGTGTCTCACCCTTGCAGGTGCTCTGCCACTGTTTGCTCCAAGTGTTACAGGGCCACTCTTTTCATTCATGAAAATAACAGTATTATGAAGCTTTTTTTGTCTGCCTTTCTGAGAATGGTCAGTGCAGGGGCACAAGGGAACAGCTTGGCAGCCAGATGGATCTATCCATCAGTGCTGTCCTGGATGGGCACTTGGTGCTCTTCCGTCATCCCTTATGCCTCCTGGTGGTTTCCATGGGAAGAACTGCACAATTACTTTCTTCTTTTAAACAAACCATTTTTCCTTTTGGAACTGGTGTGGAAGGAGAGCAAATGCTACATTAGAGGCAGAGGGAGAGCATCCTGTCTTTCTGGGGCTATAGGGCACTAGATGAGTTTAAGATGAATTTGAAATGAATTAGAAAAAGAAGCATCTACAGTTTTCTTTGTGTGTCAGCCAGTGATTGCAGTGACAAGCCTGCAAACAGAACAATGACCAGATACTCACTGTCTTTGGTGATATGTGGCACTGTTCGACGTTTCCTAGGAAATTTGTCAGCAAAAGTCAAAGTGTTGTGTTGTGTTCCTGGGTCTTGGGTAGATTTTTAGATGAATGGATTTGGAAGGTCTGTGGGGTTGAAACTGCAGTATTGAAACAGTGCTAACAAGGAGGGGGTAAAATGTAACACTTCAATAGATCAACCACTCACACTATTTTAAAATCGTACAGTATTAGTGAAAGAGGTTTTTCTTTTCCTCTCCTAAAGCTCAGAGTTGAAGGGGTACTGTCTGAGACATAAAGCCCAAAATCAAATATTGAAGTCTCAATGGGGACAGGCTGCATTTGGTTCACATATGACTAATTGTGCTATTCCGTTCAGTGGTGCAAAGACAACTTGCTGTAAGATCAGGAATTGTCTTTCCCTGCTGCTTGCTTCCATCTCCCTTGTGACATTGCCTCAGGACAAAGAGCCAGCAGTTCTGGGCTGGTTGATGCAATCTGGAGTGGACCGATTTAATTTCCATCCATTTTCCAAAGTTTTGTGTCTGATAGGTCAGTCAGTGGGAATGTGGTATCCAGGAGCCTGCCTGGTTTACTGCTTTGTTCAAAGCTGTGCTCTTTGTTTCGTGAGGAGGGTCGAGGAGGAGGAAGGGATGTACTTTATATTCATTTGCAAGAGATCTCCTGCTGAAGTGGAAGGGTGGGATGCAAGGACTTGCACCTTCAAACTCCCATACAGTTTATTTCAGTCAATGCTATTATGGGTTAGTCACAGTAAAGCCTACTGTGGCAATTTTTCAAAAAATTTATGCATCCCTTCCAGCTATGCAGTTCAACTGGTTTTAGATGTGAATGACACCTAGCTACTGGTATGGTTCTGACTTCCCTGATTCATCAGTTCATTGACAAATAGTGTTTCATCTGACACAAAAACTGTCTGTCTGGGCTGGGCAGGTGAGTGTGTTACTCACTCAGTAGGTATTATCCCAGATTAATATACTTCTAATGTAAAGTGCCCTCAGGCTCACAGTTGAACTCTTAGCAGTCAAACCCAACAAGAGTAATAGAAATGTGGAAGTCAACCAGAGGACTGCAGGTACTGTGAACTCTGAGCTTTTAGTGAAGGACTGGAAAAGCCAGGTCTGGAATGTACTCCTACATCTATAAAGGCTGTCTAGGAGGAATTAGTTTTCCTACTATGAAGCATCCTAAGCCAACTTTAGAGCGATTTGAGTTTTCAAGACCATACCAGATGTCTTTTTGGGGAGTGTCTGCATGAAGCAATACTGAGAACAGTCTGTCAACACGGTATGAGCAGGTAGGAAAACACGTAGCTGCAGTGGCACAGGGGTGACCCTGAGCTGAGACTGCAGGGGTTACACCAGCATGACTGTCTCACTGCACCAGCCCACCCATGCACACATGAAGATCTGCCATTTATAGTGTATGTGCTCTAAAACACTCTGTGTAGATTAAATTGCTCTTACTCTACTAGATGATCTTTAAGGTCCCTCCCAACCCAAACCATTCTATGATACTTTATGATCAGAAGTTAACTCCTGACTCTGGGTCATGAAAGACATGCTGATGTGAGTAATGCTAATGAATAGTATTGCAGGAACATAACTTGAGTTTGTGCAGCGGGGGATATCTCTTTACAGGTAACAGTCTTTTGGGACATAATCTCTATTTTCCAGAGATATGGCAAGAAATTAAAACCTGAATGGGAGAACTGCCATCAGTTACCCCTTTGCCACCTTAGCAAAAAGTCAGTTATGACTTAGGTTTAGTCATGACTAAAGCAAGGTTTGACTGCTAAAGGTGCTGAGCGCCCTTAACACAGCAATGTCCAAATGAGCTGATGGTGGTTACCTCTCTTAGAGTGTCCTCTGGAGAATACAGGAGGCTGTGAAAAGGATGAATCAATCTCTGTTGTATATTTTGCCAGTGTTCATCAAGAAATGTAGGAAAGAAACTCCTAAGATGATTTTTTTATCAGTTGGATCTTATATAGTTACTGCTCTATACATGTATTGGTATTTTTAAAATTGATGGTGTATGGCCGTAAAAGGACCAAACTGATAGGTCTGTCTTCTCTAAATCTCTTTCATAACCTGAAAAAAGGGAAAAAAAAATCAGTGTATTATTCCTTTTATGGTGACATAATGGTGGATTTTTTGACTATGTGGGGGATTTCTGCTGCCAGCATCTCTCTGCCATTATGTAGTTTTGAGCTGAGTGATAAAGGCTATCTTTCTCTAAGACAGATGTTGGTAATGGCCTTATTGTGCCAAAATCTTTATGAGTACAAAATGCTGAATAAAAATATTTCCATCCATTAATAGTGAGTGCCAGAAAAGAGTACACAAATGGTTTCAAATTTAATCTGTAATGTAGCTGATGTCTCAAAGATAATAACATCTTACCCCCAAGAAATATAACACTGTGTATGTGAGGTAATTGCTATGAGTTGCACTGAATATATATTATTCATTAGGGGACTGTCATTATATCATGTTTGTGAATTCCCCAAAGTCTCTTATCAGTGTCCTCATCACATTTCAACATTTATGGAAAAGAGGATTTTGGTGTCCTACTTAACTGACTGATGCTCTGGCTTGCTAGTAGCCACTTCTAGTAAGCATGCTTGCCTTGTTCATTTAAAATGAATAGACTTTGGGAAAGGAGCTTAGTTCATGTGTTCGCATTATCAGAGATATCACTCCTTCACAGGGAATATGCAGTGGTATGTTATCTCAGTTTTACAGAAGAGCAAATAGTAAAAGCTCTTTCATATGCAGCTTTCAGGCTAAACTACTCTGTGCTGTCTTCAAAGTATGAAGGCTCAATATTTGACCAGTTGCTGTGGATGGATTTTTTTTTTTATCCATTAAAGGATGTTTGAGTATTCCTTTGAAACTTATCTGGTCTCTCATCAGTTACACATGCTTATGGCATTCCTGTTGGAAATTGGAAGAGAGGAGAAGGCAAGGTAAGGACAGAATTTCTCTGTTATTAGCAATTAGCAGATCCAGATTTTATTTTCCTGTACCATTTTTTGCCGGGAGCAGCTGCAAAGAGAATTACACTGTGACCTTCACAGCACTTCCTCGTGCCGTCATCAATCAGATCTGGCAGGAGCTTTATCACATCTATCAGTGTGGCTCATAAGCCACATGCTGTCTAGTCTGGGGGGAAAAACAAACAAACAATGGGAGCTACTGTAGGGTTTGTTTAAAATAAAACAACCAGGAGTGAGCTTTTCCCATATGTGCCAGCTTTGTAGGCAGATTTCTATTTTTGCCGTGTGCTGTTGGGCTGATTAATAAAAGATGATGATTGTAAAGCAGTGGAAGAGACTTTCACTACATCTCAATGGCACTGGCAACTCATTCACAAGCCTTGCAACTTCAGCCTTTCTCAGGCGATGCTCTCCAGTCCCATTCTAATCCTCAGCATTATTTTTACTAAGGAATTTATGCAGTTAGAATAAGTCAGGTGTTTTCTACACAATTAAATGTTAGGGAATAAATGAGTGTTTTCAGATTGCTCTGAATCTTGTATGAAATAACATAGCTTTCTCAGATGAAGTAGTTTGCTGGTTTTTTGTTGTTTTTTTTTTTTTTTTTCTGGGAACACGTGTGCCTTTGCAGGCTACTCCAGGTCTCTTCCAGAGGAAAGTTCATACTGTAGCAGCCAAGATCAGCTGATCAGCTGCAACATCTCCCTTTTCAGCACGCAAAACATTATTAACACCCTGTAAGTTGTGGGTTTGTTTTCTGTTTGGTTGGTTGGTTTTCCCTATTGACTTTGGTCTGGTTGTGGAGTTTTACTAAAATTTAAAACATTTTGTGTTCTTACATTTTTCATTGTTACACCAAGTTCACTGTCATTTTCAAATTCCTTTGCTCTTCTTTTTTTTCCATCTACAATAGATAAAGCTTTCTTGCTTTCCTTTCCTGGGCTCAGTACAGTGACAGTTTGACAGCTTGCCACTTCGTGCCTGACTTCCTTGCAGGCACAGTCCTTGCTGACAGGTAGATGGGAGAGCAAGAAGCAATGGGGACAGGCAGAATTGCTACTGCGTAATTCTGTCTGCCATCATGGTGATATGTTTGTGTCTATGTATGATGGATACAAATGAATATGTAGATATAGATAGATGAATAAAGAGTGTGTATATGTGTAGGTGATATGTAAGAGCTGCCTTTGTCACACAGGTTTTCTGAGAACAATGGCTAATTGCTAATAAAAAAATAAATGTACCATCATACTTTCAAGTAAAAAATTAAGGCCTTGACCATCAAACTGTTAATATTGATGGCCAACTGCAGGGTGTGATCTGTAATTTCTGTGGTTTTTAACCAGCCAATTCTTGGCAGAAGCCATCTTGGTACCAGATCTGAGCAAGGAAGTCTGAAATGCCACATGAAATGAGCAATAGCAGGTGCAATGAAAACGTGCATACAATGTGAAATACATTTAGCAAAAGGTTATCTGCTCTGTCAGGAAAAAAAAAAAATCATGTGAACTGGCTAGCTGATGATGGAAATAATTATTTTTGTGGTTTCCCTCAGTGTGTGCTGTGTGAGTTTGACAGGTTTTATAGTCCCATCTGCTGCACTGGCACTAGGCAGGGCAGTGGTTGCAGTGCTCAGTCCCTGCCCCACAGACCAGCAAACCTGAGCGACAAGAAGCCTGCTCAAAACTGCACTGCCTGCTGTCCATCTTCTTCTGGTTCCAGCAGCCAGGCACCCATGACTGCACAAACACTTGGTAGAGGTTGTTTGGTCAACAACCTTTGGCCTTATAAGAGGCCAAAGCCATAAGCAGTCCCATTGGAGCAGCAGGATGAGGAGGAGAGGGAAAGCTGCCAGTAGGAGTTGGTCTGAGGAGCTGAGTCCTGCATCATGGTCTGGGGGCTCCTGCTTCATGAGGGTGCAGCAAACCACCTGGCTGCCTGCTGCGAGTCAGACCAAACAAAAAGATGTGGTTTCAGCCCTGAAAACAAGGTGGGCTCTAATGAGGAAATAATAAAATGGCAGGAGTTGAAAACAGGAGAGATAATGAAAAAGGCAGAGGGATGAGTTCAGGAGCAGGGCTGCCGAGTGACACGAGGGCAGTGGTGGCTGGGAGCTGAGCTGTGGAGGGGCCACTCTGATGCTGTTCTGCTGCTGCATAGATCAAACAGAAAGGAATTGCCCCTGTGAAGAGTGGATTTATTCATGTAATGAAGTCCTTCTAGGGAATTGAGTGAAGTATCAGATTTGTCACTGTTCATAAGAGACCAGGCTGAAGAAAGTAAATACCTGAAAATGCTAAGAAGCTCAGTGATTTTCAGCTCTGTTAATACATAGCATTATAAAAAGAATACCCTTTGGAAAATGAAAAGATCTGATTCTTGGAAGGGGGAAAAAGTATTCCAGCTGAAGGTCTTCTAAGAATATACAGAACTCTTCTCCTCGCCTGAGCCCTCTGTCTGCATCATATGTTTGTCATTAGGACCAGGAAAAGCTGTGAGTCTCCTTAGAGAGAGAATGATGGGTGCATGGTGGGTCCTTCAGGAAGAACCAGGAGAGCTGAGAGTAGACAAGAGGCTAGGTCAGGCCACAGCATTTTGTTTTGAGCTTAACAGGAATGAAATCCACCCTGAAGAGTCTTGGGGAAAATTCTGGATGAGGGCCAGTATGAATAATGCTGAGTGCAGATGGGTGGGACCCCACCTGGTTACAAAAACAATCCTATTTCCAAGGTTAGCTGTTTCTACTGAAAAAAAGGGATATTTAACAAGTAAGGTTTCATTTAAAAGGGAAAAAAAACCCAGTTGGAGACCTTAAAAAAACAAACCCAAATCAAAAAATCTAAAAGTCTCTCACTTCAGAAATTAGTGAAAACAAACCCCCAAACATGCAGACAGCTGAAAGCACACACCAAAAACCTCAGATAAACAAAACAAGTGTCCTCTGGGGACACTTTCTGGGGAAAGGAAGAGTTATTCTCTCTCTGGGAAAATTTGTCTGTTCCTGTGGCTTGTGAACTTTTCATCTTCTCTGGGACTTTCTGCTGTCCTTGGTTTGCTTGTTTCAGCTTCTTGGTCTTCTTTCCCTGGCGCCCAGAAAAGTGTTTATGCAAGCACTAAACTTTAAGTAAATGAATGACGAGTACTGTTCCTCAGAGGTTGGTTTTGGGACCAGTCTTGTTTAACATTTTTGCCAGTGACATGGACAGTTGGATTGAGTGCAACTCAGCACCCACCAGCCTCTACTCCTGCAGCTTGTGGCCATCAAGACACCTTCCTGCTTGTGACAGCCACATCCTGAGCATTATTCCAGAGCTAATCTGGAGCAAACTGTATTCAACAAGCCCCAAATATGCAACAGCTAATTTTAATCTGACTCAAGTTTCCATTAGTCTCCCATTGACTCCTGTTCCTTTCTGTCTGTCTGCAATGACTGAGCCTCACAGCCCCTGAACACTGCAATTTCCTTCACATCCCTTTGGATCTTCCTCTTTGTTGTTGTTTGCAAAACACTGAGTTTAGATTTTGCATATGTGGAAAATCTTGCTGAGAGCTGTCCCCCACTTTGACCTCATTTTTTTCAGATCTCTCATTTTTCTGTCCTCTTGTTATAGTTCGACTATGTAACTTTTAAAAGTGGTCTGAGTGTGAAAAATAAGTTGTAGTGCAGTCTTGTCTGTAAACAGTAGCTCTCTCTACAACCCAAGGGCAAGCAGATGTATGTGTAGAAGGCCCATATGACTGACTGTCCCAAAGAAACAACTAGAATACTGATTTTAGATTCCAAGGAAAGCAGAAGTTGTCTTGAAGAGGTATGATGTTTGGGGATTTATGGAGTTCTTCAACCCTTTTTAAATCCGTCAATTTCTTTTTTTTTCTACCACAGTAACATCTTTTAAAGCATTATGGGATGAGCTCTGCTGTTCTTGCACTTGGGATTCCTGTCTGGTTTATGGTCAGCACATCTACAGGCTCCAGGATATAAATGCAAACTCAGATTGCCCTGAAGTTTATTGTACTTTATGGGAGCAAAGGGTGAAATCCATCTTTGAGACTTGGGGTCATTTGGGCTAGGTTTCCTGACATACCAGCTCTTACAAAAAACCCAGCTGTTCTGGGGTTTTCTGCTAGCTTTAAAGAAAAACATCCAAATAAAAAAGAAAGTACTCTACTAAATAGGGATCAAACCTTAGTTTGGTTTGAGTGTGCTTTAAGTAGTTTCAGTCTTTGCATTTACACTGGTTAAGTTCTTCTTTTGCTTCAGGGAGGTAACTTGGAAGCAGTGTTTGTGAAGGAGTCCAGCCCTTTCCCTACACATTGCTGTAGGGAAGGGCTGTTTCTTGCTAAGTGCTTCCCTCTGGGAGACAGGATCTGAACAACCCGGAGCAAGAGCTGCGTGTCAATAATGTGAGAGTAAAGATACATGAAGTGAAGCTATGCAGCTTTCCAAGGTGTGATTGTGGAGTAGTTCTTGGCTAGGAGGCATCAGCTGGATGGCCCATCCTGAGCCAGGACCAAATGTGCCCGGACACAACACAGCAGCAATGTGCCCTTGCTCAAGCTATAGTTTGAGCTAGGTATAGAGAGCAAAAGTAGCATGGCCCCTCTAGCAAGTTGTCAGCAGCGACTTATAAAGCACTTGGTACCTTAGAGCAGCTCTCTATATGTTAGTAACTCATAAAAATCAAATGACTTCATGACATGGGACAAGCAGTAGGAACTGGAAATGGCAGATGTTCAGGGTGCAGAGGGAAGGAGGGAGCTGACAGGCTGCCTGAATGCTTGAAAGAAATGCATAATAAAGTTTTAAGGATTTTGGTACACTGCTCACCTCTCTCATCAGCCCTGCTGGTGCCTCAGCACTCCTGAGATTTCAGTAAAAACCCACAATCTTCTCTTTAACGAAGTGCAAAGAAGGGAGAGAAGCATGTAAGAATCCTTTAGCATCTTTTCCATTTATTCATGTTGCCACCCCTGCTTTTTAAACTTTCATCTTAACTCCTGCAATGCTAGTGAGTTTAGGAACACTCCTAAACTCTGGGATAAACAAGCTTTTATCTGCTTCACCTGGAAACCTTTTTGATGTAATGCCAAGACCTTTTGCCGCAGCACGTTTGAACTGCGGTTTGCAGGGATTACCTCACCTGCCCCTTGTGCCGAGCAGTCTGGAGCAAACATCTCACCTGCTGTTTTACAGCCCTGCCCTCCTCACATGAGTGGTGCCACTCAGTGCTCTACTATTTGCTATTGAAATTAGACTGTGCCCTTCTCCCTGTGCAGGTTTTCTCACTGATGTGGGACGTGCTGAGACCCTCCACATGTAACGTGCACTTTTCTTTGATTGCCTTCACCCAGGGTCAGCTGTAAGTGCTGACCATCCTGGATCAGTTCACTTCGTGCCAAAATAATCCTTTTCCTCTTCATTTCAGCTGTACCCAGTGCAATGAAGCAACAAAAAGTATGTGTATAATTCCAGAAGGCTCTTACCAGCTCTAGGAGGGGTGAGGCATGGCTCTGTGTGTACCATAGTGCTTCACAGGGTTGTTTTGTTACAATCAGTAGTAAAGAACATTTTTGTATAGTTCAGTAATATAAAAGTAATATTGAGCAACTGTACAGTGTGATGAGAGTTGCCAGGGTGTAACTACATGAAAGCAGACAAAGGGCATGGCAAGAAGTATTTTGCTTGGATTGGAGAATTCATTATTAGTGGCATCATTCTCCAAAATGGTAGTTTTTGGACCATCTGAACTAAGCCTAGGAAAATATTTAATTCCTTTTGCCGTTGTTTCTTTATTAAAGTGAGAATTTCTTCCTGGTGAGATTTTTGTAAGGAGAAAACTTCACATACACCAGTGGAAGCTGTCCAAAGCAGGAGGGGAAAATGCCATTTCAAACTGTAAGGAACAGAATTAATAAAAGCCACCTGGAAAAAGAAATGTTTATTGGTTGCTGATTTCGCATGTAAAGTGCATTTTCTTATGGAATTATTATTTATACTGTAGTAAACCAAATACAGAATTAAATAATTTTATTCAGTTTTTAATCTGGCATTATAACCAGGTGATGCCTCTTCCTTCCTGTGCTTAAGAAATAGCGTTCTTGCCTACAATAACTCTTTCTCTGCCTGTCAGCAAGTGAATTTTTATCATTGACTAATACCAGAAAGATCAGGGACTTGAGACCCTAATAATAGGACTGCTGGGAAATCACTGAGCACCAGCAGAGAGCCCTTTGAGTGGAGAGAATTGAGAATTTTCATTGTCTGCTGCCGCCGTTGTCTTGTTTTACATTCTGCTTGTCTGCCAGCTTGTTACTAGTAAAAAAGATTACTAGAATCTGGGCTCTTGAAAATCCCATTATTTTCCTTTCTTTATCTGATCACACTATGGAATTATGTCACTGAATTCAAATTCTGACAGTGGTAGACTTTGTGTCCTGGATGATTAAAGATTTTGTCATCATAAAGTTGCATGGTTTTTAATTTAAGGATCAGAGGGCTGCATCCCATCTGCTTGAAGTGTGAGGGCTAAGAAATAGATTATTAAGCCAGCAAAACAACTGTAAAATATGTATTAAGACTAGCAAGTGGATTAATTTGGGTAGTTTCCTATTACTCTAGCTTCTTTTTCTTCTGAGAGGTTTTTTTTTCCTACATTTTTCATACATGCAACCATTTTCAGAATCTCTCAAAGCAAGAACTGTGTATTCTGGATAAATAATGGGTCATCACTCTTTTGCTGTGTAGTTATTGTAGGATTTTTACTTGCTAGGTCAGATTGCTGTCAGTTTCCAGATTACAAATAGTACCTTCTGAAGAGAAAATTGAGAGTGGTGTACTGATTGTGACTGACAGCTGCTTTTCCAAATGATCATCTGTCAGCATCTGCTCATACAGGACACTCAGCAACATAGGATGACCTCAATCTAGCTGAAAGTCGAAACATGACAATATATCTGCTGGACTTGAAAAACATTAAACTGGTTTGTTGTACACTTCACTTGTAAATATCCTATCCCAAAACAACAATATTAGTTATTGTTTATGCTTATGCTTGTTCTTAAGCAACCTTCTGCCCCCCACTGGAGGTCTTTTGGATTTGGCATCCATTCACATCTGAATGGTACCCTATCCTCTATGTATGAATTTTTGCCACTCCTTTTTTTTTCAGCCTTGCCTTACTCTGTGTTTGATTGAGTATCCATGTCTGTTGTTAATTTTCATGTGTGATGAGTTTAGGATAGGGTCACTGTCCTGACAAATTGCTTTAGAAGACAAATGGTGAGCAAGTGTCTCCATTGTAAGAAATGAGACCAAGGTGCTCCATCATGGAGAGTTTCAGTCCTTCAATAAAGAAGCTTGCTGATGGGAACTTGTTTGGGTCTGCTTTCTTATCAGAAGACCATGGATAGAAATTCTGTAGGGGATTTCATTTCAGATTACTTTCAATTACTGTCCTTCAGCGACAGAATGAAACCTGATGTGCAGCCAAAGGCAAAGCGAAGCAGAAGGCAACCAGCTTGGACATTGATTAAAGATAAGAATGATTGCAAATTGTAATAAGATTCGTGAAATAAGTGCATTGGTGCTTATCTAAATCAGGTGTAAAAGAGCAGTAGTGAGATCCAGAGGGGTAGTAATGGGCTATTTAACTGCATTATTCAGTGTACTCTGGGGCTGTAACTAAATTGCCATGGCTGAACTGGTGTTGGTAGGTTAGGAAAAGCAAAGGTACTGAGTGCAGTGCAAGCCCTGCTTATGTGTGGGACTTGAGGGAACAAGTGTGCTGTTTGTTAAAACCATTTAATTCTGTATGTGGTGGCCTGTCACGTTCACTGTTCTTGATAGATGGGTGTCAGCTACCAGCCAAAAGCGCTTTCTTTCCCTCCTCCCTTTTCTTAGGACAGTGGGATGAAATCTTTCATTTATCCATCACATCTGTTATGTTTTTCACACCAGTTTTAAGGCATGGAGATAAAGACCGTGGTGAGTCTGTGACAGAAGGAAGCCAAAGTGAAATGAGAATGTATTTTTATGAAGTTCTGTTACATTTACCAATTTTGAAGCTTAGCATTTGGAAATGTGCTTCTTAACTGAGGGTAAACAGTTTGTTTTAATCTATTCACATCTAAAATAGGACTCAACTATTGGTACTTGCAAGGCACTAAGGAAAGCACTCAGACCATCTGTTGAAAAAATGGGAATATGAAACTAAGTGCCATCATATGTTCCCAAGTCCTGCCTGTCCCTGGTGCTTGTAGCAGCAGCCTCATGTGAATGCTGAGGGAATCTGAAACTGAGGAGGCTCCATGGGATCTCCACTGTGGCTCTCTGTGGTGCCAGTTAATAAGTTCTTCAGAAAATGCAAATCTAGATATTTCTCTTACTTCTGTTCTCAGCAGAACTGGTTAAGCACAGTTAAAAGATGACATGAAAATGATAAATAATAATAGCACAATTAAATATATGTGAATATAACATGTCACTAAACAACTTTCTAACTATATTTAAATATCTTACCGTAACAAGAAAGCTCTTTTTCACTTTCATTTTACTAAACATGGGATCAGATTTCCAAATGAAAGGCATGTGAAAGCTGATAGGCACTTAAGAGTGGGATTCATTCTGCCTGACTTGAGCCACACATGGGAGAGCAGGTCTACAGCTGAGCTCCTTCCCAGCAGACCTTCAGTACAATCAGGGGATACAAATTGGCTTCTCTAGGATGTAATTAATCTGATCTGTTCGAGACATCTATTTTAGGAAGCCTAAATTTCTCCATTGACTGTGCATTGAGCCTAGGGCAACTAGCTGAGATACAGATGAGTGCATTGTGAGCGCTGCCATTTAGTCAGAGCAATGTCACTGCTAAAGCTCAAATGGCCTGCCTCAGCTTTCAACCCCATAAAATGAGTAATTCTTCTGAATTAAAGGAATTTATTCAGGAGGCTTAAAACAAGATGATCATTCTTTGCATTTGCATATATGTGTACTCCTACTTTGGGTTTACTCAGTGCTTACAAAAAGGTCTGTCACAACATCTTTGCATGGCTATTTCAGGGCTTTATGGTTTATGGTATTCAGTGAAAATGTCTTTGGAAAGAGACTGGAAATGCAGGAAGGATGACAGAGATTCTCAGTAAATGAGGTTTATGATACAAAATTCTTAGTGGTGTACTTCTGGGTATTGCTGTATAATTTTAGTTTTGTGATTTATGAGTAGTTTGCTATATTGGTCTCATATAAAATTATTTGCATACCAAATGTGAGTTCATTCAGCTGTGAGATTTTTTCTTAGGCTGCTGCTCTCAGCGCCTAACTAATTAAGATGTCTTGCATTTGGGTAACTGAGGTTCTTAATCGTCAATAAACAAAAAATAATTAGTTTTATTGCCACTGTTTAAAATTTAAAAACAACAAAAACAGTCCCATCAAAATACAAAACTACATGTTCTGAAGACAGGAAAGCTGAAAAAGAAACTGATTGTGTAGTGACTTGGAAACCATCACATGGGAAACAACAGATAGAATTTGGGAAAATTTTTTTGCATGTGTCCTTTAAAAAGGTGCACACTAGAAATTGTAATTTCTGGGAATTTGAAGTATCTGGGTTTAACCAATAATTTGCTGATACATTTAAAGACGAATCCTACATTTGAGCAATATCAGGGATTTGGGATTTTGATAGGAAGACCAGGGAGGACCAGTGGCTTGGATTTATTTCCAAAACCTGATTCTTTTATAAGTATACTTCAGATTTGGACAGGAAGTATAGATACAGATAATTGAGAAATATGCCTGTCTTCAGCTGAAATCCATATGTGAAATATTGTATTGTAAGGTGGTCTCTTAAAGGCTGCTTTTCAATCAAACTCACTTGTTTTGTTATTATATGCTATATCATATTACATATTGAATACATTTATATATTTATCATTCTGAGGTAGTTTAATAGAGCAATAATTTGCATGGAATATAGAGATTTTATAGAGATGGCTGGAAACTCTAAATG
This sequence comes from Aphelocoma coerulescens, assembly GCF_041296385.1. Taxonomy (NCBI): domain Eukaryota; kingdom Metazoa; phylum Chordata; class Aves; order Passeriformes; family Corvidae; genus Aphelocoma; species Aphelocoma coerulescens. Next base: position 68,501,684 of record NC_091017.1, on the reverse strand, counting down.
CAACAGCACTCAAATGACTCCAGTGGGAAGTGAACACCTATAAAAATTAGTTTACCCATGAGATGCAATCAAGCAAAGTTCGTCACACATGTGTGTTTGCATTGAATCCAATGGAAAAGTTCAGAGACTTAAATATGTCTATTACCATGCCAAAAGTCCCAGTGAAACTGCAGTCCTCTGAAGATGCAGAGAACCTTGTGAAGCTCCTTCATTCGCCCCGAAGGAAGACAGTGTCCCCGTGTTCACTATTTCTTTCTTGTTATTGTTTACTGGTATCAGCCTTTGTCTGACTTCTTGTTGCTGTTTAAGTCTTAAAAATAGTTCCAAGACTTAATAATAGCTTAAACTATTTTTGTAAGGAATGTAGTTCTTTATCACTGCTGCAGGCTGTATAATTGCTCTGTGGCTACATGTTGCTTGTATAGCAGGTGACCTCCCAGAAAGATTCATTAGTGTTTGGAATGTGATGATTATTCCTGTATTGTTTTACCTAAATAGTTTTTGTTGAAAGAATGAGGTAAGTTAAATATTATTAAAAGTTGGAGGGGTACAGTGTACTTTAGAAAGTGTTGTTCATAAACACATCACATGCACTCAGTGCAGACCACCACGTGGTTGCTGTTTAATTTAGGCATGTGTCCATTTATGTGTTCTTTACAAGGGCTTGTGATACACTGAGCAGCTGGAGTTTATGTTAACTTTCTATATTAACTAGAAAGGCAAGATAGAGCTAAATGAGAGCATTAGGCCTTAGTAATATTTCTGTGCTTTCCTCAAAACTGTATTTGAGATCCCCAGCAAAATACCACAAGGTGCTGCAGGTGTTGGTAGGAAGACATCTGTTGTAGATCTATTTACACACCTCTCCTTACCTTTCTGTCCAGAGAACTGCTGATCTTTCTGGCAGATAAAGACCTTAAATGCAACAAAATGTAAAGGACTGGGCAGGTATTAAGGATTTTAAGTGCAAGGAACAACCAACCCTCTGGAGATGCCTCCCTGTCACTCTTGACCTTGATTTAGAAGAAATTGGTTTGTACTTGCAACCATGTAGCACATTGGTGCTTATACCTCTTCACTTCACAAGGATATTAATAAATAAAACATTGGATAGCATTTCTTGACTTAAAACTAATTTGTAACTAGTCTTCTCCCCTGCAAAGTAGGGAGGTAAAATGCACTAGAGGTGTAGTTCTGGAATAAAACCTCCTCCTATTCAACAAGCCTACATTGTGAGAAGCTCTCAGTTGCAAAATGGTGCAAACTTCTTAAATTTTTACTTCAAGAAACCTCATTTGCTGACCACAAATATATCTGGGGAGAATTGGCCCCAGCCTCTTTAAAGATGACTAGCTGATGCCCATCGCTCCTAGCCCTTCTGTTGCTATTCTGATATTCTACAGAATGTGCTTGTATTTATCTATCTCGCTATCTGGCTATGTATATATATATATATAAAAGTGTACACCAGGTGTTCTTCTTGGGTCAGTGGAGGATATCTGAGAGAAGCCATGCTGTGAAAGGACACTCAAATCTATGTCTGCCTGTATTGCCTCATCCCTGGCACTGGGACTCCTGGGTGACATACACCCCTGGGATGCTTCTCTGCTTAATTTAGGGAAGCTTGCCCAATTTTCCTGAGTCCTGGTGAGGATTTTCAGCTTTTCCTGAGCTGTTGGATTTTGATATAGGAACAGAAGCACTAGGTAAACTAAGTAGTGCTTCCAGCTGCCAAATTGGTTTAGCTGAGCGTGAGTTGTGGGGTAGAAAAGACACAGGTACTTAAACAGTGTCACAGACAGCAGGTCTTCAATATGGATGCACTTGTGTGTGTAGCCTCTTGTATTGACACTGCTGCATGTATTTTTACTGCATTTTGGATGCCCATAGATAAGCAGCTAGAAATACAATATGTGTAACCCATTGCAGGGGAATTCTAAAAGCCTCCAGGAGAGATTTTTTCCTATCACTCCAGATGCGTTTCCATTTTTCTCATATACTGGAAACAACAAAACTTTCTGCCCTTCCATACTCCATCCTTAAAGGGTATGGGTTCCTTCTCTTTGAGTCTTTGGGTTTATTGTTTTGGGTTTTTTTCTTTTTGGTGATGGTGGGGTTTTGGTTTTGTTTTGTTTTGGGTTTTTTTTTCATTTAATGCTTTCATTTGCCTTGGTGCTTGTGGATTTAAAAACCTTGCCAGAAGGTATTTTTAAGATTGGTCTCTCCTCTTGCTTGTTGCATGTCAGCACAAATCAAAATCCTTGTCAACAATTTTTCCAATAAACAGCTTTATTAAATTCATCTTACGGTGTAAGGGTATATATGTAGCCTGCTTCTGTAAGGGTTGAATAATATGCTTGAATCTTATTTCTAGGAAATCAAACTGTAGTAGGAACTGTAATGTATTCAATTTCACCTGGGGAACAATGTCTTGGGGGTTAAAATACATCAAAAAATTAAATAAGTCCCCTTGAAATGTGAGATGTGGATAACTGTGTGCATTCTTCTGTTACAACTTTTGCTTATCCAGTTGCACTCTCTTCTATTTAATTATCAGGTAGGAGCACAAATCAAAAAATATAAAAAACAAAGGGTAGTTATGATAGCCCACTAGTTCATTATTTATGTAAAAAAATATACTCACTACTGATGTTGTATTTCTTGACCTTAAACCAAATTTCAGAAGGCAAAATAAACAATGTCCTTAATGTAAAACATGGAAGACTACAGGACTGTTTAATTCTCACAGAATTATTCCCAATGAACTTTCCCACTCTTTGCATGGTTGCCTTGTAGTCTTTAAAAGCAGAGTGCTCCATTGTTATCAGAGAAGATAATGCTTTCCACAGGCATGCAGGATAACACCCCTGCCAGGAATGCACTGCCCCAGGGAGGAAAAAGCTAAAGGTGAGCCTACTTGCAGCTTTTGCTTTCATTTGAAAATAATTATAACATTTAGGCTGTTGGTGAAATTGCCTCTGGTAATTCCAGCAGGTTAGAGCATCTGAGTGTGTTTCACATGGAATACCCAGAAGTATCTTGCATGTGTTTTTAATAATTATCATTTTTTCCTTCAGGTGTTTTATTACAATATGTTCTATGCAGCCCCAAATTTCTCTGTCCGAATCATGCATCCTCCAAGAAGCTGAGCATACTGCATCATAAAAACAGCCTTGTGTTTGCTCCCACATAGCTACTGAGTCCTGCAGATAAAAAGCCCACAGGAATAGGGGCTGTTCTCTGAGGAACTGGGGGTGAGCTGCAGCCTTCCTCCCATACCCTGAGTGCCTGATCCAGGAGATGGAGATGTTCTCTCCCACCACATGTCTCCTGATAACTGTTGTGCTTCCACCTGCAGCAACACGAGGATAGTCACATATGTACATGTATAGCTGTGTGGAAATACATATGTATGGACATCTTTATACACACACAGGTGTAGGACCGGACCGTGTGCAGAGGTCCCTTCCAATGTTAACCATTGTGTGGTATCTGCACCAGAGACTGCTGTTTCACACTGACTTTAAATCTAAATGTAGGCTGCTACTACAAGATACGATCCAGCTCATCCTCCCTTCCTTGCTCTTGCCCTGCAGAGACACCAACAGAAGCTCTCACTGGCACGTGGTGAGCTGGCTCCATGCCCTCCTCTGGCTCACCCATGGCCCAGGAATGCTAATCTTGGCCCAAAGGAAGGCATGGAAATAAGAAATCAGGGATGACATCAGTCCCTCTCAGCAGCAGTCTGGGTTAGCTTTAACTTTTTGTAAAACCACAGCTCTCAGCAAAGGCAGGGATGAAAAATATTCAGAAATAACCATCTAATTTGAAATTAGATGCACACTTGTATGTGCTTCTTTCACTTGTACAGACTGTGCTGAAAGTCATCTCAGTATCTCAGAAAGTGACTGTCCAGTTATTGTTTTCTCAGAGTGTTGGTGACTCATTTAAAGGAGAACATCCAGCCTGGCCTAGGGGATTGCAAGTTCTCTAATCAGGAAATAGTTAAGATGAAAGCACCCTGTGAGCATCTTGGAAGGGAAGGGAGGAAGTAGAGAGAGCATCAACAGGAGTTTTTTATTTATGTTCAACTGTACATCTTGTCCTCTCAGAGAGTATATGATTTATCTCATGCCTCTCAGCCTAAAAAGAAGTAGAGGAATACCTTTGGAATTTAAATTTAATCTTAACAATGCAAGAATTGCTTTTTGTCCTGACTTTTCCAGGTTTTTTATTATTTGGATGATATTTACAGCTACTCTCTAAGTTAAACTGCTGCTCTTTGACAAGCATCAAACAGATTCTTTAAGAATTTGATTTCTTCTCACTTAAATAGATTGTGATAAGCTAAGAAGAAAAGGAGGATCTTAGGACAGGACTAGCTCTGCACAGGCTTCTTTACTGCTGAGCCTGTCAAGCCTTGCCTGGTTAAGAGCTCTGCTGTACCCATCTTGGCCAGCTGAAGTTAATTCTACCCATGCCTGGCTGAACTGCTTATGATTCAACTGCTGAACTTCTTGGCATTTAAATACTAACAAGAAATAGGGATCTTTTGCGTTAACCTGACTCTTCCAGCCACAATGCCTCAGTGTATGAAATAAGACTGGTTCAGCTTCCATGCATGGGGAGGAGGGAGAGGGATATCCTTGGCAACTCTGCCAAGGTATGTCCAAACCCTAAGAGATCCACATTATTCTGTTGAGATGAGCTGATTGTGAAGGCTCTGTATAGTGTCTCTTCCTTCTGTCTTTTTTTCTCTTGCCTGAACTTGTGTAACAATTCAGGACTGACAGAAATGAGGCAATAACCCATTATTTCTGCTCCATAATTAGGTTTTGTCATGTGTCCACTTCTTCACCTAATTTGTCATATTAGTGAAGCAGTGTTTCCTCATCACAACTTTTTTTATCATGAAAGGATAAGGTCAGCTGAACTCTATGCATATTGTCACCGCTAATACTTCAGGCAGACATAGAGCTATTTCTCTGATTACAATGATGTGCAATAATATCAGGAGGTGTTGGATTATGTCATGTTCTTTCTGCCTGTGCTGACACTGTTACTCAAACAGTGCTTGAGCAGAAGTATAGCAAGTCCAGGCTGAAGGTTGTTCCTGGACTCCCAAGCACATCATTTGTATCATCCACTTGCAAATCTTTCCTCTTTCCATCATTCTGCTTCTCATAAAACTGACTTTTAGAACATGGGGGAGGAGTTGGCAAGCTTTCTTCAAAATCTTGGCATGTGGGAAGGGGTCTCTCAACCTGGAGCAAAGTGGTTTCTTCAGAGTGCTACCAGCTGGGATGTTTGCAGCTTTTTTGTCATCGTGTCTCATGCCCAGATGACAAAAAGGTTTATTATTCTAGGCAATTAGGGTGAATGTTCCCCTCTTGTTTTTCATCTTTGGTATGATAAATTTGGTGATGAAGCCCTGAAGAGTTTTTTATGGTTATTTTTTGCTTATGCAGAGGCTGAAGGCCAGTAACATTCTAAAACCTCATCCCTGCCTTCCCTTCCCTGTGTTTAAGTAATAGAAACAATTTAAGGTAAGGTGTTACTTTTCATGCTGTTGCATTACCTACAGCAAGAATGAAACAACTGTATACACTCTAAGGTATGAGATGTGGCAGCCACATCTTGGCCAAGGCTGAAGGACTGATGGCAAATCTTTGCCAGGAAAACAGGCAAACACATTACTGGGAGTGTTGTGTGGAATAGATGTCAAATAATCCCCAGGCCCCAAATAACCTTGAGAGGGCCTCATCTAGAGCAGTGTCTCATGTGGGGCCCTGTACTTGAGACACAATATGGACCATAGAAGAGATTTCAGAAAAAAGCAAAAGGAATATTTAGAAGTTCTGAAGATGCAGCCTGTGAGAGATTGGGGATTGGATTTCAGTTGTTTAGCAGAGAGAAAAATGAGGAGAGGCATCATAATAATCTTCAGATACGTTAAGGCTGCTATGAAGAGAAGGGCAATGTGTGTTCCCCATATCTTCTGTGGACAGAACCAGAGAAAACAGGCTTAAGACTCAGCAAAGAAGATTGGTAATTCACGTTAGGAACACTCTTTCTTAGGTTAACAGTTTGAAGGTTGGGTTTGATTGCCAGTGGAGGTGAAGGTTGGACTGATTTCCATGAGGAATGAGATGGTGTCACTTAGGATGAGAATGATGAACAGCATCACTTCCTCAGTGTTACTTTCTTTGATTTCTTTGATAGCCATATTCTTTTATTGAACATGAAGTATTTACGTTGTGTGCATTCTCATATTTTTCTAACCCTTTCCCATGCAAAAGATTGATCTTTCCTCATGCTAATGCTTAATGATGTCTAAACAAAATAAACATAATAAAGGATGTTTTTCATGAGGGTAGCTTTGATTTCCTGGCCGCTCTCTTCAGTGACCTGACAGCTTCTGTTTCCCCAACTTAAGTAAAGTATGATGGTCACACAGTAACTACCTAATGAAAAATAGTTTTGACATCTTGGAAGAAGCTTTAAGTGCTAAATACCATTGCTTCACTTACCATACTCATAGTTCTCAGATCACAGTTTCACGTTCATCCAAAGCTGCTTTTCCATAGACATTTATCTTTGGAATTATTCTGGTTTTTTTTTGGTTTTTTTTTTTTCTTTTCTTCTTTTATTGTGTTGAAATTCAATCCCACAGTCTTAGCAAAATTGACATGTACTTCACCTATTCACCTTTGAAAGCAGCTGCAGGATTGGTTGCTTTGTCACCTCTTCACAACAGCAATACCTTCCCTTTCTCTCCCTCCCCTTTGCCTCTCAAATGTCCAGAATTTGAAAACCATCTGCTGTCAGGCTGGGACGTGCTTACTGTTCTCTTTCAGTTTTCAGTTGCTGGGACTTTTAGCTCCCTGATGAGAGCACATCACTGTCCTGAGTCAGCTCCACACACAGCCTCCCGAGACCCAGCCTGTGAGAGACACAACTTGCAAGACTCAGTCCACTCAGACTGGTGTAGAGGTCTGTGCTTATTAAAGCCTAAATCTTTAGGAGGAACATATCCAACTCAGTGTTTAAAGAAGGGAATGTTGGAGAGGCTCGGACTGAGCAGACATCTCCTTCTGGCGTTGTGGTCTGTCCTTCCTGCCCCCTGCTTCTGTTGTCTCATCCTGCTTCCTCTGATGGCAGCTGCTTTAGAAGTGGCTTTAGTACAAAAACGGTTTTCTTTGAAGTATTGTGGAAATACCATTTCTAAGAAAATATGACAAGCAAGATCCTAGCTTTCTTTTTCAGCTGTCTGGTTAGAACACAGCACCAGTATCTGTGTTTCTCCTCTTCTGGTGTAATACAAAAACTTACAGTGACTTTTACGGTTCAATTGCTTTTGGCAAACTTCGATTCTCCATCTTGAACCCACGCACTTGTATAAACATAACTGCCTTCAAGCTGTGTCAAATATAATCACTTAGCTACAAAAACAAAAACACCCAGATATAATTACTAAGATTCCACTTTTTATAGACATTTTAGACTGAAAATGAGGGTTTGGAGTGACAATCACACCCTGCTTGCTAGTATTTTTCTCTTTTTGGTTCTTTCATTCATTTTTCCCTATTGTCATCCTCCTTCTCTTTGCTAAAAACACATTTTTCCCGCTCTGAGCCTCACAGAAATATATTCTGCCTAAATTGTGTCTTAAAAAACACACAGAGACACATGGCAGTGGGAAATACAAAGCAAAAGCTGAAATATGACACCACCATTCCTTTGGGAGAGGAATACTGAATATTAAGTGAAATCCTGAAGTTCCTTGTGCTGCTGCCTAAAAGCAGCTTGATATGGGTGGTGAGCATTAAAATCCAAAATATGTTGTGGAAGAAACAGAGTCAGCAAAACAATTCAGAGAATGCATTGGTTTTGTGTTGCTGTTTGAGAGTAAATATTTGTTCTACATTACAGTCAAATAGAAAAAAAGAGACTAAAAATCATTAAAAAAAATCAGTGTGCTTGCAAGAACAAAGCCACAAGTGGTGGGGCAGAAGAGATTGCAGGGTTTATTTTGAAGAGGATTTTGGGATATTTTTAACAACACCTCCCTCCCACACAGTCCTCCAAAGCAATGGATCATTTTTGGCTTTGTTTGAAATTTAAAAATACTAACAACAACAAAAAAAGTCCACCCTGTGCTTTTTTGAAACCTGTCACTAAAAGCATGGAAATGCTTTTCCTTACAAATGGGGTCAAAATAGCTCTCCCTCCCCCAGCACTACCCAAACTTGAACTCTCTGAAAGACTCTTCCTGAAATTCAGAAAATGCAGTTGTACTTTGCATGAGCATCACAAGTAATAAGAATTCAACTTGTTTTATACTCGTCTGTAATTCTAGCCTTTAGTTTAAACAAAAAAACCCAAAACTGAGCCAAACAGAAATATTAAGCCTTATGTTACTTTCCATTAAGCTTCAGCTCTGGGTCTGCTGAGACTCCAGGAAGGGCAGATGAACATGAGTTAGCTGCTGATTCTTTTGCAGGCTTCACTCCTACACTTGCCCAGATGTTGTCTAGTTCACTTCCCAAACACACTTCCCAAAACCCTCTGAACAGGGCTTAGAGCTACTTTCAGGGTAGACAAGCATCTCAACATGAGCAGATAAGGGAAGAGATGAGTGGGGTCATTGATGAAGGCTGCTGCTCTTGCTGATTCCTGTCAAGGATGGGGCTGAGCTACAGAGGAGTTGTTACTCTACCTGTGCATTCCCAGAATTTCCCACATGTGCCTGAAGGCTGACAGTGAACCTATGCTCCCAGAAGCGCTTGCAAAGCCCATCTGGAAAGGCAGGAGTTATCTTATGTGTACATGATAGAAATCCCACACCTGAGCTGGGTTAGTCCGCTGAGTGGTGTTGCAGATGTTCCTGCAGCAAAAGACATGTTTTATCAGATATTTGAGTATGAGTATCATGATTGCTTGGTTGATTATATGGAAGGTATTAACTACTGAACAGCCTGTAAAGATTTGCTAAACTGTAAAACTCACAGAAAACTGAAACATTCTGAATAAGATAAAAAAAAAAAATTGAGGATATTTTCCAGCTCTTTGTACAACCTGGGTGTAAAGTCAATTGTAAATTACATTATTGTCTTCTCAAATAATAAAAATACTCTAAATTTCATAGTAATACAGCAGAATTGGTGAGAATCCCAAAAGTTTGTTTTCTCTGTGGTCCAATTTGCTCTGTTGACAAAGAGAAAAGTGTGTGGTTAATATTACTAGAGAAAGTACACACTTTTATTGATGGCACTGCTTTCATTTACTTGGTTTTGGAATACGTGGCTTTACTTAGGGAAAATCCAGATGCAGATGATTAGATGAAAGGGAAAGCCACCAAAAACAATAGGATGAGACTAAATCTGTGGAGCCACCATAATATATCTGCGTATCTGGATCGCTATTTTCTCATAATGAGTAACAGGACCCGGAAACCCTTTAACATATGTTACATTCTCAATGAATCAACCCATGGTTTTATTCATATCCTTTTTATACTTTTATAAAACAAAATTTGGATCTGGTTCCAGCAATTTAGAAATGTCTTATGGCAACTGAGTCAAAGAATTTGGCAGGTTTTGCAGTTTGGAAGGCCACTGGAATGTTTTGAAAAAGCCATACTAATGTCTTAGTAATAATGAGGTAAGAGTAATAAATTTTTCTTTGTTGCAAAAAGTAGGATTCTAATTTTTATTTGAATAGTTAGAGGATACTCACTCTCTAGGAGATTTCTGTAGTTTTTGCCTTTCAAATGATAGATGCTCTGTAAGGAAAGAGGAGTCCATGGGGAACCTTCTGACTTTTTCCTATATTTACATGGAGATGGATATTTTGATTTGATATGAAGAGATGGACTGACTGCCCTGTTTTGTTATAGCTTTGTTTAGATAAACTTGTTCAGAAATAATTGCAAAAATTTGTGGTCTCTTTACTTATAAAATTACAAAAAACAGTTATAATTACATATTGCTTTTCTAGTATCAAGCTGAGTTTTTCAGGGAAGTAACAGAAGACAATGTAGGATAGAGGTTTTATTTTTAACATAAGGGTAAAGAAGGTACCTAGTGTTCCCTGGAAAGTATGAGAGTCTAATAACATCAAAAAAATCTCACCCCTCTTTCTTAAATATTTAAATGTCAATGTGAACCACCATGTCAAAGTGTTTAATGGGGCCTACATGATTCTGGCATAAATGACATGATGTTTTTTCTATTAAGTTTGCTGCCTAGCAAAATATGTGTGTGTGTTTTGGCAGTAAACATTAACAATTCCTGACAAACAGAGTCTTGTCACTGGTGCTGCACTTTTCCAGAAGCACAGAGACGAGGAATGAAAGATCACACAACTGCAAAGGGATAAGGAACTGGTTTCTTGCTGCCACAGTATTGTGCTAAGTATTTTAGGAATCTTCTTTTAGGATCTTTTTGTAAATGAGACTAAAGTAAGGAGTAAATGCATGAAAGTTAACAGGATACTACGTGGTTAAAATCAGTGTCTTAAAAGTGTTGGTGTGTTTAGTCCATTATGTCAGCTAACGTGGCACACGAGGGCCTATTTGTACAGGAATTGTTGGATCATTTTGTTTGTGCAGAAGTTACATTGTTAGTGGTTTGGCTCTGGTGTTTCTCCTGAGAAGCAGGCTGTGTAAAGTGTTTGATTTGATGGTTGGAAGAGGCACATTGGCAGTCTGACCGCTTCCATCACTAATCAGAGGACTTCAGCGTATTGCAACACTTGTGAAAAGAAGGTGTCAATGTGTTACAGTTGTCAGAGACCTTAAATAAAGTCAACATAGGCTGTACTGGAAGAACGTGAAGAACCTGAGACTAAAATGTTGCAATCTAAATTTCCAGCCTCCTCTATCTGATCACTGAAGCCACTGGTTTCTGATTTACAGAGGAATGAAGCTTGGAAACCACCAGGAACACAACAGGATTATCCCATCTTTAGATCAGCTTACAGAGCTGGAGTTACACTGAGTCCTTGTCACTGAGGGTCACTCCTTGGCTACCACAAGAGAAATGATCCTTCTTTGGCTCTGTTAGTCCTTGAGATTGAACAAAAACCTTGAGATTTTGATTTTCTTGTTAAATGTTATCTGCCTGATATGTGTGCCACTGGGACACATATAGGATTCCTTTGGGGTTTAATATACCTTCCTGTGTGCTACTGTGATTAAAATACACTCGTTACACTGGTCTGCAGAGCAGCTGTCCCATCTGCCAGGGACAGCAGAGACAGCAGGGACTTGGGTTTCATGAGCAGTGAATGTGCATGGGTACAACTATGCAATACAGAGAACTGGTTCCTCATTTGTGTTTTTTAAAATTAACAGAACTCTAGGGAAAAGTGTTAGCACAGGTTAATCATATTTTGTCATAAATTGTTAATTCCTTTAATCCAGTTATGATGATAAATTATTAATTATTCACCATTTTGTACTCTTCTGTATCTTCACGTAGGATAGGAAGCATGTTTCTCACTGGAGCATTGAGAAGGGAATAGGTCTGGTAATAGCAAGACTTCCATATAGTTGGAACAAGTTAGGGAAAACAGAAGAGCAAGCAATGTTAGACTATCTGTTAGTGTTTAAAGAAAGCTGTATTTACTTCAAAATTTGTAATTTAAAATATATATTAGTAGATTAGTAATCTCTTCTTTTTTGTTGTATATTTAGGTTTGATTTCTCCACTTTTGGTGCCATAAAATCTGCAGTTATTTTAACTGGCAGCCACATCATTAACAACCTTTGCAGGTTTTTCATTGTTGCAGTTCATAGTTATCAAATACTTTTTTTTCTTTTAAAGCCGTTTGCTCACAAATGGTTTACTTGTTTCAAAACAGAATGTGAGATAGTCTGTGTACTGTTTCAGTAGATGCTGAAGAAAAAGAAAGGGAAGTTGGACCACACAGTCACCACTGGCATCTGTTAGGATTATTATCCTGTATAACAGCTTGCTTTTACTAAATATCTTTTTGATTGGCCACCAAACCTTTCCTGGACTTCTAAAATTTGACAGTTGAGTCAAGCATCTAATTTCAAAGATTATAGTAGAAATTTGGAATTGGATTACAATTTTATGTGTGTTTGATGTCATGGCAATTCTAATTTTTAGAGTATTCTTTAAACTAATAAATCCATTTAGTTCAGACAATTGCCGAAAAAATGGTTTCTGCTAATCTGGCTAATTTTTTTTTCCTTTTCCTCTCTGAAGACAAAGATAAGTATTCTGTTAGTGTACATTTGAAGGGACTCAGTAACTGGATACATAGGTCTATTCATCTTTAGGTTATTAGTTGAAATCCAGCCAAACTCAAAATCATTACCATGGCTGAGGCCATTTTTAGCTAGTGTGAAATGAGCTGGAAGTCTCATCCAGTTATTGATAGTCATCTATAGTAAAATGCTTTTGCTATAACTGGTGCAGAAAATATATCTGTAGTGGGCATAATTAAGTATATAAATAACAAATAATGTAACTTCCTAGGATATAAAAAGTTTTTCACCTTGAAAATTTTTTCTCTGTATCATGTTTGAGATCTGCTCATGGAGTATCTTTTGGAGTTTTCCCTTGCATTATTGTGCTATGCCTGCTGGGCTTTTAGAAATAAGACTTCAGTTTTTATGGCTAACATGTATTTCAGACATGGTAGAATAACCTTCAGTGTAATTACAATGTCTGTGTGTGGATGAAACCTTGAGATGAATGTAGCCTTGATCCAGAATGGAAGGGATGTAAGAAGTGAGTCTCTCCTAACATTAAGATAAATGCTAGAGGCAGATGAGATTATACGTGGAAAAACCAACCTGAGCATCTAGTTCTGCAAGCAGTGGCACTGTCTTTGTAGCTATAGTAAAACCTCAGTTCATTCCACACTCTTTTGCAATCTTCTGGGTACCAGTATAATGAAAATAGTAAAAGTGTTGTCAATATGTTATAGCTGTCATCAAAAAGCTTGTTCTGCAGACATGGGCCTTCTGCAGAAAGATCTCTGTTTAAAATTCAGTTAAATGTATTAAACTTAAAAACGCTCCACACATTTGCCATTGCATTCGCAAAAAAAAAAAGGTAGAATTAAATGTCTTTAGAAATTTAAGCTGGTTAACAGGGTGGGACCTTTTACAGCCATAGAGCATCTCCCTGGAGCATGGAGCATCTCTGCTTTGAGGAAAGGCTGAGGGATCTGGGCCTGTTCAGCCTTGAGGACACTTAGAGGTGTGAGACATCTTAGAGGTGCATACAAATACCTTACAGGCAGGTGTCATTGTGATGGGGTCAGGCTCTTTTCAGTGGTGCCCAGAGACAGGGTAGGGGCAACAGGCACAAACTGAAACACAGGAAGTTCCATCTAAATATGAGGAAAATCTTCTTTACACTGAGGTTGACAGAGGACTGGAACAGGCTCAGGTCTCCTTCTCTGGAGATATGCACAACCTGCCTGGATGCAATCCTGTGCAACCTGCTCTTAGGTGAAGCTGCTTGAGCAGGGGAGTTGGACTAGGTGATCTCCAGAGGTCCCTTCCAATTCCAACCATCCCGTGATCCTGTGACAGAAGGACGTGAGAGTTTCACGTCACTTTTCAGCCACTAAGACTAGAGGAGATGGGGAAAACCTTCATGCAGAACATCAAGCTCTGCCTCCTTGACTGAGAAGGAGCAGACAGGGTGATTACAAAAAAGAATGGGAGTGAATCTGTATGTCCTGCTTCTCTTGGATGAAAGAATGCCTTTGTGCCAGAGCATGTACCAGCCTTCTGAGGACCCAGAAGAAGGGCTGAATCTCTGAGTAGCTGAGTCCAGAAGGAATATGTTCTGAAAAAAGTGACTAGTCACATGATTTCATATAATTTTGGCTGTGACTGGTGTATTTTGCTTAATAGCTTGTAGGAGCAAACCTTAACAGCTGCTAAGGAAGGTTCCCCAGCTGTCATCTACCTTCCAGTGAGTCTCTCCCAAAACATCTCAGGTCTAATTCTATTACTACTTTGAAACTATGCTTTTCAGTTTGAGAAATCTTTTTTCTTTATTTTCCTTAGCAACTTCATCACTTAAAAAAAAAAAGTGAGCACTGGCCCTGCAGCACCAGGGTGGTTCCAAGGCATGGCTCTGTCTTTGTGCATGAAGTGCTCAGAAGGGTCTGTAGGAGAGAGCTTCCAGCAGAGTTGTTTTGTACTTCAGGAAATGCAACCTGCACCAGCATCAGGTCTTTAGTTCCAAGAGACAGTGGCCTGATATAAAACCACTAGCAGGAGGTATTTAATGAAAATCTAGAAGTCATTTCCATGAAGATAGCTCTTAATTTTCTATATCTTAATGTTAGCAAAGCATTCTCTTAAAATAAGAGTGACTTGTTTAACTGCTTCTGGCACAAAATTTAACTGTTCTCTATCATAAATTATCCAACAAAACTCAGGACAGTGCAACTGAATAAATATTGGAGGAGTGTGCTTTTAAATATAAATAGATTTTGTGATTAAACCGACTATCAAAAGATTGCATTTTCGACCTCACAGTAAGACATTAGCAAGAAGAACAAAAAGCAGTTGGAAATTGAGTAGCTCCAGAGTAATTTTAAAATTAAAGTCAGCAGCCCTGAAGATTACAGCACCTGACCAGATTGCTTTACCAGGGATTTGGTTGGATTCATGATGAGTGCACCAGAACTAACAGTTGTGCAGCTATAGGGTGAGATGGCTCTTATTCAAGGAAAAGGAATCCTTCCTTTGCACTCAGTCGAGGTGCACTGCAACTGCTGAGTCTAGTCTTTGACAGAGGGAAAAGCCAGAAACCCACAGCAGAAAGGGGGGATAGAGCAGCTCCATCCTTTCCCAACAACCTGCAATCACACTGGGGTAGGAACAAGGAATTGCATTTCTAGTCAGAGGTGCCATAGGAAAAGGGTTCAAGTTAACTTTTGGGCTTGGTATAGGTTCTGCAGGTCTGTTCAATGACATTTCCCACATGCCTGAAAGCAAGAAGGCGTTTTAGGGCTGTTTCTTTTATTACAATTGTCTCTGATGTAACGGGGATTTTTTTTTTTCATGTGAAACCATATAAAAGTAGTGTCTTATGGCATTGACACTGTGTCCAAACTGATGTTTTTGTATTATTTAGAAAATGTTCCAAGCCAAAGGCAAAATGCCCTAAATTAGTTTAGAAAAAATATAACCCAACAAAAAGTTGTCCCCTGGATAAAATCCAGGGGACAATTTTTTCCAGCTCTGGAAACAGAGAAAATTAGATTATCTTCCTAACTGGCACCAGCTCCTGCACAGCATTTGGCAGGTTACTTAGGTCAGATTGTAGCTGTAGTGTTTACGATTAAGTGGAGAGGCTCTGGTTTCCACGCAGGTTAATATATAATGATATTTTAACTGATAATAGGGGCCAGTTCTCAAAAGTGCTGAAAACTTTGAACTTTTGGGGAGTTTCAAAATGAATCAATAGAATTCATGTTTAGAAACATATGTAAAATAATGATGTAAAGACACAGACTTAGTGTCTATCTCTTTACAAAATTACTTTAGGGAATTCTAATGCCAAAAATGAATAGGCATTTGAAAAGAATGAAATGCATGGGTGTTAAAAAGGCACCAAACAGCCTAAAATAATAGCAAAATGTTCATTTGTTACCCTCCAAAAATAAATAGCTTGTGTTCATCATAAATAATACAATTGAGGAGATAGCACAAGTTACAAAAGCTTTTATCTACTTTGTTTTGAATACAATTGGAATTTATTTCTTCTTCAGAACAAAAGTTTAGAGAAGAAAAAAAGATGTTTTCTATGACAGATGATTTTAATTTATTTCTAATAAATCTGACTTGTAGTATACTCATTGTTCTGAGCTCTTATTGGAAACTGCCTGAGCAGAAAGTTCATTTTTCCTGAAAAGTCACACTTCCTCCTGGATGTGAGTAATAACGTGTATGTTTATTTAGTAATTTATTTTTTTTTTAACTAAATAAAAGACCTCTCCAAATACACAAGGCTGCCAAGAAGTGGATATTTGCCGGTAATTTTCATGGTAAGTTTCCAGAGCATCATTTTCTAACATATAACTGTGTTATTCTGAGGTGCAATAAAATGTTCTTGTGCTTTCAAAGCATTAAAAAAATGGCTATGAAGCATTGGCTATAAATGAGAGGACCTTCTGATTCCATCTCAGTACCTCAGCTTGGTGGGACACTCATATTTTCACTTGACAGAAGACTTCTGACCAGGTCCTTGGTTCTCAGAGGGGGTCTCTTGCCACCCCACATGATATTTGTGCTTGGCATATTGCAGATCTCACCTCTTGGTGTGGCAGTTTCTCATGGTCTCGAGGAGAAGAGAGAAGAATGGTTGAGGAGGTGCAGAAGAGCACTGGCTCTTCATCATAGCATTTGATTCTTGCTGAGGAAATGGCCACTTAACCCTTCACAATGTCCTCCTTCTAGCAGGAGTACACCAAGACATAACTCCATCAGAGCTGACCCTTGGCAGTGATCTGATATGTGTATTCTTATAAACTGCCTTTCACTGGAGGCTCTCACAACTGCTCAGTTAACAGGAATGTGGTGTTACAAACAGGGAAATGTCACATTTCAGGGATGGGAACTCTTTTGTTTCCACCCCTCTTGCTGCCATGGTGAAGCTGGTGGCTCTGGCACACAGTTCAGCATCTTTTTGTGAAAAGCACAGCTGAACAGCTGTACTCCCACCAGACTACTACGTTAATGTTCATCAAAATTATACTTTGCCTGCTTTAATGTACCTAAATCCTACTCTAAAGGAGACTTCTGTTTTCAGGAATACAGCATATTCTTAGACAATGCCAAAATAAATAGGGGCTAGGAGACAGGGATGAAACAGAGCTAATGAGGATTTTCTGCTGTGAATGTTTGGATTGTAAACTCTACAGGGGTTTGGACTGTATATACACACTTGTGTTCTAAGGAGGCTGATCTCACCACCAGTGTCTAACAATAAATAAGGTTTTGCAAAGAGAATAAATAAAATTTTGAGAAGAGAGGTAAGGCTTCAGCCTGTCCAAAGCCAAAAGGCTGCAGAGAGGCTTACTATGAGGTGCTGAACCTATAAGAAAACATGAAGAGGCAATGCCCTTGGAAAACATGTGAATCAGAAAAGAATTTCATAGAATTAAGTGAAACCCAAAATAATAAGCAAATAAACTATGACCCAGACTCTTCCTTAAACTCAGCTTTACCCTTGTCTTTTCTGCTGATTCACTGGCACCAAGACATTCTCCAGTGTAGGGGCAGAAACAGTGATAATTTGTGATGATGGATTCAAATATTGCTAAGATCCTGCCAAAGCAGATGCAACCCTTTTCTCCTGTCTTCCCATGTCTGGGTGCACTGTTGCCAGAGATGCAGCTTTCTAACAAATGCACAAAAAGAGGATGCCTTATCCCATCGTTTTGGTCACCTTGACATAACCAGACTTCTGGGAAGTTTCTTATTTAAACTCTGAGAAACAAAACCCTGTCTGGTCTTTGTCCTACCCAGTGGTCCAGAATTATTGGCAAAAGATACATTCTTTGTATCCTTGCTGATATTTTACATTTATACCTTTCACTTGCATTTTTCAAGTTTCTACCATTCATATCACCTTAGTTGTTTTCTTTGAATTGTGTTTACTCTCTTTAAAGTTCTTATGCCCCTTAGCTAAATGGGGAAGGCTAGAGGATGCATATTTATTTGTTCATTTGGAAAATTATGCCATTACTTAGACCACCTAGAAGATTAAACCCTGCCAAGGTACCAGTGACCTGTCTTGTGTCCTTTGCTGAAAGGAATGTACTGTAAATTAGGATGAATAACAATTCCTTTTTTGTCTTATGCAGGGAAACAAATAAGAGCAAATAAGACAGGTTGGATTGCTTGCTGGCAGACCTTTGGGATCATACTCTGCTTAGCTACATTTGCAGCACTTTTACTTCTTGTCATGCTTTCAGATTTCTATAGCTGCAAGACCATTAAACAGTTGGATGGCATACACAAGAATTCTTATGTTGCTTTCATATATGTATTTTAAGAAACATAAAAACTATTATTTTTATCTCCAATGACAAGGAGATAAAAAGCCCCAGAGAAGATATCATTTCCTTCAGTGCATCTCATGGGTCCATGAAGAGCCAGAAAGATGTCTGCTTTGTCCTCTGGTATCTCTCTTTTAGTCTTCTAATTTTGGAGGAGCAAAGGTGTTAGGGCACAGCGTGTTATATGTCTGCTTCCTAGGGTTTCCATACAGACTTTGTAGATTGTTTATTCTCCAAATAGGTTTCTGAGATGGTATTGAAGCTTCTTGAGGCAAAACTGTTGCCCTGGAGTGTGGCTAAGGCTTCTCTAGCTTGCACTTGAATAGGTGCCCATGTCTAACTTACATGCTGGGAGGTGTTTGCTGTGGTGGTCCTCAGCTGCAAATCAGAACATATTGGGCTTGCAAGACACTCCCTGACAAAATATAATTTTCCAAAGTTGAGATATATTCTGAAAAATGCCATCTGACTGTGGTGATTGCCAAAGAGCAATGTTTTTAAGGCACTGTTGCTGAACCTAAAATTTATGTCAAGAGCTCAATGAACCCTTTTCTTTTAGCTTTTAATTTGAAGCTCTGCTGACAGCACTGCTCCATTGATCGGCTACATGGATCACTGAACTGTGGCCTCACAGAGCAAGCTTTGGGAAACTGTTACCAGAGCTCCAAAGAGTGATATTATTAGCTCACGATTTGCTACACTTAAGTAGTGCTCCCAAAGGAGCAGGGTACTGGTCTGAGTTTTCAGAGTTCTGAATTCATCTCTGTTTTTGCCATTTATTTTTGTAGTGGTCTTGGGCCATTGCTTTTCTCCACAGTCACTTAGCTGTTGTTCTTTTTACCTTAGAGAAAGACAATTGGTGAGAGACTTGATGAGACTATGGAGAAAGAGCAACCCTCAAGTTCCACTTAGATGCCTGAAACTGGGCTTTTACACCTTGTTTTTCTAATCCATAAAGGGAAGATACCAACACTCAAACCTGAAGCCTCCTAAGCTAGGAGGCTTAATGAATATTCATGCAGTGCTCTGAAGAGTAAGTACCTAAGAATTTTCCAAATAATAATTACACTTGCTGACTTTTATTCCAAGCCCCCTTCCACCCTTGCTCTTCTATTATTTCAATATAAAGTCTCAATGCTGTGGAACTGAGACTACTGGAATTTTATAATGAACATTTCAGAGTTGTGCATGCAGTTTGCTTGAATATGATGATAATTTTTACCTCTCGTTTTATTTCTCCATGTTCTTCTTGTTTCAGGCTTTTAGAATGAGCTGTTACAGTGGATACAGTTTCACTGTAGCCTGTGATGTAGTTTTTTGCTGGTGTCATCATGTCAGAGGGTGACACCAGCCACATATGGCCAGGCTGTGCCCTGGCACGTGCGGCCACCAGACCGGTGGGGGTGATGTGTTGGCTTGGTTGAGTATTTTTATTCTGAAGCATTTATTCTTTCTCAGTATGAGAGGTTAAAACATGAAATGTGACTAGTTTTAATTAATCCATGCTGCAAATAATCTCTAGTTTGGCTTGCAATCCAGTCTTCTTCCTCCCTACTCCTGGACCTAGGTAATCCATTTCCCTGCAGGCTAGTGCAAGCCAGGAATGTAGGCCTGGGGGCCCACGGTGACCTGTGATTGTCCTTCCAGGCCAGACTCCTTGGGTCGGGGAGATTGGGTTCCCTCTGAGCCCACACCTCCTGCTTGGCAGCAGCTCAGCATCCTTCTGCTCCATGTCAGGATAATTAGGTGAGGGGCCCCAGGGGCCAAGAGCTCTGCCAGGATGGCTGTCAGCCCCTGACTTCTCGCCAGCCATCTGAGGAAGTTTGGCATTGTAGATCGAGGAGAGGCTGGAAACTAGAAAATCATGAATGCTTACATGGTTCTGCCATCATCATCATCGTCATTATTATTTATTAACATCTGCACATCTGGTCAGGCCATGCTGTGGCTTGTGTGGAGGCAGCTCCTGCTGGTGGGATCTGCCTCCATTCACAGGACTGGGACAGTCCTGCAAAGTCAGGGAAACCTGAACAGTTGTGTAGAAACTTCTTAATAGAATTTAATGTTATTAAAGTTATTAATAGCATAATGGTAAGCTCTACATGGTTTGAACAATGTTTTTTTAATAATTTTCTAATGCAAATATCTAGTAATTTGCTATATAGGTATTTGGGGTTTTTTTAAGATTAACAAAACATTTCTCTTCTTCAACAGCTCAATAAGAACTTTCCACTGCTTTCAGGTAACATGATTTAGATCCACGTTTTCATTACAAAGCCAAAGACAAAAATAGACAACACTGTCATAAAAGGTTAAAATTAGTCACTTTATCTTGAGAGGGCCACAGCTTGATTTGGATTTTCAGATGTGCTAAGAGTTAGATAACTCAGCAGGCATCGACACTGGGAGAACTTTACCATTAATGGAAATCATTAGACAGATGGTTTTTGCATCTGAGATTTCGTCTCAAACATTCAGTGTTAGAATTCAACATGTGTATATTTGGTCTGTAGGGCTAATTTGGTGTTACAGCACAGGAATTAAATTGACACCAAATTTGTGGACTTAGAGAGTTGCAGAACAGGAAACTTTTCCCATTTTTCACTGGTGTCCCTGTGAGGGAAATCCCAGGATGTGCATAGAACTGCCCCAGCATGCAGTGTGGTTGGGACTCCAGCCCTCGATGTGTCCTGTCACTCCTTGTGAAATGTCAGGAAATAGGACACAGAGGACCACATGATTCTTTCTTTATCCCAGTATTGCCTGATCCTAGCATAAAAGGAAATTCAAACCAGCCTGAGTTTGTGACTGCTGCCCCACGAGCTTCACAGAGTATTAATTTAGGTACAAGTATGTCTATGGTCATGTTCTACCATAAAGTTACTCCAGCATGAGTGGGTATCTGTCCCCTGCTTCAGTCCATCCTGTGGGTGCACAGGCACACATTCCAGCCCAGAGAAGAGGCAGAAAGGACAGCCAGCCTGGGTTTGGGAAAGGCTGAGGTTTGGGAAAGGTGCCCATGGCTGCTTCTTTTGGTGGCAGTGCCAAGTTATGATCCATGACAGTCTCTGTGGTACTAAGCCTGCCTCAGTTTCCCATCTGTAAACCACAGAGTGCTGCTTTGTAACCCAAAAGGATGGTAAGAAAATGGAGTAGTCTCCAGTGCCTGAGAATGAGCACTGCTTTCTAAAAGTTAGGAGATCATTGCTCTCCTGATTCTGTCACTTGAAAAATTGCAAAAGCTTTTTTTAGAATGCATGCCTTCATCATAAAAATTTCTTGATTTAGCTTTAGTCAGTTTTCGTCACTTTGCCATCTGGAATGAAAAGAATGTGTAAGCTGATTTTGCCTTTCTTTGTATTTCTCTTAAGGAAAATTGTGGGTAAAAAAAAGTGTAATCATGAGAAAACAGATTAAAGAGGCGAAGAAGACAAAAAGCCTTACCCCAAGAACACATTTGCATCTTTCCTATAAACAAGCTATTTAACTGAGATAAATCTTTCTGTTTTTCTCCAAGGAATGCTGTTAAGGTTCATGGACTGTGAATGACCGATCTTTCTCTTGTTTATCTTCTCATGTTCTTTCCTTTTCATCAGGACCACCTGGCCTTTTTGAAGCACCTTTCTGCCATTCTCAAATGCTCCAAAACAAGGGCTAATTTAAATAGTTCCTATTTCTCTACTGGTATTTTCTGCCTTTTGCCAATTGTCTTTCCATTTCTTGCTTCTAGGAGGTGAAGGAGGTCACCTAGCATTATTTTATTGCTAGTACATGTATCTGTCCTGATCCCCTACAACTATGGGGACAGATCTAGAAAGGACTAGGACATGACTGAGTATTTTATCTGTTCTAATGTTCTTTGGGTTTGGTTGGTGGTTTTTTTTGGTTTTGTTTTTCCTTTTACTTTTTCTTTTTAGTTTTAGAAGTTTTATTAGCTATAGCCATGGTTCTCAAACTGTAGCTTAAGAAAAAAAATGTTGCAAACATTTGTCTTAGCAGTTTTTTCACTTCATTTCAAAGTGCTTTGAACAGGAGGAAAATGGTTTGGGCTTTGGTTTTTTGTAGATACATACATTTTGCTAGAATTCCCCTAAGTGGATTTGACTGCTCAGTTTCTTATTGTAAATAATTTCTAAGTTGAATGATGAAAAATACATGTAGGGTAAAATATATTTTACTAAGAGGCTTTTAAAAATGCTCAATTTGATGATGTTCCTACAAGAAGTTTCTAGTGTGTCTTCCATGAAAAAGAAGAGAATCGGTTTCTATCTCAGATTATTTCCCCTGAAGCCTGTGAAATTAGTCCTTCTCTAAAATCAGTATGTTGCAATCTATGTATAGGGAATGCCTTTTTGAGACTTTCTCTGGATTAAAGGCCACAGAATTAAGATTTGTATGAGATATGTAACCTCAATATATGTGCTTGATTATTCTCACATTTTTGCTTTTTTTCATGCCGTGCAAATCAGATGCAAACAGGAAACTATTAGGAATAAATTATCAAGATGATAAAAAGCAATTTCACTTGTTTCCTTAACAGCCATGAACAGCCCCTAGAAACTGGACTGGGAGATGTAATTTATACAAGCAAGACCAGTCCTGAGTTTTCTGTACCTTTTTGCTTGTGAAAGACCTTTTTATGTTCTTTGAAAGAGATGTACGCTTTATTAATTTACCTTTTAACTCTAATGAAAGTTTATGGGGGAAGAAGAAGGGGAAAGTAAGGGAGCACAGACTAGGAGGAAGATTCAGTCCAATTTGTTTCAGGGTCTACAATTTGGTCCCTCTTGATGGAGGACAGATGCTGTCAGATTAGAGGCCACTGTTGCCCCATATGAGTTGCAAAAAGGGTTGCATGTGTAGCCTAATAATGATCTAAGGAGGACAGATGTAGCATTAGCTTCTGGTTCAAGCAGCCACTGTATTAATTTTCAAGTGAGCAGCAGCAGCAGCAGATGGTGAGATGAGGCAAGGATGCAAATGTTTGCCATGGACAGCTTTTATCTTTGTGAGGTGGCTGTGGCTGGTGCTGGGCGGAGCTGGCAGGGCCCCGCCACAGCCCCAGCTGCTCTGTCCCAGCCCGGCTTCGAGGGATCCTCACCGGGCTCAGCTGCCAGACACGGCCTGACACGGGGTGTTTGTGCTATGATGCAATGGGATAACTTTTATAGAGAGTCAGCACATTTTTGATAATAACTGAGACCAACAGATGCATCAGTCTGTGGTTTCCTAGTTAGGTTATGAGTCTGTGAAAAACAAAGCGCATAAACTCAGGAAAATGTGCAAACTTGCTATAAACTCTAATTGTTGCTGTTCTGCTTTTTTCTTGAGGGAGGATGCTGGGTTTTTGCCTTTGTGATCTCAGTGGGAGGATATTTGGCAGTGACTATTCTTTGTTACTCAGGAATATGGGAAAAACTGGGGAACACATTTTGGCAAATGTGGTTAAACAAACCATCCAGGATCTCATCCAGCCATGCAGAGCATTGGATTGATGGCACACCCAACCCCTGGTGAAGCTCATGTTGGTCAGGGCATTCCCTCAGCTGTGACAGAAGTTTGGTGAGGACAAATGGACATGCAGTGATCCTCTTAGTCATAAAATGTGGCTTCCCTCCCCAGGTGATACTGCTGAAGTGTGCTCAGAGGTAATTTGTGCTCACTGTGTAATTTGAATATAGGGTTTTGTTCTGAACCCAATGGTCCATTTGTATCTTTGTGGTATCCATCAGTTGACACAAGTGGGCAGTCATGGAGAGAATATGCTGAGGATGTAGGTAAAGTGCTTTCCTTTTTCTCTCCTGTGGCCTGATAGGAAGTTTTTAGATGCTGTAACAGTGGGGAGCTGGTGTTGCTTGTGCTGTTCAGTCCCATGGCAGCACTTTTTACAAACAATAAATTATGTCCTTGACCTGAAGAAATGCAGCCAGGCTCAGGGTGAGTGAGAGCTACTGGTAATGGTAACATTTTGGACATATGTCCTCAGAGCTTAGAAATATTCTTGGAATATGGAATAATTTTTTTTTTTTTTAAATACCACCTCTCTGTTGGAAAGGGCCAGGTGTGAGGGGGAGGACAGAGCTGGCACAGCTGGCCAGGCAGTGCCCGAGCTGGTGCCAGGATATGTTCTGGCAGCTGCCCTGGTCTCCCATCCTCAGAGCTGCATTCTCCCACTGCTGGCAGGAGGAACAGACATCCGTCTGTTTGTCTGCTCTGCTCCTTTTGCATAGGAATGAAGTTAGTGCCTTTTAGATGTTAATAACTAAAACACATCTTTTTTCTCTCTCTGAGCTCATCCTGCTGCTGTGGTTAGTGAAACTGATCGGAAGGATTGGAAGGGTTTTTTTACCATGGGAAAACATTTGCAGGATCTGAACTGAAAGTAGATAAAAAAACCAGCTGCATGACAAGACATGGCGCAATTGTTGGTCAAGGGGGAATGTGAGGGTTATTGCTGAAGGGAAGGCTGAAAGAAAGAGGGATTTCATGGAAGAGAGGGAGGCTGCTTGGCAGGGAAAAGGGAGGCTGTTCCAAACATATGGGGCAAGGTGACCAGATGTAAAAAATCTAGATAATGTCCAGAAAACAGAAAATGATGCAAGGGGAGTGCAAGCCATGGAGGGAGATTTTCTCTGCGATCTTTTAGGTAAGTCTGTCTAGCACAGTCTGTATTCCAAAGAGGTGCGAGGCTGATTGGATAGAGGAGGAAAGGTGGCTGGAGCAGCCTGAGAGAAAGATGTTGACAGCAGTTTATTACTGTATCTTAAACATATGTTTTCTGCTTTCATGATAAATTCAGGGCACATCCGTAATTAAAATGAAATCTCTGTACCATACAAGTATGTGCTGCATGTCCAAGGTTGCAGTGAATTAGTTGGGCATCAGTGAAACTGCAAAGTACGCCAGATAAAGACCCAAAATTTTGAATAAGTATTTTCTTTTTATGTCATGAGGGGAAATAATTTTTATTTATTTTGTGTCTTCTGAAGATGTCTTGTTTTCTGGCTGATCAGTACTGCAGATGAAAATCACCATCCATCAATACTATGGATATTGAAAATAATTCAGCTTTACAATTATCGTATTTCAGATGTTACGTTGGTGACATGGTGCCAGCTTCTTACATGAGATTTGTGGGGTCTAAATCCCGTCACGAAAATTGTGCCAGAGCTTTTGTGCTCCTCTCTTCAGCATGCTCAGTTTCAGGTCCCATCATGGTAGTATTGCCCAGGTCCTGCCAGGGCAGTGAGCCTCTCATGCATACTGTAGCCATTCTTTAAAACTCTCACCATTAATTCCAGCATTCCATGCTAGAATATTTAAATGATGAGGTTTCTGTATATTTTTAAAGGTGGGAAAATAAGATTCTGTGACAAAATAGCATTTTGAATTCCAGTTCAGTCCATAGCTCAAGTGGCAAAATTTCAGTTGACTTACTGGACCAATTTATTAGTATAATCTTTAGCGCCGCTTCTTTTCTAAAAAAATATATGAAAGTGAACTTGTTTGACTTCTAATTCTCCTATTGTAAGAAAATATAACTTAGTTTCAGAGGCCTAGGTTTTCATTGTTTTCTGAAATGTAGTTTCTGACTTTATCTTCTTTTAGAGAGAAAGTGTAACCTTTGATCACTTATTAACACATGGAGAAGTTTGCTATGTGGAGCTCCTTTAGCAAGTGTGGATCCCACTCTTGGCTGATCTCTTCCCTGCGGTCAGGGTGTTTGCTGCTGCCCTCCTTTGTAGCAGCCTCTGTCCAAGCCCAGAGGCACCTGCATCAAATCCAGGCTTCCAGCACTCTCTTTGCGTGCCATGGGAGGGTTACATAGGGACCCTTGGTCTGTCTCGTTTGGCATACTGCAGAGATGTGCTGAGTGAAGGAGCCGAAAGGAATAATTTGCCTCAGGCTGGCTGAGCTCAATTTTTTGTTTTTTAAATTTATTTTCAGAAATTATAAAATTAAAAGTTTATTTAATTTTCCTTTCTTCATAGTAATCATGAAGGAGAACCAGAAGGAGGAGAAATCAGAGAGACATTGATATATTTTAGAGAATTAACTTGAGAGGAAGAGGGAATTGAAAATCCCCATTTTAGAATTACAGCTTTCCTACTTCATCACAGCTAGCTGAATCCACTGTTGAAAGGCATATATTGCTGTTTTCAATAGAGATTATATTTCATACATTTATGGATCATGCATGTCATCTGTATCTATTAATAGAATATTTCAAAAGCCTGACAGAAAAAGCAGAACATGCTTCTCTCCTTGGGGAAAGCATCAGACAATAATCAATGTATGGCAGAAGTTACTCATTGCATAATGAACTCAGCAGTGAGAACTGTAGTATAAAAGAGTGTTGTAGGACAGAAAAAAAAGGGATTTTTTCCATCTTCACATACAAATGTGAGGTCTTCTGGATCTATGCTTATAAAAAGCAATATTATCTCATTTCTGGCTCTAAAATAGCTGCACACTGGAAGCCTGGAGCTCCAGATCCACAAAATGAAAACTATTCTTCAATTGTACTGCTCATATGGATGACATGATCAGACTCTGGACTTGAACAGTTTTCAAGTTTGCTATTTGACGTGGATAATAAAATTGTGTTGCTCAATACAAAACCACCAAAATATAATGTGCAGTTCCTGCTGTTGCCATATTTGTATTTCTTTCTCATTGTTCTGCTATTCTGTTTCTCCATTCCATTAACTTCCTTAATTTACTGTCTCACACTTCTGCTGGATATGTCATTATTCATAACTTTTAAAGACATTCTACCCTAAAAAGGGTGTTCAGCTGAGGACCCGAGTGAAGAACTCCCAAGGGGCACTGCAGTGCTTCTCTTTGTTTTTACTGCCAAGGGGCACTTGTTTCTGTGTGTCTCAGCCTTTTCTGATCCCCATTTCCCCTGGGATTTGGAGACAGGCACAGACTTTCACCTCCTACCACAGATTATCTTTCTTCTTCTTGCATCATCAGAGGGAACTGCTTTTCTTTTGTGGAATTGGAGTCTGTTCATTAATTCTGTAGTGACCACTTATCTTCTGTGGTTTGGAGGAAGAGAGGAGGTGAGCTAATGCAGGAGCCAGGAGACAGGACCTGGAATATCTTGTCCTGGTGGAATGATGTCAGCTGATACATTTGGAGATGGTTAAATGCAAGAAATTTCAATTTTCTGCTGTAGAAGGGTAATAGGAGTCCAAAGAGAAACTCAGCCTGAAGGCCAACAGTACCGAGAGGCAGGAGGGTGAGACTTAGCCTGCTGGGAATCCAGTGAGGATGAAATCCGTGTTCATGTGCTTTACAATGTATGTTACATTTATTTTGGGAACAAAAGAAATCTCATATGGAAAACATACTTTAGATAAAACTTTGAACAACTTTATAAAGTCCACTGTAAGTTTCTTTAGTTAGTTATCAGCACTTTTTTTTCTTTTTGGCTGGCATATTATGAGTTCCATGTAGATAATTGGTACTTAAATAAAATTAAATGCCTTTAACACTAATTATATTTTCTTCTTTTTTGGTTCTTCTTCTGTTTCTTCTTTCTTTTTTTCTTTTTAATTTCTCCTTCTTTCTTATTTTCCTTCTTTGTTTTTTTTTCTTTATTTTTTTTCCTATGAGTCTGTGAACTTGCTTAAAACCAGACATTCCTCTCCAAACTCTGTGGCATTGCTTAAACACTGGTCTGTACTTTAAGAAATAAACGTTTTATCCATGCTAATGGATTACACCCCAGCACTGCTGTCACTCATTGCATGGCTGTAGGATTTTTGGCATGGCTGTAGGATTCACTGGTGGAGTAGGATTTTTGGCAACTTGTTTCTTGTCCAAACATTCCTTAATGCCCTCCCACCTCTTGTTTTATCACCCAGGTATTGTAACAGTAGCATTTGGAGCTCTGATAGCTGTTTTGGACAGCTGGTTTTGTAAAAGCCAATTCCTGCGAAACTGAAGCCGAAGGAAGAAGAAAAAGAGGAATATATGTGGGTTGTGGCTGAAGTGATCCCTTGACAGTCATTGAAGTTGATCATAAATATGCATGAAACAGGAAAGTTTTTAGTAGATGTGTTTTGCCGCTCTTGCCCCAAACTGTCTGGAAAGAGACTTTGTGAAAGGCCGAGCAGCTCCAAATTTTAAACAAAAGATGATTGTTGACAGTTTTTAGAGAAGTGTAATTATTTTTGTGCTAAAACACTCTAATGGAAATCCTTGTATATGTTTTACTTGCTTCATACTAGTTCTTCATCCACAGGGCTTCACTTACTATTTAGGGTTCACCCCTTTTTAACACACTACTATTCTTTCCTCTAATGCCATGTATCCCCAAATTGATCATCTTCACTTTCTGAAGCAGGATTTAGCATATTTATCAGGTAGAATCCATCACACCTGCTACACTGTGGTTATCAGGGCAGCAGAGAAGGACCAGTGCAACCAAGAGAAAACTCTCCAAGTGAGAAGTCTTGTCTCCTCACAGGGTGTTCCTCAAGCAGCAAGCCTTGTCATTTCTTGGGGGAGAGGATTTCAATACAGTTTTCAAGTATGTCAAATAGTTTCTGGTAGCATTATTGAAAAAATTAAAAATTTTTCCTACTGCTAAATATGCTCTCACTGCCTGCTTTCAGATTTTTTGTGCTTCTATGTGAATTCTTTTCTTGGATAATGATAAAATAGTCATGAAAGGTACTTTTTTATTAATTGCTGGTTTCAGGATATTTGTAACTGCATTATAGGATTGAGTGGAAGTGAGTCAAAGTGATTTTGTGTTTTTCTTCATAAAGATTTTTGTCTTGTGCCTCTACATTCATTGTAGTGTCCCTGATATTTATAGCTTTATAAAATACAGCCATGGTTTCCTCAGCAGTAGTCTGTTATGAGCTTTTTAATAAAATATTCAGATTAGGCATCCAAAACTAAGGATGGTGACACTATTTTAAGAGAAATGGGTATAAACATGAAGTTCATATTCTGCTTTTTATTTTAAATGAGATCATATGTCTGGTTTCTGCAGTGTTGCTTGCGTGCCTAAATACCAATGAGGGTTTTTTTAAAGATTGTAAGGGTCTCTATGTTTCAAGAAGCTTATATATATATATAACATATATATATATAAGATTATATATAATATATATATAGAAGATTAGCCTCAATACAAATTTGTTTGGGGAAGTCAAGTGGGATCACCCCCACCATGAAACTAGGGCTCAAAATGCTGACATAGATTTTTGACTTTCCTGGTAGAAGTCCTTCAGGTAAATGCACATCTCTCTACAAACAGAGGGGTAGCAAGGTGAGAGTCTCTGGCCTGTATTGTATAGAAAGTCAGATTTGGTGATTTCTTGTAGTGGGTCTCTGTTCTAGCCTTCAACATCTGCAAATGACAAACTAAACAGAGAACAGAAAACGTAAGCACAGAGAGATTTGATTCAGCAATGTTCAAGGAACTGATCAATAGCATGTTCTAAAAAATTGAAGCTCAATTTAAAATCATATTTCTGTGGTAGATTTGTATATTCATGTATTTTCATACATGCATTTATAATAGACATGCAAGCATGGAAGTGAAGTTACTTTGTGTGGAAGGTTTGTGCTGTATGGACCAGACAACAATTAATAAACATACTTCCTGTCCTCCTTCCTGGACTTGCATTTCTTTTTCTTTAAAAGTTCATCAGTGTGTGTTAGTCAGCTGAAAAACACTTTCAGGTCATTTGCTCTATGGAAAGGTTAAGAAATACTGTAACTGCTAGGACTGACAAAAAACAATCTGACCATTTTTCTAATGAGCTCATCCTTGTAGTTTCCTCTGGTTAAAGCAACCTTGAAATCATGTGTGGGATATAGTTCTGCTCCTACCATTTTTTTCTAATCAACTGGAAGTGAAAAATACATTCTTTTAAGAAACGGTTGTAGGCTAGTACCCGTAAACATAGATTTGGAATAATTGCATCATCATGCTTTTTCAGCCCCAGTTGGTTTTAGTTCTGGTTTGGAACAAAATCTGCAGTGTGATGTAATTGCCTTCCTCTTATTATTTTTACCTTGGTGTATTCTGTTGCTGGCTTGTGTATATAGTTTTTATGTGCTGCCATTTGAAAAACTTTAAAGCTCCTGAGAGCCGGTCTTGGAAACCCTTCTGGATTTATCACTGTTTTTTTATTTGTGCATGGCAATTACAGCAGTCCATTAGGGGCCTATAATTCCTATTGAGCATAGAATGGACTTCTCATCATTTAATATGGAATGTGATTTTGTTCCTCAGTCAAGCTAAAATCAGCTTACTGTGTGATTACCATCCCTGAGCTCCACCCTGCCTTTCACCACCTGCCACTTACAAGTAATTCCTTTGGCAATGAGAATACAGCCAAAGCTGTCAAATAAATTGGCCCCTTTTTGAGAGCCTTCTTCTGATTATTATTCTTTCTTTGTGGTGATGTCAGATTTCCAAGGGTAATCTCTCACTGTAGGAATATGTTTTTCTTTGGGACTTGCACCACCCGCTCCTTTTGAGTCTCCGTTTAAGAAACAATGATTGCTTACTGAAAATATGTAGATTTTCTGTTATTCAGTTCCGTTACCTTTTTTGTGAGCACATCATCACATTTCTAGGAAGGAAAAAATAAGGTTCTTCAATCCAGAAAATCAGCCAAGGATTGACAACAGGGAAACTTGTTTTTTCCCCAGAACATATAAATTTATTTGTTGCCATCTTGGAAAAAAGTTTTCAATACTTTATTTCAATACACTTCATGGCAGTATTTCTACTCTTTCCTTAAGCAGCAAAAGTACTAACAAAGGAAAGTATGCTTTTAAGATATGTGGAAAGGGTGTTTCTTGCTAGCTGGGAACAGCGTTTCCCTTCTTTCTTTTTGGATGTTTGACATCAATGCATATATAAAGTGAAATTCAGAACTTCCTTTCTTCACACTTTGATATTTCTGATGCTATTAACTCCCGCAAAAGAAAATGCATCCCTAATTCAGTCCTGGTAGAAACAATGTCCAAGTGTTCATGTCTAGCATTTTTTAACAGCTGCTAACAATTTCATTCTGTTGTTGCACTAAAATTGGGAATTAGCATTTATGGCTGCTTGCTTGAAGTCAATGTCACACACCTGTGAGCTTACAAAGGCTGGAGGAGCAAGTCTTGTCATGCTCTGTATTCCTTGGTGATGCTCTACTCAACCTTTGAACCACAGTGCTGCACACCAGGCCAAGGGCACATGCAGTGAGTGTGAATGTGTTGCTAAGGCAGCGGTTTTGGCATGTTTTAAGCATTGCCTCACTGGTATCGGGTCCATCTTACCATCCTCTTATCTGTCCTAGCCAAAGCTTAGGATTTTGAAATCCTCTGCTGGGGCAGTTAAATTGCTTCCAGTACCTTAGGTGGGCTGGTCATTGTAGGTCAATGGGAAGGGGTCACCAGGGACTGCAATGCAGATTTCATCCAAAGACATAGAGGAAGGCCACACATTTATGGTACAATCAGAAGAGATTTGGGCTGGTGCCACCTGCCAGAAGTCTCTCCAGCAACGGTTCCCTATCTCCTCTCCTCTTGCTTCCTTGTCTCCTTGCCTTGTAACTCCCTCTTGCTCTAATTTCTCATTGTGCAATCCATCTGTTTATATAAGAAGATCCTGAGAACAAGGATCTGATAATTTTTAATAACTGAACACAGTTATGTACACTTTGCATATCAAAGGTATCTGATCCTTTCATCCTTTTTTCCCTTCCTAGAAGTGAAGGATCTCAGCAAAGAAATGAGGTGACTGTGGCATATGGTATTTTTTAGTGAAGAGGAGAAGGGAGAGCTCCCTTTCAGCGTATTTACAATCCCTTGCCTTAAAGAAATTAGGCCACATGGCATTGCAAAGAACTTCTAGTGCACTAATATATGCAATTACTAACAGTAATTTATATGGCTGTAGAACTACATGAAAAATATACATTCCTTGTACTGCATACTGATTAGGTTTCACAATGATTGCCTAGATTCTATGGTAATGATAGCTTTTGAAAGGCATGTACTGTAACAAGTAACTATTAAAATATTTATATATTCTGTAATTAAAATGAACAATATGAGTGCATTTTATATTCAAAGCATACTTAAAAGCAAGAGACCACTATACAGAATGGAATATACATCTTATCTCTAAACTGTGTAATTTGAAAAAAAAATAAGAGCTGATTGCTTGGGTATTACTTTTTTTGGTTACAGGGCCTTTTTATTTCTCCTCGAGTCTCATGATCACTTTCCACTTTGCAAATCTGAGCTTCTGCCTTTGTGCTTCAGAAAGCTGTATGCCGTAGATATGTTGTTGTCTCATTATTTGAACGACTCTGGAAATAATAGAGTTGTTGTGAAATACTTTGGATTTCTGACAGGCTTCTAGAGAACTTAGCTACAAATGTAAAGGCAAAATAAATTACCATTGTAGCCATGGGATATTTTTCATAAGTTACATCGTGAAGTGAGCAGACAGTTTTCTTGTCATTTTAAATACCTTCTTTCTGCCAATATATTGTGAAAATCTTTGAGAAACATAGTTCCTGAAAATGTGGACAGTTTATACTGCTTAGTTGAATAGAAGGACGTAGTCACCAAGAAAAACTTGGGCAGGCTGGAATTATCTGTACAAATTAATAGTGTATTTGAGAAAATTAAGATTTAAGGGTCTGGAGCAAAAGTCTTAATGAGGAGTATTGAAGGGAGCTGGGATTGTTTAGACTAGAGAAAATGGGAATCAGGGTGGACACTTTCTACAACTACCTGAAAGGAGGTTGTAGGGAGGTGGGTGTCAGTGTTTTCCCCCAAGTAACAAGTAACAGGATGAAAGGAAATGGATTCAATTAGCACCAGGGGACGTTTAGATTGGATATTATGAAAAATTTCTTCTGTGAAAGGATGGTCAAGCATTGGACCAGGCTGCACAGGAAAGTGGTGAAGCCACTGTCCTTGATAAACACATGGATGTGGTGCTTAGGGACATGGTTTAGTGGTGGACTTGACAGTGCTGTCATTGGACTTGATGATCTTAAAAGTCTTTTACAACCAAAATGATTCTATGAAAATACTTGCCCACGCGTACTTCTTCAGAGATTTCTTTGTTAAGATGTTTTCATGCCCTGGTACATCTTCTGTGCCTGCTAGTAGTTTGTTGGGTTTGCCAGAGCAGTCAGAGCTCAGGTAGTCTCCAAATGCATGGGAGAATCTGCATTTCTTGGAGACAAGAATAGGCCAACAGCCCCTTGCAGGAGTGTAGCTGACATCTGCAGGCTTCCCTGCACTGTGGTGTTGTCAAGGGTTGTTTAAACATCCAGACACATTCTCAGAGATGGAAGAAAGAATTCCAGGTTCACTTGGGTAAACAATTGTATCAGAAAGGTTTTAGGAGTAGGGAAGAGCTGGTAAGGGAGTAAGCAGCAAAGAATGTACCTTTTAGAGGTCTGAAGAGGCTTAGCAGCAGTTGCCCAGTTAGGCCTTGAAAAGACTATAAAAATAAATGTGATTAAGTAGAGAAAAATTTAAGTGGAGGCATTTTGGAATGAGGATACGAAACTATAAATAGTACATCCCCTTAAGCGAAGGGACCAGAGAATCTCAGAATTGTGAGAGAGCTGAAGCACGAAAATATGGTTCAATACCATGGGTTTCCTCATGAACCTGCTGAAGAGATATCATATGATCAGGCTGTAACAAAGGTGTTTGTATGGTCTGAGCTACTGCAGTAATTAGGACAATGGGACTTTAGGGATAATTTGAAAGGAAAAAAGTAGAACTGCGTGTATAAAGTTCATTGATAAAAAATTGAGAAGCACTGAGAATAGAGAAAAGGAATGTAATTTCTTCTAGAGAAAGTTGAAGAGCTTTGAGATCTGGAATAATAGAATAGGATGAAATGTGAAATATATCACCTGGAAGTATTATACATCTGAGGAGTGATAAGAAAATATGTGAGAGTTTGGGACCTTGTCTTTGGAGATCATAAAAAAGAAAAATCACTGTGAAGAAAAAGAATAACTGCTCATTCTTACCACAGCAAACAGAAGAAAAAATATGAAGGAAAGAGAAAGATTCATTAAGATATCAGTGGTGTCTAGAAGCTTTACCAAGTCTTAAATTTGTTGTGCAGTTAGAAATTTTGCACTTTGTTAGTGGGAGGGGAACCAGGGTGGCAGTGGTAGAAAAGCCAGGGGCCACCATTCCTACATGTAACTTGTCTGGTGCTGGTTTCATCATGTGGCATGTGAAAAGATACATCTTTCAGTTTGGAAATAAATGTTATAAATGCCAGCAAAACTCACTGATGGATTATTCTGTTAGATCTACTAATATTTAATAATGTTAAAGTCTCTTTCCATCAGGGAGTACCATACATTTTTAAGAAATACTAGAAAATAACTATGAATTTGGATAAATGAGAATTAACTCTTATCTTTTTTCCCGATGGGACTTTTCAGAAAAAGTAATTCTATTTTTTTGTCTTTCAGCCATGGAAGAGTTAATAGTTGAGCTGCGCCTGTTTCTTGAACTTCTGGACCATGAATATCTAACTTCCACTGTCAGGGAGAAGAAGGCAGTAATAACTAACATTCTCCTGAGGATACAGTCATCAAAAGGTCAGTGCTGGGGTGTGTTTTCTCGCTTGCAGAATGCACAGAATAAGTCTGTGCTCAGTGAAATAACTTTAAGAGCTGAAGACAATCCCTAAATTGAAGCAAGACAGAAAGACGGGGTGAAGCCAAAGTGTAATTTACCTGAATGTTTTCCTTTATGTCCAGCAGTAAAATATAGCAAAAGGCCCACTTAGAAGTATCTTGGGTGCACATGGGTGAATCCAGCCACGGAATTGTTTCCTAGGTAGAATGTTTTCATTTCTGCTGGCAGAGTGATTACTTCATTTTATTTGTGCCAGTAATGCTGTTTGTGAGTTTTGATGTCAGGGAGTGCTGGCCACAGCACCGTTTCATCTGTGTCAAATGACCCAAATCCATCAAAAGGCTCGATACTGAGGTGGAGTCTGGTGCATAGCTGATACAGGAGTGTCAAGCCAGAGATAGGAAATGGCTGTCACAATGTTTGGCTTGCATTTTGCAATTAGACTCACTTTCTCATTTTTTTCCTATCTAAAATGATTTTTATTGCACAATTGCTTGTCTCCATCAAGATTATGGAACTGAGTGCAGCATAAGTGATTCACTGTGTACAGGAACCTTTCCACAGAGCTTGTGTGAAGAACATTCCTCACTGTTTTTTCTAACAGTACTCTTATATTTACCTCACCTTTCTGTATGAAATGACCTCTGGGCTATAAGACCTCTGTCTCCACTACATTTGACAGAAATACTGCCAGTGTAAACCTCCAGTTTAGATTTTTGATAAATACCAGAGTTTGTTGAAGAAAAATGCCACATTGTGAGCAGCTGTATTTCTGATTTGTTTCTTCTCTGGTGCTAGAAAAATATGGTCTTGTTTGATGCAGTGTTTCCCCCCATTTACTAAAGAAATAGTTTTTGTCACGGGATTCAAGTCCAAGGAGATCAACTATAAAGTAATGATTGTCCTCTTTTCCATTTTGACATTCTTAAAGACCCACTGCTATTTCTACTTCATACTGAGAGATAGAGGCAGACACCAATTTCTCATATTGTGGAAGGAGTCTTCATGCTTCAAAAGCTCATCAAAATACACCAAACCAAACTCCCCAAAACCAAAATCTACAGGTGTGAACCTGCAATTTGATGTGTTTATAAACAGCTGTATTTTAGTGAGGTTTAAAATAACCTCAGCAATGCTGAGCTGACACTGCATGTTCTTCCTTCAATCTTTATGACTAGATTTATTAAAAAAAAAATCTGACTTTTTCAAGAAGTCAGGTGTCATTCTGTTGCCAGCTTTGAAAACACAGGGAAACGTTGTCATATTCTTTCTTTTGGGATTCTGGATGGTGCTCCAGGATGAAAAACCCTCCACCTCACAGCGCTGAGTATGTTTCTGGACTCTAGAGCTCAACTATTTGTGCTGTTAAATTGTGGAGTGATCCTTGCATTGGTTTGGCCTGAGCTGACTTGTCTCCTCCATCAGTTCCTAGGCATGATGTATGTGGGAGTTATCTCGGGTAAAGATTTGCTCCCTATAGACAGTTCAAAATCAGTTTGAGGGTGAGAGGTCTTAACTGTGTGAATATCAATTTCTCTGTGCCAGCACACCTTCTTAGGTGTGTTCAGTTTATGTCTCTACATGTGGTGACAGACAAAAAGACCCCAGAGCCATAGCTTTCCACTATTCAGCACCTACCAGTTAAGTTTTAAAGCCTATTGCAGGCTCTGTAACAAGATCCATTTCATTCAATTACAGGATCCATCAATCACCAAAATCCATACGAGATCCCTGTATTAAGTGGTAGGGCTTTGCTCAGTGCAGTTGTTACTGGAACATTTTACTCACCTCTAGTGCCTTCATTCAAGGAAATAAAATGTAGACATTTCAAAGGAAGGTTGTAAAAGTGATTAAAGGATCCAGAAATATGCCTTCAAATTATGCAAAATGGGGTGTCATAATTAATCTTTATGTAGAAAAGGAATGAATGAGAACAAGCTCCTAGACTTACACAACAGTAAATGCAATGACTGAATGTTTATTTCAAAATGGAAATAAAGCATGTTTTGAGCACTGAAGTTATGAACTAATGGAAGAACTTAGCAAGTTCTGCATGCCATTGCTGGCATCTTATCAAGATGGAATATTTTTCCAAAAGATATGCTCCAGTTTAAACTAGAATTGAGGAAACCCCATAGTTCAGTTAAATAAGAGATCATAGGACTATGCTTTATATGTCTATAAACACTAGTTTATGGAATTAAATAGAATAGAATTTAAGCCAGCATGTCCTCTAAAAAAGCATCCAGTTTCTCTCCCCAGGGTACTCATGTATTGCTTCTTCCTTTCTGCTAGCACAAACATTATTTGGGGTTTTTTTTTGCTGGTTTAGTCCTAACCAGTGTCACTTCCCTGGTCTGGTTCAACCGAAGGCCACACACATGCTTATGCTGGCTCAAAGAAAAGGTTGGTGCAGGGACAGGAACAAGGCAGGGAAGGAGAGGAACTGCCTCCTTGGGAGCTCTGCCATCATGTCCTGGCTTTGAGCATGTGTGAAACTACCCAGGGAGTCATGTACTTTACTGGAGCTGACCCTGCTGCTTTTTTAATCAGTTATAACATTCAGTACTCCCATCCCTTTGAAACTATTCATCTCTTCATTAAGATTAAAAGCAATAAAAGATGCATAAACCCACAGTACTCTGTAACTAAGACGAACTATCATTTGGAGCCTGTTTTTCAAATTGTTGTTTTACTCCACCCACACAACTCCACGAGAGCTCTTGGGTTGCTAGTACAGTTTAAGAGGCTTGAGGACTATGCTGAGTTCAAGCTCTTTAGTTGCATTTGCAAAAATTAACAGGGTGAATCCAAAAGAACTTTTTGATTGCTGTAGAAAACCATGTAAGATCAATGGGGAATGGTAATGAAGGATCTGGGGAACTGGGAACTGGCTGGCTTCTTTAGAACATCTGTAAATGAAAAGTTATGTTTTTCTTTGTAAAGGTGTGGAAATTATTGTGATGGGCTGGTTGAGTTTTAGTAAAACACTTCAAACTGAGTGAGTTCTTACTTGGGGAATTCTTTAGAAATCTTCTACCTTGTTTTGTTCCATCTCCCCCAAATGCACACTGTTTTCTTCAACTAATATCTATCAAGCAGAGAGAACTGGGCCAGGCAGATGTATTCTTCAGGTCATAGCTGCCTGGCCTCAACCTGCCCTGCATCCAAACCAGTGGTTACTCTGAAGAGCTGGCAAAACTATAAACCTTATTTTTCTTCCTGAGCCTTGGCATGCCCAATGGATTGTAGGTGAAAAAACACTTGGCATTTCCTTCTAAAACTCAGACTTTCTTCTAAAAAACAAAAACACAAAGAGTTTATTTTGGAGTAAGAACTGTTGCTGGATTTAGTCATTTAATATGACTGTCAACATTGCCTGTTTTCCTTAAAGGGACCTGATGTCCTAAACCTGTAGTACTCCTTCTGCAGTGTAAGTTGGTAGAAGGAATTAAATGTTAGAGCAGGTTCTTGCTTAAAACACACATAGATGAAAACTGGGGGAAAATAGTTTCACAGAGTCAATATATTCACTTGGAATAGTTTGGGTTTTTTTCAGTAAAAAACTTTACATATGACTTCTGGTTGTTATGGAAACCATGGGAGACTTGAATATGGATAGCAGTCATGATATGGACTCATCCTATGTAAAGAGCAACGAGTGAAATTTATACTGGAAGAAAAAGAAAAAAAGGAATGTTTCCCAAGATTAATCACTCTCTTGATTTGTAGGAAGAAAGAAGAATCTGTAATCTTTAGAGG
Source organism: Aphelocoma coerulescens (assembly GCF_041296385.1). Classification (NCBI taxonomy): domain Eukaryota; kingdom Metazoa; phylum Chordata; class Aves; order Passeriformes; family Corvidae; genus Aphelocoma; species Aphelocoma coerulescens. The sequence goes on along the minus strand of NC_091017.1, from coordinate 68,463,191 downwards.
TAATTTAATTTATCAGTGTTGTTTTTCAACCCATGACTTCACAGCAAGTGGGATTGGGATATTAGGACAAGAAATGTTTCATCAATTACATCCTTGAGAATTATATGATTTTGACCAAAAGGCATCCATTTGACTATATAAATACATACTTTAAAAATGCAACTAAACACTAGGAACTAAATTCAGTGTAGGGTTAAGCAGGGTACAGTCCATGGACTGAATTTTTGCCAGAACATTGAGGAGATGCACCCTAATCTTCCTTTGATATTTAGAAAAATAAACAATATCCTGTTTCTATGAAGTGAATTCAACTGTGATTTAAATTATTGTGCCAAAAACACAGAATGAGCTGTCCATTCCTCTTTTGTCCTGTGAGAGACATGCAACAATGACACAAAGGACCCTCAAAGCAGCTTTTACATTCAGATACTTTTTCTTTTTCAAATTCACCTGGAAAACGAGGGGGTTATTAAAATAAAAAATTCATAAGAAGGAAATGGTGGGAAAATATGCTCAGTGTGCAGTTCTGTTTAATGGTGAATTGGTTAGGGCAGTGTCTCTCAGCAGTGCTCCAGGCTGGGGTGGCACAGCATCCTGCATCCAGTGGGACTTGGGCAGACTCACACCGCAGCTCCATGATCAGAGATGGTGGTGGTAACAGGGGGCCCACGGAATGTGGGCACTGTGGTCTTGGCCTAAGAGCTGTCACCATCACTACCAGGAGAGCAGGCAGGTGGGGGCTCTTCTTCTACCCTCTTCACATTCTTTTGTCATGAAAGATGGTTTGGGGCTTGTTTCTGCGTGATAGCCTTGCCCAAACAAAATGTGCCATGGGAGCAGCTGTTGTTCATCTCCATTGAAAAAAGATAGCTGATCATGTACTGCCCACAGGGTGACTGTGTTTTATTCACTGTATGCTGCCACTGGGATGTTTTTAACTGTGGTATATTCACCCAATAAATGTTTTTATCTATATGGCAGGCACCTGGCAGAGTGTTTGAATGTTGTTTAAGTCTTTCAGTTTGAGATGGATGGGCAGTTCAGAATGATTTCCTGTAATTTTTTTCAATGTCTGGTATTTGTTGATCCAAACAGCATATATGTCATTATCATATAGAGTAAGTATGTGTTTGTTCTGCTTGATTAAATTCCTGAATTCCCAGCATTCTTCCAGGCCTGCCTCAGTAACTGCACTTGGGAGGTGGGCTGTGATCAGAACTGCATGCCAGATTTCAGTGTGTGACAGTCAGACATGGGATCCACCTGTGGAAAAAATATCTCATTTGCATCCACCAGGGTATTAAGTGATGTTTGTTGCTCTTCCACAGGTTTAGAAATAAAAGAACATGTCCAGAAGCAAGAAGTTGCCAACAGTTTGCCGGCGCCTCCTCAAATGCCTCTGCCAGAAATACCTCAGCAGTGGCTGGTGAGTGTTATATTTAATTATATAAATATATACAAGAGAGAATGTATTTGTGGTAAGTCCTAGCAGAAATGGTTACATGGGAAAAGAGCCTGCAGGTCCAGGGAAGTATTTATTCCTCTCACCCCTGCTTTGGTTGAGGGAATTCGGTTCAGTCTGCAGGAGGGATGTCAAAAAATTCCGTGTGGTAAAATAAGTCTGGGAATAGGTCACTGCAAAGGCTGTGGAATGGTAATCCTTGGATATTTTCAAAATTCACATGACAAAAGTCTGAGCAGCATAGCCTTAATTTCAAAGTTTGGCCTGTCCTATATTGGAGGTTGGCCTGGCCAAGCCCACAGGTCTCAGACAGTTTCTAACACTTTTATTGGTAACATTTCCTGGAGCAAGCCTCATGAGAAGTCTCCTTTTGATAGCTGAGAAATGAAGGGGCAGTGTTTTAAAATGAAGGAAGAATACTTTCTTTTTTTGAATAAAGTCTTTAGTGGCTTTCCTGCTCGGTCTCTGGATAGGAAATTCCCTTCAGATCAAGTAGATGCACTGATTCTTAGAGGTGTTTATAGCAAAGATACTCATTGAGGTCTGTAATTCAGTCCTCCAGTTGGGAGCAGCTGTCTTGTTACAGAAAAAACTGTAAACAAGTTTCAATGCTTCTCTCTTACTGACTTTACAGTAGATATGAGGAAGAAAACATTTTCAACATTTTTTTTAGAGAAGCATAAGCATATCATGGTTTAGCCTGTTGAAAGTTGAGCTGATACTGATAAAGTATCCATCTCTTTCTCTTTATTCTTGTGTGAAAAATTTTGTGCACAATGATAAGGGCAATCCATGGAGACCCACATTCATTGAATCAGGAAGAACAGATTCTTACAGGGCCAGAATAACTGGATGGCTGATGTTCTGCCTCATTTTAGTGTCCTATTTTGTTTTCACATTTGTCCCTGGTCCTAAGAGGTATATAAGCCAGTAGCATCTTATGAATATAAGAGCAAATCTATCAGTAATTTGTCAGCTCGAACTCCTGGCCAGCCTTTTGTAAAATGCTATGTACTGCAGAAAAAAGTAAAAAAACCACTACAAACATGTATTGTATGGAATACCTTAATCTTAGTTTCTCCCTAAGCAATGCCAGCTTTAAGTTTGTGACTGTAAATTAATTATGCATATGTTTACTGGATGCAAAAGTAGTCTTATTAATATGCAGTGTAACTTAGAGAATCCATTTCATGGTTAACAGTGCCAGAAACTGATTATTTTTCTTTAATTCAAAATACATACAGCATAAATTACAAGGGAAAGGGTTCAGGACAGGCAGGAATTATGCAAAGTGCACATGCCTTTGAAATGTAGACAGGTACCACCTTCATAAACTGAAACCAACTGAGATCCTCATTCTTTCATATTTGTGTACGTTCAGTTTGGCTCTGAAGGTTCAAGTTGTTTTTCTTAGTAAGATCCATCTCCTTTTCCTTTCTCATACACTAATGTGTAAATTCCCCTAAAGTTGGTACAGCTGCAGCAAGTGAAATGGTGTGAAGTATGAACTGGGTCCAGGAGGTCAACACTGGTTTTTGCCGTAGTTCATTTTGGATTTTTTAGTAACAAAAATATTTCTCTGAGATACTGTGGGAATTACTGTGGAAGTTGACACAGAGCTGGCTGGTCTGCAGTGTGGTGTTCCCATGTTGAGCCTGGCAAAGTGGAGTTTGAACATGGTCCTCCCTTGTGATCTGCCTGTAGCACTGAGGATGTTTTCACCTCAGCAAATTCATCAAGTTTTTCCATAGTGTTAGAAGCTGATTTTTGCCCGTTTTTCTGCAATTCTGTTGTTGCTGTCAGGCAGTGGTGGATTTCACCTCCCTTTCTGGTGTTGCTGCCACGATGAGATGAGCCAGGAGATGTCCCAAGCCTCTCATTGTTTTGCAGCATCCAAATACAGGTTACAAGTGGTGATATTTAAGATGGTAGCACATTGTGATTTGTGAGAAAGATGGCAGACTGCTGCTGACCTGCAAAAGACCAGGTGGAATCAGAAGGGAAAGACAAAACCATCAGCTTTTTGTCCTTTGAAGGCAAGCTCAAACCCCATTCTGACTCTGTGAATTCTTCTCCTGAAGTCACATTGAATTCATTATAGGAATTGATCCTTAACTGTTTTTTGGAAACCTTTCTCTATTGGATGTCTCTTTGTTAAACCCTCATTATTGTTCGATATATTCAGAGACCATCATGTTATCTTTCTTTTCATCACAGGACATTAGTGACAGTGGCCAAGATCTAATTCTCCCTTCCATTGCTGCTCCTGCATGGTGAATTTCAAGACACCTTGAATCAATAGAGTCCTAAAAATTTGTAGCTGATGCCAATCTCTATGAAAACTGTATATATCTGCACTGACACAAATACTGAGCTACCTTTCCTAGCCATTTTTCCTAGACTGTCTTAAAAGCTGAGTGGAAAAAATTTCCTGGGCCCACCAGAGGCTGGGATATCCTGCTCCAGATTGCCCTTCTTCACATGGCAAGTTGGAAGTCGTTCTGTATGGCACTACTTTTTGGCAGCTATTCAGGACAGAAAGCTTTTTCCACTTGCTAAGTAACATTTTGTGATGGTCTTAGCCTCCAATGAAAACACAGTGTGCTAATGGAGCATAGGAATTTACTGGAAGTGGGAATCAATAACTTCAAATAAACTATACACCGGTTTAAATCTCTGGGTTTAGTCCATCAGTTATTGAAAGTGATGAAAATTAAAGGTTCATTCACACCACTGTTTCTCTTTATGTCACTCAAGGATTTCTGCATTCAAAAATGTTTAGTCTGAATTGGTGTTTAAGCTTCAACTTATGTAAAGATGTGTGGGTGGGAAGGAATTAAATACTCCTTAAAGTAGTGCCAGGAGCCAGAATTATGTGTGGGCAGGTGCTGTGCAAGGTTTCCTTTGTAAATCTGTAAATAGACCTGCATATTTGCTCAGGTCGAATCTTGTATCAGTTTTGTTTTTCATCAGCCCACGAACAAAGAGTATAAAATTCATTTTATTAAGAGACATACTGTTAATAGTGTCAAGGAAGTCTTCAGTTATTAAAACATATTAGAGCCTTGAGAGTTTTCCTAGACTCAGTGGACTTTGAATCAGGTCTTAAAATTGAGGGACAAAGTTGGGCCTTTAGGTATACTTGAATCAAGAAAATCACTAAGCACACAGTCTCTTAGCAGTTCTCTTTTGTATACATTTCCTTGGCTACATCTGGTCTAGCAGACTTTCTGTCAAGCATAGAAAGCCCAAATCCCCTCTTGCTTTAGCAAGCAGCTCTTTGAGGTGGCTGGCAAAGTAAATGCTGCAGATAAAGGATGTGAAGCCTAAGGGCAATGCTGAGTCCCTTTACAAAGCTGACACAACACTTGTCTGGGTGCATTACTATGAGGTTGCTGGCAGGGATACCGTGCCAGCAGCTCTGAAGCTTTGTTTGGGTCAGCAGCAGAGCTAGAGATCACTGTGTTTGAAAAGAGTCCTGTCTGTTCTCCCCTCCTGGACCTGCTTACTGCTGGGGCTTGTCTTCAGCCTGCCTCATCCACCTCTACATCAGCAGCTACTTTTATGGCTTTCCCCTGCTCTTGACAGGCACAAAGCAGTGCTAGATGATGGGTTTGGAGGAATAACAGAGCTCTGAGAATGCTTCAAAGTGCTGCCAGGGGTTTAACACCTGGGATCCCGTTGTTGCACTATCACCAAGTTGCCTTGAAGTACATTTTCCACTGAAGCAGTAGGATAATATCTGGTGTGTCCTGCTGCTCCGATATGCCTGAGGGATTACTGGCATAAACTATCCACAGCATGACAGTGACAGAATACTTCTAGCTTCCAAGCATTTGGTTGTCATATTACATCTGACAGTTGGTGATTTCATTGCACTGTGCTGTCCAACAAAATCAAACACAAACAGCACACTTAGCTATTCTGCATGATTTTCACAGTAAAATCGAGTGTATGTTTTGTTTTTCTTGGAATATTGACAATTTAATAATTATTTAATTGCAACAAATGTTGATCAGAATTCCAGAACCCTGCAGATATGAATCAAAAGGATGGGTCATCTTCCTCCAATCCCTTCCTGCACAATACAGTCTCTGTAGGAGTGCTTCATATAAATGGGTTTCCTACTGTGGAGAAATGATTTGACCACCTCTCTTTATCTGGCTGCCTGTCAGGTAAACTCTTAGATATTTATTAGAAAATGTTGAAAGGAGACAGTGTCCTTGGAGAAGAAGAAGAAAAATCACCTGGAAATCAAAAGGATACTTGAGGTGATATATCACCAATCATTCTTTTCACAGCAACCAAAAAAGTGCCAGCTTTAGATCGTTCTCTAAAGTGTACAATGAGAAAAGTACCATAACAAAAGCAAGGGGTCCATGTGCCAGGTGGGTAATTGGGAATCTCTGTTTCATCTACCTTTTTCTTCTAACACTGAAAAGCAGTTTTTATTCTCTATTCCTCTTTAAAGATGATCTTAAGACAGTATTAATTTTCAAGTTGTTTTCTTAAAGAAGTTTCAAAAGCCACAAAAATGAATTCAACAAATATTCATTTGTTTCGTTCAGAGCTGGCTATACCTTCATCTTGAACAGGTCTGCACAAGTTCTTACATAATGAAGGAACAAGTAAAGAGACCTTTTTGATTTATCAGTGCAGTTACTCTTATTGCAGGCAATGATAAAATATTAACCCTTTCAGAAACCTACCAAAATCTATTTACTAGCATTTAGGTTTGTTTAGCCCACTATTTCAATTTGAAAGTAGTTCCACCATCCCAGTGTTCATTGCCAGTCTTTGTCATTGTGTTTAAGTAGGTTATTTTCCCCTCACCATGGTACCTGTGCTTCAGATATCCTTTGTAATCCCGATCATATTCCTCTCAGGTTTCATTTCATTCTGCTGTGTATAAGAAAGGCTCTATCAGTTTCCTTTTGAGCTATGGGTTACTGCTAATGAACAATATCAGTATCTCTCCTGAGCATCTGCTGTAAGGATCATGTACTTTGATCATAAGTGACCAGAACAGCAGTCTTCTGGACATAGAATCAGAATCATTTAGGTTGGAAAAGACCCTTAAGATCATTGAGTCCAACTGTTTGCCTAAAGATACCACGAAGCTGTGCCCCCAGGTGCCACATCTACATGTCTCTATATAGCTCCAGTGGTGGTGACTTCACCACTTCCCTGGGTAGCCTCTTTCAGTGCTTGACAACCCTTCTGGTTAATACACTTCTCCTAATATCTAAACCTCCCCTGGCATGACTTGAGACTGTTACATTTGTCCTGTTGCTTGTTAATTGGGAGAAGAGACTGACCCCACCTGGCTGCAACCTGCTTTCAGGTGAGCAATAGTGTCCCTCCTGAGACTCCTTTTCTCCAGGCTAAACATCCCCAGCTCCCTCAGCCTCCCTTTATAAGACTTGCACTCCAGACCCTTTCCAGACCCAGCTCTGTTGCCCTTCTCTGGACTCACTTCAGCACTTCAGTGTCTTTCTGGGTGTGGGGGACCCAAAACTGGACAAAGTATTTGAGGTGTGACCTCACCAGTGCTGAGTACAGGGGTACAATCACTGCCCTGGTCCTGTTGGCCACACCACTGCTGATCCAGGCCAGTGCCATTGGCCTTCTTGGCCACCTGGGCACAGGTTAATTCCTGTGATTGTGGAATAGTTTTGCCCATAATATGTGATTGAATAAGGAATAAGGATAAAGAAATGTATACCACCTCTTTTTTGTGTTAGCCATGTCTTGCAGGACACTAGTTGTCATTCCTGTTTTCCATGGCTGAGGTTGGTGAATTATTGTTGATGATTTATTTCACATTTAAAAATGGTACCACAGAAAAGTTTTAGTGAAAGCAATTACCTTCTCAATTAATTTATAGTATCGCTTTATAGCAATACACATCATCATATTTCAAAACTTTCCTCATGTCTAAGCTGCCAGAATGAGCTGTTCTCAGCTGCCTTTAACTGGAATTTACACTTAAACTGAATGAGTTAGAGTAGAACTGAACTTCTTTACCAAATTCTTTTTATGATCATTGTGAAGCTGTTTGCCCTTTTGTCTTTTTTTAACTAGATACTGGTACTAGAAAATTATTAAATTACTAATGCCACAGATTTTATAGGATATTGTCCCACCATTTTTCTTAGCATGCTCACACTCCTGACCTCAGGTTTTTAATTTCTTGTTTCTGTGCTATACCTGTCCATAGAGCACCCTCCCTGTGTTGATAGTTAGTGACCAGATTTTTTGCTTTTATGATCATGCTCATTAATGTTCTGTGCACAAATACATGGAGAAGGAATTAGGCTAGTAAGTACCAAGTCTCCTCTTGTTTTAATTTGATGCAGTGCTCAGGCCCTTAGACAATATTGTTCCAGTAGAAATGGCGTTGCCTACACCTCTCTCACTGTACTGTCATGTCCTCACTGCCATGTCACATATTTGGATGAGTTTATTAACTCCTGTAAGAGAAAGGTGATTTTGTTTTTGCTGGGGAATACAGACACTTCTTTGAGCACAGTCACAGTAAACAACTCTGACTGAGAGCCCCATGCTGCTTAAAATTCAGATTAATCTTTCTCATGTAATATGTATGAAAGTGTTCCCTAGCATTAATTAAAGCCCATTTCATTTCTTGGTACACACAGACCCTTTGCTTGACATGACTCAGGTCTATTGTTTTGTTTGAGTGATGCTTCCAACTGGCTATGTAATAATCTTTTATTATAAATTCTGAATGATACAGAAATGCCTTGTTTTTTTTCTGGCTCATTCTCTTTCACTTTTAATTATTTTGTTAGATCTTCTGTTCCTTCCACTGAGTCTGGAGTTTATTTTCACTCCAGTCTTCCACAGAGTTTGGGTGTAACTCCTTCCAGCTACCTGTCCTTTCAGTGGTGCATTCCATGCTCCAGTCTTTTTGGTTTTATTTAATATCTCAAATGTAATTACATACAGTAGAAAGAACTGAGACCATTTATGTCTGGACACAGACTGACAGTGCCATCAGAGATGCAAGAACCAACTGCATTTTCTACTTGGTCAATATACTATGTTGTTCTGTTACTGTTTCTATCTGGCCCTCTTCATTGCCATCTTTGCCTTCCTGTTTCTTAGGTAAAGGGGTTGTTCAGGTATATGAGCAGATGTGTTGTGTCTTGTGAAAAAGTAACTCAGCTCCTGGTGAGGTTCCTGTGTAAATGCTCTCCAGACAATCTTCATATCAAACTGTGGAGCCATAGGATGCCCTGATTCATTCTTTAATGCAAGCGTGTTCAGATCTCTTTCCCATCATTAGGCTGTGCTTTCTGAGGCTGTGATCTGTTTGTAGTCACTGTACATACTAATCACTTTTCCAGTGATACCTTTAATTAGGCATTCACCCCTGAGTCAGCAGACACGCTCGCAGACTGCGTCAGATGTTCCTCCACTCCCTGGAGAGCAGTGTGCCAAGTGTGTGCCTTCTGTTCTTAACCTTAAACCTGCTCAAGTCCCTGTTCAGGATCACCCCCTAAGAAAAAGCTCCATTTGTGCTTACACTCATCCTCCCTCCACCTGGTAATCACTTCCACTACTTTCCCCCTTGCCCTCATCTGTTAGCACTGCAGGAGCCAGTGGGTGACCAGTTCTGCTATTCATGAGATTCATATTGCTGGGCCTCCCATCATGTCAAACTCTGGTTGTTCATTCCTCAGGGAATTCCTTTTGATTTTTTCCTGGCAGCACTGGCACGGTAGAGGTGTGTGCTGTAATTGCATGTACACTCAGAGACAGTCAGGTGGGACTACACCAGCCAATCATGTGGCCCTGTTACCTTCCTTCTGGTGGGACTGACAGGTATGCTCCATTCCAAAAAGTTGAGCTCTGTGGCTGTCTGGATGGTTTTGCTGTCTTTTGCACTCAGAAGCTGGGAAGATAAGTTGTTAGACTTCCTTCACATTATTTGGCTCCTGGTTTTGTGGGCTCTAGCTGACAAGCTCAGAAATAATAACCTTAGAATATGAAGCTGAGGTCAAATGAAGACTATTTCTCAGCTTCTCCTTGTGTACACTCAGGATAATATAGCACAGCTCAATATGGTCTTAGTATCCCACAAAGTCAGCACTTTTGTCCTGAATAAATTCAAGATCCATCCAGGTTCTCAGCTGCTGGCAATAAATAGTGATTTCTCTTTAGCACAATTTTGAATTTATTTAAGGATTGTCATACCAAGTGGCAAGTACTAATGCCCAGTTTCCAACCCTTACAGTGTTACAAAAAAAGCCTGATTGAAATATATGCTCAGTAATTTTGTGAATTGTATTTTACTCAGTTTGTGGTTTCATCTTGCTTTTGGGACATCCATTTTTTCACATGTGGAGTTAGGGATCACAAATATGTGTGTACTCTTCCCCTTCCAGGCTGAAGATGCAGTGGGGTTGAGCAGAGGTCTGGTCTAAGCTTGCTCCAGAGCAAATGACGTGCCCGTGTCAAAGTTTCTTCTTGACAGCCCCCATTTGCCTGCTGGCTCCCAAAAAGCTTTCTTAGACATCACCAGTGTGTGACCACTTTTCCATTTTCGTGTTGCTGCCTTCAGCATTGAGGGGTTATGTATCAGCCATCTCCACAGTCCAGCTGGATCCAAACTGGTGGTCGATCTAATAACACATGTGAATGTGGCACTTGAGTTGCTGGCAGCCTTTGCCTGCAGCACAGGTTACGGATAGGCTCTGCTAAACTCACTGCTTTGCACTGGAAATCTCCACACCCTAAATCATTGCATAAAGGAAGGTATTTCTTTCTCTTTCCTACAGAGTGGGAAGTTCATTGGGATATAAAGTGATTTTACATCCTCCGGCCTCTATACATTGGCATTTATTTTTCTTTGTCTTTCAGACTGCTTTCCATATTTTCACCAGGTTATCAGATAGACTATCCCTAAAATAAAAGTTACTGTCTATCTTGCTCAGTACCCTTGACAGAAGGGGAGAAATAAAGTAGTGTATCTCTTAGGATAAAGGAAGAAAGAGTTTATTAGTGGTCTGTAGAATACAGATGGGCAGGTGGTGGGGAAGACCTTAAAATACCATTAAATTAATGTGTCCATATAAATCTGTTTCAGTAGGGTAATGAATGTTACAATTTTGTTTCTTTCTTTCAACAATCCATTCTGTAAGTTGGAATTGGCACATGCACAATCCAGTTTCTAATTCATCAGAGATCTCAACTCTGTAGTGTAATGATCACTTCATCTGCTTCTTGGTTTCAATTAAAGCATCTCTCGGTTGGTCTCAAACCCAGGACTTGACAAACATCATCAGTACTGTTTCATTATTACTGTTATTATTCTGGACAACAACATAATACTCATCTTTGTCCCTTTCCCTCCAAGGAGATAAAAGTAATGTCCATTTATTTTCCCAGTTCTTATTTCTGTGGCTGAGAGAGGTGGTTTATCTTGAGAGGCAGCATTCTTTCTCTAGGTTTCTTCTCTGCTGCCTGCCATTAAAAAGAAAAAAAAAAAAAAAAAAAGTAGAAATTCATGCTAATGCCTTCCTTGCAGGTTGCCAGGTCTCTCATCCTGATACCACTTAAGTGACACATGTTCTAGTGTTTTTTAAGATTTAATCCTTTTACAGAATATGTGAATAGTTTTGTGGGTTTTATGGCCTTTTTATTTTTTTAAGTAAATTATTGAAAAGTTATTGAATAAAGACTTAGATCATAATTCATAACTTCATCAAAATTCTTCCACTAAAAATGCCGAGTGGAAAGAATTAAACAATACAACTAGCAATAATAAAAACTTTAAAGCACTATAAATATTAGTAACTAATACCAGAATGCACACGTGTACGTTTTATGTATCTTGGTGCTCAAACTTGTGTACTCTGTAGCTCCCAAAAGATGTAGCTGTTTATTGTACAGATCTGAGTGAGGCATTTTTATTTTTTTTTAACCAGTCAGGGTTTTTTGATATTAAAACAGCCCTGCTTTTATCAGAAAGTACTTAATGTTGGATGTTTCTGTTTCTCCCTTCTTAAAAAAAGAAAAATCTTTTTTATAATTGTTTTCAACTTTGTTATGGCAAGCACTGCAAAATGCATTGCAGAGAGGAGGGCCCAGTTAATTCAGCAATGGATTCCATCTGTGTTGATGTTGGCTGCACAGCCCAGCCCGCCCCAGCTGTATGAAGTAACTGGTGCTCCAGCAGGGTCGAATTCAGACAAGCACCATTTGTGTTTCATTTCCTTTTTTCTTTCATTCTGAATAACATTTTGTCTAAAAACAAGGATTTTTTTTCCCCCCTGATCTTTATTGGAACCTCTCATTTGTTCCTGGATAAAATACAGCTTTGAAACCTTGGTGCTGTGTCGAGTCAAAATTGGAATGACTCAGGGCAGGTATTTCCTGGGTGAATGAGGTTTAATACTGATAGGAATTTCATATCTTGTATGTACACCTGATGGGGAAAAGGTTTAAGGCTAGACTGAGAAATTAATTTGTCTAATGAGAAAGGTGGTATGAATTTATAATGCTCCAGGAGCAAACTGTGACACCAACTCACAAGAACAAGGTTCTACCCACTTGCGTGAAGGGAGAAAATGAACTCTTTGGAGGCAGTTCCCCCTCCTTGTGTCTAGCACTTCAGGCCACACAGAGGTGATATGTGTAGAGCAATTCATAACTGCTGTCAATTTTCCAACAGTAATGAACATGTAATAATTTTTAATGTCCTGTATGCCTGTTGTGCAGCAGCAGCTAACCTTGAAAGACTCATTTATTTTGTCATGATGTGCAGGTTGTCAATTTGATTTTTTTCAGCAAAATTACATGGTCACTACACTAAAAGTCATATTTTTTCTTTATTTTGCTTCTTTGACAGATAATTTCTCTAGCAAAGCTGGTCTGTGAGGAAATCTCATTTAGTTCACATTGTAGGTAACAGTAATTGCCAACTGTAATTTGTAATTGATTGTGACATAACAAGTTGGCTGTATCATTTGATATAGAAGTAGTATTAGTGTAAATTTCAATCTGACCAGGAATTTCTGTGTTCAGTCATGAATCAGTTCATTGTTCATGAAAAAGTTTCTGATTTTACTTGGTATGCAAAGGTAAGTCCATGCTGGATGAGCTGAAGGGCAGGGTTAGTCACTAGCTCCTTGCCTTCCTGCACACTGGGAATACACAAGCACTGACCTGCAAGGTGGAATAACCTACCTGATATGAATTTAACTACAGAGCACACTAAGGGTGGGACTTGTCTTAGCGATGGTGTTAAGAATTAGGTGTGTGGCGTAGGTGTGTAATCAGCAATGAGATTTGGAGATGTCTACCTTTGAAATATTCAAAGATGAATCCAGCCCTGAAAGTACCCACAGAAGTAATTTCAGTACAGTTAATGGCACATGTTATTAAAGCTCAGGTTCCTCCCAGGTAACTTCAGGTCTGTAGCAAAAGAGGAGCATAGTCCCTGTGGCCTCATCTGTGTGATGTGGAAGAAGGCTCTGCTAGACTGGTCAGCCCACCTGAGGTACACTCCAAAAGTGTCTGTATCTAACCAGCTTCTCACTTCAGTATTGCTGTTCTTTCCCTTAGTCTAGACTGGATTAGTCCAGTGCAGACAAACACCGTTGCATCTCTGTCATTACATGAAAAGAGAAAAAAAAAAAGAGAAAGATGTATTGAAAAAGTGTTGCTGCAGAAATGAGACTCTGCTTGCAAGTTAAATTTTTGTAATCATGCAATAAACCATTGGTGCTGAAAAAAGGCTCCAGTATTTTCTCTAACACATAAATATGAAACTAAAAATCTGTGGTAAATATGAATGGGTTCTGTAAAATACAGTTGCTTTGGTACTTGTTAAGGAAATAGAACAGTAAAGTCATATGGAAGAAGTCACAGAGTACTAAATTTACTTTGTTACTGTATCAACATACCAGCAGTTGGTCAGTTTTAAATTTAAAACAGGTTTATATTTCGAAAAGAAGCATTTTAGAATTTGACCTGTTATTGGACATATTTATTTTATCATGTAATAATTTCTTGATGTTTCAATCTTTTCCTTGTTTGTAGCTCAGTTTTGACTATGTAGCAATAGCATTTTAGACATTTATTTATATATATATATATAATTGATTTGCCATTGAAAAAACACTTACTATGAAAATATTGTTAAATTTTCTGTTCTTAGTCTCTGCCAGCCCAGGCTATTTAACTTTTGTAAACTATCCAACCAAACTTTTGTTTGCTGCTGTAATGTGAATTATTTTAAGTGTAAAATACTAATAAATAAGCCTTAACACTGTAAAGTGGTCTGTGGATAGAAATCTCTTTCCTACATAGACCCATTAGATTTCCAGTTCCTAAATAAAGAACTGTATCTTTTCAGCATTTTTACCACTTAATATTGTTATAGAGAAAAATTCTTCTAATGTAGCTCCTTAGCAATGCCATCCTTAGCAATGCCAAGTAGGATTCTACAGTGTTTATTATCTCCAAAGGACTAAGTTGCAGGACATACAAGAAGGTTCTGTTTCCTTACCATGAGTAGAGGTACAGGTCTGGATGATAATGATGCATTTAAAAATGTATCAGCATGTTACAAACATAGTTAAGTAACTTTATTGTTTCAAGTCTCAACCTGGACTTATTATTGTTTAATTACAACAACATATGAGGAGCTTGAGAATTAGGTTTGCTTCTCATCTAGAAGATGCTACCTTGCAGAACATCTAATTTAGCCCTCCAGAGCCTTGCCTTTAGAGACAGTTAACATAAGAAATAGCCACAAGAGCAGGGTTTATGAAGCTGGTTGCATTGGCACTGGTCATGAGGAGATGTTCTGCCCATGTTTAATTTAACATCTTGTTGGTCTGTAATCACTTTTTCTTTTTTTGTTCATTTAGCCACCAGATAATGGGCCTCCACCACTGCCAACATCTTCCCTTCCTGAAGGCTATTATGAGGAGGCAGTGCCACTCAGTCCTGGGAAGGCTCCTGAGTACATCACTTCCAGTGAGTAAGATATTTCCAGAGCAGTTTCTGAGCAATTGGTAATTCCAGTGTCCTTTGACTTTTTTAGTATTTGAGAACTCCATCTCTATTGGTGCTGTGGTGATGTGTCATAAGTGTTGCTTTGACTGTTTGGGGCCAGTTCTGGTTATCCTTGCTGGCCATTCATTGGTTTGGTTTGCAGAACTGTTTTGGTGTGCTCAAACCTGGCTCCTTTTAGACAAAAAAAACCTGGAGCTCAGGTGCAGTGCACGTAAACAGATTTCAGCAGCTATTGGAGACAGAGGGTCCAAATTAGCCATTAAGCTTTTGGACTGCTTTGAAACACAAAAGATGGGGGCATTGGACCAGGAGTCCAGAGTTAAATATTGTCCAGAGTAAACCCCTCTAAACTGATCATACTGTGAATGTAGAGGTCTCAGAAACTGGTACTGATCTGCACATCTACCTGCTGTGCCTCTATTGCACTGAATTGCTTGCTGAAATAGACAAATAAAAAGAAAAAAGGAATTATTAGGAAGATGTGATTTGCAGCATTTCTGATGACACACTGTGGAAAGGGATGAATTGGTCCCAGCATCTCCCACAAGCCAAATGTGGTGCACATTGCAGTACATTTGTGACTCGTTCAGGGCAGCAGGCAGAGGGCTGCTGCCAGCTGTTCACCAGAACATTGCTCTGCAACACCCAAATGCACTTTTTCACATCCAAATACTTACCCCAAGACTTGTGCACTTCAGTGGAGCTGTGCTGAGAGCACCCTGACGAAATACTGAAATGGCTGCTGTGACCTTTACACAGGGTCAGTCAACAGCATGTTATGTACCATCTTTTTGCTGCTTTTTTATTGGCTGGGGTAATTTATTATTTGTGTAGGGCTGATTTATCACTAATCATTATTTTCTATGATCCGAAGATTAAAGGCATATCTTCTCATATTTTATAACCATTTTAATTATTTAAAACTATCCCTCTGTTCTTAAAACATGAATAGGAGTCACCTTAAAACTAGAATACTATTCATCTGTTCACTGAACAAACTGATGTTATCTAGCAGCTTTTAATTAACCCAAGAAATTCAAGGTAATAAAGGGTTTCATGTACTGGAAAGCAAATGAAAGAACATAAGAACTTAGAAGAGCATCAGGATCACTCTTCTCTCCATTTTCTCCCTTGAAATGCTGCAGGGTGGTCCTGCTACACTTTGTAACCCAGTGACCTTCTGATTTGGATTTTGTCATTAAACAAAAGCCATGCTCAGGCAGTATTAATAGTGCAATTATTAATAGCACTGCTAAAGGATCGCCTAGGGAAAAACAGGACAAAGTATGGAGCTGATTTCTTATTGTACTTAACCATTCAAATGCATTAAAAAAATTAGGATATCGGCCTTAAAAGTGAATTAATAATTCTATCATTTAAGTGTACACTCACACACACACACATATATATATATATCTATCTCCAGACATTTAAAGCTCTGTTAGTGTGACTTAGTATCTCACGTGCTGAGATTTTGTTATCTTTTCTTATGTTCTGAACTTTATCATATCTTTAAGTTTGTGTTAAAAGAATTCCTCTCTTCACTGGTAATGAAGTAGTTGCTTTTAAATTCAATGTGCAGTTAGTAATATGTATTCGCTCATGCAAAACTTCCACTAAATCCAGTTGTGTGGTAATTAAAATCAGCTACCAAAGTGTATTAAAAGATACAACCTTAGCTGTTCAGACTATGTGAGATGGAGAAGACAATAGAAAAAAAGTACTAGAAGTGCAAGAATGCAGCTGTTGGGATAGATATAATTATTTTAAGTAAACGTTCCTATGGAATATTTTTGTAATGCCATTAATAGCGAGGAGACTTACATGCCATGTGTCTCACCTGTGAAAGTAAACAAGCACTGAAGAAAATTGCAGAATATGGTCATGAAAATGAAATATCCATAACTTCCCCAAGTCCCTCTAATTGGTTTGTAAATAAATGCTTGCATGTAGATGAAAGCAAGAGTTTGTATGACTTGTCTGATAACTGCCTCTGTATTAAAAGCTGCTGATCTGTACAATATGCCTAAATTAATACAGACTAGTTTTAGGAATACACTATTGCAAATAACATGAACCTCTACTTTGATTTTCACCCCGTAACAGTGGAAAATTTTTGTGAAGATGAAGGTGAAAAGCCAATGTCAAAAGAAGCCAGATTAATCAGAAAGTGCAAAAGGTGCAAACACCAGTAGATTAGCAGCACTGGGACATGTATCAGTGCATCCTTACCTTCTGAGATTATAGTAGACTTAATAAATGCACTTAGTTATGGAGAGATATTTTTCTACACATGCTAGTTTGTACCTCAGAGCCTGGAAACCTTGTTTTGGATGTGATAGAGCAGTTTGGAGAACAAGCAGTAGAAGCAGGATGCCGTAAAGGGGAGCCAAGTTTCATAGGGATGATACAAGCACTCCAGGGTGGGCATCCTTCCTGGTGTGAGTCACACAACAAGCTCTTTGTCTGGCCAGCAGTCCCACAAACCAAGAAGAGAGACATGAGGAGTATTTAATGGGCAGGATATGGCAACAGGCGCCCAGAGATCCCATTAGCCTGGGTCAGGATGGGAGTCTCAGAAGCTCCTGTTGGCTTTCATCCTCCTAGAAACAGAGATTTGGATGAACCTGCAACTGCAGTGCCAGCAGAGTCCCTGTGCTGAGCATACAGGTTATGGCTAACAGGAAATCTGCACTTGGAATGCTTGTGAGCCACACAGGAAATACCTGTAGGGTATTAAACATGCAGAATTTCTGTTTCTACTGTGAAGTCCCAATCAGCACTTTCTACAATTATTTTTTTCTTGAAACTGGTGGAACTTGCTGTAAGAAAATAAATCATAGGCTTCAATGTTGTGAGGAAAAAGCAATGATTTAACCCAGTAAACAATGCTAGTAGTAAGGCAAGATTGTTGCATGGGACTTATAGTCAGAAGAAAATCAACTTTTTGATATAGGGCAAAGGGATGACCTGTAATTTTATCCAAGGTGAAACATTCTTTTCTGCAATATGAAAAAGTTAAATCATGTTCTTACAAAGAAGGAAAAACAATGTGCTAAAAGAGATTCCATTTCTTCATCCTTTTAATTGAGGCACTTAAAAATGCAGTCCTCTGATAGAAGAGTCTTTGTCATGCAAACTTCTCATCTTCAGAGTGTAGAAAAATGACCCAGCTCCACTCTCTTGGGAAGAATATACTTGAAGATTGTCCCTTCTGTACAGCTAAGTTTTAAGTTCATCTGGTAAAATTTAAGCTCCAGACACTCTTAAAATTCAAAAGCTAGTTTTTTAATGGAAAAGTCTTGCTAGTAATGATACAGAAAAGTTCCACCAGAATAGTGTAATAGTGTATCCATATCTCAACATATGAGCAGTGAATTCTTACTTCTGCTTCTTACCTAAAAAAAAAAAAAAAAAAAAAGATTTCAGAATAATATTTTTGCCAAAACCAAAGCAAAATCACAAATGAAGTAAAACAGTATTGTAGAAAGGGGCCAAACGTGAGCACTGGGACAGTGGCATAGCTGCAACAAAGATCACGACTAAATATGAAGAAAGAATGAGGAGGTTATAGGCACTAATTACTTTTTTGAAAAGGGGAAGCCAGGAGCTGAAGAAGAAGTTCCCAGAGAGATGGCAACTTTAGTTTATGGCAGCTTGTCCCACAGCTTGTGCCTTTGGGAGAAGATCTTCTTGAAGAAGCTGTTTATTGATTAGAGCTTGCATCTTTGTATTTGGTAGCTCCACGTGAATCATTCAGTCTCTGCACCCAGCAGGCTGGCATGCTGCTGCATGATTGTGACTGGTCACTGATCTCTCAAGCATTTCCTGATGTTTCTGTGTGAAAGTTTGTGGAAGACTGCTCTGAAAGAAGTTGGAGCAGTGAGAATGTTTTGGTTCTGGTTTTGGGGGTGTTTTGTTTAGGCTTTTTTCTTTCTTCAAGGGGAGGAAGGGTGAAGCAGCAAGTTTACTAGATCTTATATATTCTTTTAAATAAATATGCAAAAATAAATATTCTGGAATAAATGTTTCCAAATCTGTCAGTTTAAATATTTGCCCTAAATTTTTCCATCCTCCTCTTGATTTTTCTAAAACAAGTGAAAAATTGCAGTTTTCCCACTGATAATCATCTCAGGCATTTACCACTTGCTCATATGGAGCTGCCCCAAACCAAACACTTTGCAGCAGAATGGACCAGAAGATGGCAATTCAATCGAAAAAAAGAAAAAGAAAAGCTTTCAGGGCTTTAATATTTATTTTTGTTTTGCTTTGGGATGAAGAAATACTGTTTCATAGACTTTTATGAAAACACAAATTGGATCAGAATATCTAATTTTAAGAAATGTGATATCTGAGTATGTCCCATTCTGACTGTGCACATAGGGAGGAACTGATGCAGAATGAGCTTTCCAGCAATCCACTCTCTTGTCCTCTTCCCAGTCTTTCCAATTCTCCTTCCTACATCCCAGCTGTGTCCTAATTACCTAGCTAAAGCAAATGAGAGGTTTTCTTCCACCTGCTGGCCTAAAAATATATCAAAGTCTACCTGAAATATTTAGATGAAATTTCAGCTCTTAAAAATATTCCAGTCAGTTTTGTTCCATGTGAACATGTGGCAGTGGATAACAAGCCTTCAGGTGTTATTATCTGAAGGGCTTTACATACATATACCCACATAAACAAATTAGTATGGATGGCAGAAGAGAGGGTTCTTTGATAATAGAAAAATAGTTTGGTAGTTGAGGAGTACTGCTAGATCTATCTGCATTGTTGAAAATGAAAGGCCTGAAGGAAGAGTGTTTGATTCAAATGGAAGCTTGCCATTCCATCCCCAAACTTGGTGATTGAGTATTAAGTATCACCATCAGTATTAAGCAGCATTAAGTATCTTAGGCTAAGCACAGAACAAAATATTTTTTGCACAATGCTTTTGCCTCCATCAGAATCTGTAGTTCAAGGGACAGCATTGTCTACTGAGTGCTAATTGTAGCCATACATGGGTATATAATTACCATGTATTTGGGAATTATATGAAATGTTATGATGGGTAGATACTGCCCCATAATGTATTCTTACGACCTTTGCCATATGGAGTGGTGTTTCTTGATGTGATGTACTAAGACAAGATGAAGATGTTTCTCTGTGAAAGAATTACAAAAAATGAGGATACCTGTCATATAATATTTTGAAGATAATGAAACACTACATGAAATTCTAGCTATGCATTCCCAGTTTATTCTTTCATTAAAATTCACAAGGTGTCCCTATGGGTTTTCTGTGGAGTTTCATAACAGCAAAGCAGCTCTTTTCTAATTAACGTAAGGTATTGATACTACTAAGCACTGAAACAGAAATAGTAACCTGTTCATGGCTGACTTTCAAAAGCTTTAACTTGAAATGAGCCTTCTTGAGGTTTTCAATTATTTCAATGTGCTTCATGGCTAAGTGTTTTAACCTAACACTTTTACACTTTTATTAAAGATTATGACTCAGATGCTATGAGCAGCTCTTACGAATCCTATGATGAAGAGGAGGAGGATGGAAAGGGGAAGAAAATGAGACATCAGTGGCCTTCTGAGGAAGCCTCTATGGATCTGGTGAAGGATGCCAAAATCTGTGCCTTCCTTCTTAGAAAGAAACGTTTTGGGCAATGGACCAAACTACTGTGTGTTATCAAAGAAAACAAACTACTGGTAATTTTTATTTTTAGCTAGCTATATTTTCTTTGTACCTTTTAGATGATGTATTTATTTTTACAGGAATCTAATTTTTGGAATATGTTCTGCAAACCGTGGCCAAGTCTGCAGTAACCTTACCAAAGAATTCAGTCATGATTTACCCAAGAAGCGGAAAAGCACTGAAATTACAAGTGTATCATTTAGCCACTTAAAACTTTGATTTTTATTTCACTCAAGCTTGAATCCCAGCAGTTCTCTGATACTGGAAAAAATCTCTGGCCCGTTATCTTATAAAATATTTAATTTGGGAAAAAAAAAGTTGCTGAAACTGTAAATCCAATCTTTCATTCCCTGTGGACAAAAAATCTCATAGGGAGCTTTGTGTGTGAACTGTTGGATCAGACTGCTGGAGAGAAAAGTCCCTTGTTGGACTGAGAATTCACTTGGCAGCATATGCTGTGGTAATGTATACACTTTAAACTAAACCTTTGCCAGCTGTTCTGCAGTAATTACAGATGCAGTATTCACGTGATGCACAGCTGCATTATAGAAAGGATAGAAACAAGTGGATGTATTTATTCCTTAAGCAAATCTGTTATGCTTCTTTCTGGTGGGAGGCACCAGTGAAAGATTCCATGCATTATCTGCTCATATATGTCTTTTTGTTTTCTGAAAAGAGAGCTTAATTGGGGGAAACACTTACTGTGTGTCATTATGAGCAAACTAATGCTTATATTAATCAATAAGTTGGGGTCTTAGGCTCTCCTGCCTTCCGATACGGTGCTGCCAGCTATTGTACCTAATTATGTAACTAACAGTTACTGCAATATCCCAAATGTTAAAAGCTGATTAACAGGTGATGGAACATTTTCTGTAGCACCTCTCCATCTGTGGTGGTACAATGTAGCTTAAGCTCGTTGACTTTCCAAGTACATTTGTGCTTATGGCAGTATGGAACATAGGTGGTTATGAAATGGAGGTAAGAGGTTTCTGAAAATATAATTGAAATAAATTTGCTAGTTTGCAGTAGCTTTAATTTTTTTTATCCTCCTGTATTTAAATGTTGAAAAAAAATGTTCATTCTGATTCAGCTTTTATTATATTCTTATAATGCCGTTATCCTTAGTGCACATTTTTATCACCATGTATCAGTATCATATCAGATTTCAGGACCATCTGATAACAGCTTGAAGAAAAGAAGGCAAGAGACAGAGAAACAGATTTTTCCCTGAAGTCACACAGCATTTCTTCTACAGTTACATTTATTGTTCCATATAAAAATATGTTATTTTTTATATTTTCATTTCCTTTAGCCACATGTGTGGTCCAGAAAAGCTTTTTTTTCCCCTTACAGTGGTCATCTTTCAGTAATTCTATAATGGGGATTAAGAAAATAAAAATTACAATAGGACTCTAATGACCAAGTTACACAAGATTGGTTTATTGTTTGAAGGAGGACTTGGACAGTTAACTTATGAGATATGCAAGTAAAACAAATACATGTTCTAAGGGATTAGTAATTGCTTGTGTCATAAATGCAGCTGTCATCATAAACCAAAAATATTTTAATTAGAATTAGACATTAGAAATAACTTTTAGTATGGAATTGTTTTTCACATAAAGTCCTTTAGGGAATCATTTTTCACTTACAGTCTTTCAATATATACATACTTCAGTTTTAGCAATTTATACTTATAAATAAAATATTTAGATTAATATAAAAGGAATTATATGCTGTTTATAGGTTCTTAAAGTGACTAATATTGTATATCTTCAAGATTTCATAGCTTGAAAACTTAGTGGTTTTTACATGTTGCAAACCTAAAATCTGTGACCAAATTGGAGAAACTGTGGTATAATGGGCTTTGGAGAGGGAAGGATTGTCAGTGATCTGCAGAGGCTGATTTAGAGTTGGCTGTATTTGCTCAGCCTAACTTGTAGTGTTTATAAGATACTTCTGTCAGCTACTGTCTTCCTGACAGTTGCATCATGGCATGAATATTGCTGCAGACGTGCAAAAGTTCATGTGTTTTTCTCTATTCACATAAATGCTCAGCTATTCTTTGTATGCAGATACTAGTTAGCCTTATTGATTGTCAGAGACCCCTTTATTATCAGATATCTTTTTAGCCTTAGTGCTTATTTGTATGAGTGGAAGCATGATTTACATAAGTATGTAAAATAGCTGAACATTCATATAGGGAGTTAAACATTGTTCTGCAATCTGGCACTGCAACAGCTTTGGGAGCCTCAGCTGTACCAATGTGCTGGAAGGTGGGAATAGAGACTGGGTCTGTAGGACAGGTGATGTAAAGAGGAACCCTTTGTCTTCAGATCACCAGTTCCAACACAGAGCAGCTCATCAGTGATCCAGCATGAAATGGCCGTTCCTTGACAGCATTTACTTATGGGGGAAAAAACATAAGTTACCTCAGTTTCAACTTAAGTTGTAGCCAGGAGATTACAAAATAAGGTAACATGGAATTTTATGCAGTTTTGTGCAGGGACTATTAGACTGTATTAACTGAAAAAGTGTGATTTTACCCACTTTCCATGAATTTTGTTTTACTTATCTCAAGAAAAAGAACAGATAAGTATGTTATGTGCCAGTGTCTTTGAAACTGCAGTGTGTAGGCGCTGATGTAGATTTGCCTGCATATCTGGTCTGTCGCTGGAGGGCAAGGTAAACATCTGGGCTTTAAGGTTGTTAAGGTTACAAGTTTATTCTGCTGCTACATGTGAACAGATATCCTAAATCACCCTCTTCCTACCTGATCAAGGTCAAGGTTGAATCATAAGGATAATGCAGAGACACTTAATGCTCTCCATGTGTTGTACCTGTCCTGACCAATAAGAGATGTCTATTATTATTAGTCTGGAAGTAATTTTGCTTTACAGAGTGGATGAGTTGGCTCTGGCTGAACTCTGTGGCATGTGGCAAAGGGATGTGTAAAATATATTCAAAATTTTAAAAATTAAAAATACAGCATTTCTACATAATAAGAGCTTTCCCCCAAGGTTCAGAAAGGTAATATCTAACTCTGGAACTTTCCTTATGTTTATTTAGTGTTACAAAAGCTCCAAGGACCAGCAGCCCCAGATGGAGCTGCTCCTGAATGACTGCAGTATCACCTATATTCCCAAAGACAGCAAAAAGAAGAAGCATGAGCTGAAAATCTCTCATCAAGGAGCAGATGCCCTGGTTCTGGCAGTGCAGAGCAAAGAGCAGGCAGAACAGTGGCTAAAGGTAAGGGGGGGATTTCTGACCAACAGTTTTCCTACCCACGAAGTACTCACATTGCTCAGTTGCTGTTAAAAATTGAGACACAGACAGCAACTTCCATGCAAATCCAGACCAGTTAAATCCCATCTAATTTGGGACAGGAGAAATACAGATTTTAAGTTCAGGCCGTGAAGCAATTCCTCAGGGTTACCCCAGTGCTGCTGCTGTGATGGTTTGCACTGCCAATGACACAATAATCTGGCACAGAGAGGACAGGTGGCAAATTCCCTTCCATCTTCTTCTCCAGCTTATTTTCCATAAAGATTTGGTGGTTAGGGCACCTTGGTAGTGAGTGGAAGGTTTAAATTCCCTCAGGTGAAGGCAGCTGGCACCCATATTATTTTTGGCACAGTGTCAACTTTTTAAAAAGAAGGTTCTCTGAGGAGATATGTTTTTGAATTGATCTGGATGGAGACAAATCCTTCAGCGTCCTGAAGGCCATTCAAGTTACTAATTCTGGTTCAGCAACATACCATCTGTTATCGTTTGTCCTGGGAATGCAGACTTCTGAGAAAATGGGATTTTGTCATCTTCCACTCCTCTCTGTTCAATGTCTGCAAACATGGAAAATCCCAAGGCAAGGGCTGCAGTTTCAGATCCTAACCAGATTACTAGTATTTATGTTGGACTTTGCCAGTCTCAGAGGTGGAGGTCAGTGAAGTAGTGTGGGAAACTATCACTGCAGTTGCAGTAGCAACTGTTTTAAGACCTTGAAATCCAGCCTTTTAAATACATGTATGAGTCTGAATGCATCAGACTCATCAGGCATTCTCCATGCTGTGCTCTGATCTAACCTTATATGGTACTTATTTCTCTAAGAATAAATTGTATTTTTCCAAATACAATTGAATTAAACACATAGGAATTTCCTGAAGGCAGATAGTTTTTCTGCAGAAGAGGGAGACATAAAATGCAGCTTAAGAGGTATAAATTCTGCTGTGGGTTAATGTACTAAATGGAAAATTAATCCGTAATTTCCTATTTTGCAATATTTGAATATACCTTTTGGGGGTTTGTGGTTTATGTGTGGTTGATTTTGACTGTGACTTTGTATCCTAGCTTAGAAAATGCTCTCTCTATTGTCAGTTTAATAGCAACTAATCACAGCCATGTATTTGTTAGGCTTCTTCTAACAGCAGTATCTTGGTCTAAGTTTTAAAGTCAAGCAGCATACAAGTGTCCCACTAGTTCAGCTAGCATTTCAAAACCACTGATTGGAATGAAAAGAAGTTCATAAGTCATATTGCCTTCCAAGGGAATTCCGCTGTAATTAGATCATAGTAACTGCACTCTTATTTCCTGTGTTGTTCTAAATTCGGGGTTAGTAATACTGAATTCATTGGCATCTATCAGACGCTCTTTCATAAAAATCGTTTTATTTTTTTAAGTTGTATATAAAGCATCCCCACACAGGCAGACAGAGCAGTACTAGATTTTTCCATATCCCAGATGCATTCCTGCTACTTCAAAATGGAAAAAAAAGAGAGATCTTGTGCAGTTGCATGTTCACACAGTTGTGTATTCTGTGTGTCTGCAAAGCATTTGGAGACAGTCTGACAGCACTTTCTTTAGCTCCTTCATGCTGCAAAGCTCTCTATTAATAAAATCTTTCAAGTACATGGCAGTGTTACTGCACTCGACTTCCAAGTCTTCAGTGCTGCTTCAGCCCTTTGCTTCTGCAGTACAAGTTGCCCGTCCCACAGCTAACCAGAAACGATCTGTGCAGCTCTTGCAGCAGCTTCAATGTTTTCCAGAAGAAGTATGGCCTTTGGAGAAGTAAAATAAACATTGCTTTCTGTATTTTTAAAAACACACCAAAATTTAAGGATTTTTAAGTTATTATTTTAAGTAATTGTGCTTTGGTCATCAAACCCTACTCAACATTAGCTTCTGTAAATCATGTGTGGCTTTGTGTAGGACATTCTTATACTGAGAAAGAGGTCACGGCTTCATCTTGGGAGATTTTGGCATTCCCTGCCTGCCCTCAGAGGGTCAGGGTCCTTCCCAGTGCTCTGTCTCTTACATGTGATTCTGTAGTTAATAAAACAGGCAGATCCAGAGACTGCCATAGAGAAAGGACTCTGCAACCACATTTTTAAAGCATAAGATGTCTTCTTGGTCAAAGGTACTACACCAGTATGTGCCCCTTGAGGCAGGTGATCACCCAAGAGCAAGGGGTTCTCATGAATATAAGTGTTTAGTGTCACATTAAGGCTTTACTCTTGATATTAAAAAGCTCAAAATGGCTTTTGAGGCCAGATTGTCCTTTGAAAGCTAAAGCAAATTATTTTTTTTTCAATTCATATTATGTAATCAGTATGGAATATGTTTATTAACTAAATAATTTTAAAATATCTATTGGAAGACAAATTCTAAATCTATTGGAAGACAAATTCTAAATCAATGCAGAATACTTTAAACTTTTTTTTTGTAAAGATGACGCCAAAAAAGCCCCAGCTGATAAACCTAGTGCAAATTGAAGTCTAGACTGGAAACCACAAAGGGAGTTTCAGATTTACCAGCTAACAAATGCTTGATGAAAAAAGATAGCTGATGTCACCAAAGAGCCTGTCAAGATTTCAGAGGAAGGAGCAAAGCTAGTACATATTCAGGCTAGAGCTGAGATCATCTTGGTAATATGGTGGGCAACAAAAAGTGGTGGAATTTTCCAGACGTGAGTCCTATAATGTTCCCACAAAAATGTACATAAAAAAATGTGTGCAGTTACACACTCGGACCCAAGAATGATCTTTTTCCTTGTGTGCTTGAGTATATGTGCATCTGTGTGTGCTTTTGTGGTCAAGTAAGTTCTGACATTTTCCTGTTTGTCTCAGCACATCCAACAGACTGGTGAAACTTTGCTTATTTGTCAGCATCCCTGGGAAATGCTGCATTAAAAATAAATGGACTAGTAAGAACATGGCCTTACAAGAAGATGCTTGATCGGTGGCTTCGCTTGTACCAATGAATGTGCTCTGTGTGCAGAACCCTCAGACTAGGCCACAGAAAACTGCACTCAATATTAAAAATGCATGGATGCCAAAGAAATTAATTTCTGAAGTAACTTGTTGTAGAAGACTGGTAGAAGAAGGAAAGGGTCATGGTGACTGGTCCCAAGGCCTTCTCTTCCTCCTAACATTTCTCCTGCAAAAATGTATTTCAGATTTCTCCTGCATGAGAGGTAATCTATCATTCTGGAGTACTGGCCTTGATTTTCACTTTTCCCTGATGTTAGGCACCCTTTGTTAACTTCATTTTATGGTGCTCCACCACTGTGCAGCAATCTCTTCAGCTGAGGGTCTGTAATTGAGCAGCGAATCTTCCAGCTGTAAGAAGATATTTCTTCATCTATCATTTTGACAGTGCTCAGTCAGTTCTGAACTTGTTGTAATAAGGGGATGTTTTGCCCTAAAGAGAGAATAAAATCATGGTTGGGGCTGTATGCAGTCATGCAAAGACCCTGCAGCATTCCTCATAGGGCTGTTTACCTGGTCGGCCTACCCAGTTTTTCTCTCTGATTAACTGCATGTTGTCTCTCATAAAAGTCTTTGAAAACATCTCTTTTTTTCATTGCCCTGAGCTTAGTGAGGGGAGTCAAGTAACTTCTGATCTCCAATCTTAATGTGGACAGTTTCACTGAAGAGTAAACTACTGACAGAACTTTCTGTAGCCAGTTTACATCGGCATAAAATTGAGCTTGTAACTGTAAACATTGTGTGGCTGCTTTTGCTTTCTATGGGAATTTCCAGCTAGAGATCTACAACACTTCAAACATTGCTTTCTTGGCTTGTGTAATGCTCCCCAAAGAGGTTATTATCTCCATTTTGTAGATGAGTAGAGTCAAGTGATGAATGGTCAAGCCTTAAAACTAACTAGAAAAAGTGTGTTTGGGGATGCATACTCAGTACCAGTGATTTCCATGCAGTGTTTGTTAATTTATAAGAAACTTAAAGAATATACTATGACCCAAGATAGTCAGTCCAGGTTCTTTCTCCACTGCCCATCATCACCAGCAACAAAGGCTGTGCAAACTAAATGAAACCTCCCAGGAATTATGCCTCTGTTGTCTCCAACAGATGGTTTGAAATACCTCAGTTCAAGTAATAGCAAGGTCAATGAGTTTGCATAAGAGCTATTTAGGGCCTCACCTGCAGAGGGGATGAACCAAGCTGCATGTGGGAGTTTTGACTAGTCTGCAGGACTCTGCCAGTGGGCAGAGCCAGAGGATCCCAGCTTGGCTGTGAACCAAAGTGTGTGGTGTGGGTGTGGGTGTGGGTGTGGGTGTGGGTGTGTGTGTTTGTGTGTGTGTGTGTGTGTCCGGTACCATGGAAAATACATTACTTAAAAAAACCAGATGTATATGTAAATTAAAAAAACCCAACCAAACCACCCATGAATACAGAACCACAAACATCCTATTTACTTGTTTTCTCAATGATAATTTTTCTTTGGGTTTCCTGGCTAAAATCACAAATCCAAGCTGTAGCAGTCAGAGCAGAACACAGGAAGGCTGGGATTTTCACCACTAGATACTATTCCTCTTCTCTCCTACTTGCATCTTTGGGTGGAAAATTATTTAAATCACACCTAGCTCAGACTTAAGCCCAAAGTGAGATGTGCATCTCCCCACCTCCCAGGCTGGGGATGCAGCTCCCTTGGCACAGGGAACCTCTGCCCTTGGGGCAGCAGTGCCTCCTGCCACCCTCCTCAGCCTCCTTCCTGGGCTCTGTCGGATTCAGTGGCCATATATGGCAATGGACTTCATGGAAATAATGCTGGAGAATTGATATACAGGGGTTGTCTTGGTTGAGTAAGTCAGAAAAGTATTTTTAAGAGGATGTACAGGCACTAAAGACAGGCTCGCTGTCTGCTAGTCTGCCAGAATCTCGTCCTCGCTTTGCTCATACAAATGGCAGTAAGGCAGAAAGATTAATCTTTTCAGGCTAAGGGATGCTTGAGAATAATGTTTTCCAGTACAGAAGGTACAGGGGGTTTCTTTTTGAGAATTGAAGCATAGGCTATGATGGGAATAATTTCTGCCTTTGCTGCCTAAATTTTCCTCTATGTATACTCCTTGGGGCATTTCTTCTCTGCAAAACACTGAGAGAGTTTTGCTGCTTTCCTAAGGAGGAGGGTATTGACACTAACATATGTTGTATGAAAAAGTCCACAAGAGAGAGAAAAGGAGGATTTAGTCATGCCAAAATGACAGAGAGTCCCAAAAAGTCAGTATTCTTCCAGCGGTGAAAAAGCAGTGTTTCAGGCATGAGAAATACTGACTTACGTGTGGAGCCAAACCCTTTTCCCTCTGCTGTGTTGTACTTAAGCAGATTTCAGCTTTGCCATATTCCTATTTCCAGAGTTAAGTGGCAGAGCCAAAGGATACAGCCCATCCCATTTCTAGCAATTCCAGTATTTGTAAAACATTTGAACAGAGCAGAACAAGTGGGTGGGTGGCTGGATGGATTTCTGGCCTGGTTATGTAAAGTAAAGCAAATGTGCAGTCAGGCTGTCAGCTTTCTGTCTTAAACTCGATCATATTAAAAGTGTGAGCTTCTCATGTGAGTTCCACGAGAATGCAAGACAAAACAAAATGCTGTAATCACATCCCTGTTTTAGGGACAATCTGTAGCTTGAGCTCATCCATGGTATCCACCAGGGGAGAGGTCTGCAAGCTCCTTGAGCACAGGACAACTTTTAGTCCTACTCCTTATCAGGTTCCAAAGAGGTCAGCCACAAAGAACTATCTATAAATATACTTTTACTCAGGATTTGTTTGGTTTCTTTTCAGCAGGGGCTGGCTGGCAAGCAGCTGGCTTTCTGGTTTTACTACAGAGCCCGTGCTTTTTATCTGGAGCTTGGAACTTTAAAGTAGCCAGAAGAATCTAATTTACTTTTTCTGACTTTGCATTTATAAAGAATAAATGTAGGGCAAGCATTTTGCCTCCAGTCTTGGTGTGTCTTTTAAAATAAGATACAAGAATTAAAGAAATTTGTGGGTGAATGCAGGTAGGAAGTTTTTATAGTAAATGTTAGTGCCTCTGTAGTAAGATAGTTTTAAAGAGAGAAATATTCCAGACACACCATGTGGCAGACATTCCAGTGACTTCAGCCATGGCTCGGGGCAGGGAATCTTTCCAGCTTCTACCTGCAAATATTTCCCCTCTGTACTTTATGTCACCATGCCATACTCTGATATATATCCTGATCCACCTGGGGATTCAAGATCTAAAGCCAGGTCTGATGAGAAGTGGCTGAGGGAGCTGGGGGTGTTTAGCCTGGACAAAAGGAGGTTCAAGGGGGACCTTATCACTCTCTACAACTCCCTGAAAGGAGGTCGTAGCCAGGTGGAGGTCGGTCTCTTCTTGCAGGTTACATGTAACAGGACAAGAGAAGACAGTCTCAAGCTTCACCAGGGGAGGTTTAGATTGGATATTAGAAAAAAATTTCTTCACTGAAAGGAAGAGGCTGCCAAGGAAAGTGGTGGAGTCAGTCCCTGGAGATATTTAAAAGACTGTGTAGATGTGGCACTTAGAGACATGGTTTAGTGGTGACTTGGCAGTGCTGGGTCAACAGTTGGACTCAATCTTTGGGGTCTTTTCCAACTAAATGATTCTACAAGACTATGAATAAGGAATAATAATACAGTTCAGGTTGCAGAAGCTTTTTCCAGGTCTGCATTTACTGCATTTTCTGCATTTGAAAGTGGCGGTTCTGAAGTCTGCTAATTGTAACATTGTAATGGTAATTGTGGTACTTAAGGTTCTTGCAATGGAATAATAAAAGATTATTTTAAACATATTTTAAACATATATAGTTTTGAGGCTATCCAAAGAAGTACAAGGTCTTCAGTTCTCTGATTACATTTGCTCATACACTTTAAATATTGGAATAGATAGTCTATTTATGGTCTCAGTTTGATTTTCCTGGCAGATCACCCTGTGTGTGCGTATATGTAATGTACAAAGGCATTTGTGGTGAGAAAAAGAGAATTATTTCCTTTCTCTAATGTGTGAGATAATTGATTAAGCTATTAATGGAATATTTGCCATCACAAGGTATTCTCAGTGCAGTCTTCTACATGATGCCATTTTATTAAAAATAACTCATTTGGGGATTCCTTTTTTTTTTCCTTTCTAGTTTTGCAGCTATTGAGATACATTTATTCATATTTTTACACATTTCATTGCAATGGATAAAAGTTTGCTGAACTCCATTCCTCACTCTCACACACTTTTTAATGAAAATAGTGATCTTTTGTTTTCATATGGCTCCAGAAGATGGAACATAGAAAAAAAATGACAAGAACTTTTGAGTCTTGTGATTGAAATTATGCAAGTTGGCAATACTGGTGGAATGTTTTATCCTTAAAATTTTGAGCTAAAGCTATATGCATGTAAAAACCAGATTTATAATGGCGGCTGTCTGCAAACGTAATTATAGAGAGTGCATCCAGGCAACCATTATATATTAAAGACATTTTATCCTGGTGAGCTGGAGAAGAGTGAGTTTTATGCTGTGCATTGAGCACAATTATATTGCACATAGAAGGTGATGAGCAAGTCTTTGCCAGTGAACCTTTTGAACCCACGAGGTGTTGGATCCTTGAATATGCATTTACTTCAGATCCTGCCACTAACTCCCTTTTGACAATGTGTCATTTTTTAAATGAAAATTTAATTGCAACCCAATTAAACACTTCAGCTTCTCATTAAATATGTGGGGTACGATAAGAACTGGATTCACTTGAGTGCATGACTTTGCACATGCTATTGAGTTAGTGCTGCCAAATCATTTCCCTCTGTTCTGTCTGTAACTCCCATTACAATCTTCCTTTGCCAAAATTAACTAACTGTGTGGTGTGAGCAGATGCTGAAAACATAAGCCATTGAATCAGGGTCATGCAGGAGACAGAAATGAATGTTTCCAGAAACTTTACAGTCACATTTCACAGGAAGAAAACAGCAGTGTATTTACACCATACAGAGGACCAACGATTAAAAAAAAAACAAGACACATTAAAAAACTTCTTATGATTTTGGGAAATTCAGGGCTTTGTTTAACTCTGAGGTGCAAATGCTCTGTCACAGATATATCTACATTTTCTGTTACAAAGGACATCAAGTGCCATGAAATGCTGGTCTTTTTTTCTGGAACAAAATATAGGGAAGGCTAGACAGTCAGGAAAGAACGCTGAAGTGTTTTGAGATTCTAGCTCAGAAATAAAAGTGTAGGTTCATTCCCCAGCTTTGGTTAGATTTTTTTATGTGTCATTGAATGAGTGATTTCATCATTCTTTTGTTCCTGGGTTCTCCCTCTGTAAAATGGGGCTGGTGCTCTTCCTTTCTTTACAGCCCATAATGCCTGTAATTTATGATGTGCTCCTGAGTAGCAGAAGGGTCTTTGTAAGCCCATAAACATTTGATTTGTTTTAGCTTCACCCTTAAAGGGAACTTAACTGCTGAGAAAGGACTGTTTGGTGCCATCCTTTGCTTTTTAATATTTCCACATCAAAATTGTTCTGTTTGAAACTCAGCATGAGTTTGGATCGAGAGCCTATTCTCATCAGCACAAGCAATTTCAGGCTAATAATGGGCTGGTGGTAACCTCACAAGAGATAAAGACCTTAGCTATGGCCATGGGGAATCATCAAACATCTTTGCTCACTGTGTATTTTGACATTTATATAGTTTCAGATTTTTAAGTTCTTCAAATTCCATCAAAATATCAGTAAATTCCTGGTTGAAGATTTTTCTTTAACTTTTTAGGAACAGAAAGTGCCATTTCCATTTTCTACAAACATATTTACAATTAGTTTGACCTTTAAGTTAACGTGCAATTATAATACAAAAATGCCATGAAACACCCCTATGCAGTATTAACTCTGAATCGATCAGCACTTCATTAGTTCTCTGATAGGAAAAAAAGAGCATCTGTGTGGTGTATTATACAAAGCTCTTGTCCATTGTCTTGAGGGACCTTGGATTTAATCCATTTTTTCATCGTTGTAATGAAATCAGTTTGGTGGTGTCTGCTAAGTTCATATTGCAAAATTAGCACATGGAAATCAGCAGTGATACTGGTTTCTTCACTGAGGAGAGCCTTAGAGCTTAGTTTGTCTAGAAACTGAAACCTTCCACCTCTAGACATTATGTCTCCTTCAGGTCATACATGAAATGACTTAGGGAAGGGGCATGGAAAAGTTGTTGTAGTGTCAGCCTGCCTGACACCTGCCAACCTAGCAAATGTGTGATTCTCCTTCCCACCTGCTTTCACAGCCATATATAATTTCTCTGATTTGTATTTTATGAATAATTAATAAGTTTTGCCTTGTCTTCTAAGGTTATAAAAGATGTGTGCAGCAACTGTACAGGAGCTGTAGACTCTGATGGGCCATTGTCTAGTTCTCCAGTACATAAAGTGGAGCTGGAAAAGGTAAAATCATCAAAATGATGAATGCAAAATTCCTTATGATTACTCAAATAGACACTGGTAGGCACTGGATGTAAATCCTTGCTGCCTTGTGTTACTGTTCCAAGCACACAGTCCCTGTATTGTGTTGGTTTGTTTGGATATGTGCACACATCCTGCAGAGTTGAGGCTTCTGCCATGTCAGTTTGGCCACGACCAACCAGCAAGCTGGCTCGGGTCCAGCTTCTCTTCAGCCATAGAAGGGTGCAGATTAATGGGTCTGATACTTGTGCTGAGATGCAGAGATGGTCTCCAACAAATGCAAAGAGCAAGCAGGGGTATCACTCTTGGGGAAGAATAGATGAAGATTATACCAAGATTTTAAGGGAAAGTCTCTTATTTTGGGGAATTTAGTCCTTGAGGACCTCCCTGGGCATGCTGAGGTCACTGTTTTGGCAGACCCTTTCAAGCACTCGTGTCTCAATAGAGAAACTTGGCTACTCACATGTGGTTGTCTTCACTGCCTTGACTCAGCAGGATGTGAGAGCACGAATTGGGAAAGTGAGCAGCTTTGCAGTGAATGATTGGTGCATTACCAGCACCAGTTTAAGCCCCTGCTCTGTTAAGGCATCCATGTGAGCAAATCTCTCTGCAGCCCCTGCTTAAAAATCCCACTGACAGAGGTTTCATCAACCGACTCCAAATGGCAAGTGTCACCCCTCTGGTGGAAGTGCACCACTGCCAGCAGGGTTACATTGCTTTATCCTGGGAACTGTTCCAGGACAGCCCAGACTTCCTGGTTTCATGGGCAAAAGCTGTTGTGTTTGTATGTTTGCACACACCTAC
The DNA here is from genome assembly GCF_041296385.1 of Aphelocoma coerulescens. Classification (NCBI taxonomy): domain Eukaryota; kingdom Metazoa; phylum Chordata; class Aves; order Passeriformes; family Corvidae; genus Aphelocoma; species Aphelocoma coerulescens. Next base: position 68,429,461 of record NC_091017.1, on the reverse strand, counting down.
ACAGTATTGACCAAGTAGCTTACAGAGTTGTAAAAAAGGTTTTTTCGGAAATACATGCCATGAAAAGGTGTAATTTATCTTGTCATTCATTCCTTTTTATGATGATCTGCAAATCTTCATGGCTTTGCCACTTCTGAGTAATGTGGTCACCAAAGCTGTGCTGTCATAAGCTCTATCTGCTTCATCCCAGACCTCATGCACAACCATTACAGAATAATCAGTGCTAAAAATTTATTTCAAAAGTCTTATTTTTTTGCACATATTGAAAGTACTGAAGCACCTCATAGAAATGCATTATTTTCTGATAAGTTGTAATTGCATATGCATATATGAAGTATTCTTTAAAGATACAGCTTTTACCTTATTCGTATCTTATCAATCTAATTCCTTATTGCAACATTTAGTGTCTAGAAATAGATTTAAAATATTGTGAATTATGAATATTTCACTGTTTTTAATACACATTCAAATATATACTATTTTGTTGTTTCTGCGATTTTCTAAAGTGTCTAAAATGGAAGTTTTTACTATCTCCTAATTCTCTTCAAGTGGATGAGAGCTTGAAAGGGTGTTTTATTTCATAGAAAGCATATTTTTAAAGGGACTAATGACACTTATTTGATGAAGGTGCAAACACTGTATGTCAGCTAATCTCTTTGACCCTGCAGAAGCTGTCGTTCGAGAGGCCGAGCTCAGATGGGGAAGGTACTGTGGAAAATGGCATCACTACTGTGTGCAATGGTAAAGAACAAGGTATGTCTGGTGAAAGGAATGTGTGCATAGAGAAAGGAAATACCTCACTTTTATCTTTTCAAAAAAGGCACTAAATTTTTGGATGGTTTTATTAGATTCAATTTAACTTGAAAACTGAACTATATCAAGAAGGATTCCTTAAATTTTGGCATTTGATGTTATTGTGCAGGTAAAATCTGTATAATTAGTATAACCAAACAGAATATAGAAATTTTGATTTGGCCTTTTCTGTGTTCAAAAGTACAGTTTTTCAGAACTTTGGCGACCACTACAGGCAAGTAACAGGCTTTTTCGTAACTCTCTAGTGCAATATAAAGAGTGGTGTAAAGCTTCAAATCTATCATTAAATACTAGAAGGAAAGAATCATGCTTATTTATATATATATATTTTTTTATATGTATGTGTATGCACAGATACCTTCATACATAAACTATCATATTACATATGATTATTTATACTAACATAATAAAATATATATAGTCATGCAATATCAGTGAGTTTTTGAGTACATATGTGTATTATTTTGCATATGTTATTTTGGAGCCATGCACATTCTGTAGTCCTTATTCTCCAACAAAGGTAAATCTGAAATCCAGAGGGAGTTCTGGCTGAGTTATATCTAATACACTCAACACTTATGCTCTCTTTCCCATCCCCTGCCTTCTTCCACAAAGCAGAAGAAATTCTGTGGCTTCCTTAACTTGCCATGTAGCAGTGGTGTGGCTTAGATAAGACATTTTTCTGCTGCTGTTAAGTGAAGGGTAACGTGAGCTGCAGTGAGCACAATGTCAATACTGGCCTTGGTGCCAGTGCTGTCTCTCCTTTTGACTGACTCATTTCCCTTATCTTCTCTCTGGTTCATTTTCCAGCATTTCCTGGCTATACAGATCTCTGACATACCCAATGGTGTGGGACAATATCGGGGTTTGTGGTTTTCGGAAAGCTGTGGTACATTTTTAGATTTCACATTTTAAAATCTTCTATTAAGATTTCATAAACTGAAACCTGTGGAGAATCATCTGTGACCCAAAACCTGTGTTGATCACGATATCCAGAAGTACCTGGTGGCTCAGGTACCCTGCAGAAGGTGTGATGATGCAGCTGGAAAAGCAGCCCAGCTTAGGTGCCTCAAGGACGGTCATTTCAAATACCAGTGGCTTTTGAAAATTGACCTTTGGTACATAGTAGTAAAAATAATAGGTGTTAATGACTGCAAGAAGACTGAAATGTCCTTGATGAAGTTATGCTATGCATTTTTAAAATAATGGATAGGAAGCATTTAAGAGAGTACATGGGAAGGGAGGCTTCAGAGAATGATCATCTCCAGCTGGCACCGACTGCCAGCCTCTGCTCTGCTCTTACCAGCTGCTTGCTTTGCTATGGGGAGGGAAATGAGAATAAAAGGCTTTTGTGAAAAAAATCACTGGCAATTGGGCAATCAGTATATTCTTTAGATTCAGAAAGATAAGTGATGAAGACCTTATTTCTGCTGCCTCTCAGTTCTGCAGGAAAAAAAACAGCTATGTAGTGGGAAGACAGGACAACAAACACTAAAATGGGCTTATTCCACTTTCTGTTCCTGCTCATGGGAATGATTTCTCTGGGCTTCTGTCTCACAGAAATAAGATTTTCTCAGTCTCTGGCTTTTTTAGTGTTTTTCATCTTCTGCCCCTCAAGAGCTACAGTTGGCCTTTGGCTTCTTCTGTGTGGGATAGAAACCCATTTGAGTGCAGGTGCTGTGCCCCCCAGGCAGGGGTCTCTGAGCAGATTGGATGGGTGGCCTTCCTCCCTCCAGCGAGGAAGTCTGTTGCATGTTTGGAGAGCACAGTATAAGTTGTGGACATCCTTCCCTTGAAAAAGATAATTAGACCTGGATGTGTTGGAGTTGGCTTGGGGGCAGCTATTGGCACTTGCAGAGCTGCCCTCAGCACTGGCAGATTTGTACAGTCTTGGCTACAGATACAATTTCTAAATAATGTTCCATGATTGCTAACAATTAAGCTAAATATGATAAATTATCCCATGGTGAGTCCCAAACTGCTTCTCTATTTTCCGTGCATTCTTCTTCCCAGCTCATCAGTTCATACAGTCATTTCTCATATGAATGTTTTGTCCATTTTTTCCCTCAGTTTGTGCAAGTCCATAACCACTAAGTGTTCCCTGTTGCAAAAGGAATTGATACGTCAGGGATAAAGATAGAGCAGCTCAGTTAGTAACTATTTTAAATGTATTGTTCATCAAAATCAAATATCAGGGCCAGTTGATGGACATTTTCACTGCCCTGTCAGTTGGCAAAGAATTTTTCCTCTGTTGCCAGAATCCAGTTTAGGGCACTGAATGCAATTTCTGAAGTTTATGTTGTTTGTTCTGTTTTGCAAATAAAAGGCCTGTTTTTTTCTGAATCTGTTTAATCTTAGAAACTCTTTTTTCAAAAAAAAATGTGTTAGGATTTTAATCAGGTAGGCACTTTAAAAAACTATATTCATAGTCCTTGTCATATTTCATTCAACAGCTGAACATGCCTCAGTTCTCAGGGCTGTAATACTACTAGTATCAAATGAAGTTAGTGGAAGCACAGTCTGGATTTTAGCAAAATACCTCTTTTCAGCAGCTTTTTCTTTCCAATGGTCACAGAAATGGCCAACTTACAGCCATCAAATATTCATACTGATACCACTGATTTCTTAGTAGTTAATTCATAAGTCTTGTCTAAAATATCCATTGTGATAAGATCTCTTAACCTAATTGCACATAGCAGAAGTATTTTTGCTAAGCAAGCATATTCTGTCTCTTTTGTGTACTTAATTATTGAAGTATTTTGAGAGAAGTGTTCAGGAACGTTGAAGAAAACAGTGAAGAAATGTCTGACTGGATTTTTATTGTGTATATGAGCTAAATTTATATGCAGGTACTTCAGTCAGACTGATAAATTAGGTGATGACTGCTGTGGAAAGAGACTTGAAGCTTGATTAGATTAAATAAATTTGCAAGCTTGATTTTTATTCAAAAAGAAATCATTTTCAAAATGCCATGATTTTTATAACACAGAGGTTATTAGAGAGGACATATGATATTTGCCTCATTGAACTCTGCAACTTTTGTACAAATGTTTGTCTTGCACAGTATATTTTTGTCTGAACTTCTGTTTTTATTCAGGTTCTCTCTATTGGTTGGTGTGCACACACTACTAAATACACACTTCTGCTTTCTTAATAGTGAAGAGGAAAAAAAGTTCAAAAACGGAAGCCAAGGGCACTGTGACTAAAGTAACAGGGAAAAAAATAACGAAGATCATTGGTTTAGGAAAGAAAAAGCCATCAACAGATGAACAGACCTCATCAGCTGAAGAAGATGTTCCAACATGTGGTAAGTGACTTTTCTCCTTGAGTCTTACATCTGGATTGCTATTAAAACTTTATAGCATTCTAGCCTAGGAATTTGTCTAAAATTGCTTTTACTGCAATAATTCCTCCCCCAATATCAGAAGGATGGATCCAGATTGCAAGAGGGGTATTCAAGAGCTTGTCATTTGCAAATAGACTAAAATAATTTGACTTTTTAAATAAAATGGTAACACAGGCTCAGGTATCACTGCTCTATGCAGAAGTGAGGAGGAAGAGAAGTGTGAAAAAGATGCATAAAGAAATGAGCTGTTCTCAAACAAATGGTTATAAAATGAATATAGGCTGAACTATGAAATAATTTCAGGCTACAAAGTAGAAGAAGGTTCTTGGAACGTGATCAGGTCTTTTGTAGTAGATTGTGGTTAAGGTTTCATGGAATAGCAGACAGCAGTCAACTGGCCTCAACAAAAGTGATTTGAGTTTAATTATGGGTTCCTAAAGGGATACATATTGGACAAAATGAAGTAACAAATCTCTAGTAAGCTGTTTTAACTCTTAATTTTGATCATTCCATATGATGGCTATAGTGCTTGGCTGCACCAAGGAAGTGTATAAAAAGGCATGCATTAAATATTTGGGTTTTGTATCTTAGCTCTTAGGATTTGCTCACAGTTTGAGACTTTGTGCAATGCACTTAGCTGATGTCCTCACAGCTCTGCTATTTTAAAACAATGCAATATAGTTACATCTCCAACTTGTCTTTTGGTGCTTCAGTATTAAGTAACACTTCCATACGCGAATAAGATTGAACCCACTCTTCACCCAATCCCTTAAAAAGAAACCAGTTCCTTAGAAAGCTTTGAAGCAGTTGCACCAGATTCCGAGTTTGGATTTGACTTTTTAATTGACTAGGAAAACTTAGGGAAACCCAGAAGTCTGTGATTAGGGAGCACTTGACAGAACTCATAGGACCATGAAGTGTGATAGATGCCTGCCTGAGGTGATGGAAGCAGATCCATGGACCACCAGAGAGAATTTCATAGATCACAGGTGGCTTTCAAGCCACACTTTAGGAATCGTTCACATAAGCAAACTTTGATTAAATAAGTGTATGTATATGTGTCTATACATCAGCTAAGTACAGATGTGATTTATTGACCAAAAGAACAGCTGGGAAAAGCTGTGTCCAGCTAGCATTGTCTGAAGCATCTGGCCTCCATAAGGGCTCAAACTTCCGGGCTCTCATACTCCACTGATTACTCCATATAATATGGGAAGTCAACCACAGCTGTACAATCTAATTCCTCATATTTCTAGCATTAGTTTGGATATGGACATAAATACAGAGACAGCCATTACTATTTGCCTGCATTTGGCTCTACTCAACACCACTTGCAGATTTTAAAGGAAAATATAATGTCTAGGCTTTGGTCATTGCAGGAAATCTTTGCAGAAGCAGTTTCTCACCACCAGAAATTTGGCTCAGTTCAGTGCCCTCTGGGAGGCTGCTCCATAGTTGAAGGTTTTTACACTTTAGAAGCCTCTACCTCCCATGTACAAAGAGAAAATACCAGCAGGGCTGCAGGTGTCACCCAGCTAGAGTGGAAACTAAAACCCACCTGTGCTTGGAGTCATGGCAAAGCTCTTCCCTACAACATCACTGGTCCTAAACTGCCTGGACTGAGGTGCAGTGCTAATGCCCTGCATTAGCAGGGGACTCACTCGAGGCATTTTGGTCATGTCAGGTTGTGAAGGTTTAAGTAGAGATATGTGGAGGGAGAAGTGGGATCCTGTGTAGTTCGACTCTGAAGCAGAAAATTCTGGAAGAACTTTTCTGAGAGGTGCACTGGGAGCAGAGGGGAAAAACTGTCTGAAGTAAAGGACTCTCACTCCAAAACAAGCCATATCTGGCTTGCATGGGAAGTTTTTTTTTCATTTCTAGGGATTGTAATGTAATGCACAGTGATAACAGGGTTTTGTTACAGGAGGAGGGAGAAGAGCTGAAGAGTGTGATTATCACAAGGAGCCAAAACCAGAGGATTAAGCACATCCTCATTTTTTATAGCACCTTCCAAGATGTGCACAATTCTGATCTGCTACATCCTGTTGGATCACACTCTGACATTGGAACCATAATGTTGGAAGGAAAACCCAGAAAAATGAATAATAAGTCATAGTTTTAATGAAAACCAAAGACAGATCTCTCCAACAGGATTAAATGAAAATCATGTCTGAGATAGAAGACGATTTTTTAACCTCACTTCTGGCTTTTGCAAGATATCATTTCTTTCCCTCCTCATAGCCTGTTTGGAAGCAGCAACATGCTGAATTCATGTACCATTTGTAACATGGAAGCAAAAAGTAAAGGGTTTTGGGTTGTTTTTTTTTTCAATTCCCAAACTGTACTGAGGGAGGAAAAATGGGCGTTGCTTTGATTGTAAGGTTTGAGTCTGGAATGATTGTTCCTCTGGCACAGAGAAGGAAAACCACAAAACACTGTGTGGTTAATCATGTCATATGCCTAGACACTATATCGATATAGAGCATGGTAAGAAAAGTGGGTGGTTTTAAAAGACAATCTGTTAATGGCTTTTTAATATGTAGGGTACTGTATCGTATTTACTTCTTGGATTTTAAAAATTTTTGGTTTTAGTTGGATAGGTAACAAAGGTTGCCTTCTTTTCAGTTCTGGTTTACAAGTGTTGCAAACCATTCTTCTTTCTAAGTGAGATTATAACATAGAGCATCAAAACTTAGTAGGTCTTTTAAACACTGCTTTTGGATGTTACAGAAGATATTTCAATGCCTAATTATATTAATATTGAGCTGCGATTTTCCCGGAAAAATTTGGTCAGCCACAGTTGTCAGTCATTACCCACAGAGAGGCAGAGTGAGCACATTAGCTGTGTATGTACTGGTTGTTTTCAGTGTCCCTCTCCCATTCTTACTGAAGTCCTGGGGCCCTGTGTGCTCCTGCACATCCAGCTGCTGCAGGGACTGACACAGAACAGCCATTTGCACATAAACTGGATCACATATTTATATACTTTTTCTAGGTTATTGGCATGGTGAAAGTTTTCATTAGAAGAAGTGGGACAGGGTCATTTACTTCTCTTCCTAAAATCCATCTGGACTTTCTATTAGAAGAGGAACAAGTTATGTAAAGGCTAGCATTACACTGAGCAGTAAATTTCTTTTTTTTTTTCATTTTCAGAAGAAGTCAGGAGTAAAATATCTCACATTTCATTTTATTGCAGGATATCTCAACGTGCTCTCTAATAACCGCTGGCGTGAGCGCTGGTGCAGAGTGAAAGACAATAAACTCATTTTCCACAAGGACAGGACAGATCTGAAGACACACATTGTTTCTATCCCTCTCCGTGGCTGCGAAGTCATCTTGGGACTGGATTCGAAGCATCCCCTGACCTTCCGCCTGCTCCGGAATGGGCAGGAGGTCGCTGTGCTTGAGGTACAATAGCTGTGACTTGTAGGAACTCCCACAAGCTGACTTAGAGAAGCACTTGCATACAACCTGTGTCTGTCCATTCAAAAAAAAAAAAATCTTTGGAAAAATCTTTAGAGCTGAAAAATATTGGAAGGAGAAAAGAAAAATGTTGTAGACAAAGAAAGAACTGAGATTAAATGTAGTTCAGAAATCTTCTCAGTAAAATACTTTTCTCTGCACTGATGTTCGTGTTGCCTTGGTATTAAAATATCCCTGCTCCTTCTCTAGGCACACTTTTTTATCAGGGATATAAGTACTTTGGGTAAATAACTTTGCAATAATTAAATAATGGATTACTGTAGATGGGAGTTCTAAAACTCTTAACTTTCATTTGTCTGCTCTTTATGTGAACTCCCTTTGCTCAGTCTGTGTCTGTATTAATACAAGTGTGCAGTTAAGAAAATGCAGTGTGCCAGCAGCCTGGTGTTCTCTTGACGCTCCTCACAGGCACACATCTTCCTCTGTGTTAAGTGGGTCAGGATATTCATCATATTTATTTATTCATCATATTTTAAAACCTGAAATGAGAAGACACTTAAAGCCAACTATAATGAGGATATAGCAGGAGGCAACCTTTTGCTTTCAGTGGTAGGACAGGCACTTTGACTGCTTTGGGTTTCTGACTACAGGTTGTATCTCCTGTCCTTGTAACCATACCTGTTATATGATAGCAGTTCAAAGAACTTGAAAATCCAGAAAAAATATCAAAGAACTGACAAATTGTTGTCTTTCCCCTGCTACTTTTATCCATTATTTGTTTTGCTACTTGTCACTTTTGAATTGGTGACTTGAAGCAATTAATAATTATTTTAATGTTATTAATGCTTTTACTTGTGTCATCAGGAAAATGAATACCATCATCTAGACAAATGTAGTAAAATTTTTCAAAAAGTAATGTTAAAATCTCCTCACTATTTCATTCCCTCTTCCCTCTTATTCCTGTTTAGCAGTAACACTTTCTTCTCGGGAGTCATGCTATCTAAAAATCCCCCAGCCTAACATAGGAAAATAATTATGTTAAAGCTTTCAATATTCTGAAGTCTAAAACAAGCATTACTTGAACCTAAATCCACTAGCCTTAAACGATTATTTTTTTCTTCTTTTTTGTGGATTGCCCACTTTGTGTTACATCATAACTGATGAACACATAGCTTACTTAAAGTGCCCTCCTTCTAGCAAAGCAGATTTAATATGAAATCCTGGGGTTTTTAGGAGTTCAGCAGAGTGAAACCAGAGCCTCTTGTACAATGTGGTAGCAATTTGTCAACCAAGAAGAATGCATGTTTTTGCAATAATGCTCAGCCCAGTGGCAGAGCAAAGACCTGACCCATGTTCTTACCCTCTCCTCGCAGGCCTCCTCCTCTGAAGACATGGGCAGATGGATAGGAATTTTACTGGCAGAAACGGGGTCTTCAACAGATCCTGGAGCTCTGCACTACGACTACATCGACGTGGAAATGACGGCGAGCGTCATCCAGGCTGCGAAACAGACCTTCTGGTGAGAGGTGTTCAGCTCCCCGGCTGTTTCCAGTGCTCTGACAATTTCTATCCATATATTAGCTCCACTGCCAGCACAGCTTATCAAAATCCGCCTCCCCCTTTGCCAGATATTGAACTCCTGAAGTGTTTCAGCATTGCAGCATGTTAGATGTGTTCATGATTATTGTGCTGGAATCCTGCTAAGTTCTGTAAAAGATGCAAGGCACTATGCAACTTTACTCAAATCTTTACCAATTTTTTCAGTAAGTGCCATTACCAAATGCTGTATTATAATATTTTATTTTGCTTAAAATCTTAGAACCATCCCTGGAAGACAACAAATATTCTGAAATATGCAGCTATGTAATTCACATTTATTGGCTGCATTTGCTGTACATATAGGGAAATATACAGCATATTATTGATCAATATATGCTGCACACTCACAGTGTATAGCAAATATGAATCTTGCATAGACACATAATCAGTGTTTCCTTCTCAAGTTCTGATTAATTAAAAATTTTATCAAGCTCACCTCAGTCCAGGTAATTTCTGGTGTTTAATACAGGAGGTGGAAATTGGGAAAGGTGTCTCAAGGGTGCAGCATGGAAGCTGCTTAAATTGCAAATCAGTACAGTGAATTCCCCATTACTGATCCTGTGCTAAAAGGAGTAATGCATACTTAGCATAAACAGTGATTTACATGTTCAAATCATTTTAGGCATTAAATAAGTCTTTGTTTGGAAAAGACCATCATTTTTCCTTGGTTAGATGAATTTTTAGAAATGGGAGTGAAGAAACAGTTGGGACAGGGGGGTTGCCCTGCTGCAGTTGTTCCCTGTGGTCAGAAAGTGGGTGGCCTAAGAAGACAGCTGGCAAAGGCATCATCCCTCATCCTGCTGCAAGATGACACTCCCCAGACTAATTTGGAATTTGTGTGACTTAATACATTAGAGAATCACACTCCATCTGCCCGTCATGACTTTAAACAAATAGAAAATGAAGAAAAAAAAAAAAGAAAAAAGTTTTGGAGTTTTCCAGAAGAAGTTCCTAGGGCCATTAGCTAGGTGCCAAGAGAAGTTAACACGGGAAAATGCCCAGCTTCAATCAGAGTCTGGTCTGAATGTCTTCTGATAGAAATCAAAGTGGTTCAGTGTTACCACAAGCCCAGTTTTGTGAAAACCAAATTTTGGTAGAATTAAAATGCACTTAGCATGCAGACTTACGTTAATATTTGTTTAAAAGTTAATAGGGCTCAAAAGGTTTATCCTGTGTTGACATATATTTTTGCTTCAGTCAGTATCTAGCAATAACCACATTTAAGAGTAGAGTGGTAACCTTTTCCCCCTGAATTCTGCATGGCTTTCCTTTTCTGCACAAATGTGGTACTAATTGGAGCCAAGTGAAAAAACATATGCAACTAGACCACATGTTAGAAAGGAACATCAAACAACTTGCAAAATAGCAGAATTTCCCTGTTAAGAAATAGTTAAAATTCATTGGGTGTCTTTAAGAGCCTGTAAGGGCTTGCTGATAAGCAACAGAGTAGCTGTCTGCTGATTTTCAGCTACTGCTAGAAAATGAGGAGAAATTACAGTGATACTTAAATGTTAATGAAATACTACATTTGCCCTTTATAGAATGAATATCACTATTCCAAATTAGATGCAGTTATCATTAAAGCTTAGTTTGTAAGTCACTTTAGATTATTGGTTATTCACTTCCTAAGATTGATGCTTTTCAAAACTATCTGCTCCTCATTAATAGCCCCATCAATTTCCTTCGTCTAAATCATTAGATATCTAGGAAAAGCTGAAGTGCTTCCAGGCAAGTTTCTCCATTTTCCTTCTGGAAATTTCCAAATACAATTAACTTGTGTGGATGCATCCAAAAACATGATTAATGAGGATTACTGAAATAATGATCATGAATTGTTTCTAGCTACTTAGATAAATCTTACCTTCCTTTGGTGGTGGAAATAGTTACTACAGGTGCATGAGATGCCACTAATGAATATCCCAGCTTTCAGACATGGTTATTGTGTATCACTGTAATTGGAGCCTCTTAGCTAGAAAAAAATACAGCAACAACTCCAAACACAGTTCTTCAGGCCAACCAGAAACACTTGAGCAATGCTCTTCCTTAAGAACAGTAAACAAATGCAGACCTTTAATAATGTCTAGTAAGGTATAAGTTACGGTAAAGTTGAAAACATTTTTATCATGGAATTTTCCTTGGGCTTTTTGAGGTTAGTTTGTTTGAAGTAAGAAAAGCTTCTCTCTAATGATTTTTCCACCCCTCACACTGCCCTGAAAGGTTCACACAGAGCTGGGCAGGTTCGTCCCTCCTGTGAGCCCAGGTCTCCCGTGGCTCAGGTGAGCCTCAGTTCTCCCTCTTGAATGAGAAATTCAATGGACTCCATGTTATTCCAAAGCCAAAAGAAAGCAACTGTTAAAACCACAGCATTCCTGAGCTGCTGCCAGTGCTACAGAAGACCCTCTCTGCTTTAGCAGTGCTTTATCATATTTTATGAATGTCAGCACAGACTCTGAATAGTGCCATTGTTTGGGATGGAAAACATTGTTTTCCCATTCACGTACACCTGAAACTACAGGAAAGGAATTATTTGGGATCTCACTCTATACCTTATTCAATTCCAGCAGTTGCTACAAAGGAAAACTCACCCTTGGGGTCATTATTGCTGTCAGGCATGACTCTGCTTTTTTCTGCATTGTTAGATCCTTGCAAACCTGATTTAGTTCTTGATATCTCATGTGCTGTGCAGAATTCCAGTAAAATAAGCAACAGTCTTGATTGGGACATGATAAAGGGAAAGAAATTAAAATATATTATATATATATGTATATCCCTTTTGAAATTTCCAGAGGACTCAGGTCCACCATGTGTTACAGAGCAAGAATGAGCATATAGAGTATTTGCATGCACAGTTACCCAGGGAGAGTTGGGAAGCATAGTGCCATAGCCAGCCAAAATATCTGATATAGAAAAGAAAAATTCCCAGGTTTTGAGGAAGTAATTATTCAGGAAATTTTGATAGATATAAGTTAGATTTCATTGAAATTCCGTGGGTTTTTTTCAAATTTTTGCTGGATTTGATTCTTGGTTATCTCATTTCCTAAGTTTGCATCCTCCTGAGCATACATGCACACAGAAACACCTGCTTCTCCTCAGTGCAGACAAGGGAATGTTTCTGGGACCCTGGCAGGCTGGTGTATAACAGAGATCAGCAGGTTCCCATGTAAACATGCCACTGAGCAGTTACAGCTGTTGCCCTCCTGGCCTTCAGGCAGTCGTATCCCCACTGTAAGAATGGAGAACAGGAACATATGTTGTGTTATTGGCTGTACCAGCAATGTGTGAGTAGCAAAGAAAAACTGCCCTGAAGAAAGTGAGAAGCTCTGTGCTTCCAGGCTACATAATCAGGCATGGGGAATATACCACTGAATCACCATTTAGGCCTAAGTGTAAGTGCTGGTTTTTATTATTTTTACTTTGCATTTTTCAGTTTCATGAACAGGCGAGTTATATCTACAAATCCGTACCGGGGAAGCACTGCCAACGGCTACGCCTGTCCAAGTGGAATGGCACTTCATTATGATGATGTTCCCTGCATAAATGGATCGGTAAGAATTGAATGTGCACAGAACAAATGGTTTGCATGTGTTGAATGCGTGGACATCTGAAAATTGTATTATCTAAAGATCCTCACTGGGCAGTTTCCAGATGAACTCATATGTTTTTGATTGGGGGTTGCAAACTCCTCTCACACCTATAGAATATATGGGCATGGGACATATTGTTTACATTAACCTGCATGTGAGCCAATGTGCATTTGGAAAGCAGTTACCTATTGATGATTTGTTGCCAAGTCCTTGAATATAATACTCTCTCAAGGAGGTATTTTTTACATCACACTGGAACGGGCAAAATTAGGGACTCAGTTAATTTTTGATGTCTGTTGAAAAAACTTCTCAGTCCCTGTGGCTGTGTTCCTGAGGACTGCAGGTGCTGCTTGTCCCAAAGAAGAACCACGGTGGTCATTTCCATCTTCATAAATTGCAGAGCTGATCATAGGCAGATGTGTAATAGGATTTAACATTTAGTGGATGCTACCCAATAGCAATATATGGTCCTCAGGAACATTTACAGGGGAGTTAAGCCCATGTCAGCTCTTAATTCGTGCTGTTGCATAAAGGCCTCACTAAGGGCAAACTCAAGAGAAATTAAGAGTTTCAAAGTGTGAAATGGACTGGACATTCAGTCCTCCAATATGTCAGTAATGTCAGAAAGAAGTTAGAAGTTAGAAATCCCCTCTTGGGAACAGTGCATGATCACTCGTGTGGAGAGCAGTCTCTGTGTACTTCTTGGATGTGCTCACCAGTGTACTGCCATGGCCAGGATGGGTTAAGGAAGGATATTTAGCAACCCAGGTTGGTTTTTTTTTAAGGTTAATCAGCTGAATCACTGGAGTACTATTGTTGAACTTTGCATTTTTCTAAAAAAAAAAAAAAAAAAAAAAAAAAAAAAGAGCTATTTTAGTTCTTGTAGCTCAGAATAATAAATCTCCATCAAATAAAATGTAGTGCTAGCATACCAGCAGCTGATATTCATGGGAAAGACATGCAGCCTGAAGAAATTAGAAAAACAAACTAGAAAAAACCCTCTTGGTTTCTGATAGCTGGTAGGCCATATTACTTTTAACAACTCATGTACCAGATATAATCCCATGGATTCATCTGTGTAAACTGTGAGTATCCCTGTTAACACAGTCTGCCTGTGCCCCCTTGGTGCTAGAGCTACCAGCTGAAGGTGCAGTCCATGGAACAGCGAGGGTAGTAGGTGTGCTTATACTATGGAACATGCTCAGGGCTGAGGCTGTGAGCCATGGAATGCAATGCTTGCTTTCCACACTGGAAATAAATACCCCCACTTCCTAAATAATTTAAGTGCAGGTAGTAATTGTATGCTTGCTAAGCACTAGGGGCTTGCTACAGTCCAAAGCATCACTAATGTTTTAATTTCACTTAGGAGGTTCTGCATGGCGTATTGTTCACTAACTGCTGAGGTGTGTGTGTTGCAGTGGGAACCAGAAGATGGCTTTCCTTCTTCTCGTAGCAGGAACATTGGAGAAGAAATGCTTTATGATAACGCAGGCCTGTACGATAATTTGCCGTCTCCAAAAATCTTTGCGCGCTATCCGCCAGCTGACAGGAAACCCAATAGGTTATCTACTGACAAACTCTCCTCTAACCATTACAAATACCCTGTCTCATCCAATCTGTCTTCTGCTCAGTCTGTCACTAATACCTCTGCTGTGGGGAGGGGATCTGGCTCGCAGGTACTGTACTATTTAATACTTAACAAAGCTTTTTATTTGTTGGCTGTTCTGTTTGTCTGGTTGTTATCTGAAGGGACTATTAAATTCCCTTAGTGTTAGCACTGAAGTGCCTGGAGTTTAGTTATGAGCCCACTGCAAATGAAGGAGGTTTGCAAAATTGTAAATTCCAGTGTGGAAGTAGTGGTACTTGGGAAAGGCTTTCCCCACATGTTCTTGATGATTTATCAATTGTGAATAATAAGAAAAAAATAAATGAGACCTTCCGCACTTAACCTGAATGAATGTCTAGCTACCTTCTGGCTCCTCAGGCAGAGATGTCTTCAAAAAAAAGATAGGTGAAATATGACCTGACTGTGACAGCAAATTTGGCTCTTTAGAATTATACTAATCTATATATCCTATATATTATGGTTATATATTTTGTGAGTATGCATATATATAATAACTTGATGTTATATATTTAGTAAATTATGTTGTTTATATTCATATATACTATCTTTATATTACTGCCTGTTATTTTCTTCCCCATAAAAAAAAAAATAAGCCTCTGTCTGCTGCTTTCTGAGGGTGGCTTCAGGCTTTAGTACCTTAGCTTGAACATGAACCTACAAAGTCCTGTGTGCTCAGCCTTGTAGCAGATGGGCACAACCCAGCAGGGGAGCAAAGCAAGTCTTGCTCACAGCTATGCCAGGAACCTCTCAGAGCCTTTAGCTGGTCTCTGAAAGCTGGTCATTGACATAAACCTGTGAATATATCACAGTGATGGGTGGTTTTCAATCTAATCTGACAAGGAACAGTTAGATAAGTGTTTCCCTTGTATAAGGTACCTGTCATACTGTGCATTAACTCACTTAACCCTTACAGAAACCTCATATTGGAATATTAGAATTCAGTGAAGTTGCAGAATTGGAGGTGGACATGAGCAATAAATTACTGCAGCAGCAAGCTTCTCAGTGCACTCTCAATTCAGTCCTCACAAACTTTTGGAAGCAGGAGAACAGAGCATGGCACACATATGCCCTGTGCTTGGCTGGAGCATACTCCATGGAAACACCATGATTAGTCAGGACAGGGTTGTCTTCCCTGGGTTCAATTCATTGCAGTGAGCCATCTAAATGGAAACCCCTTGAACATGAAATGTTCTGTTCCTGGTAAACTTGTGAGACTGTCTGGCCATTATGAGAGGGTTTTTTAAGTAAGAAAAGCTTTTAATTAGTAGCTAGAAATTGTATAAGGGGTAAACAATATGTTAACCCCTAGCACTTAAAAACATGTCATAATTATATTGTTTAAAAAAAAAAAATAAATCCACCACAAGGATGGCAAGGACATATAGTAAATAGGAAAGTGTTGAATTTTTGTTTGGCAAACCCTGGTGGATTTTCTGTATGAAATTATCTCTGACAAACTTGTCAAGAATCCTAACTGAAAAAATTTTTCAAAGGTACATTTTTTTCTGCCTTGCAATAGCTTTCTTAATATTGAGATCCAAACACCTTGGAAACCATGATGCTGCCAGAGACGGGGAGTTCATCCCCCTGTTATCCTGTGATTGCTGGCACGGCTCCCACTGAGCAGGCAGCTCCCAGAGGCACCTCTGGAGGAAGCGCCGTCTCCAGCTCAATCAATGTGCTCTATTAAGACTCTCGGAGCAAGCGGCTTTCTGTCAAGATCTGCCCTTGATGAAAGGGTGAAAGTAATGCCAGTGGCACAGGAATAGCTGGAGCCCATTTGTACTTTTGTTTTCAAACAGTTTAAAGGCAAGAAGCCTCCTGTGACTACTAATGGGATCGCCGGAAAAGCAAGAACTTTAAATAGCCAGCCGAAGAAACCTGAAACAGTTTCCTGTGTGAAACGCACTGCATCCAGTAAGTATCTGTCCTCACTGCTGCCTCACTTGGGAGTGGAGTCAGGAGGGTAGCCAAAAGACCTCTTGTCTTAGTAGACAAGGTAAAGAACCCCTGTGGTTCTTGTGGGGCTGAGAGGCTGAGGAGGAGATGCCACCAAGACTTTGAATAGGAGATAGATTGGTCGCTTAACTCCAGCCACACCACACAAGAAAAGGGTGTCATATGGGAGAATGATAAATATGAAATGTGGACTCATGGCTGCAAAGTCATGAGGACAGCAGGGAACAAAAGGGAATACTGACTTCACATTTGGGGCAGAGAGGAATTGTGTCTTCCTGTTGGAAAATGAGGATGAGAAGCCGGTGTAGACATAAGAACACTGTGTTATTCAAAAGTGGACTTACTAATGAAGTCTTACTTAAGAGGTTGTGGATTTAATGGTAATAAGAAAAATTTGTGCTAGACTTTAGGATAAAAGTAGCTTCTAACTGACTAAAACTGGCTTAACAACTCTTTGTCAGGAATGATTTCATATCATAGAGTTTGCCTTTAGATATGCAACAGACAAAGTGAGATCACTTAGCTGACCTATCTTCTTTGAGCCTGCAACTGGAGCAAAGGTATAGAGGGCACTGTGATATGAAATAGACCACAAATGTAAGCCATGAAATGAAAGCATTTGTACGGGAAATTAAAAAAGAAAAAGAAAGCTGTCAAGAATCAAAGAAGTGTGAACATCTTTGTATCTCTTAGGTCAGAAAAGATGTGCACTTGAAGTAGGAATGAAAGCCAGCCAAAAGGCCAAGCAGGTAGTTTTTCCTCTGACCCTTCCAATTAAAAATGAAGGGTTTGTAGCCGGAGAGGAGCCTCTTTTCCATCGTCTGAACTACAGAGAAAGGCAAGGCTATTTTTCAGAACCAGTGTTCTGTAAGGTAACTGGTATTTCTCATCTTCCTCATGTAAATATAGAGAACAAACTCTCTCCCATATCATTGTTGTAGCTGTGCAGCAACACTGCTGAACTTGGCAGAAATCATGGACCTTGAGAAAGAGCCAGTGGAAGAGGAATGGCAAACCTTTTTCTCAAACCATAGAACTATAGAATGGTTTGGGTTGGAAGGGAGCCTTGAAGATCATCTAGTTCCAACAACCCTGCCATGGGGAACCATAACATGCTTCATGTCATGTTTATTTTCAGGGAATAGTTCAGCATTGTACTGTTAGTTTAAACCCTAATTTAAGAAACAATCTAACACATGCAGATGCAGAGCAGTACAAATACGGCAAGAATCGTGTGGAGGCAGATGCAAAGAGATTACAAAGCAAAGAGGAGGAGCTGCTAAAGAAAAAAGAAGCCCTTCGGAATAGGCTGGCCCAGCTCCGGAAAGAGAGAAAAGATCTGCGTGCTGCCATTGAAGTCAATGCTGGTATGAGGTGCTTTTTTGTGCTGAATTCTCACCTGAGAATTAGGCTTAATTATCCAAACAGCTTTGTATTCTGTGCTGAAGACATGTCACCCTAAACAAGGTGTGGTTTTGATGCTGAGCAATACTGTGTAATGTCTGAATTTGCTTTCTATATAGACACAAAATGTGTAAGATAAAAATACATATTGTGTCAGTGTGTATACTTATTTTATATATGTGCATGTATGTATACACATGTAAGGAATTACACTGATGAGAATTTCAGATAAGCAGAACATGGGAATAATTTTTTTGTGACTAGCTAATTATATTTTTATGATACAGAAAAATAAAAAAAACAACACTGATTTGAAACCAGATTAGTTATCTAGGAATGACACTTGATAGAAGGCATTTGATTTATGTTGCTAAGCTTTTTTACATGAAAAAAGTGTTCTGTGTAAAGTACCTAATTTTTGTTTCATGTCACTGATATTTAGAGGCCTTGTTTCCTTACTTTTTAGAAAGAAAATAATTTCTTTAAGTGTCAATTTAACCTTTTTATTGAAATAATAAAATTGCTCTGAATGACAGGCAGGAAGACCCAAGTGATTCTTGAAGACAAGTTAAAGAAGTTGGAAGAAGAATGTAAGCAGAAGGAGGCTGAGCGTGTAAACCTGGAGCTAGAACTGACTGAGGTGAAGGAGAGCCTTAAGAAAGCCTTGGCTGGTGGCATCACACTGGGCTTGGCCATTGAACCCAAATCAGGAACATCAAGTCCACAGGTAGGCAAAGCCATTAAACTTGCAAATCCCAGTACCATGGGCTGTGCTCATGGAGTGCTCAGCCTTCTCAGCTCCAGCAAAAATGAATAGGAATGAGAGTTTTATAATGGTTTATTACACCCAAGAAATAAGAGCAGTATTAAATGCCTTTCTGTGTTATTTACATTTTCTACAACAGCAGGGATCAGGTAGACATGGGAATCACAGGCAGTAAGTGTTGGGATAACATGCAAAAGCCAACATCTTGTTGTCCTTGGTGGTTATAGAAGTGCAGGAACCGAGCTACTGCTCCAGCCCAGGGAGATTTAAATGCACCAAGTCATCATGCAGTGATGGAGACCTGCTTGTGCTGGTCCCTTATCAGCTGCTGTCACACTTTGCCAGGGCTACATCTCCCACATTCACGGTGGAGCTTGGCAGTCCCAGCTTGTGCTATAGATCTGTGTGTGAAGCAGCCATCACATAAGAGAGGGATACATCAGTTCCTCTGGATTATCCATAGTCGTTTAATCAGACCCACTGCTGTTTAACAGAAAAGAAACTTCCATTTTCATCACATAGCAGTCATGCACATTGGTTTTTTTCTTTTGTCCTAATCAGTTTTTCATTTATCCATCATTATTGTGAATATAGTTTCGTTTAAAAAAAGATCTGTAGTTCTGAATCTAAACTAGAAAGTACTGCACGTGTGACTACTTGGAGGAAACTCAACACAGGCTTTTCACTCTTCATTAGTCTCCAATTTTCAAGCACCGAACTTTGGAAAACTCTCCAATCTCCAGCTGTGATACCAGTGATACTGAATGCTCCATCCCTGTGAACAGTGCAGCAGCTCTGAAGCGACCTCCTTCATCAAACAATTCTCCATGTCGAGGCCATGTCCTTCGAAAGGCAAAGGTGAGAGAACTGATATCTAATTTTCTTTTTCTGTGCTTTTTCATACTTTCTTACAAAGTCTTATTTAGCCTTAAGGAGAGAATAACTAAATTATTTGTATTACTACATAAATACTGCTGGTTTGGGGAACCTTTTGCAGAAGAATTGGTAAGTAGTTTGGGAGACAGATTTGACTCTCATTCCATGTTTTTCTTTGTTGCTTTATAGATTTAATTTGCAAGGTAAGTGGTCTGTGGTGTAGACAGTCCATGTGTCCACTACTCTGTGTAGCAGAGAAATGGTTAAAAGAGCACTGTTATAGTAAGTGATTAGAAATGGCACAAGATTGGGTCTGATCTTTTCCAGCCAGTGCAAGGATGGAATAGATGTACATTATAATAAATAACAATGTGTTGTGCAAGTATCCACTCAATGTACATTAAAAGTAAAAGTTGAATTATTTTAATTTAGTCTTGCAAGTACCAGGCTGAAGTTTGCCATCCTCTTGTATTGTTACAGTTTTCTGATTTTTGTGGTTTAGTTTAAACGGGATTTGTATGACCATTCTTCTGGGCTAAATTTGCTGGCAGCATAAGCATGTGGGCAACACATAAGCAAGGGTGACAGTATTAGTGTTGGGCTCAAGCTTTTGTTTATTTAGTAGTTCACTGCTAGTTGTAATTATAAATGGTAATAATCATAAACACTTGTCTTTCATGCAGGCGATTTCCTTTTTTCATTGATGTCTTCTGTATCAGGATTTCTTCAAGTAACTTTTGTTACATGTATTCAGTGATTATATGCATTTCCAGTGTCTGAGCATGAGCTTGGAGCCTAAATGTAGTACTGAAAAATCAGCATCTCAAAAAATTATTTTATTATTAAATTATCATAATGGAATTTTTTCTCTTGCTATACCTTTTGTGAGAGCTTTCTCACCCTTCTTCTACCCCCTTTCTGTGGACATCAACTGCTTTTTCTTGCCAGTTAGCCTGATTCTTTTAAATCCAACTAAGAATAATTACACTCGGCCTAATAGGTTTCAGTTCTAATCAACTTTGATGTTTGCAGCTTATGTTGCAAACCTGAAGAAGGATTTATGTGCTCTAAAGCTTATCTGCGTATTCCAATTATACCCTAATTTGTCCCATAATGATATCATCTCTAACTGTACTCTTTGTCTGAGATGTGGATGTTAGCTCAGCAATACTCAGGGAATAGCAGAGGACAGTCCTTGCAAATGGATTTGTGCTGGACAGGCACATTAAATCCAGCTGTCTAATTGTTACAGCTGGAGAAACCAGGGCACTGTAAAAACATAAACATTTTTGGTGTAAAGAATACCTTCCAGCTATAGGACATTCTTATGCCCAGCATATACCATACAGGAAAAACCCAGCTGTGTTTTTTGGTGTCGGTGTGTTTTGGATGGCACAATAAGCTGGTCAAGCTTTTTAGCAGAGGAATCTTGGACATAGGATTAGGCTAATCAAAAAGGATATGGAGCAACTAAGCCTGTTTTTCCCATGCTGAGAAAAATAACTCAAAGTATCCAATTCAGCTTTAACAGCTTTTTCCTAAAACCTCATGCACTAAATATTAAGAGTGAAATTTTGCTGAATTAGATAGTGCAACCCAATCTGTTCTCAGCCCATTGGCAGCCACAGCTGCCATCAGGTGCACATCTGCAGCACGCCCCACGCTCGGGGGTTGCTGTACATGTGCGGGGGTGGAATTTGGCTCTCAATTCTTTTGGCCTTTTGCAGTTGCGAGTGAGCCCAGGCCTTGTAGATGTGGCTCAGGAAAGGGCGTCACACGTGAGTATCCCAGAGCAGAACTTGGCTCTCCACGCATGGATGTCAGTGCAGTTTGTGGGAGTGAAACAGATTCCACGCCTGTGCTTGCGCTTGCATCTCCAGCAGCTGGCAGATCTCCCGATGCTATGAGGGAGTTGTAGAAACATTCAAAATGTCAGAATACATTTTTTTTCCCCCTGGTATGTATTTGAATGCACTGAATACCTCCCTTCTTTCCCTTTCCCTGCACGGAGGATGCTGAGCCTGTCACCTGCCAGCCTTGTGTTTGCAGCCACCCTCGTGTCACGGCCGTGCTCACCAGCCAGCAGCACTGTGCGTGTGCTGGGGCAGCTGCTGCTGCTCTGTGCCTCTGTGCCCTGCACAGCCCAGCCTGGGAGGGGACGTCAGGCACCTGGGACGGCAGTTTGGGAAGCTGGGCTGCCAAAAGCTTTCTCCTCTCAGATACACTAACATTAGAAGGAAGTACAGAGAGAAGCAGTAAGACAGATCTAGTGTTAACGAACAGCAATTTGGGGATTGGCTGTTCAGGACATACACTGTACATACATACATATATGCACACATATATTTGAATCTTTAAACTTTTCTGTTTGCAAGTATCTTTACTTTTTTTTTTAGAAGGTAATTATGCGTACTTTTAAGAAGCCAGAAGGCATTTTAATTGCAATTTTGTCTAATCTGTACTTGGCTAGAAATGGAGACTGTAATTAAAATATGGAAAACAATATTCTGCGTTAGTAGTCCTCGAGAAGTAAAAAGATTCAAATATCCTTGCTGTATTATTTAAACATTTCACATACTCATTTAAATATCAAATTAGTTTCTAAAACCAAATTGTTATGTGCAGCAAGGAAACTGAAATTATTATTTCTGATTTTTTTTTTTAAAACTAGTGGGCTGGTGAATGTCAGCAGCTTATATTTTCCTTGTGTTCAAAGACTGGAGAAGAAAAGGAGCTGTCCTGGTTTCCCAGCTCCCAGTCAAGCTGTCAGTATTGACTTAAACGTTCTTTCCTTGGTGTTAACCTGCTGGAGCAATGGAAGCAAAGAAAAAGTTCCTTTTGCACCTGCAAAAGAAGTTTATTCTTTCAAGGCTTATTTAACACTTCAAAAATTCTCCTCCCAGTTGCTTAGTCAAGGACTTCTTTTAGACTTTGGTAGCATATACATAGAGAATATACACTTAAGAAAGTTTTTAAAGTAATCTAATTTTTACCAGTACTGTGTTTTAAGTTTATAGTTACCATAATTTGAAGAGTAAAATGGAATATTTAAAATACACTTAGTTTTAATAAAAGCACCATTTAAATGAAAGAAACAAAAAACAAAAAAAAACCCTCCCAAAAACAAATAAAAAACCCTAACCAGTTTAGAAACAAAGTAAGTTATTGTCTACCTTTAAACCCAAGGGTTTTTCTTCCTTATATTACTAAAGCAGCCACCAATTGTGACCTTTACTGTTGTTTTACAGCAGTTGAAGAGGTGTCATGGCCATACAGCTGTCCAGCCAAACTAATGCTCTTGCTGCTTTCAGCAGCAGAAACAGCTATTTACATGCATAAAAAACCAGCTATTTACGTGCATAAGTAATGGTTTTTCAGTCAGAGCTCTTAAATGTTGTGGAATGAGTGTTAAATTCAGGAATTCAGGTTGGGAGCCAAGTCAGGAGGCTGCCTGCAGACTAGATGGGTCAGAGAGGAATCTGCAGCCCCCAGTGCCTGGCGAAGAACAGCTGGGAGGTTCCTCCAAGGGGATTGCTGGAGCCAGAAGCCATCTTCTGTGGATGTTCAGTAGTTCCTGATGGCTGTAAGGGTGTGATTCAGGGAGTAGTATAGTGTGGATGTCCTAAGGTGAGCCCATCTTGCTTCAGCTTTTCTGCTCCTCTGTACTGTTAGGAAATGCTGTAGGTGTCATTCAATAGCTGCAAGTTTTATTGAACTGGGTGTTCAGCTGTAGCAATCTCATGATTTTCACCTATGTGGCACAAGAAATGGCAATACCTTGTCTGAGACATATGAACAAAAGCATTATCGATTACATGTTTTGGTGTGCATGGTGTCCTTGTCCTCATCTAACAGGTGGGGAAACTAAGGCACAGAAAGGCAAAGCAATTCTTTAACTTGCCAAGCAACAGCTTAATTTGGATTATATATAAGGGAAACAAATGCAATGCAAATTGACTTGTTTTTCTTAACCCTGCATGTTAGTCTCTCTGCTAAGTTGCTCTTTTTAGCCATCAAGTTATGTGTCTGCCATGAGTCTTATAATAAAAAAAAAATTGAAGAGCAGTAAAGCAATCACTTGTCAGCTCTGAGAGATATTGAGGGCTTCCTGCTGTCTCACACAAGTCATTTAGAGAGTGTGCTTAAATCAGCCTCTCCCTTACTCAGGGAGAGCTGAGTGCTTTACACCAGCTGTGGGGAGTGAATTGCTTCAGAAGTCCCCTTTGCAGAAAACAAACATGGGTTACTTGCACTGCGCTAGAAAATAAGTTGCTGTATATAGTTTTGGAGGGGTGGATGCTGACAGACTATCAGAACACACTTGTTAGTATTCCCTAACTAATTTGTGGGCTGAATCCAGCAAAGTTAATGGAAAAACTGTTATTGACCCCAGCTGTGGCTTAGCAGATACGATGACATCAGTGAAATATCCTGATTTCTTTAACAGTTTCTTTATCTGTTTCCTGCCCACCCTCCCCCCCCCCCCTTTTCCAGGAATGGGAGATGAAAAATGGAACATAAACATACCAAAACCACTCACTTTCCATGAAGGCCTTACCTACGACAGACCAAGACATAGGCTGCAAAGGACTCACCTGAAAGGTCACATCAAGTGATAAAACATAAGAAGTTTTTATAACTCTGTTAAGTTAATGGTAGCTTGGCGCTAATTTGCCTGTGTATTCCCTCTACTGTATTGCTGTGTAACTACGTGTGCCCCTTTTTATTAGCTGTAACTCCTTGTTTCCAACTTCACTGGTAAAGAAAATGAAAACCAAAAAAACCCAACCATAGGAATTAAAAAGGAGCATAAAGTCACAGTTGAAAGTTTACTTTGCTGAAATAGCACAGAACCAGCACGTTAACTATAGTGCATCAGATGGCCTGAACACTGCTGAAGACTGGTGTGAAACCTTGACTCTTAGAGGGTAAAACTGCCTTCTGAGCTCTGCCACAGAGCAGGGCTAACTCATGAGCAGAGGCTTGGCTGGTAGCTGCTCACATGGCAGAAGAAAACTGAAGAAATGTGCTCACAGAAGCAGCAAGGCCTGCTCAGCCCAGGAGCTCTGCAGTGCCGCCGCCCTCCGTGGGACGACAACGACTCATAGGTGAAGCGTTTTTTGGATACTTTTTAGACAGATGCTTTTGTCATTGGGAGATAAAAAGCTGCCAAACTTCGAGACAAATGCGTTTTTGTATGTTCTCTTTATTGCTGTTCTGAAGCACCAGTCATTTTCAAAGGTCATGTTCTTGAACTATGACTTGTTCCTGATTTTTTTAAAAGGCAAACAGGTTATTTTTAGATACTGCTTCTTTTCTATACATTTTGAAGAAGAAAAAGAAAACATACCTGAAATTAGTCGTCAACAGATAATGGCAACTCAGAATAACTTATGCAGTCAGTCTTGTTTTGTTTTTTATAATATAGTATTGTTAAACTTGAGGTATAGAACACTGCTGTACTTTGTTTCCTTTGTCTTTTCAGACCTCAGCTATTATTTTTGAGGAAGATGGACTGAAAACGTGATAATTTTCAGACTCTTTTATAAACAGTTTAACAAATAATTGGAGATTTTCTCAAACAGGAGTCCATTTCTGTTTACTAGGAAACAGCATCTTGCATTTTAGTCTGTAAAATTATAAAAATCTCTTTTTCTTTGTCTCCATTCATGTCACTCATGAGAAATTATATGCAGTAAATTGCCACTGAAGCCCTTCAAAATATCAAGATTGGTTTTAAAAAATCAGGAGGGGATGGGGGGGGACGTATAATAAGATGGCTTCTTTTAAGTTTTTCTCGGTATTTTTTTTAAGCATTTGGAGAGCTTTCAATCATACTCTCAAGATTTTTTTCCTCCTCAACTGTGAGGAGTAGAAAATTAATTAAAAAAAAATACTACACATATTTTGAGATAATCACAGATGTTAGGGCTGGAGCCTTGATAATTAGTTAAGACTGCAATTAAAATCACAGGAATTGGCAAGACAGCAGTTATCAAGGATCACATCCCTTTATGGCCAAGCCTGTAGATTATCTCTGATTATCTCTTACCTTTAGGAATGGGTGTGTGCAACTCCTGGAGGGTACACTGGGATTCTCAGCTGAGCTGGATGCCAGAGAGCTTCCTGCAGGAGCTTGTGGGATTTGAAGGCACAGAGCTATCAAAAACCTGATAGCTGACAGGAGACAGGGCTGTGTCCTGTTTCCAAATGCATTTAGGGCCAGGGATCCCTCTGACCTTAGCAGTGTAGAAATGGGGCCCAGCATGAGAAAAGGCTCTTTGCTTCTTGTGACTGTACTTGGTACAAAGTGCCACAGGAATGCAGATATAATAGGAAAGCAAGTGTCAGTGTGGTTTTCATTGAAAACACACTTTTTAAATGTTAGTTTAGGTCATCTACTTACTTATTAACTCTCTAACTAGAGGGCACAATCTATACTGTATGACTATGGACTACACAGCATCAAATTCCCATAAATAATAGCAGAAACAAATTTGAAGCAAAAGTAAGTTCATTTAGGCTTTTTATTTCAAATTAAGTTATTTATTTGTATATTTCAATAAATATTTAATTTATATCTGTACATATTTATAATGCAAATTAGGCTTCTAGTCAACATTTGCAATGATGTAACAGTTGCCATTAAGAAGTGGTCCCACATCAAGTAATGCAGAGTAGTCAAAAGCCAAATCACTTGTGGTGTTTACCCAATATTGGCATTGTCCATTGTCTCTTTCCACCCCCTTATCCCATGGTAAAAAAAAAAAAAAAAAAAAAAAAAAAAAAAAAAAAGAAAAATTCCTTGGCAAGGACAGGTTTTAATCTATGCCTGAGGTAGATGTGTGCACATTTGTGCCCAGGCAAACAGAAACTGTGTGGTGCTGGGGTTGTGCACGGAGCCCCAGCCCTGGTGGTGCAGCCTTCCTTGAGCTCTGCTGTAGGTGCAGATCTCCCTCAGCACCTGTAGCACCCTGAGCCCCTGTAGTGCCTGCTGCACAGGGGCTGCCCCATAAACTAAACATCTTTCACTCTTCCTCCAGCAAAGGCTCCACAGAGCCACCACCATCAGTCTATTCTACATAATGGCCAAGGTTTTGAAAGGGGGAAAACCAAAAAGCTTGGGAAATAACCTCTCTGTACACCACAGCTGGTGCTGTGAAATGTGCTCTGTTGCCTTGAATAGCGCTATTGCTGCACAATTTTTTATAAAGAGCGACAGAGCTTCTATTTTCACTGTTTTTAGATTTCAGGATCACCAGGCAAACTCAGCCATAGAGCAACATGACTTTTGTTTTAAAGGAAAACTCTCATATTTTGAACCATTTCTATGTCTTTTAAGAAAATGTTACACTTGTTCTTCCTCACCAAATGCCTGTTACTGTACCAGGTGCTTTTTAAAAATTGTTTGTTTGGTTTTCTTCTTTTTAATGGGTGATGCTTTTTTAATAAAAAAAACCCCAGATCATAACTTTGGGGGATCAACGGTGGTTTTTTTTAAATGAGATGATTGTGGCAATTTGATTTTTCAAATGGAGAATATTAATTTAGTATCAAGTTTTGTTAGACACTTTCAAATTAATTGGCCCAGGGTGTATGTTGTATGATAATGTTCTCATATTAAGAATGTAATTATTTCCTTATTGTATTTTTTAAAAAACAAAATCATATTTAAAAAAAAATCTCTGTGAAAAAAAGCATGATAGAAACATGAAAAAAAGGTTTTGTTTTATTTTTGTTATTGGATATGTTGGCAGTGCCCATTATAATTGACTGTAAATATAGCCTTTCTACTGTATTTCTCAGTGTATTTAAGTTTTTTTGACACACATTCATTGAAACTTCTGTTAAAAAAAAAAAAAAAAGTCCAAAATAGACCCACTTTCAAATGTGTGTCTTAGTAGCTTCAACTAACTTTCTGCCTTTCTAGTTTATTCTTCAGAAAGTCTTGCAAAGTGTGAAAAAAGACTGGCACCTGGTAGGTGCGACAGATCCAAGACCATTATTAATAAAGTTACCTGTCAAAAAAAGGCTTTGCATTGTTGTTTCTTGGTGTTTGTCAGTTCAAGAAGTTGGTGGCCCCTTAGCAGGCCTCTGGCAATAGTCAGCCTCAGCTGAGAGCCATTCTCCTGTGCCAGCCAGTTGAAAAATGCTTGGACATTATCATGAGTATTTTTTGGTTGTATCCCCATTTAACTAAGTGATGACCTTCTGCAACTTAAATACAGCCTAAGGACTCTCCTGGCAATGGAATATGGAATTCAATGTATTTAGAGCTCATAGCAGCACTTCCTGCTTGCCTGTTGCATCTGCACCAGTTTGCTTTGATGTCAACTCCACTAATAAATTATGCAATACGTAAAACATTACAAATTACCTCTAAGAATTGAAAGTGGATTAAAATTAAACTGAGCTGATTATCAGGCTACTTAAAGATGAATGTAGCAATTCCTTATAGATGACTGACAGATGAGATTGAGAAGTGTTAAGCTGTAATTACTCCTTGCTGCTTTTCTTAGATTTTGCTCTTGCTCCTATTACACCATAATTATTACCAAATTTAAGAAGTAGAAAGCTAAAACAGAATATACATTTCATTTTCCCAAACTGAGGGAAGCAATATTCTAAAGTAGTTAATTGGTTTCCTTTCTGTAGTGGAGTTATAACAGGTCCATGTGTGCATAGTAACAACAATTCAAGACAAAAAATAAACAAAAATTAAAATAAAAACACAACAGGAAAAATAAAAAAATAACCATGCAATAATCCTGTGGTCTAAAATGCAGCAACTATCTCTAGGCTCTGTCTGATTCACACAACTTGCAAAAGCAAATGGCAAAAAAAAAGACGACCTCCTGCATTGCTGGTACCTCAATCATCTGCTTTTGTACCTATACAACATTTTCTGAAGTCTGGCCACTGACTGCCATAAATAGATAAACTCGCTGGGTTATGGTACAGCAACCCCTTCAGACAAGGAAAAATACTATTCATATTACAGTGAAGTTCAAGGGAAAAACAAAGATAAGGTCATTCCAGTGTGAAAAAAAATATAATCTTGAGGAGGGAACTGTATTAACGGGTTATAAAAATGGGGAAACAAATAGTCCCTGCCACTAACAGTACAAATACTGAGGGTATCAAAATTAATGAGCAGGTGCAAAACAACTGCTCACAGGTGCTTGCACTCACTGCCCAATTCAGCTACAAAACTTGTCACAGAATTTTATTGATGCTAAAGGCTTATATGGGTCCATAAACAATAAACAAAATTTGTGGCAAAAAGTAATTAAAGCTATCGAACACAAAGCTCCCTGCTTCAAAGCAATGAAGTCCAGCTCCAGGGAGGCTAGAAATGTGCTCTAAGTGTTTTGTGTGCTTCCCCCTGCTCCCTTGACATATTGCTACTGATAAATGAAGCTGTTTTCTTTCACAGAAAAGTATTTTTTTTCACCCCAGCAGTTACAAAAACATTCCCTTCTATAATGTATCACATTCTTTTCGATTTGACTTCTAAAGCAAGCATCTGTCTTAAGATC
The DNA here is from genome assembly GCF_041296385.1 of Aphelocoma coerulescens. NCBI lineage: Eukaryota > Metazoa > Chordata > Aves > Passeriformes > Corvidae > Aphelocoma > Aphelocoma coerulescens. Next base: position 68,400,525 of record NC_091017.1, on the reverse strand, counting down.
AAGGCAATGCAAAATTATTCCTTTTCAATTAATTAGATATCTGCAAAAAATATCAAGGATATTCCTTTTCAGTAATCTGATTACAAAGGAATAATTTTCCTGTGAGATTTTGTAGAACCAGTAAAGTTACAGCTCCATGGTCCTGAGTTGAACATAAGCTTAATTCCTGGCTTAATTGCTAAATTTTTTAATAGAGTGTTAATTGCTGTCACTGAATTATTCCTTAGAACTTTTACTTTTTTAGCTTTTTAGCATGTAACTGATGATTTTGAATTTTTTTGAGATCAGCTTTTGGTATGATGCTTTAATGGCAAGAGTGGATCCTTTTATCACTTTCAAAATACATGAGCAGCATTTGCAGTACTCTGCTTCAGCTTTTGAAAACCAAGAGGGTCACAGTACAGCAATATTTTCTCCAGCAGCTGAATCCGTAAGAAAGCAAAACATCTTTTAAAGCATAAAACACAAAAACATTGAAAAGAAATCAGTGTCTTAATGGAAAACAGGAAAAAACATTGGCTGCTGTTTATGCCTCAGAAGTTCCATTATAGAGACATGACTTATATGATGTTGGTACCAGTTAAGCTTCAAAATAGTATAGGAATGAATATGACTTTGATGAGGACAGCAAAGGAAACAGAAGTGAAGAAATTATTTTTTTTTCCCATGGAAATCAGTTTCTGAAGTACAGTAGCCCTTAAGTACAGTAGGTTAAGTATTAGCAAATTTTATTTGGCATCTCATTTATGGGAACAGCTTGGCTGTGTCTGTTCTCACTCCTGACCTTCCAAATCAGGAGCTTTCCTTGGTAAGAACTATTGGAGCATCATTAAAAATAGGAGACTAAAATTTCTTTGAGTTTTGCTTTTATTTATATCAGAGACTAAATTTGGAAAATGAGATGTCACTTGAGATTCGTCTGCTTTTCTAGAGATAAATTGCAGTTTAAAGTCTCAGCTAGCCCCAATACAGGATTAGAGAACCTAAAATGACAAACAAATTGCAATGTTTCCTAGCTGAGCTACACGAGGAGGGGAAGCCTCAAGCTTCATTCCTGAACCCAGCCTCACATTTATCCTGGTGAGCCACAGGGTAGGGTCAGACAGCCCACACCACAGTGTTCCTCCAGCTGCCAGGTCCTTCAGCAGGCACTATGAGAAAGTGCTGAACTGGGGCAGGCTGAGAAAATTCAGTTTAATCTTGTTTGAATTCTTTTTCCTTTTAATTATCCATCTTCAGATCCTCAAAATACAGCCACTCTGTGAATAAATAATCCATTTTTTATCCTATTAAAACTTCATTGTAGTCTATAAAATTTCTATAGGCATTTTAAAAAATTGGTAGATAATAATTCATGCTGCTGCTTTGTCCTGGTATGAGGTCTAATAAGACTTCACATTGCACATCCACAACCACAACAATTAGCAACACCTCTGTTCTTCCCTGTTGAGGGCAACAGACAGTGAAAAAAACCATCAAGTTTTTATTCTTCCAGTGTCAGGCTTTCCATGGGAAGGTACCAAGCTACACAGCAGCCACCACCTCTCAGCAGACCATAAACTCTATTCCAACCCAAAATATAAGCTACACCAGTAGCAGCTCATCTCAAAATTTTGAAGCAGGAAAGGAATGCCCAGTCTGTAGGGATGCAAGGCATATTCTGACTAGCAATTCAGTGACCTTTGCAAAGACAGAATGGCAGGACCAACAGGAGAAAATCCTTAGGACATTAGGGCCAAGACTTTTTAGAAATACACTACATAATTTTGCATTTCATTTCCAAAGACTGTAGGCAGAGTGAAACAAATATTGTGTGTATTAGCTGGGCATGTCTAGTGGGCATAATTCTGAAGATTTTTGTTTTGCTGGCTTTGTGTATGATTAAATATATTTCGTAGCTCAGTTTTATTCTGAGTCAGGGCCTGATCCTTGCACACAGCTACAGCCAACTTAAGGGCTAATTTTGACTTGCAGACCCCTCAATTTTTCAAAAATAATGCAGCTTCTACAGCACAGGCAACTCCTTAGGAAGAAAGTGGGATAAAGGAAGGACAATTAATTAAAAAAAAAAATCTAAACAAGGAGTAAGTACTGTGTGAAGCCAATGTAAATGGAAGAGACTGGAATAAAGGCATGTTAAGGGCAAAACACATATAGCTTTTTTCTGTTGATGGCGCTCTATTACAGGGAGATCAAGGCTGAAATCTACGAATTCATTAGCTAGACAAAAATATTCAGCCTGTGATTCAGTGACTTCTAGAAGAGCAGTTGCATGGCTTCAGTCTCACCACAGGGTGTCACCCTCCACTAGTGGAGCAACTCCACTCCCAGCGAAAAAGAGAAAGGACTTTTCCCTTTTTCCCCAGGAATGGAGTCGAGCTGCAGTGTAGGAGGATGAAGTGGAGTGGCTAAAGAGGAGGAGGAGGAAGGTTTGCTGCAGCCTTTGAGCTCAGTGTTGCTGAGTTGAGTAGTTTGCTGCTAACTACTGACAGAACACACACAAACTCTTGGGGACTGGTTAAACTATTTCCCCTCCACAAACCCCATGAAAGGCTTCAAAAGAAAAACAAAGCAATCGATAGTTTAGAACCAAATTTTATTAAAGAAAAACCTGGAGTGCAGGTTCTCAGGACAAATGCATACCTTTGGATGCAGTGGAGTACACAGGTACGTATACAGTAGTTTGCCTGCTACATGTTTGGAAGCTGAAAGAGACCGTGATAATCTGTACTGCACAGTTCATCACCATTGTTAAAAGTTGCCAAAAACTTGCTTGTGGATCACTAACAGATACTTGGTTATGTGTGTGCACTACATATTGCACAAGACTTTTTGATTAAGCTATTACTTGTGCAATTGAATCACAGTTAAGTGTTACGTCAAGCATATTCAAACATATATTTGTTTCTTTTTCTCAAAAACAGCACGTCACTACAAAACTGCCATTAAATGTTACATATTTACAAAAATATACAAATAACACTTTTCCCCATTTATGACAATGCACCAGTTATGGATTTATTTCATTCTTCACTTGAGCCCTGTTACTGTATACAAAGAAACCTGCTTAAAGCCAAGGTCACCTGAAACAAAATTAGGAGAAGGCATGTTCTGTTTTCAAAACTACTACAGTGTGCAAAGGCAGAAGGAGAGGACTGTGTAGTCATGTATGTTAAAGGCAGGGGTTATAGCATACTGATGACTGCTAAGAGCCTTCCCATGGAGTGGAATAACCCCTGGGTGAAAAATCTGGTTGGATACAGTGCTAAGCATTTGCTGACAAAGCGGTCACAAGTAGTTAAAAAATTCAGTTCTACCTTGGTTGTAATTAGCTTACAAGTCCAAAGAACTCTCAAGCTAACCATGGGAATAAAAATTACCATGGAAATCAGTCAGTAACCTGTGTAAGAACAGGTGCAGTTGAGAAGACTGATTTTAACTTGCAGTTGCTTTTCAAATTCATTGTGGATGAAATTCTTCTGTAACACAAAGCTGAGCCGATAGTATCTGTGGAACTGCATGGCCAAATAAATTCTACTAGGGTAGAATTTGGCCCTGCAATGCCAAATAAATGATGTTCCACATAAACAACAGGGTAGCGAGAAATGCTTTGTGAATCTTCAGAAGACATATGTCAAGTCTAGTTTATATTTTATTGGCTTTCATATACCTACCAAGAGCTGCAGCTCTAATTAGCCACTAAATATGATTTAGGCTTGGTTAAATTACCATGTTTTTCTCCTTTTGTTTTCATGAGTAATGCCAGCACAATCTATATTTAGCTGTCTGAATCTGGACTGAGAGATTTTGCAACCACCTGTGCTGGCGCAGCCACGGATGCACTGTAATTCCATCCTTTACTCTTAAAAAGGAAAATTCTCTCATTCCAATTCTCATCTCTCCAAATATTCTTCCAGTCTAGGATGAAGCAATATTCCTAGTGCTGCTTCATAAGTACAGAGCAATTATACTAGGTTAATTTAATTTAGGTGAGGAAGGGCAACATCTGATGCCTCCTAAACCCACAGTTGCAATGCACTAGGGTGGTATTCTTTAAAAGTACCTTCTGCAAAGAAACCTATCAAAGTTTAACAGAAGGGTAAATCACAGGAGCTGTACATAGTTGTAAAAATAAGTGGCAAGTAAAACATAAAAAGTGGAAGTTTCCCAAAGTACTCTGACAGATTATTAAGTTCCCCACCCTCTTCCAATCCACTATTCCTCTGCAAACTTCTTGTATTTATTTTTTCTCAACCACACGGAAGAGGATGAAAATTAGTTAATCACCTTTTGACATCAGCCCAGTTTATTGGCAGAATGACAATCAGAGAAAAGCAACTTAGACAAGACTGGGATCAAGAGAGGAGAATTCAAGTATACTTCTCCATTTGATTGTTTTCCTTCCAGGGCCTTCTGCACTGCAGCAAGTGCAAACCATGACTTTACACCCATGAGGAAATCAATCACAGCCTGTCAGTGACAAATGAAAAAAAGGATCTGTACTCAAAGGCCTGGTGTGTATATGAAATGGAGGAACTCTCTGTTCCTAAAATTAAAATTTCTAGTCACATGTTCAGTAAACTCCAGTCACTGGTGTTTACCCTCAGGAATGCTACACCAACTCCATTCATCTTCTTTAAACATTATAAAACTACAGTTCATAGAGGCATTCTAGCAAATTACATTTAAACAGTATAAATGCAAGACACAGACTATAAAATAATTCTTCTCCCTTGTCTCCTAGCTCAGTGCTGTGCTAGGTAGGAACACCATTAGCAAATGACCCACAGTCACCTGGAGCACACATATAGGCATCTTGGCTCTAAAAGCAACATCTTTTCCACGCACCTCAGGTGGAATGCTGCTGTGAGTCAGATCTGTCTTAAATTATGGGTAGAGATGGGGATAATTTTGCATGTTCCTCATGCTGCATCAATTTAGACTCATGGTTTAAAGTCTCTGTGCAACCAACTAAATTAAAAATAGTTGCCATTACAAATTAAAGTAAGCTTCAAGGCTTAAGCAAAATAAAATCAACAATGTGTGGTAAAATCATACACACTGGTAACACTGACTTTCTCCCTGCTTTTCCTTGTCCTGTTTAGTCTTGTTGTCCCCTCCCTCCCACATCTCTCTCACATACACTCCCTAACACAGGCATCCCTTCAAAGATACCGCTGAGCTTTTCAGTGATCTTATTCCCACGAAATCCTCCAAGCTCCTCCAGCATGACGATTCTGCCAAATCTATCTGGTGACTTTGCTTAAGTTTGTGTTTTATGGAACTTGAATCCAAGCCATTTTCCCTGGCCTCTAGAAAAGGTTTCATACAGACCCATTCCATAAACCTGTCAACTTCAATTGCTCCCAACCCTCTATTAACAAAGGATTCTCTTTACTTCACCTATTCTTCAGCTTTAGTTTGTAACAATTTCTCTAAAAGGCTGTGTCTGAGGTTGGGTCTCAGCATTTCCCATACTGAAATAAAAATGCAGCCCAATGGTCTGGCAAAGTGTCTCTATCCAACTTTGCTGCAATTCTGTACCTTCCAGACTGCAAGGCTGGCAAAGCAAGCCAGCCCTTGCTGTGCTCCAGAAAACTCATGGGAGCACCTTGTCCCAGACTGTAACCCAAAAGGAGGCAAAGGAAGATATTTGGGAGATAACAGATTGAGCTCTGCCAATTAGATATATAATTTCACTACAGACCAATGGCAAAATCAATATATACACTGGTGAGAGAGGAAATGCTGGTTTTCATTCTTTCAGGGAGTACAGTACTCATCCACATCTCAAACTAGGAGCATGTGTTCTCTGGGATGAACATCTGAGGGAAGTTCTTGAAAGGCAAAAGGTAAGAGTTCCAGGAAGATTTAGAGGAAATGAGAGCCAAAATTAAAGCTGAAAGGATTAAAAGATACTAAAGTGGGAAAGAAACAGGAAGTAAGGACTGCAGTGGCACAAAGCACAGGGAACATCATAGACCAAGATAGTACAGCAGAGCTTAGTGGAGAGGCAGGAATGGGGAAGAGATTGTGATTCTTCTTGCTATCGGTCAGGACATGGTAGGGTGCATATCCAAATAAAAACACAGACAGGAACATAAAACAAAAAGCAAGGGAGAAAAAGTGGACTGCAGAGAACATATATATGGAGAAGCCAGGCAAAGCAGAGCCACAAACAGCAGCAATAGTGAAAGAGAACAAAAAGATAACAAAAAAAAAGCAGGGGGGGGGGGGGGAGGGCAGGGAAGAAGAAAATACAGAAAAGAGTGGAAATTCGGGTGCTCTTTTTCTGTAAAGTTTCACTAACTATTTGGAAGTGCTAAAAAATGCAGTTGACTTCCTGAACAATTACTTTGCTACTTCAGTATCTCAAAAGATTATCCTCAAAGAGAGGAGTGTATTCACAAGTAAATGAAGCCAGTGAATTTGGCAATTCCCTGGGCATCTTGTTTGTGAAGATATTCTGTCATTTTAACCATTTAAAGGTCCTGATGTGAATATGAGACATGGAGGTGGTGTATTAAAATATTCTCCTTTGGACTAGTTTTACCATTTGCAAACAGTGCATATTACTGATGTTTGGGGTTACGCTTTTTCTGCACAGTCCTTTCTATTCAGAATCCATAACAAGAATATCTCAAAAGACACATGGATATAAACCTGCTGTTTTCCTATTAGAGCTGTCCTCATTAAAAAGTATCACTTCCACCATTTCAGAAAGATTTCCGTTTTAAACTGTTTTAATCAATAAGCAGTGTGAATTAATACTTCTTTTAAAAAGTGAATAAGCCAATTCTTTTGCTTTGATCTGCAAGAGCAGACACTGTCAGTAAGAACTAAATATAAGTATCCAAATATGGCTAAAATTAGCAACAAGTAACATAGAATTATAAAACATGCTAAGGAAGTTATTTTGAACACCTGGCCTTCCTGGTGATTAACACACTCATGATACCATTAAAAATACGTGCAAAAAAGGCATATTATTTAAGCAGTACCACGTACTGCTGCTTGTATTATTGCTGCTCAACCGGGCTTTATGTCCACTGTATTGCAAGTAATCAGTGTAAAGATGCAAATTCTACAGAAACACAGAAATCAAGGCTGATCAATACAGGTGAATTTTGTGCGAAATGCAAGTGTTGCAAGGAAATAATATCGAGCAAAATTACTCGTGTAAGGGAAAGAATGCACTTCCTTTCAGGGCTAGTAAATGTCGCTTCTGAAAGAAAATCAATCTGGAAGGAGAGAAAGGCAAAGAGTTGGCAATTAAGAATATGTATTTCTAGAGATGCTATTAAAAAGTATTTAATGCAAACCATAACAGCTCTCTGATAAGGATTTTTTCCCACAGCTCTGTCGTTGCATTTCAGAGTACATATTTCTAAGCCTTCCAGTATTTCTTATGTTAGATACTGTCTTACAGATCATCTCAGCTACCAGCATGTAAATTAGCTGGAAACAGTAATGCTGACAAGCTTCACATAAGGAAAAGAAAGGGATGAAAAGAATGGAAGTCATACATGGCTCCACAATTCATAGCTTAAGTAATTTGCTACTCCATTTAACAGGAGGAAAAAAGCTGGGACTGAAGACTTACAGAAATGAGACCTCACATATTAAAATCATGAAACTAACTTGCTGTACGTATCAATTTCAATAGAAAAATATTCCAAGAGGCTGCATTCTTTAGCCTCCAGAGCAGCCTGAAGTATCATTACAGGTTCTTCTTTCCACGATGATGGATCCTCTCTGCTTATGCAACACACTTGAAAAGCAAGAACAAATAAAAACTTTGTCTCCATGACATTCCCATCCAGATTTGGAAAATGGGCAGCTCTGGGCCATCTCAACATGGAGCAACCCTTCTGCACCCTGTCCAGTCCGAGGGTGCACAGAAAACTGGAGCCAATGCAGCTGAGGTGATCGGTCGGGTAGAAGGGACAGCTTGGGATAGAAGATTAAAAAATTGAGAGGGCACAGCTTGACATTTCCCAGAGACTGCAGGGTTAGGCTATTAATTGCAAAAGCTAACTGGGGGTCTGAGTTATTTGTCACTTTGATGATTATAGTCAAAAAATAAGTCAAAAACATCACAGGAATAAAAATACATTTAAATATCAAAGAGAGGGCAAATGCTAAGATACTGAAAGGAAATATGGAACATGAAAATTCAAACTTAACATTAAGAAAATGATCTGAGCAGACCTTACTTATAGTCAATTAAATCCCATTCTAACGAAAGTTTTAGATTTTCTCAGACTAGTAGTGGCTACGGGCCAGTCTCCAAGAAAGTTGTAGAAGCAATATGCAACTGGAACTAAAACAGAGAAAATGAGCCAGGGAGCAGCTTTTTGGATGGACTTAAAAGACAAAACAGAATTTTGCATCTCAAAAATCAAGATTTATAAAGGTAAATGCTTATAAATTTCTTCCTGGTGGAAAGCCAATATTTTGAGATAAATGGACACTTACTTGCATCTAAAATGCTGAAATAAAAATGAAGATGGAAACAATACAGTGGTATCAATCAATATACAATAAAACAACTATAATAACTCCAGCTGGCAGGGGCTGTGAAACGAAATAAAATTTTTAGTCTCTCTTTTCCCCTGAAGTCTCATTAATGAAAAATTACCAACTTTTTAATAGGAAACATAGGAAAAATCTATGACTGAAATTGTCATCGATTCTATCTACTTAGAAACATTGACTTGAAATAACACTAGAAATTCAAAACTTATCAGAACCTCTGGTTCATCATCAAAAAGCTACTGCAACCAAATGCATGTATTTAATTTATTATAAAGATTTTCTTTTTCCCACACATTTCTTTGAGCATGTCTTTGTGTAAGGAGGATGGAAACTACTGCAGTTTCATTCTATTGACCTCTATTGAAGATACAGCAGACAGCAGTAGAGTCTCCCCACTAAAGGGATGTCTCATTGGTCTGAAAACACAGATAATCATGTCAGCTGAAACTTTCTTTGCACTAGGAACTACTAATGGCAAAGCACTGATTTGTCTTTTTCTGTAGGACAGTTAGCTAACAAATCATCTACTTTATATAAGTAAACAGCTAACTCCTCATTACACTGGTCATTGAAAGAAAAAAACTCATCAAGAAGGATATAATTCAATGAGAATATCTTAAAAGAGTTCCAAGAAATTGGACGTGAATTATAGATAACAACATCTCGCCTCAGGCTGGTACCTTCTTTTTCTTCACAGCCATTTCCACCACTGTCTTCTACAGAGTATAAAAATATGCACTGGTTTATATTGCTTATATTATTGAAAAATTAATTAACACTGTGTGCATTTTCCCTAAATGTCCTCTGAGCATTTCTGAGTACTTTATATGGACAGGCTTATCCAAAGACATATAAAACATTCAATGTTGAAAGAGAAAGCAAAGATAACAGCTGTAAATCTTGATGGGTCTGTTAGAATGCTTCAGATCATACTGCTTGGAGCACTCTGAAAAGTACAGGGTGTTTTTGAAATTGCAAATACACCAGATTTTAAGAAGGCCAAAAGAGGCCAATGAGGCCAATACACTGCCAGTTCGATATCAGTGCTGATAAATATCACTGTACCCATTTTTATAAGGTTTTTGATCAAATAACAATGCAGAGGAGTTGACAATACTAGTGTGGAACAGCAAAATCGCAGCCAATGTTGCAGTGCTACCACATAACAGTATGTTCCAATAGCAGTGTTTAAATAAAATTACCTTTTTTTCTTTTTTTACCAGTGATGCACCTTTTTTGGATTATGCATTTTTTACATTTATACATAATTGCAGCTGGTTTCAGTAGAGTACTTTTAAGAACAGTGATAATTACAAGTAAAACAAAGAAAAATAAACCATTAATAATTTATGCTCACAAAAGTCTTTCACTCTGATGATCCTGAACAAACAGTAATTAACTTAGCCTCACAATACCTGTGTGAGGTAGGTAATTACTATCAGCCCTATCTTATAGGTGGGGAAACTGGGGCAAGTAACTTGCTCAATGTCTGGGTACAGAATCCAGGTATCTGACAGTCATCTTCTGCTTCTTGGCCACCACATTACCCTTCCCCACGAAAAAAATAACTAAAATATGTACAAATACTGCATGTGTGTGTGCACACGTGTGTGACTAGCACTTGTGCATAGAAGAAACTCTGTGTTTCTGAATACTGATGTATCAGGATTTTAGATACATATAAAGGATAAAAAGTTAAGATATCATGGATGTAGTTCAAGAAATTTGAGAACTAGCACTAGTGAGTCTTTTCGTTTACAGATAAACCAAGACACCATGAATGAAAAAATGGTAACAGTACTTTCTCAGTTTTAAAATAATTCATTTTAAAGTTATTCTTGTGAGGAAATCAAAGGCTTCCTTTATTATCTGCTGGGTATTATTAATACAGTTATGGCAATACCAACATGTCTTTAGAAAACTGTGTTTTTAAGATATGACAAACCAACCTCACATGAGTGCTGCATGAATCAAATTAGTAAGCATCAGAAAAAATTGTTCCAGGCACTAAATTGTGCTAAGTGTTAATTAGAGTACCAAGCAGTTAAATATTCTACCGTGTTCCAAAAGACTTCTGTGATCAGAGACACAAATCACCCTGAATTAAATGTATAAAAGTAGCTGTTAAAGCATAAGTTAGATGTGTGACCCAGTTCCAACAGAGCCCTTTGCCAATCAGACTAACCATGCGAGAACAACTCCAAGCTGGAGCTTCCATCCCATTCCTTGTCCATGAAGCTGGTTTGCCACTCACCTGTCCTATACAAACAACTTATTTCAGATTTATTTCACAGGAACAAGTAAGATGTTTGCAATGCTATTTTATTCTCTGCTCCAGCTTATTTCCACTAGAAAAAGCAAGAGGAGCTGGTGAGGAGGGAAAGCCACTGGTGCAATGATCCCAAGAGTTTCCAATTCACAGCACATTTTGTATATGCACTTCTCTTCAAGAAACCCAGACTCAGATAGATACATTTAAGACCTTGGATTTCCACAGTCTGGCATACAACAGTCAGCTAGGGCATTGCTTCTCTGTTAATAAGTTTACATGGCACTATACAACTAAATAGGCAGAAATTTTAGAATTTTTGTGATTATTTTCCTGAGCAGTTTGCAAGTGCGTTTCAGAATCTTCACTCTAACTTTTCCACCTAATTCCTTACAGTAAGTTTATAATCTAGATTTTCTTGTGCTTTACATACATCATATGGGGTTTGTGAGAGCCTACAGTACTACACTGAATTACTGTATTTCAAACTGTTGCATTTGATGATAATATATTCACAGCTACATGGAAGAATGATTCCAATGCATACACCGATTTTAAGACAGTTCTTTTCTATTTGACTAGCACTCATTCTTTTCTGTTTGCATATTCTGGATGATATGCTATCTGTATCCTTCTTAAACAAGGTGTGTGCGAGCTTGTCACTACCATCAGTATAACATTCAGTGAGTACAAGTTATTTATTCTCTATCAAAGGCAAAAAGTGAAGGGATTATATAGGTTTCTGAGAGAAGCATCCTAATCCCAGGCAGCTGTGACACACAGGATGCCAGACATTTGAACTCACCACACCACACTTGTTTTTCTACATGGCTAAAATAAACCAAAGAGAAAAGACAAGAGGAGTGTGGATTCACTGCGTTGCCATTCCCTGGGGATACAGAGGTCAAGACTAGAAAACTCTGACTCAACTTACAAAACTGGAATTAGGAAACAAGGGCCCAGCTCACAAGCCATTCTGCAGGCAGCTCCTCCAGAAGCCCTTCCCCTGCCCTCCCTGCAGAAAAAGGGGGCAGTGGACTGAGACACCCTGTGGAGATGGGAAGGAAACAGGAAGCTCTAAATCCCTTCCCATCATCCCCGTGACCCTTTGGATTGTCAAACCTACCCAAGAGGAAAAGGTCAGGCTAGGGTTTGCCCACTCCCACCAGCAAGGGAAAAGAGCCAGAGGAAATTCCAAACAGGGATGGCATGGGAAGGGGATGGTGGTGCTACCCAGCCCTTCCCAGAGGAGAGCTCTGACCCACCCCGCACAGCTGCCCTTAGAGGAAGTTTTTAAAAAATAACAATAAAAAGAAAGCTACGTAAAAGAGGTATTTACACTCTCTGGAAATTTAAGAAGAGACAGGCCACCTGCCTAGGGTTTAACAGGACAACTCATCTGGCAGCTGCCATCACCCTAGGGGGGCTCACTCAGGAGAAAAGAGCAACTAAAATGACTGTCCGCAAGTGAAGGCACCTGGTCTGGAAATAGCATCAAGCTGGTGTTTTTCTTTCACATGTGATGGGACTGGGGGGAGATACTGGTGCTGATAGCTTGTCAGGACTTGCTACACTTACAAGAGCATTATTGTATATTATGAGATATACTAATTAACATTTTACTTCCTTTAATCCTCAGAAGGACCTAAGCCTAAACTTGTTAGATTGTCTCACGTATGTTTAAGTTAAGAGCTTGTCTCAACTAGGAGTGCATTTTTCTCTCCCTCAGTCCTTTCCCATACAGAAACACTTGGCCTCCTAAAAAACTTGTCATTGTGATCAAACAACCATCTGTTCTGGTCTAGTCACTAGTGTAAAAATCACCTTTTTTGGGCTGAAGACTCCCAGCCTTCCGCTGAATACCTCAACTAAAAATATAATTAAAAAGTTACAGTCAATCATTCTAAAAATAAACATAAAGAAATAGAGCATATACAGAAAAGAAATAAGGTGGCATTGAAGGTGCCTAGGGCTACAAATTTGCTACCATAGTTTGAGTTTCAATTGTAATGAGTTCCCAGGCCACAGAGTGAACACAAGACATATTGTCCTTCGCCCTTGGTAACTGATGATGGACGCTTTTTTCCACAGGACCAATAAGAAACTTCCTCTCCATCAGCATTTACAGCCATATCTGCAATTTTGGGACATCTCTAGGGAAAAATAAAACGGTACAGAGAAGAGTCTTTTGGGTTTTGTGTTCAGCTGCAAATATCAGCTAACCAGGTAACTGTGCATCTCTCTGGAGTTGATGCTCAAAACCACGCCTGAGTGATTGCCTAGGAAAACATAGAAACAAAAGGCCAACATTAGTGTATTTCAGGTACTCCACAATAAATCCCCCTTTTATTGCAGGGACAAGTCAATTGCATAAGAGAGTGGCTTTATCAAACAACAGGTCAGGTGAAGGTTGGTGCAACAGCTCCATGTACCTACAGCACACTTTTGCACAATGCTTTTGCTCATGGTGGTGGATTTGTGGTGAATTCCTAGGGTTTCTATCCCAGTGACAGCATAAGTTGGTTCTCTTTGTGGCTTATAAAGGTGTAGTTGTCTTGAGGGGTGCAGGTGAGGGAGGAGAATGGAACCTGAGGCGTCCATTCGACATGCCACTGACCTGGGACTGGACACTGACCGGCATCAGCAATAAGGGAACTCTGTAGCTGTTCAAGTTGCCACTTCTCCCAGAAGGAGTCACTGCAAGGTAATGGTGTTGAGGAGTCCCAAGGTGGGGGTTGCGATAAAGTAGGCAACATAAAATATATAGAAAACAAAAAAAGTGGATGGGTGAGTCTGGAAATACTGTACTGTGGAAATTCAAAAGTTATGAGAAGAGAGAACAACAGAAACCCAGGCCTGTAACTCCCTGCTGTGCATGGAGTGGAGGCGGCTACTGACATCTCCCAAGAAGGAGGGAGAAAGCTCACCAGAACTAGAAGGGAACTCCATAGCATAGGAACCTTCTGCAAATAATGTCGTAAACCAGAATTTAATATAAAGCAGGGATTATAACATGTTTTATAGTCTAAGCCAGATAAAATAGAGTATCATTAACAGGAATATTTTCTTGGCAGTACTGAGCAATACTGGAGCTAGTGGAAAGTATTGCAAATAACAAAACAGTAGAGTGAGCAGGAGTATAGTTTTATGTATTAAATAACATCTTCTGTCTAAAAGCTGTACTGTAGCTGACAAATATGGATGATTATGATCCACAAATTCGAGCTTTTTACGCTCTCCTGGAAAGTCTGCTGCTGCAGACAAGCTGGCAGAAGGACAAATAACCTTGAGATCACATTTGTGTCTTGTGTCATCAAAACATCATGATCTTGCACCCTTTAACCCTAAAATAATTCTCTGCTCATATGGAAGATTTTTTTTTCTCTGAGTAAAGAGTGCAGGGCAAGCAGAGATTAATTCTAAATATGTTACAAATCAGGGCAGCATTTCTTTATTAGAGCATCCCAAGCTGCCTTCTTTTAAATAAACCATAAGGGATTTTCTACCATTAAAAGAAGTTATGCCTTTGTACCTTACTAGAGGTGTTTGAATGCTCCACTTTAATAGGCATGTCTGCAAGGACTTTGTTAGCATTCAGCTTCTCCTCTAAAGACCCTGGAGATGAGCTGACCAAACAATTTTAACACAGATTTTGTTTTTCCAGGTTTTTTTTTGGAACTAACTCCGGTAAAGTCAGGAGGGCAGTTACAGTTGTCTTGCAAAATCAGAATGAAAACACAGTGATACTCATACACAAAGTTGTCAAAGAAGAGATAGAAATACACAAAGCAAAGCAAGAGGCTGGATTCTTCCCTTGTGTTCAAAGCTAACACCTCCAAGAACCTAGAAGCAGCACACAGTTCAGCAAATGGAAATAAAGACATTGACAACAAACAAAAGGGTGAAAGAAGCCCAAGAAAAAGAAATCTCTCCTCTGACCAGGTTCTGTCTTCCCCACGGTACCTTGAGTGCAGCTAAGACACATCTTCTTCCTTGGGGTTCATGAAGACATTACAGTTGCCTTTCACACCATCAATCTACTGCTACAAATCCCAAAGGCTTTGGATCATCTGATTTATTTTCACAAAATGAGCCAAAATGGAACTGGGTGTTTCTTACATTGTCCTACACTTTTCAGACTGTGACCTGAAAGCAGCCTGAAGACAATGTATTAAAGATCAGCACTCCATGTTGCATTAAAACTAACCACAGGGTGCTAGGACACACACGTCCACCTGACACTGAAATAATTTGCACTGAGAGATACTCACAGAAATTTCCCTCATGGGTTCTTTATAACTACCTTATGAATACTAGAAAATCAACATCTAAATTAAGGAAGACTTATGATACTTTTTATACATGAATAAATTTAATGTTTCTGATCACAAAAACTTTAAATGCCATTGGAATATGAAGGCAAATAAAGCAATGGATCTCCATACAATCCATCTGAAATCACAGAAGCATTGACTCCACAAATCCTTCCGGCCTAAACTCAATTTTCCACTAATTGAGGGGATTATTGAGTGAATTCGACTGTTGCAGATTATATCCCATTCTACCAAATATAATTTATCTCTAAAATTGTCCAAGTCAGTCTCCTGACATTAAACTACCATCTCTGTACTCATGCTCTATATAGCACATCATCCATACATTAGGCTGTAGCTCAAGCAAGCCAAAAGAAGGTGATTGAGGTAACCCCTTGTTACTGGTGTTACCATTTGTAACATCTTTTCAAGACTGAACAGAAAAAGAACTAAAATGAAAACAAACATCAATTAAAAATCAACTTCTTATGAAAATTTATAAACTAAAAGCAAAGTTACCTCTTGCGTTACCTAGTGTTTGAGAGTCCAGATCATCATCAATAAACTCCTCACCCTGGATGATGTTCTGGGTGTCCTCACTGTGATTAACAGGGCTTGTCATCTCCTGCTCTTTTTCATTGTGCATCTGGGCGTAGACATTTCTGCCTGGCAGTTTCCTAAAGAAAAGAAAAAATTTTGGGATGGAGTTCTTTTGTGTCACACACACACTGGCATCAGAGCAGAGCTCCAGCAGAGCAAAGTCATTCCAGAATAAAAAATCATCACCAATGCCACTCTTCCTTAATTTTGTGATCACAACCTAAATTTACCAACTCTTTGTTCTCAGTTTTATGTAACTGCCTTATCATGATGTTCATACTAAGATAATATTTAAGCATCAGTTTCTAGGATTGACAGACAATGGACAATGTTGAAAAAAATTACTAGAGCCATAGAAAAACTATTTTAAGAATTCGAGCAATAAAAGGGCACAGTGGGTGTTCATTCTTGGTCCCAGGTGTTTTCACATACATGAAGGGTTGCAATCACCATCATGTCTCCCTGAGGAGACGGGCTGACATTGAAGTGTGATGGCATCAGATGGCACTCATAGTCAATCAGAGTCAAGGAGAAAAAGTCAGAAGTCCAGGAGACAGGGAATGGAAAGGAGCAGAGCCAAGAGGCCAGGACCAAGGGGTAAGGAGTAAGAAGGTAAACAGGCATTCATAAGGGCACAAGACTGGGGAGGTTGGTTAAGTTAAGCAGGCAGCACTGAAGGAGACAGAGTATAAAGTCTGCACTGGGAACAGATGAATTAGAAGACCTCTCTACAAGAGACAATAATTCACTCACTCTGACTGGAATCTAGAGAAACAAAAAGCACCTTATTAAATGCCTCAATAAACAATTAGCACCATGGCTGAGACTGGGAGGCTTGACACTTAATATTGATACAGGGTTCTTAACTAGATTAATTTAAATTAGGCTTTGTAAACTGAAAGGGAAAAATCAGGGACTTGTAGCTTTGCAGCAGATTTTATGGTTTAAACATTTCTCAAGAGCCATACCCTTTGCACTGTAGCTGTGTTCACCTGCAGTCTGCCTAGGCACATAAGGACATCCTTTCCCAAGCACCAAGCAGACACTTCAGATTAGGGAGCTGCAGGCTCTAGGCTCCATTTCCTACAGTGCCAGAAGCTGCTTGACAGCTTGATCAGCATGACAGCAGATCATGGCTGTCAGAGGCTGTGCTTAAACCCAGATTATTGCAATGGGCAGACAACAAGAAGAAAAGAGAAAACAGGGTTGAACAGCTGTGGTTTCTGCTGAGCCCCTTTAGACAGTGAGAAAATAGAAAAAGTGACACTAATTATTAGGCATCTCTCTAAAAGCAACCACAAAGCTGCTCCACATTACAGCAGCAGTTTGAAAGCTGGATAAATACACAGATTACTCTGTTTTCTCAAGGCTTTTGAAGATCTGTTTTAAATGTCATCTCACAAGAAGGTATCTTTAGCAAGGGGCACCATTTTGGTTTGAGATAAAAAGTTACTGTAGCAAACTATTCTGAAAAGCAAATTCACTGCATCAAAGTAATAAGAATAAATGGAAGTTACTAAGAAATGAAAGATGACTGAAGATAATCTCCCTTTAATCTGAACTATCCAAAAGATAAATTGAGTCCTATATATCTACACAAACACACATATCTGTATAGGCATATGTATACACGCACACACTAACTTATATCTCTAAAAGTTAGGTATTTTATCCCATTATTTATAAGCAGTACAAAACCAAATGGAAAGGACAAGGATGGAAAGAAGGTCTGATGACACAATGCTGTGCTATTATGATCACTTTAACAGGTCTGAGCGCTCTTCCAACAAAAACATACACATAAAGCCAAGCCCTGCATCACTCTCCTTTCATTACATGGATTAAAAAAGCCATTTTGAAAGAGGAAAGGACATTCCTCATTACCAAAACAAATACATTAGGTAATTAATTTTGCTTTTTTTTCTCTAGGGCCCATAACTGCTTCTAATGTGTCTGGTAATGAAACTGGTCATGTGGAAAACAGTATTCTCTTAATCAGACCTGCATCAAACCTGTCAAACTGCTCACTTTCAGCCCACCATCAAATGCCTAAGGGAGACAAAACCCAGAAGAATGTCTTTGTAACACATCTACAGAATTAGCACATATGTTTC
The DNA here is from genome assembly GCF_041296385.1 of Aphelocoma coerulescens. Taxonomy (NCBI): domain Eukaryota; kingdom Metazoa; phylum Chordata; class Aves; order Passeriformes; family Corvidae; genus Aphelocoma; species Aphelocoma coerulescens. The sequence continues at coordinate 68,382,691 of NC_091017.1, read as the reverse complement.
TACAATAATTATAATAACCTTCTCAGAAGGTTCCCTTATTTCTGACAGACTGTAGTAGTATCAATGGCATTATCAAAACAATTTTGACATAATAAAAAATGTTAAACATCTCAAACCCATATGGCACATCAGACCTCTGCAGTTAAGTAAAAGGAGAAGAGCTGCTAGTGTGACTGCTGCCTGGGACCTGTATGAAACCAGGTCAACAAAGTGTGTCCTTTGGTGTAAATCCTGAGGCTTCAACTCATGGCCCCTGCACAGCTTACTAGTTAGAGATAACCATGAGCACAACACATACTAGTAAACATATTCAGGAAGAATGAGGAAACCTCTCAAGTTCACAAATAATCATTAAATGTATCGTGGCTAGGAGCATTTCCTTATGGTTTGAGAATAAAATGAGAAAAGGTATGAGCTGTTATTTCTCACTTGGCTTATTGGCCCCAATCCTACTAAGTACAGATCCTTTGGGGAAGGTATAAAGCAGAGGTACTCATACTTCCATGCTTTCCTTTGCTCCTCACACTTACATGGGAAAGCCTGTAACATTGAATGTGGACTGGAGGAAGGAGAATATCACAAGTCTTGAGGAGACGTACTGTAGGCATTAGACCTTTTACACACTACAGAGATCTCTCTGTGTTTCATATTGGTTCCGTTTTACAAGGAACTCCCTCAACCACCCTGAAGAAAAGGACAGTCCAAGCCTTTTCAAGAGGCATTTTTAACACATGTGCCGGATGTTCTGTTTACAAGACTCAGCCACATTGTGGGATGACATAGGATGTGGATACTGGATCCTCACTAAAGATGGGCCTGATTCTGACAATTTTCCAGTGCTTCTCACTGCTGTAAAATGCAGAAAGGAGGCTGCTACCCCTACTTATACATAAAAAAACTCTTGTGTACCCTGATGTGCTTTGCTCTTCTTCAAGAAGGAGTTAATGTTGGGTCCAATGTAACTGTTTGAAGCAGGCAGAGCTGAAATGCTTGGGTCTACATAAAAGACTACTGTGAAAACATGACAAGACACAAAATTTGACCCAAGAGATTTGTATCAGCAATATGAAAATTGAAAGCACATTTAGAAAACAGACAAGAAGATTATGCAATAGTTTCTTTGGGGGGTTTACTCTTCATCTGCAAAATGCATGTGCTTCACATCCATCACTGGAGACAATTACCTCTGCTGAGCAGCACTCCATGGTTTATATTTTTAGTTTCTTTTGTTTTCCCTGTAGCATTTTATTTCAATCACGAAAAAGAAGAAATATTATGCCTGCTTTGAGGACCATAAAAATAGGAGCTAGAGACGTAATTCTGCACAGCACTACTAAAGAACATCACAGCACATGGTTTTCACCAAGCTCTACAGGCGCCACACCTTTTAGAAGATATTCCAGAAAGTACTTATTTTTCCCTTCTTATATTCACAAATTCTAATCAGTTCATACCCCAAACTGTTTGCACTTAAAAATGTTCAGCAGGAAGGAACAGCAGGAGGGGGATGACATATTGATTCCTACTCATTTAATCTCTAGTTTATTTGGCTTTCAATTCCTTCTTTATGGAAAAAAGTATTTATTCTCCTTTATGCAACTTCATTCATTTTCCAGAGGCTTGATTAAAATTCTGTTCAGTATAAAAAAAAGAACATATTTACATGGCAAAGAATATGGAATAATGTAGCACTGTCTTGGAACTTAAATAAAAATAACAACAATAATAATCCATTAAATAGAATACTTTATTGTGGTGTTGACTTTATTGTATTTGGATTAATGTTCAGATGACTGACTTTGTGCTTTAAGGCACTCCTGATATACTTGCCTCTTTCATTTCAGAAATCTTTTCTGCATGTTATTACTTTGATTTCTGAGGAAGTTTTTATAAAATATTATGGAACAATAAATTAGTGGTTGTTTTTTTATCACTAAAAGGCATGGATTGGGACTAAGCTTGCTCTCATGGAACATAAAAGCAGTATAAGCAAGGTGGGGAAAAGAGATAGCTTTTCTTCAGAGACCAAAAATGAGATAGTAAGTCAATGAGGCAGAAAGATAACACAGTTCTTCTCCAGATTGTGGAAATGACCCAGGAGGGGGTTCATTTACCAAAATTGGTACTTGATAGTAGCAGGCAGAAAAGGAATACATACAAAATTGTATAAATCTGGATGAAGAGGATTCACACTGATTTGTGAAAACAATGTATGCAGCTTTCAGTACATCAGTAGTAGTTTTCATACAAATTAAAAGATGAAGATTTTCATACTCTTTCAGAGAATAGAATTTGCTGCAATTAACCAGGTAAAATACATAAGTACAAAAGACAACTATTTGCTCTAGTTTGGCTACTCTAATATCCTGCTGTTATGCAGAAATGAAAAATAAGAAAAGGATGATTTCAGATCTTCCGCTAGTAACATGATGATTACATAGCAGCTTTGATGTGGCTAAAATATAATTTTCCTTTCCTCCACTTTGCCTGGTGCAGACAGTCTATTTCCCTTCTCTATACTGTTGCCCAGGACCCCACACCACAAAGCTTCTTTTGAGAGGATGAAGAAATCTTTTCTGGATGGAAGCTTGAAAACCACAAAAAAATACAAACACTGTTTCAAAGGCAATGGAAGAAGTGTGTTTGTACTGAACCAAAGTAAAGATGGTATGGTATAGAAAAAATACACGCAGATCCCAGACTCGCATTAAGAAATAGCCCTGGATTTTTCAAAAATATTTTCCAGCTGCTTCATATTGTTGTGGGCAAAAGAAGCAGCTGCAGTCCATTTTACCTGGATGCTTAAACAACTGGAGCATACTAGTGAGTATTGCAACATGTTGTTTGCTCAAGGCATCCACTCGGTGATTTCCATACTCGGGAAGTGAGAGCAGAGCAGAGCAAAGGCGCTTTCCTCGTGGCTTGCCCACCACCCCCGTCTGCTGACAGCACTGCCCCATCCTGCACAGCCATGACTGGTTCACCAGTGAGGAATGAGCCCTTGCTCCTTGCTGCCATGCTCAAAATTCCTCCCCTAAACTATCTAAACCAATAGCTCAGATAAATCAAACAGCTCATTTGTCAGACACCATTACAATTAGTTTTTAAAAATCAATCACATTTATCATTTAAAATTTACTTGCCATTTACAGAGTAAAAGTAGCCCTCATCAGAAGTCCTTATCTACTCTGATAACAAAGGATCGAACCCCTGTGTTTCTCAAAACATTTTGGTGTTTTTTATTTTTTTCCTTTATCTAAAGCAACAAACTACGCTTGGGATTGCCAGGAGTCACTTCATGAGCTCTGGGGACTCCAGCACCTGTTTTGCACAAAACAACCATCAGATAAAGGGGGGGTGGGTGAGGTCCATGAATGAGGACATGAAATGATAAATGCTTGCAATTTTACAGCATGTAAAAACAGAGGGAAGCAGTCTTCCTAGTCAATGCTTAAGTATTTGGGATTAGGGCATCTCAGAACAGATGTGACCTACAGTCACCTAATCATTACCTAGACAGCCATGACAGCTCTGGTTATCCAGCAGATCATAAAATTTTAGACTTGATTAGAGCAGTGGGAAATTATAAAATTTACATCTTTTCTATTTAATGGGCATCCCTTGAGGAACGAGGAGGAGGCATTGGTTTGTACTATGCATGTAACTAATCAGCCAAAATCCCACTACCTCTATATGAATCTGCCTCTGCTTTTCCCCTACCCCCCTACCTAATTAGAAGAAACACTCTTTCCTTTTTCTGCATATGAAGCGTCAGACTTATGCAGGATTGTTATTTTTAGATCACTGCTCTCACCCAAACTAATTTTGTTAGATTTACTTCTTGTCAGGGACACCAATTTTTAGTACTGAATATTGCAGTTTTCAAAAAATGATAATTTTTTTTTTAAACAGGAGCAGCAAGTTTCATTACTTACAAAAGATTAGTAAAAAAAGAGGTGTTGGATTGGTCTCTGATGTCTTGTCAACACCATCTTTCATTTCCCAGCTCAGAATTAGTGTAAATTAAGACCCAAGTTCTTATGACATGAACTTCAGGAATAATTTGGGCAGGTGATCATGCTTGGGGACAAGGAGCCTCAGCATTTAGAAACCTTGGGGCAGTTTGGGCATATTTCGCATTTTCTATCAAAGCTGTAGGTCTACACAAAAGCCTGCTATTTTCTCTCCCTTTTTCATCACAAGTCATGATCTCTGTCATTGCAAATAGATAGACATGCTCCATCATATGAAGCTGCAACCTCCCTGCCAAACCAGTCACACTCTTATTTTGCAAGCCAGTTTTTCTATCTTGCATCTTTGCAGGTATCAAACTTAACTTTGAGCCAGTGAAGAGAGAGAGAGACAGCAGCCCAAGACATGGTCATACAGTCTCTTGCAAACCACCTGCTTTGCATGTGCTCCAATGCCAGCTGCAGGTCCTGTAGACCCAACCAGTCTAGTGATAAAACTAGGATCAATAAAAATTTCACTGATGTAGGGAAAAAGGAGTTTTAGCCCTTCTATTAATCTACATGAATGAAGGGAAAGCACCACCAAATGTCTTCCATCTCCTCCATAGTTTTTTAAATCATACATCATAATTATGGACAGTATTATCATTTCAACACTTTACAAATCTGTAATTTCTCTGTGGAATTAAATAATATTTTTATTTCCCCAAGTTATCTGAGTTACCGTAGGCCACAGTAACTCTGAAATTATCACCTAGAATTGAACATTTTTTGTTGCCTATGGCATTCTTTCAGCAAATTAATTTTTAATACCCAGCCATATAATATTGAGAAGCTGCCTTTGTGCATTATAACTTGCAACTTTTATATCTATAAAGCACACTCATTTCATAGCCTCAGTCCCTGTGGACCAGTTTGTAAACTTATGTACTCACTGTACTGACTTTAAAGGGGCTGTACTCCCAAAAAGTACTCCATGAGGATCCAGCAATGCACCAACCATCTCCATAAACAAAGGAAAGACTTTTCAAAAGGGATTAAAGATTCGGGTGGGACAGGAGTTCACAGGGAGCCCATGGGGAAAAAGTGATTTTTGAAACGTAGCAGTCACTGATTAGGTGCTCAATATTCTTTGAAGAAGAAATTTCAAATGAAGGATGCAACCAAAAAAAATTGTCATTTTTGAAAAGCTTAGCAGGAATATTTAAAAATAATTCTTTCAAATATCTCAGAAACAGATAAGATACAGACTAAAATTGAATACTACTGCATGTTCATTCATCAATGCCAACAGCAGTTTTTAGGCTACCGACAAACTTTTGAATATATCTAACAATAGTCCTCACTTGCATCTAAATTACCCCCCAAAAATGTAAATGCAAATGATTTTCACAAATTACATACCGAAGTGTGAGAGACATTAAAGCTCACAATTTGGAAATTGTACTATATTTTCCTCCTTAATAAAAGTGATGGTTCATTGGGCATTTTAGAAAGAACTCAAGGAACTGTTTTTATTCCTTTCCTGAATATTTTATACTTCTTCTACCATGCAGTAATTGTGTCTGTTATTTAATTGCTCTCATTTAAGAGCTAATAAAAGATATAAATCAGATAGCTTTTAAAAGATATCACAAGGAGGTTCTATGATCCAAACACAAACAGAAAATCCTCCATTGTATTGCTATTAAAATAATATAATTACATCACATCAACCATTTTTATGTCTTTCCTCTCTTCAGGCACCTAAAATAGAAAAATGGATTTTTATTCCATTGTAGACAGTCTGATACAGTAATCTGGGCTTTGTCCTTTAAAGCAATCAGTCACTACGAACTCTAAAAAATTTAGATGCTTGAGAAAAAAGGGGCTTTTCTCTATTGACATAAAAATACTTTAGCTAAACAAACCCTTACTTAATGCTAGCTACATTTACTGCTGCCACAAACTTAAGGTTGCTCCTAGTTCTATAAATTTATATTTATTTTAAATAAAAATCACCCATTAAAAAATGAGGCAAATCAGTATGAATCCTCTCTGAGGAAGGACAACAGGAGCTGATGATGATGATGAAGGCCTGTTTCCAGTATACTGAAACCCAACAACTTCTGAATGCCCCAGAGATACAGAATACCAGTAGGATAGACAGTGATACTGTCCCATGAACAAGAACAAATTATTTAAATTGCACAGCAGCTCGGATTAAAACCAATTACAGATTAAAGATATATTGGACTGTCCAAGGCTGGCATGGCTCAGTTTTGAGAATATGCTCCACATAAAGGCTGCTTGCAGAAATATTTTTTCCCTCCACACACTCTAGTGCCAAATTAACGCCAGTCTCTTTCTGTCAGTCATTCTCCATAGCATTGCCTCAGCAATTAAAATGTAATGTGTGCAAAGAGAAGCCCCAGAGCATTACGTGCTTTGATAAAACTACATTTTAAGCAAATCAGCATTGCAGATGCACTCCCTGTCCCAATCGTTTTAGCTTATTCATAGCTGTTACAAGTAATGAGAAGGGAATTAATCAGGAAAAAATATTTTAGTTCAGTTGATTCTTGATGGTATTATTTAGACAAAATGAACAAACTCTCCATAGTTTCCATATTGTTGATATTTATCTTGGAACACGGCAAGTGAAACAAGCATCAGTGTAGTACCTTGATGTCTGTAAAGTTCAGAAAAACATGATTTTCAAAGTGGCATACTTCTTGCAATACTTCACGAAATCTTCTTTTCAAATAACATACTCTGTCTTGCTAATCTATGGATAAATCTAATTCTTAAAATGCATATATTGGTTAAAGTTCACTTGCCTTTTGAACTTGTAGAGGATGAAAGCCCCGACTGCGACTAGACAAATAACAAAGAGAACCACAATTGCCCAGTAGCCACTGCCTCCTCCAATCCTCTGAGAGTCTGAAACACAAAATAAAAGAACAGTTTTGCATGTTGCCTTCCACATCATTCATATTCTTGAGCCTTCTTTTCTATTTAACTGTCAGGTCAAAAACATTGGTTGTTATTTTTGCAACCTCTTCTTTTCACTATATCTGTGGCTTCTTCAGAAAGACAAAACCACAGAATTAATTGGTTACTTGTTTCTGAAGGACAGAGGACCCATTTTAAAAAAAGAAAGCAACAAACAGGAAAACCCAAGATTCTGATGATTCAATTATTTGCATACTCAGTGGTTGTTTGGGTTTTTTTAATGGGAATCTGAAGTTATCATAGTAAATTATCACACACCCTAAGTACAAGCTTTGCAAAAGCAGAGCTGCATTAATTTCACAGATGGAGAAACTAAGGCTCTGAACAACAAATAAACTCATCAAGGTCATATATTGGTAACGGCTGGAATGAACATGGGCTTCTTTCAATCCCTTTTGTGCTGGCAAACGAATGTCAGCCCTTTACACAAGACAAGGTACCACAGTGAGACTGTAGCACAATTCTACATTAGCAACTAGATAAAAGAGCTTTGTCTTCTACAGAGAGCTGACAGAAAAAACATCACACCAGCATTTACATAAATTGATTGTGACTGGCTAAATCTGTTCTCCCAAAACACACTGAAATTAATAAAGAAGGATATATTATGGAAGATAATACACAAGCAAAAATTATAGGACATTCTAATAAAAGATTCAAGTCAAAGCTGAACTTTCTGGTTAAAACATCATTTTAACATCTCTCTGTTCAAAATACAAACATGTATGCACACATACTCTCTTCAGCCAGTTTCCATCAAGAGTGAATCCAGGAAGGCAGGAAAGGCACACAACTCCTCCTGCCTCTGCCCCATTTCCATTTGTTTTAAACAGAGAAAAAACATAATTTATCTCAGGACAGAATTAGCAATGTGGAGCCCTTACAGCAATCTTCCCATTAGTTGATTCAAAGATCAGAGATACATGGCAGAGATGCAGCAAGCCTGTGTTAGACCCGTGTAGTTACAGGAGCAGAGTTAATGGTTGATATAAGGGCAAAGAAGCTCTGCTTTCTTAGCAGCCAGTGCAGCCTAAAAGGCCTTTAGATCACCAGATGAGTTTTTTGAAGCCTGGTTGGCTCTTCCTTCAGGGCACTATTTTGTACAATATCAGTATTTACTTTTTGTTGTGGTTACACAGAAAAAGGAAAAAAGCTTGTGATACAAATCACGAGGTATGAAAAAACGGAAACATAAAAAAAATTTGGTCGTTAACAATGACCAAATGAAAATGTATACATATATACGTGTATGTATATACATTAACATATATACACACACACACTCTCATATATATGTGTGTTTATTTATACGTAACAAGTACCAAGTAAGTATATACATGTGTTATACATACACATATATATTGACATGAAGATTTTCTCCTTAAATTATTAGAACTCAAACAGGCATCCAAAGGTTGGTCTGTTGATAGCTTCTTTTAAATATTTACCTGAACCGGAGTCAGCTAAAGTCACTAAGACCCAGTATCCTCCCCTCAGAAAGAAACTGATGTTGTGTGCATTCAGGGCCTGCTTTATAGCTGCTATTCTCTGAAAATACAATAGAGAGAATGTCAGATGTCTTGTGCTCTGTTCCACTTTGAGGCACTCAATGTTTTAAAAAGGAAAACCTCTGGTTCTTTAAATGGTGAAAGCACTTGTCACTGATGAGCTGAAATCTACAAGAAATTCAATATTTAAAAATTAAGCAAAACTCCAGAAGACATAAAAGCTGAAAATGTCAAAATTTTATAGCCAAACCTTTTTGATTACCCAAGTCTTTATGTTTACCCAGTATGTGACAGACAGCAAGTAATTTGCACCCGCTATTGGGTTTACCTGGGTCATAACTCACACAATGCATAATCCATATTAAAAACTCCCCATTCTTCTAACTTATCAGAAGAAAACCTGTGATGTCACTTTGGATTTGTTGCTATAAAAAGTAACTACTATTTAATAATGAAATGCATGCCATAATTTACCTTATCGCCTTACCTGTAATGGAATGAATTCCATTTATAGCTAATTTTTAACAATATCCCACAGAAATATATACATTCATCCATGTGGGAAAAAAAATCGGTATTCCTCCCATTTGCCCCAGTGGACAGAGTATAGTGACTTATGGTCTCTCACATTTTTATGGAGCAGAACCATTAAATATACCATCAGATCCTAACCCCAGATGACAAATTGTCTGAATTTTATCTTCTACTTGCTTGTGTCTTCAACATGGTCAATCTTCTAAAAGATCAAATCTAGCTTCATACTCTATGCCTTATAATTTGGGACACAACCTCCCAGAGGATGCCAAATTAGAAATTTGCTTTATATCCATGAAACATTCACAAGTAACTTCTTGTATGATATTATCAATTATGCTCATCTTTGACAAGCTTTTGAAGTATAACGGATAAAAATCCCTGTAGTCCCTCTCATATTAAGGACAGACACTATACCAAAGTTCAAATATCATAATTCTTTTTGAGAAATATCTAACTTCTGAAGCCATTCCACTGACTTTATTACATTCTTTTATGTGGGAATGACTCAACATAAGGGTGAAGTGAGCATGGCTTCAGTTATTTGACAAGACAATTACAGCAGATTGTTCCTAAGTATTTATCTTGTTGCCCAAAGCCTGAAAAGATAACGGATATGACAACTCTACTGACTAGGAAGCTTTAAAGTGATGCTGCTACCAATGAAATAAAGTTTCTTCATATCAATCCAGGTTCATTCATGTGTTCATGGCATATAGTGCAAGAGGGACAACTACTTTAGGTCAATCCGACTTACAGCCAGTAAACGAAATTTCTGAGCTCCATAACTTTTGACTCCTCATATTTTCCTGGCAGGTTCCTAAGGAACCCAACATTTGCCGTGGTTTTTGCTTAACTGATTAAGACTTGTTCGTTATTTAACTCCCCACTGCTGGGTTCCCACCCAAATCTATATGAACAACATGTCCTCAGGTCAAAAATTTGAATCTCATGTGAATCCATCCAAAGGTTCTGGCTTAGTTATTTCACTGGTAGACTGATGTTTTCTTCAGTGCTTGTGGGTTTTTATTTTTCTGCTCCAAGGTATTTACTGAGCATGGTGGTGCCACCTCTCCAACATCTTAAAAAACAAATGCAGTCTTTGGAGCTCCTCTATAGACTTCCTAAGTTAAGGTTCTTATACCAGCATTTGAATTTTCCATCTTCTTTTTCAACGTTATTTACAATGACAATATTTGAACATGTGAACACAATGGCTCCTGCATTATAAGAATGTAAAAGAATGAAAAATAATGACACCATTCAAACTCTTACCCACTTATACATCTTGGGTTCTCACTTTCCCTTTTTGCCAAAGCAACCCACTGGGAATTTTTATGAAAATTATTTTGTCTGGATGGAAATCTTCCTCAGAGCCCCTGTTTTCCAGATTTTAGTTTAATTGTACTTTAATTGACTCTTTCACCTGGACTCATCCCACCTGACATTAGAAATGTAATAGATGTGCATAAATTAAGCAACCAAGTCTTCTCTGGAGTCAATAATTAGAATGGAATACTTTTGAAATTTCTGTGTTCTTAAAGCAGGTTAAATCATAGTCAGCTCTTATTTCTTCATGCATGTATTTGAAACAAAAAGGGCTCTTGTCAGAGTGGGACCAAATTTCAGAATTTTCCAAAGGGCTCCTCCTACTACACTGACAACTTACTTACCATCTTTGTTATTGATGGCTACTTCTATCAGTAATGATTCCTACTCTATATGGCTAACTTAATAAACAGTACTACATCCCAACACTTAATGTAAGGCACCAATAAAAACTCCAGCAAGCAGGTGTTCTCTGCCTGAACGAGAAATTATTGCCTTTAATCTTTCTGAAATAATGTAATATTCCCAAATCTAAATGGTTTTCAACTGAGAACAAAGAGGTTCTCTTTAAGGGAAGAATTTTTTTAACTATGTCTATGTTAAGGGTTTCTGGGACGCCTCCTCCCAATGTGCAGAAAACATTCTGCATTGCTGAGTCCTCACAAAAGTGTCACAACACTGATTTTGAGAACTGGCACGAGCAGTGTGACAAAGCACATCCTTCCACTGACTCATAATAAAAACCTTCAAGATTTTCTCCTAGTAACAGAAGAGAATGCAAGGAATCTTTAAACATATGACAACATGAGTATTTTCCTATTGCTATTGCTTCTAAGGTCATTTACATAGGGTATATTTTCAGGATATTTCTTGAGTCACAATCAATTCTGATAGAACACACTTTATAGGAATTTGTGCCATTCAAGTCTAAATCAACAAATTTATATGCACATATCAATATCTAAAGCAATGTCCATTAGCAATAATATAAACAGAAATGTAGGCAGCTGCTGGTCTGTGCACTGTCAAACACAGCAAATATACCTGCTGTAGCATTCATGTGTATCTTGTCAGGTGGGAGTGAGATCTTTATATAGGTAGGGATCATCTCTTAATTTCATATAAAGACAATGAGAGTACAGCCACTTATTGCAAAACAGGATGAAGACTGTCCTAGGCAGATGTGCATTGTTCTGGTTACCTTATCACTAGTTATGCTTCTCTTCTTTTTTGGTTGATTTGCTGGTAGTAGCACATGCAAGTCAGCAGCTGTGGGCAGACCAGGCTTCACAACTGTCATGAGAGTTTCTTCAGGTATACTGGTCTCCTGTGAAGACAACAAAGGCATCTGGCAAATCACAGGAAAACACACTTTGTGTTTTATATAAAATACTCAAGTAACTCCACATACAGTTTCTAGTCTTCAGTGTTCAGATCCTTAATATTTAAAGAGGATTCCACTAGAAGGTGAAACATGAACAAAGTCAAACATAAATAAATGGAAATGTGAGTTGCTCTTTGAAGATTGGAAGAGCTAAGTGTTGTTATCACATTAAAGTAATTCAGTGGCATCAAGAAAAGAAGCAAAATGAAGAGGTTTTCAGGTTTTGTCAAAACTCTGCAATGGCTGAGATTTTCAAAGGTAACATAAAAAAAAAAACCAAGGGATTTAGGATCTTTTGTGAGCCATTCAGACACAGTGTACACTTAGAAGTGCATAGTCATTACAGCTAACTTTAGCTTCAGTAGGTTACTTTGGAAGGTGCTTAATGGACAGAGGGAAATCATCCAATGTGAGACTAAGAACATTGAGGGGTTCAGTTCCTGAAATTGTAATAAATACCTTCATTCCCCTGTTGAAAGTCAAATACATCCTTTTGTAAAATAGTTTGTGCAAATTTGGCTTTTAGTCCCAAATTTCTCCATGTTTTGTATAATGCAGCCACACAATTCTAATGACCATACCCTGGGCACTTTCCTTAGCCTTCCTCAAACAGATTCTGAAACTCCATTAAATTGTTCATATACTTTGGCAAATGTTTTAGTAATTATTAAAATGCAAGAACTATTTTATAAGGGAATAAAATGTTTTTTGACTGACACTGCTTATAGAATGAGTTTAAGTTGATAAAAGCAATTCATTTAACATTTGATAAGAATCTCAAACAAAAAAAAAAAAAGGTAGGAAACTATATGAAGTCAAAAAGTTTAGAACCTGATTTGCACAATTATAAATCCAGGAAAAGTAAATGGATTTAAAATGCAAATATTTTATAAACAATATCAACATTTTCCTCAGTGCTACTGCTCTCACAAAAGTGTGTGCACCAGTGTGTGCACCCTCGGTTGCTGGCAGGGTGTGTACCTGAAGAGCACAGCTCTCGAGCTCAAAGTTTCTGTGAGGTGATCTAATTCCACAGTACTACAGCATAGTTTTAAATTTGATTTAACCTATAGGATTCAGCTGTTCCCAAACCACGTTTCTTTTGTGAACGTGCTCTAAAAACCAGTGGTACAAACTGTGTGCCTATAGGTTATATATAATTTTCAAAGGTACAGAGCTATCATAGTTAATTCCTTCTTTTTGCTTTGTTTTTACACAAAGATGATGTCTTTTATATTACACATTCCTTAGCTTCTAAATCTATCACATTTAAGCTACTTAACTCTTCCTGCTTTGCAGTCAGTAGTATTTGCTAATATGTCTATCCCTAATCCCAGAGAGCAATATTTAGCATAATTGCCAATTAGACCGTGTTAGACCTAAACTGTCTAAGTTACAATATCACTGTCTACAGCTTGCACTTAAAAGTGACACTAGGCACAAACTTGCTTGAAATGTGGCTCATGAGGTTCATTTTATTATTTTGCTCTGCCTCCATTTCTAAATACCTTCTAAATGAGAAGGTATTACCTTAACCTTCAAGCTTTATGACTGGCAAGGGAACATTTTACGACCCATCTGAAAGAGCACCTTTGCAAGGAGTCGCGTCACTACCCGCCCTATGTCTTCCCTCCACTCCGGTATGTCGGGGTTGTACATGTCCAGGTGCTTAGTAAACTTCAGAGGAAGAACATGAAAATGATCTGGAAAAACAAAAAGAAACAGCAAGAAATAAACTAGATTGCAAAAGGGGTTTGGTAGAATTAAAAGCTAAAATTCTATATTTAGCACTTTTTGCTGTGCAGCACTGCAGTATCTAGGACCCCCACTGCTCTCTGTTGCCAGGCATTCAATTTCTGTATTTTCATCAACATCATCAAATTTGTGCTTAAAGACTAAAAAAGGAGGAAGAAAAAGAAATAAACAAAGCAGATCTACATACATGCTTTGGGGTCATAATGTTCCCAATAATTTTCCCTTAGGTCAATAAGGGAGTATTACACAGAAGTCATTGGTTTCTTTTATTTGAAATGAGAATGTACCAAAGGATTTTACTATAAGCATGTGGGGGTTTGTCCACTGCACGTTTCTGTTTTCCATATAAAATGAATACTTTACTTCATAAATTAGATATGAAATAAGAACAGAAATGATATTACAAAGGCTAACTACTGCCCTCTTTGAAAAAAAAAATAAAACAAAGGTACACCCACAATATTTCTCTGGATTTGTCAAAAATATCTGAAATACTAGAAATGGGTTGAACCTCAGAAAGTAGTCTCTAACATCTTCCCTTTCTACCTACAGGCTCCTTTGACGAAAACCTGGGGAACTTAATGCAAAGCAGAGGTAGAGAACCTCTGGAACACACGAGACAAACCTGCCTCCCCCCAGTATTTCCAACAGAATTATATTTTAATGTGGCTTGCTTTTTCAAAAGTTTCTTTATGTTCCTGATGGCCAGTACTTTCATGATCTTGATATTAGGATTGGCAAAAGGAGCACTGGAATGATAAAGCCATTGATGTAGTCACACTAGGAGTGTTATACTTCTGAATACTTCTAAAAAAGCTGATGCATTTATAAGTGGTAGCATAAATGTTATACCCATTTATCTCAGAAAAGGAGAAGGTTCATAAAAGCTCCATTTAGCATAAGTGGTGCTTTTACCATTATTTTAAATTAATTAGTATACTAAAAGCAAAAATAACAGAATCTTCTTCAGACAATAGAGATGTATCACATCTTGTATTGCATGATATCCAAAGGCTTTTAGCTCTGCATTGAAATAAAAGCTTTTATACTTATCACAATTCCCACATGTGACAGCACAAATACAAATGCAAATAATTTGCCAGCACTACATTTCCACAGTATATTATGCCTTGTCACCACATTATAAAACACAAAAAAGCCACACCAGGGCACAGTGCGGAACAAGAGCTGAAGGGTTATTTCATAATTACAGCAGAACTATATTTGATCCAAAATCTCAGATAAACATCAAGGTAACAGTGACATATTGTGATTAAAGGCAATTATTTGACATTGTTTTCAATGCAGACAGCATACACACAACTAAATGTTCTTTTTTTTCCAGAGGTATTTAGACTACTTAGAAATTCTGGGAAACTTTCTAGTCAGAGGCGAAAATACTACTGAAACATTTTATATATAGCATTTGGAAACGACAGTAACATTTAAAATAAGCAAAGGAAACAAAGTGTTTGAGATTAAGCCTCCCATACAATCCCACTTTTCAGCTTTGTGGTTATTTAGTGACAGTTCATGCCTCTAATTTTAAGAATTAAGTCTGGCATTAGATATAATTTTACAGTAGGTTCAGCTGCACCAGGGCTGGTTTTAGATGTCCAATAATTAATACATATTAAACAAAAAAATGAAAAAGACTAAGGTCTCACCAAAAACATGGACAACTTTTGAGTCCTGAAGCATAGAGCTCCCACAGGAGACTTGCACCGTAACTCTGACATCGCCTGTCTCGGCAAACTTTGTCACCAGAAAACTCTCCAATGTAAGCAGTGGCTTTAAAAAAACAAAGAACAGTTAAAAACAGAATTTCAACAAGAACCATGAGAACAGTGCCTGAAGAACCTGTTGTGAAAAATATCACCAAAAAATTTTCACATCAATTTTAAATGTACCAATGCTTCATCAAATTGATCAATTACAATTTTCAGTATATAATTTTCTTTCCCTAAAAGGATCCTTTATAAACAGAATAGCAGCCAGATGAGGAAAATATTTCTTTTAGAGTAATCGGTTGCATATTAGGTTTTCAGTCAGATTCCACTGAAGTTAATGGAGTCTGAGGGAGACTCAACAATCTCTACAAGATTATATAAAGCAAGTCATTTGCCTCAAAGAATGGAGGGTATGTCAGGGTCAAAAGGATTAATGCTGTCAACTTAGAGCACCAGCCAACAGTAACCTCTAAGGTGGAGCTGAGATACTCTGTTCCCTGACCATTTCCTTATGAATTATAAAACCCTTCACAAGACCTGCAATGCCTGTACCAGCAATGGCAAAGTCAAAAATGATGAACAGATACAGGCTGGGATTATGGGAGACAGCACATTCACAAGAAGAAAGTTCACTGCACTTATTTGAAGCATTCCTCTGTCACACTCAGTCTGCCTCATAAAGAAAATATTTTACTTATCTATTATTGAAAGAATTGCCTTAAAAGATATTAACCCAGCTACACAATAAATATTCCCAATAGAAATACTCGGATATTTAATGCTCTAGGACCTGTTTATATAGACTTTGATCCCCAAATGAAAAACACTAGATTGTTTGAGCGCTCGCAATGTTTTGATATCCTTTAAGATATCCTATTAATTTTTGATATGATGTTATTTTTGACTCCCAGAAAATACTTATCTATACAATGAAAAAAAAATACACACACACACACACATATATATATATCTGTACAGCACTATAATTTATATCACTCTTTATTAGCTTGGAAGTGCATAGATCCAAGTTGCATCATTTACAAGTTATGATCCCAAATCCATCCCCCTCTACAAGTTGTTTTTTTTCCACAGGTAATGAAGTAGAATAAATTGTTGTTCCCCCCCCACACAAAGAAAATAGTTTAGAAATTGAAAGAAAGGGACAACCCTTATTGGAAAAAGATTTAAAATAATCTCAGTCAAAATCATTTGTGTACCTGAAGATTGTTTCCTATCCACCAGTAGAAAACTGTCAAATTAGGGTTCTTAGGCAGTATGATGGCTGTCAGGTTCACCTCCTGGTTTCTCCCAATGACTGGAACCACTTCTAAATTTAAAGCCTGGAGTGGAGCTGGACAAAGTTCCAAAAATATCACTGAATAAGAATCCATCAATTCAATAACACCTCTCTCCCCAAAAGCCTCTCATCTGTTCACCATAACGTCCTGAATTTATTTTTCCCTCCCTTTCTCCCTCTTTTTCATCCATGTTAAAAGCTATGGACATAATTGGAAAGGCCTCATTTCAAGCAAAAAACATCCCCCAGATCAGCGCAAAACCCCTCAAACAAAATCTTAAAGCAATAAGACAGATCAACAAAATGCACTTCTCTCATGCCCATTCTTTTCATTCCTGTCCAATTCTAGAACACATAAGCAAATATTCCAGTTAAAAAGTGGAAATGGCAATCTCAGCTTTTTTTTTTTAACTTAGTAACAAAAGATCAAATGAATAGAAATCTAACATCTCAAATTGCTATGGGAAAAGCAGAAAACTGAAAAAGAATGCTGCTGACTACTCATTTTCATTATAAAATATCAGCTGTTAGGCTCACACCACACAAAAAATCTCATTAATGCATGCTTTAAAATAGATGTGTACATCAGGGGAGCATTTATTTGCAAATCAAAATAGATAACCTCTGTACTCCAAAATGTGCCTTAGAGTAAGTTTATTCCTTTCTGAACTACCAAAGCCATAAATGTTATTATTTGTTTAAAAGAAATGCATCATTACAACAGTTTTATCTGCTTGTAAGTGTTGTGTTTATTAGTGTTGTGCTGTTTCACAGCACAATAACTATGTTGAAAGAAAACCTTTCCCTCAGAGGTTTCCCAGTATATCTTTATCAGAATGTCTGAAGGTAAAAGCTTTTCAACAGTACAATGTGATAACTAGAATTTCTTAACTTCTTCACCTGCACCAACTACCCAGGATACGAAACCACCATATAGCCCAACATTCATTCATTGCACAGAATGAATACTAACCCACCCATTTTTGGTCCATTCTAAATATCTTTTAACTCATTCAAAGGCTTTTCATCTCAGTGCAAACTTAAAGGTAATTAACACTGTTCTAAAGTATTTCTCTTATTCTGTATCAGGAATTGAGTCATTGCCTGTTCACTTCTAATTCACTTTGACTAAACTGACTGAACTTCTGAGAACAAGTTGTCCAACCTCCTTTTCCACCTCACTTCACCTGGTCTGTGTGCTGCTTCATCTGTACGTAAGGCTCTACTTTCACTCTGCATTTTCCCCAATAACTCTTTAACCACCTATATGAATTCAAGACATGTTGCATGCTTTAAAAAATTCCTTCTTTAGCTTCCAGGGGAGTAAAAATGCTTCTCCTGTTGCCGGTGTCTTGAAGAAAAGTCAGAAATTAATTAAATTTGTTCCTCTTAGAAACAGATTTTCCTTCTGGAGGGAGCTGCGAAACTTTTTTGCTTTTGCCATAAATTTGTGTTTTCACAGAGGAAACTGATCACTTTGAGATATGGTTTTGTTCCTGAAGAAGATTAATTTCTTTTCCAAAAGTTTTAGAGGACAAGTTGTTTAGTACTTGAATGACAACTGTTATTTCAAGTTTGCTGTTTCTATATATTAAAGAGCTGAGAATAATTACTGCAAATTCTTCTGCTTGCCTGTGTCATATAATTCCATAATGCATTTGAACAAGCTTCATAGCACCCTTAAGTGTGCACAATTAAGATTGAATTTGGCTTACATGATTTCTATTTAAGTTAAAATTTCAGTATCTTCTGAAGTTCCACACTACAAAGGTCATAGTTCCATGAAAAATAAAATGTACGCAGCCTATATATTAATGTATGTAGCTCTTCTTCAGTTTTTTTTTTTTATTCTGAATTCTTGGGCCTCTACAGTTGCCTACTCACATTTATGCTATCAGATTGCTCTAATTTCTCTTGTAGTTCATTAAAAAGTTGTAGATTGTTTAATCTGGATCAGAAAGCATGATATGGATGACAGGCCAAAATTCTTGTAATTGTCCTGCATTACAGAGTATCCCATAGTAAGCTGGCAGAAGTGAAAAATATTTCCTCTACCATTGGTCTCTGAAAAAATTCCCCAGGCATAATACATCAGTTGGAGACTGCTGACTCCTGAAAGCAGGATTCTACAGAGATTCCTGCTTTCATGGTATTCCACAGTGAAAAATGTCCCTTAATAGCTATTAGTGTTTCACTAAAATGTAGAAATTGCAGTTTAATTAGTGTCAACTAATTTCCTCAAATCTTGTAATTTACCTAAAAAATTAAAGAGAACAAATCACATGGAAAGCATTTACTCAAGCAGGCTGTGTAACACAGTTCCATGAGTCTTCTAGTCCCCATGCAGCATCTGGGGGCAGGCCCAGGAAGGGATCACATCTGCCTCAGTGCCCTGCTGCCTCTGTACTTCGGCACCAAAGGCCCTTTAATGCACCAGTCATTTACTTGTGTAAAATAACTCTGATTTCTGCAATTTTATAATCTGCTGCATATAAGAAAATCAACATCTTTTAGTTTTACTGTTTATCCTAACATAGGCCATATTAAAAGCACAATTTGAGAAAGTCTTCTGCTTTCCATCAGGGCTTGCTACTGCTTGTCATTCTCTGAGGGGTTAGAAGTTATTCTTGGAGAGAAGAATGTCACACAGAGGTTTTCCTGTTCATTGCCTTGTACAGATCTACTATTTCTCTGCCTACTCTACTTCTCAGCAACTAGAAGCTTCTAAAAAATAATAGTGAAGCCCTAAGTAATTTATCTGAGCTCTCTAGAGCTGTCAAATGATTTAAAAAACAAACACAACAAAGAAACAGATAATGAAACAGAGGTGTAAAATTTGATTCTGATTCTCTCTGCTTGATACTTACAGGAGATTAGTCTTTAGTATGAATGTGTTTGGCTTCATCTGCTAATCAAAGTAGAACTGGAAACTCTGAACTCAAGGATGCTGACTAGCAAAATACATAAATAGCAGCAGCCACTAGACAAGCTGACATAAAGTGCATGGATCTGTGCACAGCCTGGTATATGGCTCCAGTGATTTCCATTGCTTTGGGATTAACATGGAAGACACACCACTCACAACAGAGGGAAACAGACACCTGGAGAACACAAGATGAGTATCTTTTCCTTTGATGTTACTCGTTTCTGAATTTTTGACACATTTGAAAACAGGCAATAGCTGTCTTGAATCTCGAAGAGGAAAAATCAGTTTCACTTTTGAGTTTTCCTCTTCATTTCAGTTATGAGATGCCTGAGGTACATTAAGCTTGCAATGGTGCATGATATTCCCAGGGCCATGCTATTCTTTATTTTATATCTGTTGTATTGAGGTTTTTTGGTCTTAATTAAGGAGAGGAAGAGAATTATAAGTCAAGTCATATTGCCTGCAAGCATGAAGTTATATCCAAGCACCATTTAAAACTCTGTGAGAATTAACTCCCTAAAATTTAGATTTAGAACCACTGAGATTTTGACTATTTTTTAAAATTATCCAAGTGCTCATATGTTTCCCAACACATTTGTTAACTTACTTTACACTGCACCTAGAAGCTTTAAAAAGACATAACTTAAAGTATTAAACTTTAGCTGCTAAGGCTGACAACAGGTGTTGAATCAGGAAGATAGATCAAATCTGAAATTTGTACTGAGGCATGCTTGTTATTTAAAAGATTAATAAACCATCCTCCTGCCAAATCCAAACAAAACTAATTCTGACCTCCTACTGCATTTGGTTTACAAGCCTCTGCATTAACAACACACAACACTCCAAGGGTGCATGAGGATATTGAAAAATATCCTAAAAATTTTTTTCCTAATTGCGACTAGTAATTTTCTTTCCTACTTCATAGCTGACATGAGGTTTTTACACAGCGGCAAAAGTAAGAAAACCAAAGAGCTGATTTACAGTTGACTTGGATGAACACCACAGCCTCGTCATGCCCAGCCACATTTTCAGCCTTCACTGACACGCGGTAAATCCCAGGATTCTCATAGCGGTGACGGATGGGCTCTCCAGTCATTGTAAGGTTCACATATATCGCCTTAAAGCCATCTCCAAGATCTACCTGGTATTTGGTACTCAATACATCACCCTAAAAGGAAAACACATCAAAAATATTTTAAATGGCCAGAACCAAAATAGACAGGACACATGTTTATAACCTTTTATAGAATCACAACAGCATTTTCAGCCCCAGCCAGACATCTTGACCCAGTCACAACAGCTGCAGTAAAACCACTACAGCCATGGCAAAGATGTTAGTGCAACAGATGCTGTGTGCACTAATAGAGATAATATCAAGTTTACACAACAAGATTCTACCCTAAAATTAGATACCCCAGACCACTAACCAAGTCATATGGCACAGAAACCATCACTCTTCCCTTAATGCCGTTGGACATTATGTAACATAATGTTACTGGGCAGCCCCAGGTTCAAAGGTGATGCTCCTGTGATTATAAGCAACTGAAGATTGCTATTTTAGCGTTTACTACTCATCCCACACGCTTCTAGCCTTTGCAATTCTAAAATAAAATTAATTGGCTTAGACATTCTTCCCAGCACCTTCCAGCCACACCTCCTGAGTGTCGACCATATGGCCTTTAAGACCCAAGCTAGGATCCTCACACAGAGTTGTAGAGTGTTACACTGAGCTACCAGCATGCCAAGAACTAACATGCTCTAAAGCAAAATTAGATGCATGCTTAATGAAGCAGATCAGTGAGATGAGTTTGGGAAATGGTTTAAAAGTCCAGCCAAATAATTCTGCCATGTCAAACATCTCATGGAATTTATAATTCATCACACTTCTGCTAAGTGCTCCTTTAAATGACAGTGTTCCTAAATTCAGGCCTAAAGTACCACAAGACCGATACCACTGTCAGAGGACAAACATGCCCATTGCTGGTGTTGTCATGGTGTGGCTGCTCTAGAGACCAATCAGGCCTGTGCCACATGGACTAGTGACTTGGATGCAGTCAAAGGAAAATGCGTTTTAGCTGCGAGCAGCAACACTTTCTCAGTACTACTGGCAGCACTGCCTGAGTGAGAGGCCCTTCTTCTTTGGTCTCCAGTAGTGTGGATGTTCCTGCTTGCTTGCCAGAGCACATGGCCATCACAGCCATGCAATTCAGACAGGCCACAGGGCCAGGCTTTGTAGAAAAACGTCTTTGTTGTGAAAACACAGGTATTGATTTTAAAAACTTCCTTGCCTCTAGGAAAGGAATGCATACACCCATATACTGGTCAAGCGACATGAAAGACCATCAAAGCAGAAAAGGATTGACACTAAAGTATTCAAAAGCCACTCAATTTCTCCAAAAGCCACTCAGAAATTGCTTTATTTCAAAATTTAATTCTAAAAGGCAGCACTAATGTAATTCTTTTCACAATGCCAACAATCAGTGATTGCAATAATCTCCCCAGGAAACTGGCAAATGACCCAGAGCTGGACACTTCTAAGATTCAGCAGGACAGGTGCTGGGCATCTTATCTAGCCTGTGCTTTTGCCAAGACATGTTGGACCAGATGATCCTTGAGGTCCCTTCCAACATGTCAGTCTACATTTCTATGATTATTTGAAAATCACAGTAGGTATAATGCCTAGAATTTATGTATCCTGCCATTACAAAAGGAAGGAAAACATACTATTATTCCCTCCTTTTACCATTTTGCAGTGTGGATGATTTTCTTCCACTTTTTATCATATGAAAGAACATTGCTTATAATGTAAAAAATACCCATAATAAGGGACCTGTAGGATTATCAAATACCTAAGCACTATATTTCAAGACACATAAAGGACTGTGAAAGCCTCTTCACTGTGAATAGCTTTTTTTTTTTTAAATAACACCTTTCTTTTGACAACAGAAGAGTAGAATTTAGCAGAGGAGATAACATGTTATTAAAGTTTTAAGCAAAAGAGATATCTCCTTGCCAGCAATGTGTTAGTAAGTGGAATCTCTTTAGACGACATTAGCTTGCATACAGTTCTTGTACACACTTTCTTATGCTAACAAATATACATGCATATTTTTTTCCAGGTGAGACAGAAACTAACATTGAAAGACTGTAGGGGAAGGTTCTCTTAATGTTTTATTCTAATAGCTTCCCCACTGTAAAGATGAGAGTGCTGTCTTCAAAACACCAAGGTATTTCTAGTTCCTGACCAGTAACAACAGAGAGAATGGAATGATAGTGAAACAGTGACAAAGGGAAAAGGCAGCTAAATCTATAAGGAATTGGGGCTTCCACTTCCATAAAAAATAGGAGATTGCAATGACATTATTTATTCATATATTCAGTCAACAGAATTTGGGGAAAATGATGATCATGATGATGTATTTATTTATTATTCTTTCTAAGGACAGCTGAAAACTGCCCAAACATATCAGAAGCCTGCTTCCTTTACTCCCTAATGTCTGGTATTCCTGCACCTAATAACATGTGTTCACAGAAACTAGTAAATTAATTCTGTTCACCAAAGAAAGTGGTATGTTTTGGTTTGTTGTAGTAGAGCTGTTTCTTAAACTCAGTAACTGTTATGAATTCTCAATAGATTTTGTCCTACAGATTAAGTCCTAAGCAATGCTCAGGACATTTGAGTTTAAATATTATTCTTAGCCATAGAGGGCACCAAACTGCTACATTTCTTCTAAATCTGTCTTCCTCTTTGATGTATGGAGCAAAGACTTCACCAAAAAACACAGCACAGGATTCTCTTCAAGATCCCTTACTTCTGAAAATTTGTGAATAATTTAAAATGTTTTTCATATTGCCACAGAGATACATGAATGCTTCAGTAGGAAAAAAGTCAAACTGCCAATCAAAATCATTAGAGTCCAAATTGTAACCAAATGCTCTAGGCTTACAGTAAACATTTCCAAACAAACTCTAAAAAGGGAAGGCAGTAGAACTTGCCACACAAATGTTGGGGCACTACATGCACTGGGACACAGAGCCTGTGAAGTATTAAGCAGCCCAGTCTTCTGCATGTAACCTTCTTGTTTCTATTACAGAAATAAATCCCAAGTGCTCAATTTATATAGCACAGGTTTGCCAAAATGTGTGAACTTTCTTCTAGTTCTTGCAAACCAGCGGGGTTAGTCAGGATGAACGATACTCCAGTAACCTGAGCAGAGCAGTTACAGCCTAATGCTAAAAAGCAAACCCAAGGCAAACAATTCCTCCAAAAGTTACTCACTGCTGTTGGTCAGGGCCTTAGGGCATTGTCTCTCATAAACAGAAAAAAACTCATGTCTTTGGCAACACAACTAATATATGATAAATATTCTTATGCTGTGCTATTTGCTGATTTCTGTAAGGCTTTTCCTCATTCCTTTCTGAAAGGCTGATTTTCAAAAACACTTAAACCTGAATATTAAATGTTCTCTGCATTTCTGTTCTTCTCTGATACAGCAGTTGAAATTTTCAGTCCAAGAGGACTTTGGTAATCCAGTTACTCTGACTTTCCAAGCAGCCAGTGCTTTTTCTGCTGAGGAGACAAATCCTGTTCTGCAGGTAGAATTTGGAGGTTCACTGAGTTTCCTGGTTTATCTTATTCACGTGAAAGCAAGTTGCAGTATTTAGAAAGCTATTAATCTTTGTCTTAAGCACAAATTAATCTTCATTCAGCAGCAAAGCAGGTAGGAATGAAACTAACCCTAAAATCAGTGATTCAACTTCCATGTAGCCAACGTTCATTACTACCTGCTCTTGTCGGACAATGAAGGTGATGTCTTCCCCAGGCCTAACAGCCAGACTTTCTTCTCTGATGCTGATCTGAAGTCCCTTGGGAGCAATCAATGGACACATATGGTGTGCTAAGTTCTGCTGCAGGTCTACTCCACCTTCACACACATTAGAAACAACTTTCCTGTACCTGCAAAAACAGTAAGCAGTGGACACAGTGAATTGCAGCAAAGGCACCAAATGCATGTCTGATTGCAGCTACTGCATTTTCCTTGGGTTCACAAACAGAGAAGATTGCAAATGATCAAGGCCAACTCACAATGCAAGTACTTTGACTGGGAACTTTGCCTTTACTAGGGGAAACCTGCTGAAGAAAGGGTGTGGAGCATGATGAGAATTTCACTTGCATGCCCTTGAAGTCTGTGTTTTCCAACTTAGAAACATGCCTGAATAGCCCTCCAGGAGCTAGACAGTCTGCTGTCTTCTCTGCCATCCCCTTTTCTAGCATTCGAGTCTTCAATGCTCTAGAAATCTTGGTTCAAACCCCAAAGATCAGGAAGAAATTAGACCAAACATTTTCTGCATTAACCCACAACCAATTGCTTAACTGCTGCTTTCAAATCTGTTCATTTCTTAAAACACTTAAAGCATTTGTTTAATATAACAATATAAAAGAGTGACAGGACTAACACTTTTACAGTGCTAATAATGAAATAGTTGGATGTGTACAGTAATTGTTTACAGATCACTTTCACACAGGTATGTTCTTTTTAAACATCCTTTAATATCAGAGTCATATTTCAGTCTTTTGAATTCCCATTCTGTATATCTTATAAGTACCTATATATATTACTTATACCACAGCTGTCAGCCAAAACCTAAAAGGCAGCATTTTCCTCAGTTAGCTAAATATACACAGAGACTGTGATTCTACTGCCAGATTGGACGTTTCAGCATTTGGTTCTCATATCCACAACTGACTGTGATGGTGTTATGATAAGCCAGAATAGATGCCAGCTGCAAGTTATTCTCAGCACAGACATCAGACTACATTGTAGTGCATATTCTATGCAGTATTGTTTATAGTTACTAAAGCTTTCCTTTGATTCTTAGTGTCCCATATGGTCAGGAAAAGAATCTATTCTCCACAGAACTCCTTACCCTTATGGAAGTGAGAAACTTGGAAATTCTGTGAGATGCTGCCAGTTCCTCAGATTAATTCATTGGATCCAAACTGAAAATTACTCTGAACTCAAGCAATGAGCTAAAAGAAAAGGCTCTGAATGAACATTCCTATCAGAAGTGTAATAATAGATACAAAATATTACAAAAAAAATTAAAATTCTGAAAAGACAGCTCCCCCTCTTCTCAAATGGATTAGGTTTTGAATCACTGTGAACACGCAAAGTAATATTTTTCTTTCATTAGTCTGTAGGAAGCTTCTGCTCATGCTCTAAGTCAGAATCAGAACTTTTCCATTTCCCAGTTGTTACAGTTTGTCTTATTTACGTTTCATGGAATCATAGACTGGTTTGGGTTGGAAGGGACCTTAAAAATCATCTGTTTCCAATCCCCCTGTCATGGACAGGGACACCTTCCACTAAACCAGGTTTCTCAAAGCCCCATCCAACCTGGCCTTGAGCACTCCCAGAGATGGGGAATCCATGGCTTCTCTGGGCAACCTGTGCCAGTGTCTCACCACTGTCACAGCAAAGAATTTTTTCCTAATATCTAATCTAAACCTTCCCTCCTTCAGTTTAAGGACATTCCCTCTTGTCCTATCACTATGTTCCCTTGTGAAAAGTTCCTCTCCAGCTCTCTTGTAGACTTCATTTAAGTGCTCAAATGTGAATTTCTTTCAAACCACTTTTGAGGCTGCTGGTTGAAATATTCTCCCCCTCTCTGGAAACCTCATCAAGCCACTGAAATGCAAAATGAGCTTACCCAGTGCTGCTGGTGTATGCCTGCCCCAACACACAGTCTTCAGGAGGTGCTTCTGGGTTAAACCAAAAGTCAGCAAAGCATTTGCTCGACTCTGACTTCAGAGGTGCAGAGCGCTCAAACCCATAATCACTGAAAAACATCAACACCAAATGTGTTACTATTGCCACTTCACTCTGCAGTCCAATTTGGGGTGAATGAGACTACATTTTTGAAAGTCAATATATTTTTTCAGTGTTATTCTACCAGATGAACATACAAGTTGACGAAGCCAATTCTGTTCTAATTTCAACGGGAGTTCTGTATACTTGGAGGGAAAACTGGTTGCAATTACTTTGTCAATTCTGCAAAATTATCTCCCTTGGTAACTTAGATTTTTTAAAGGTTTCCTTTGGCACTCAGACCAAACATTTCTTTTCTTTCTTTTTTTTTTTTTTTTTTTTTTTTTTTAGTAGAAAGGGTTTGCTTGCCTTTAAAATTAATTCAATGGTCATTTTTCAAGTCTTGATCAATAGAGAAAAACACCAGGATTTGTTCAGTCAAGTGAAACAAATACTTAAACATGGCAACGTTTTTAAACAAATGCAAATGCAAGAGAAACCTGCTATTCAATAACAGATTGCCTATTTGCTCATAAGGCTATGTAGGAAAAGGGGCAAAAGGCAGAAAATAAATCCATCTCAAACTCTAAGTAACCATTTATTAGCAATAAGTCAAAAGGCCCACAAACAGACTCACCATAAGAAATCAGTGTTCACACATTCACAAACTTTGGATGTGAGAGCTGATGTGAAACTTTTCCCTTTAATGCACCATGATGAGATCTTCCTCTTTCGAAAGCTTCTCTGCTGGCCCATGATGCAACGATCACCCTGAATATCAAAGCACTGGACTTATTGCAACAGAACCTCCACCACACAGGCCTTGTGTTGTCCCAAGAACAGCTTCTCTTACTGCCAAGACTACAAACTTTATCAATTCTCTGATACTCAGATATATAGGTATAGAAAGCCCTCATATCCACTGCTGTCCACTAACAGGTCATTACAGAGTTGTAACATAGGCTATATTTCCAGGACACCAATCTGAAGATGCACATGAAAATTCAAGTGCAATTTATGTTTCCTGTGTGCCCAACCTGTGTACAAAATTCCAAATGGCCATTTAAAAATTTCATCTGGCTGCAGATAGTGGAATTTCTCTAAATTATCATATCTCGTGTCAGCTGTCCACCTGAAGCACCATGCAGACACAGAATGAACTCTCTCCATACACACTCCACTGGTAATTGGGCAGCTGCAAGTACTCTGTCAAAGTCACTTTAGTAGTTTCTAATTTCTGAAAGACATTTCAATGCCAATATCCCAAGATACTATTACTCTTTAGGCTCAGATATGCATAACATTCTTTGTAAGCACACAGCAGTCCCAGACAAGAGGTGTAAAATTAGGCATGAGAACTAGCAAATGAAGGCTGGAGTAACATTGAGTCATATGCAAAAAATAAACCAACCCTGCTGGAAGAAGCAGAACATAATAATCAGAATGATTATGAATAAATATGACGCATTCCATTTAATAAAAAAACCACCTCATATTGGTCTCTTTAATCAGTACATTGTACAGAGAATTTAGCTTCCCAAAAGTGGATTTGGATAGAGCATCAGGATTAGACAGCCTTAGTACATTACTGCAGAAAGGGTATTACCCAAAACAACTGGACTCCATTATGTGATTGGTCCACTGAGATCCTAAATTACTTCTGGAATGGACTTTACTTATGACAATTTATATATGAGTATGGTATGTGGTCAGGAAGTTGGCAGAACACGATTGCATGTTGAAATTGTTTCAATCAATATTACACACTTCAGTTTATGGAACATGCTTCCCAATCCAGCAGGACCACCTATTATTATGGCAGACCCCCAGATATACTTCTGCCTTTTTGGGACACAGATCACACAACCAAAGGGAACACAAAATCCTCTCTCACTTTAAATTCTTGTGAAAACAGCATAAGGAGACTAAGCTGGGGATGTAGCATCCAAATTCAATTTGGAAATATTTTCTCAGTACACAGCTCCATATGAATCTGAAAGCTATGGAAAAGATTTGTCAATTAGCATAAAAC
The DNA here is from genome assembly GCF_041296385.1 of Aphelocoma coerulescens. NCBI lineage: Eukaryota > Metazoa > Chordata > Aves > Passeriformes > Corvidae > Aphelocoma > Aphelocoma coerulescens. Next base: position 68,354,422 of record NC_091017.1, on the reverse strand, counting down.
CATGAATACCTGTAGATTTGTGAGCTCCCAAGACTCATAGTCTTCATCAGTGCACTCCCTAGGGAAGGATGGTCTGAAGTCCACCTTCACCAGTTCCCAGTCCGAACGGTAGCTGATATGTCCAAAGACTCTGAACAAAAGGCCAAAGTAAACTCTTACTGCAAAGAAATACCATACATCTGAGATTCAAAATTTCAGTCCTATCTTTTCCTATCTACAGTCATAGTTCTCTGCTAAAAGGTCCCAGGTCAATTTTTCTTTCACTTTTATTGCTCTTTTATGTACAACGAGTCAAGTTAGGAAACATTTGTCAATTGCATGAAACTGTACAATGAAGAGATATAACTCATATATTAAAGATTTTTTTTTTTCTAGAAAACTATCCAGAAATGTTACTGGAAATAATATTTTCTAATTTGGAATCAAAATTTTTTGTCTATTATCTTGCTATGTGAAACAGACAGAGCCCTCAGATTTTGACAGGAAGTTAGGATCAGGGAGCAGAATCCAGGACCACCAGAGTCAGTTTCCAGCTCTGTCACTCATTCCTTAAGACTTGCAATTTCTTCAGTTGTTTTTGTTGTGGGACTTTGTGTTAATTTCTACAGTCTTCAGATAGCAATGTGCTATTGTTAAACTCACCGCATTATCATGATACTGCATTAATTTCTAAGGAATACACTACATCTACACATTGTGCTGGAGAACTCAGAGTCTCTTCTTCATTTCAGATAGTTCAGTGTATAACAGAAACCAGTCACAAACCATACAGTTTTTGTAGAGGGAGAAAAAAAAAAAAGGAAATCTCATTGCTTTAAAAACCAGGCTGCAGTTTCAAAGCAGCCAACATTTTCTAAGTCAGAATCTTTATTTCCAAAACAAAATGGGTGAGTATGACATCCAGCAACAAATTAGAAAGGATAAAGACTCTATTTGGGCAAAAGTAAAATGTATTTGTGGTTTGTATCACACTCATGTGACTTACTTGCCAAAGAATTTAAGGTTAATTCTGAAGCCAACAATTTCTGTGCAGTTCATACTGCACAGAGGTCATATTCCAAGCTTTAGTATCATTCTCCAAATTTGTTCCTTTTGTTTTGCCCTCAGTTTTTGTTCAAATCCAGACACAGCAGGAATGGCACAGTTTTACTAAAAGCATTCTGCTGTTCCCCGTCATTTCTCTTGTCCTGAATACCAGGTTCAGCATGGAAGTGGGGTAGACCAGAAGTGGTTGATTCTCTACAGCACAGAGGCAACACCATCACACTAAGCATCTTCACTGGAAAATGGCTTAGTGCTCTAAAATCTACCAAAGAGGCTGAAAAATAGTTCACAGGGACTAAAGATGTACAGTGATTTCCCCCTTTCCTTTCTGGTGTCTTTGCTTCTCTCCACAACAGAGAGATTTAGTTATCAAGAGGTTATTGCCCACACTGCTCACATTATAAGGACTGAACAACCCATGCTCACAGGAAACCACACCAGCAGCAGTGTACTTAATTAAACAGAAACACATGCATTTATTTTTTATGTCTTATTGTTTTCTTGTAAGGCTCCGAGATTAAAGGACTTGGATCATCTAATTCCTTTGCTTCTAAATGTACCCACGGCTCAGAAGTAGAAGCAACACACACAAACTAAAAAATGTGGCTCAATCCACTGGCTGTATGTGCATATAGGTGTGTGGTCCCACTTCTCTCATTGAGCCTCAGGGTTTGGTTCCTTTTTCTGGTTCAGCTGGATCCTGAGAGCTGCTGTCACCATATAATCTTATTCACTGGTAGTTACATACTCAATAAAGTGACTGCTTAGGTGGTCTCTTGCTTTTTCCACAATGCCTGTTTCAGTATGACTGGGTTTGCTGACAGACATGAAGTGTCTTTTACATGCGAAATACCTGTACCTCTTTTCTAAAGTCTTTGTTTCTCCATACAAGGCACTAACATAAGGCAGACTTCACCATGTGTTTATGCAACTACCTACCTCAGTGAATGCTTCTCTGGACATCACAAAACTTTACAAATTTACTACATTGCTTTTATTAACTCCTTTATAAAAAAATATATTCAAGTGCAAGTAGCCAAGTCCTGTTAAAGCTTCACTCCTGCCTCAAGAAAAGTATTTTCTACAGAACAAATGAAAATTTCTCCATTCATGTTAGCTATCTCAGTCAAGGAAAGAGGAAGAAAGGAGATGGTGTTTTGAGTTCAAGGTAGAACAGAATGATGACATTCTCCTGAAAACATAATCTCTGAACTATTATTAATGATCTTTGAAACCTCATGAGGGTGATTCCAAATAACTATGGCAAGGGAAACATGTTGCTTATATATATAAATATGCACACACAACCACACATACACATTTATGTGTGTATATATAACCAGAGATATAAAACAGCAAAACAGAGCTCAGAGAGTTAGAGAATTAATTTTGATATCCACAAAGATACCAAACAAATTATTGAGCTATCCACTTCTAAGCACCTTGGAGATAATTAAAATGATAACAAACAGCTACTACAGATTTATCAAAACCAAATCATGCCAAACTAATGTAATTTTCTGCTTTTACAGGGTAACTGGCTTAGTGGATAAAGGAAAGGAAAAATCTAGCATATTTTGACCTTTGTTAAAACTGTTACACATTTCTAGCTGACATTGTCTCAAAGTAAAAAAGAAAATATCAGTACCGATAAAATTACTGTGAAGAGGAATGTGAATACATATTGAATTAGAAGAATCCATTTTCAAAAGGTAGTTATCAAATAAAGATTATTTTGAGATATGATGGCTCCACAGTCAATATTTTCATTAACACTCATGCTCAAATAAGAATGACAAAAAAATTTGCAGATAACACATCAGGGAGGTAGTGGACATTGACTGGTGGAAGCAAGGTTCAGAAATCAATATGACAAAATACTCCAGAACCAAGTGCAAAAAGTACCCCTTGGGAAAAAAAAACAAACAAACAAACCAAACCCACAACAAAGGTGGAAAACCAAAATGGAAGATAACTTTCAGATATCAAATAAAAGACAGGGCATTCTGTGGAATTAGAAAAAGAATGCAGTGCTGCTGCAAAATAAGAAAGACATTCTAGGTTGTATTTAGAACTGGAAAACAGAAGACACAGAGGTAATAATTTTGATAAACTTGACACTGGTGAAGCCTCTGGAAGAATATTGTGTCTAATTTTGGATGTTATATGCATATTTACAGACCCACTAAAAATTAATTTGAAGAAGGGCAAAATGACTCATAAGCTGCTTAGAAAATGTAACCAATGAAGAAAGATTGAAAGAATTGGGTTTTTTGCTGGAAAAGATAAAGCTGAGAAGCACAAAAAAAATGTTTTTAGAGTCTTGTAAAGAGCTGTCTTCAAAGAGACCTGGAGGAAGGGCAAGAAAGAGGAAGAACCAGGATAAACTTAAAAGATACAGCCACACTATTCTCTAATTCCTTCTCCTCAGTACTGGCGAGTCTACATGTGAAGTAGTGGATCCAGTTCTGGGCTCCCCAATACAAGAGAGATGGAAAGACTGGAGGGAGTCCAGCAAAAGGCTGTGAAGGTGATGAAAGGGCTCCTCTCATAAGAGGAGTGTTTGAGAGAAGTGGGACTGTTCTGTCTGGAGAAGAGAAGGCTCAGGGGGAACTTTCGATTTCTATAAATACCTGAAGGGAAGGTACAAAGAAGATTCTTTGCTAGGATTGGAGACAGGTCTTCAGTGGTGCCCAGGACAGGAGCAGAGGCAACAGACTCAATATGAAACACAGGAAGTTTTCTCTGAACATCAGGAATCAACATTTCTGCTGTGAGGGTGCACTCATACAGGTGCCCAGAGAGGTTGTGAGTCTCTACCCTTGGCTATATTCAAAAGCCATCTGGGAACAGCTCTGTGTAGTTGGCTCTGGGTGGGTCTGTATGAGCAAAGGGGTTTGACCAGATCCCCTACAGAGGTCACTTCTGACCTCAAAAATTTTATCATTCTAGAATTCTATAAAAATAATGACAAAAGATATTGAAGTTGTTTATTCTCCTTCACTAGAGTGAGAAATTAGAAAATATCAGGATTATAGATAGAGATTAGATAAATATTGCCCAGTTCCACACCCTATAATGACAGAAAAAGTATAGAAATTACTCTAGAAATCATGCAAAATCTAGTAGGATAATATGGAAGCTAGGTACAAACCATATGTGCATACAGAAAAATCACTGCTTCAAGGGGTGAACTGTAACATTCTCTTCAGTGGATTTCAGCAGAAGACCAAAATAACTTTTCTGCATGTTGGTCCAGCCTCTTGGAAAAAATAAATAAAGAAACCAACAAAAAACCCCAAAAATCTCATTTCCATTATGGCTGTTCTGATTCTACAGACGGAAGACCATGTTCTCACAGAGCACAGTAATGACACCAGTGATCCCAACATTCTCTGGTTTAACTAAAATCCCAAAGATTCAAGAAAATGTTCCAGTACAGTCACAAACCCCATTAAAAATGCAGCCATAAAGCTTTTTAATTCCTAGGGTAAATTTCCCTAGGAATCCAGCACCTGCATGCATCCACTTTAGCAAACTGTTTGAAAAAAAGGCTTAATGATTATTAATGCTGTTGCTGCAGTAGCACGTGTTTCAGACACCTTGGATGAGCACATTTAAATGTACTGCTAAAAATCACTAGAATAAAAAAGAAGTATTTTTTCAAAGTAACAAAGGCATGTATTAAGTAGGATTCAATGGATTAGACAAAAATATGGGCTACAATAAAGCAATGCATAACAGCAATCACAATATAATTGCTCAGGTGCAAAATATATAATATATACGATGAATAAAATCATATGAATGAAAAAACTGGAATGGTGCAGCCAGTGTAACTGATGACTAGAAGTTATATATCAAGATGATAGAAATTCATAAGCTACTAAAATCTTCCTCTTGATTAACTATATTTCATTAGAAAGCCATCAAATCAATTCAGTTGAAACTATAAAAGATGATGCTGTGATAAATAATTTTTGGAAGAAATTCCAATTACCTTGGAAATTAATTTACTTTTATTTGCAAGAATTTAGGATCCATAATTTTAACTTCAGTGTTTCAGTTGCCATAACAACTTTCTACATTTGTTCCTAGATCATTTATGAGCACATAATTTTTTAATTTGATTGCATCATTTGATAGATAAGACAGTTTAATGCCATTTTAAAGCTAACTCATTTAAACTATTTGCTAGAGGATTTCTGGTTATTTCTGTTCCTGATAAAGCTCATAATCAGGCAGAGTTAATTTAACAGAAATTATATGCAATGATAATCTTTTCCAGTAAATTCTGTTCAATAGACAAGAGCACCTATTCAATAGATTCTCCTTGCTCAGATGAGCAGTAGTAGCTGTGTCATCTCCTGTCTGTGTGTTTGGCTTTACTCATGAATACCTGAGAACACTCAAAGACCTGAGAGTGGTAGGAGTGATCCTACAGTATTTTCCCACCAAGGTCACAAAGGTCACACGAGGAATTTATTCAGATGTTTAATGTAGCAACTAAAACTGTGCAAGTTTTGCCGTTGTGCTGAGGACTAGCGATGACAATGGTGTGATGCAAAGTTACTTTTGTTTGAAATCAGAAGCCTCTTTCATTCTAGACTCACTGCCCTAGCCTTCAATGTGCTGCACTGGCTTTTGCTCTCCTCTATATGAGTTTGCCATCAACTGTGATGTTCAAAACAGGACACTGTAGCAGACTGTCTGCACAGTGCTGTACTGCCCTGTTGGCACATTCTGCTAACTTCATACACCACTTTGGGGTGGAGCAGAGCCTCTAGATTTTTTGAAAGTGACTTCAAAAGTATAGAGCTACCGACAGTAGAACCTAGGATTTGAATCAGGGTCAATTGAGGGCCCCACATACAGGTGCTATGGGCAATCTCAAGGGCTCTGTCTCAGCTAATATGTCCAAATTCCTCTGGATAGCACCTAAGCAAAGCTGTTCAAGCATGTACCTGAAATTCTTTACAGATCTAAGCCTCAATAGCTAACAGTGAGTATATGATCAAGCTGGGAAAGGAAACCACACTATCAGAGATGCTACTTAATTATTTTAACAATTCTTTCTGTCTCCTATTCTTTTAAATGGAAGCAGTCACAGAGCTTTGTCAAAAAATGATATTTATACCTTGTTCCATATGAGGCCTCCTTTCCATTAGTAAATCATATTAGAAGGAAATACAATGATCAGTGAACTTACTGTATTGTTAAAATATTTTTTAACTCTCAGACCTCTCTGCTAATTTTTATAATACAATTGCAATTTCAGATTAAATATTTAATCTACCTTACAGTTCACTAGATATCAAAGGCCATTTACATTAAAAAACCATCATCTTTATCTGTTGTCTTCTACATAACAGGATTAGTTAGAAGTCTCTTGTCAATTTATGGTGAGTTTGAAGAGGTGAGTCCTTTGCTTCACCTAGACCTTCACTACAAATGACAATATCCCTGAAAACCAAATAAATGTGACAATCTTATTTTTGTTCTGCCTGTTGTAGTTGATATCATTACAGTGTCTTTGAACATACAGCAAGACACATGCCAAAATCTGTGCAGAAATTACTTAGCTGAGGAGCAAAATGATGAGATCGTGGCATGGAAGGATGTACTTTACTGCAGCCACTGCCAACAGGAAGTGCTCTCCTTAACTCACAGGAATAATGTTATTAATGAAAGATTTTCCTAGGGGATATGGGTTGGCAAAGACAGTTAGCCATGACTATGTACTACAGTGATATTTAAAGTTTACTATTTTCAAAAGAGAAAATGACAAGTGAATCATTATTAGATGCACTTTCCTTCCAATAGTTGTCTTTGTTCCCTTTATACCACTGTAAAATCAACAAAAATCTAGATTAGTCAGAGGGTTCCTTCTGGTAAAATGGATGAAAGTAATGTGAGATTCAAGTTGCAGTCTGTTACACATCAAGATTATAATTCAGCATATTTTTCTAATTCCCCGAAAGAACATAACAGAGGTCACATTTCAGTGGCCTTCCTAAATTGCAACTACAGAAATGATGAATGTTTCCATGTGCAGAAGTAGACACCTGCCTACATAAAGCAACTGCACATAAAAAATGCTTGTGTGTACAGGAGATCATGTGCAAATACGCTGAGACATTTATGATTTAAGTGCCTTAAACTGCAAACACATGCATATACTTAATGCACTAAAGAGAAGAGTAGGGTTTCTTGGTTGGGCTGGGTTTTTTGGTTTTGGGTTTTTTTGGTTTTTCTTTTTTTGGCTGCCAAAGTGAAAAATGAAGGGAGGAAACAATTTAGTTGAAATTGAACCAAAATATATTTTTTCATTGTTTCCTGCTCCCATAAGCTAATATTTGCCATTCATTCTTTAATGCCAAAACATCTTGGTTTTAGCTCTTTTGGGGAACAAGAATGGAAATGAATGCTTAGGTTCTGAGAAGTGCTAGGGAGGAGCAGAATGAGGGTGTTTCCTCTTTATCCTGAAGTTCAGTGGCTCCATGATATTTGTGAATTACATCCAACATTTTTTCCCATCTATTTGATAAATTCCTGTCTAAGAACAATCTTTTAACATGCATGCTGTTTGGAAAACATTGCAAATTTAGTGCCTAGCCTGATGTCTTATGCAGAAGCAAATACAAGGACAGTGGACAGTGAACAGAATTGTTTAAAGAAAAACATATGACACTGTAGAGGATAGCTTTTACATCATTCAACTCTTTATTGTCATCTTAATTAAAGGTCAAATTAATCTGGGATACTTGCAAAATTTTATAATTCTTTAGCTAATACTCTCTTTCCTACTCACATATTTAAAAAGCAGGTCTCTCTTGTCACAATTAGAAATTCTTCATTCAGACTTCACTTAGCAGAGCTAAAGTTAATAGCCTATGCTACCTTAACTGTGGCTCCCACATTTTGAGAGAATTATATAGCAAAATACAGTTCAAGGCTCCAACCAAAATTAAATAAAGTGTTTAAAAATCTCAGTTGTTGGCTAAGTTTGTAATGCTTATTTATTTGAAATAGAAACTGAAATGGAAGCATAGTTAGAGTACCAAAGCTTCAGGCACTCACTCTGTGACAAGGGCTCAAAATGACACAAAGTCTATTCTGAATGAAAAAGTCACATCAACCTTTTTCTGTCTTCTCCTCCTGTAAATATGGACAAGGTGATAACAGATTCTTACAAAACATGGATTCCTAACCCTTCAGCTCCTCTTATCCAATTATATTAATAGATCTGTCCTAAAAATGTATTAAATATGGGCTTTAGAGTGACACTGAAAGCATCCTGTTCCTGTGCTTTGGACTACAATAGGAAACTGTAAGAAAAGAAATTTAAAAAACAAACTTCACCCACTAAACTTCAGAGGGAGAGATCAGGGCAGTACCAGGTCTTGACTCCAAGGTCACAGGTTAGCAGTGACACTGCAATGCTTTGACTTGCTCTGCTAACATCTGTGTCCACAGAGATGACAGCAAAAGCTACATCTGCTACTGTAATGTGTACATCTAGATTAGCTGATATCTAAATTAGATTGGAATAGAAGGAGTTTGCTTTTCCAATGCTTTATCACCATGTTTCCTCCATTTAATCTCAGGCATTTTCTTTCTCAGGCAGAGAGCAGAACAACCAAAAAAAGAAAACGTAGAATTTGCCTTCAGAAATCAGCTATTCTCCTACATAAAGACGTTTTACCTACCTTTTATAAGTGTTGTAGTAAGAGAAAGTCAGTAGATAAGAATTCAAAGCACAGAGAAGTACCTCCACCCAATAAGATACTCAAAGAGAACAGGAACAGGAGTGTGCTGCTGTGTGTGACACAACAAGCTCCACAAAGTACACGTAATGTTGACTGTTACTGATGTTGTTAAAGGTGAGGTTGACATTCCTAGCAGAATCAACAGTTACAAAAATCCAGATGGCTCTACCTAATATCTAACACCTGTTAATATTCACCTGGTTTCGAGTAAGCTTAAATTAGACTATCTTCCTGTTTCCATCATCACCCAGGAAGCCAAAAGGAACACAACAATGGGCATTCAAGACAGCAAAACATGTATGCAGGAGTTCTGCAGTTTGGAGATGTCATAAAGTTCCCAGCAGCATCCAAAGTTGTTATTCTATAAGACATTACAAAAAAATAGCCCTTTGGAAAAAATACAATTACCCACAAGGAAGATTTTGATTCTACCTGACATAAATAAAAGCAGTGCTTTTATGTAACCACTTATTGGCCTTTTAAAAGGGGCTAAGGTCTGTGGTACCATGGTTATTGTGCCTACTGGGTTTACACTGTAATCTAAATAACCTGGTTTGGGAAACACTCTCAGAAGCTGAAATGTGATTTACAAGCAATTTTAACAGGTTTGAAACTTACACTACATTAAGTATTTCCTCTGAAGAGGAACACCAATATTTCAGACACACAAAAATTCTTCTTTTTGCACTGAGTTAGGCCATTATTCAATCCAGCATTAGCAAGTGAATTTTCCCAAATATTGTTAAGTATAACACTGGGTTGCAGTAACTTTTGTTCTTACAGAATTTAGAACAAAATAAAACCTACTAGTCCATGCATTATTTTGATGAAAAATATATTACTTGAGAAAATTTCTTAGCAAACCTTACTTATTCATTTAGCAATAAATACTGGATTTGAGCTCCTCATTTAGAAGTAGATTTTTACACAGATCAAGTTTCCTAAAATTTATGAATATTTTATTGCTTATCTTTCCTAAACTCCTAACTAGGACTCTTTAGAAATGGATTTTTATACAGAATGAGTTTCCTAAAGTTTTTGAATACTTTACCACTAAAACTCCTAAAAATCTTAATTAGGTCTTTTGCAGAGCACAATGGAATACAATATATTTTCCTTGGCATTTGTGTGTACATATCTTGAATACTGCAGGGGACTTCAATGAATGATTTACATTAATGCTGACTGACAGATGACAACTGAGTTCTATGACAACTTTTGACAAGTCAACATTTAGTTTTCCTCTGCTTTGGGGAAAACACAAAACTTCTAAAATGAAGATTTGAGGCAACCAGGTTCACATTTTTCTGTTTCTTCAGTAAAGCTTACTAGACCACTTCATCTGGGAATGGAAAACAGTCCTGAGTGACATTCCTCAGGGGTCAGCATTGGGACTAGCACTGTTTAACACCTTTGTCAGTGACATGGATGGTGGGATCAAGTGCTCCCTCAGAAAATCTGCCAATGACTCCAAACTCTGTGGTGTGGTTGACAACCAGAGGGAAGGGATACCATCCAGAGGGACCTCGACAGGCTTGAGAGGTGGGCCTGTGTGAACTTCATGAAGTTCAATAAGGCCAAGTGCAAGGTCCTGAACCTGGTTTGGGTCAATCCCAAGCACAAATACAGGCTGGGTGGAAGAATGAGTTAAAAACAGCCCTGAGGAGAAGGACTGGGGGGTGTTGGTTGACAAGAAATCCAACACGAGCCAGTAGTGCGTGCTCACAGCCCAGAAAGCCAAATCTGTCCTGGGCTGCATCCAAAGCACAGTAGGCAGCAGGACAAGGGAGAGGATTCTGCCCCTCTGTCCGCTCTCATGAGACCTCACCCACAGTGCTGCATCCAGCTCTGGGGTCCCCAACATAAGAAGGATGTGGAGGTGTTGGAGCAAGTCCAGAGGAGTGCAGTGAGAGGGCTGGAGTACCTCTGCTATGAAGACAGGCTGAGAGAAGAGAGGTTGTTCAGCCTGGAGAGGACTCCAGGGAGACCTTACAGCACCTTCCAGTACCTGAAAGGGACCTACAAGAGACATGAGGAGAGATTTTTTTACAAGAGCATGCAGTGATAGGACAAGGGGGAATGGCCTTAAGTTGAAGCAAGCTAGGTTTAGATTAGATTTACAGAAAAAATTCTTTACTGTGAGGGTGGTGAGACACTGGCACAAGTTGCCCAGAGAATCTGTGGATGTCTCATCCCTGGAAGTGTTCAAGGTCAGGTTGGATGGGGCTTTGAGCAACTTGGTCTAGTAGAAGGTGTCCCTGCCTATGAAAGGGGGGTTTGAACCAGATGGTCTTTAAGATCCCTTCCAACCAAACCATTCTGTGATTTTGGATAAATTATGACAGAACTGGAATTCAAATGCAAATCACTTACAAGTCAGGTCAATATCCCAGACACCATGCTGGAGAATGAGAAATCTCTCTTACAGACAGACTGACTTCAGTGGAACCAGGATTTTGCTGTAGCAGTCACTTTCAGTACAAGTAAAATATTCTCTGACTCTTTCGTGAGTTTATTCTAGAAGCTTTAAATGAAATACTGTCTGTTCCTCAATTTTGCTACACATTTTTTATCACCTTCCCACTTCAGAATTATGCTCTCTCTCCTATTTTATGTGGATTTTGACATTGTACTCTTTATTCAAAGTCTTTATTCAAACACACTCCATACCAAAGGAAGAAAATCAAGTTCTTGTACTAGTAAAAATACTGTACTAGTTCAGTTCCTGTACTAGTAAAAATATCAGACTAGGTCCTTGTCAATGGATTTGGGGATTCCTTAAGGTGAAAGACACTAGTAATTTATTTCCACTACCATACACAAACTCATCTGACTATGTTCTACTTGAAAGAAAATTTTATCTAATAAAATGGAAAAGATGGCATAGTTGACTTCTGTTTTTTTCCAGGGACTGTGTCTTACTCAAAAGAAACAAATCACTGTAGATTAAGTCAAACACAACTTAGTAGGAGAATAAGTTTCCAGAAAAAATGAATTAAGCCAGAGAGAACAACAAAAGGTCTTGACATAAAGTCAGACAGAGCATCACTGGGCTGGCAGCATCACCCTGAAGTCAAAAGCAGCAGGAGAAACAAGGAAGCTGATACAACGGCAACAACGAATCACACACTGCAGGTTTCTTCTTCTCATTATCTTTAGAATCCAGTAGGAAATTTGCACGTGTCTTCAGGTCCAATCTGTGATATTATGTCCTCCATGATCAGTAAAACTAGCTAAAAAGTAAGATCCTGCAAGCCTGGCATTACGTATTGGGGTCAGACTCTTGCTGTGCCTTTAGATATACACAAGTCACATGATGCTTTTGTTGCCAATTTGGGCTCATGTACCAAATCTAGCTACAGTTCTATATATTTCAGATAGATGATTTTAAAAAGGCATCATGTTTTACAAGAGCTCTTTAGCCCATTCAGGCAGATATTTAAACACATCTTCACAGAATCATGGTTTTTACTGATACTTACTAAGAAAAAACCCAAGCCCAGTGCATATAGTCATCACACATCATTTTATCTGCCAGTAAGTACATCTTGGGGTAAGCTTTTGATCTGTCTGCTTTTACTGAAATCAATGGAAATCCCTCATTCAGAGGCATAAGTGTCTTCATGTGGCATATATTATATCATAAATAAACCTGTATTTGAGGGAAGTGGAAGATGATGGGGTAATACTGTTCTTCTCAGGTCATAGATGTATAATGGAGGATAAATGGGGCAGCAGAGAAAAATAACCAACAGACCAAATCCACCTCTGCACAGCATAGTGTTATGAACTTGGCACAACACTTTTAAGTACATTGGGTAGGATTTCTGTTTTGCTGAGGGTCCTTTATATATTGGGCTATTAATTTATTTTTCCCTGGGGAAAATGCTACTGGTACATGTCAAAAGCAGCTCGATTTGTAACTCCTGGGAGAAAAAGCTTGTCACAAGCACACTAAGCTCCAATATAAAGGATCACACAAACTGTTGCAATAGGAGCACACACAACAACCTGCATGCTCTGCCCTGAGTGCATTTCCCTTTCCAGCTGCAGACAGCACGTGCCTTTCTCCCTGACTGGACAGGTGTTTTTTACTCTCAGACACTTCTAAAATACTAGAATTTGTCCCAGAGATGGAGCAAAATGTGCAGCTCAGATCCAGATGTCCCTGCTCCTTTGGAAAAAGACAGATAAACAGGAGCTTGAGTTGCAGAATTTGGTTATTTTTAGCTCTATTCACAGCATCTGCCTCTGTCACTGCACAGAATAAAAACAAATATTTGTTAGCACAGTGCTTGGTTACACCAAGTACTGCAGTACTATTTACTAAGACAACACTATAGTTATTTGCGCTGCGAAGACAATAGATGTTTAACACTTCTGATGTCTGTCTAAAAATCTGTAGAAAACAAAATACCCCCAAGAGGAAATAGTTATTTTTTTTCCTTACATCTTTCAGATTTGTATTGCAGTCCTATTATTACTGTCCTATTATTACAGTCCTATTACCCTGGTGGTAACTTTGCAAGATTTCATATGAGCATAATACCTCTTTACAATCCGAAATATTGCAGTCAGATAATTTCAAAGACAGGTTACATACCAGGGAGGATCAGACATTAGTGTAAATGTCCATGTGACTGCGAGAAGCAAAAGCCACCGACTCAAGGACTATCTCATACATGTGCAGCTGAAAATCTGTGCAAGTGCATAGAGAGAGCCCTGAAAACAGAGGTGAAACTAAAACCTTACGTCATGACCAGTGTCTCATCTCCAGGTTCACTAAGTAATCCATCTACAAAGACAGAAGTGCTGGTAAAATTATGTGTGCTCCAGGTCTGGCCTTCATCTATGCTGAACCTGTAAAAAAGCAGAAATGGCTTTCATTTACAACTATTGCTATACAAACAGAATGCACTTTAAAAAATCCCCTCACTACTAAAGCTTAGGATTTTTGATCAAAAAATACAGTATGCCTAGACAGTGCATGACATTAATGTGATCTTCTTCTCAGCAACTTATCCAGGGATTCCCATTTTTATGAGAAGGTTTAATAAATGCTCCACAACAATAAAATTTCTCAGCCCGATTAAAAACTGAGCTCTGTCAACAAACTATCTTGCTACCTTGAGTATTCAAAAGCAAGTTAATTCACATTTCATTCTTTCTAGTAGTCTCTAAGCTATAGACCTGTTCAGCAGAGGCCAGTGAAACACGAGAGGCCAACTGAGAAAACATGGGAGGTGCAGTAACTCCAGGCACCAAGATGATGAGGGCCCCTCTCGGCTGCTACCATCCACTTAAACATTTGCAAAACATACTGATGAATCAGCAAAACATATTTCAAAACGTATTTCAAATGTGCATCCAAAATTTATGAGTCAAAGTCTCTTTCTCCTGTACATTTCCTCCAGGTGTTTTGGATAGTAGGCTAACAATGGCTTTCATTCCAGAAAACCAGGTACAGAGCTTAGTTCCTACTCGTGTATATAACACAATTCTGCGAAAACAAACAATTCACAAGTGATGAAGATGTCTTACAGTTTTTTATGCTGAAGATTATAGTTCTGTGTGCCATTACACAAGGTTACCATGTTTTGCTGCACTATTGTGCAGTCTAAAACTCGGTATTTTATAACAAAATGCTTTGCAACAAGCTTCTCCTGCCAAAAGAGCTAAGAAGGCCAGTTGCTGCATTGTCCACCATATGACAGGATCTATGCAGACTGCAGTTAATTTGTGCATGAATATCTCAGATGAGCTGTGATACTGGCACACCAAATTACGTGGTACATAAGTGCAAAAAAGTCCTTTGCCTGTTGGCTCCCAAGCTCTACATTATATTGCTCTTGCCAGAGAAACTCAGGGCTATTCTCCAATTTCCCCGTGGCCCTTGGAGAGGACAGAGACTTATTACAGTATCAATGAATTCTCCTGACTGCACAAGTAAGCCACATATGCACAGGCTGAGCATCATTGACATGTACTGCTGGTGCCACCCAGGAGCAGTTAACAATCATGCTGAACACAGCTTGTACTGTAGAGTTCCAGAAGGCAAAAAATGCCTACACTGATGCAAGAAAATTTTCTTATGATTAATGCATTATGCCATGGTACCTACAGCACCATGAAGCAATCTTAAGTAAACATCCAACTGCATTTTGTTGACTTAATGAATGTTAAATTAAGATGACCCCACCTGTGATTCATACATGATCACATTGAAATGCTTATCTTAAACTCTGAACTTTGCCTGAGGTCTTGAATACACAACAGCTCTACTCTAATTGACTGTAGGATTACTTGAGTATTTTCAGAGGGATGGAGGTGTCTTTGATAGCCACAATAACTCCACCATGGTCCAAGTACAAGATGTGGTGCTCTTCTTCAAAGACCTACAAGTCAGACAAAGAAAGGCCAGCTAAGCAAATGTACAAAACAGCTGAAATAAAATGAACAAGCAAAAAAGAATTAAGAGACTTATGTTTTATAACATCCACACTTCAAACTGAAAAGGACATAAAAGTCAGGTTAACTCTTATATTTCTCCCAGCTGTAAAAGAAAAGAAAGTTAAGCAGGTGAATCAGAAAATGTTCAGGTTCAAATCACAGTCAGATTAAACTGCCTAAAGTGATTTTAGCCCAAGCTTATATTTCTCATAGTATGCATTCTGCATTCCTTCCCGTTATATATCACCAAGTGACCCATCACCTTTCTTTGGTGTTTGCCATATTCTGTGTATCCTGAAGAATAAAATGCTTTGTAGTTTAATTCTAAGAAAAAAAGGAGAAGAACTGCTGTCTGTGACTTTCTCACATACTCTCGAGAACCTACAGAATGTGAAATAAGTGGTGCAAGGATGTTTTCCTCATTTCCAGTGTCAGTGAGTTTAAGTTAAAATATTATGTGATGTACCATGGAGGCCATTCTGAATTTGGACCAAAATACATGTACTATTGATTTAATGGTATAAAGGATTAAAAAATTCCTAAATTATTTCAATTCCTTTTCTAGAGGTCATCAGCAGTACTAAAATAAAAGCACAGGTCTCCTGTTTTACATCTCAAATCTGTTTTAAGACAGAATTTACTCATTTTATTAACCTGTGAAAGTTCATTTAACAAAGAAGCAAGTGATACATGAGAATTATCACACACACTTAGCATTTATAGACAAGCATGCAGTCTTCTATGTGCCTTGACAAAGCAAAGGTGAAAACCATAAAGGTTAGCTTTACTTTGCTTTGTGAATGAAAAAATACTGACAATACCACATTTTCTTTTTTTGGCAAAACTAAATGCTACATTTAGAGGATTTCTCAGCAAGACTGAACCAGAGCTGGGGTGAAAATATCTTACAGCACACTCACCATTATTTCAAAAATAGGAAGCATTTAATTTGGGTTGAGAACTCAGTCTTCCTCTCATCTGTTAAGAATATATTTTATGGGAATCCTAGGGCTTCAAGCGTCTGATCGGTTTTTCAATGTTGCCAATTTACAGGCAAAACCCTGACATGAGGCATTTATAGTCCTATCTACTTATTCACCCAGCTGTGCATTTTAGGAGAGAATTCAGTAAAGGACAGACATTAATTTTAGATGCACTTCAAAAGGATGAGATGAGCTGGAGACAGATAAGCAAGCAGAGTTTCGATCCTCCTCTAAACTTGGTTTGAACTTTCCCTCAAACCAAACTGCAACAGTATGTGCTGGGACACCAAGTCTCCCAAAGCTTCACCATCATGGTGAAGAAAAAGGAAGCTGATATCTGCACCACTTTATACAAATTAGCCCTTCCCAGAAAAGCACCATGGCAATTCCTCATGTACCATTTTAACACCCTGCTTTAGTGCACTATAAAGCACAGAGGACACATTATGGGCATATTAATGACATTGTTATAGCATGCTCTTCTTGCACACACTTCAAACTTTTTATAAACAAAATGTATGAAAGCCATATGAAAACAATTCTTCATCTTCAATACATTGAAAAGAATTAGCAGTTTCATGCCAGTTCATCACAAAAGTAAATATTTATCTCTACTTTTGGAAACAAAACCAAGACAAACAGTTTGCAAAGGATCAAGGGAAAGGTGGTCCCGTGAGAGATGAAGTTCAGACCCAAGAAGATGAGATATGTGAGTTCACAACAGGCCACGAATTCTGATATACATCTCTCACTAACTAAAGCAGGCAGTAAATCTATTCAGATCCTTACTAGTAGCCAGTCACTACTGAACAAGATTTTTAGAACCTATTTCTGTAATTTTTTGTGCACGTTCTGTGCTTTATAATCACAATGTCGGCTTCTATTCTGTCCTCTTCCTTCTGGTCTAAATGCTTTTTTTTCTATGTCTGTCCCAACAACTTCAGCAGCTATTCCAGGTCAGAATATCCATTGGAAGAAATTGGGACAGCTCCATGAAATCAATGAGAGTATGTTTAAGTGATCCTAGAGAAATATATGCCATACAATTTGCTTTGCAATACAGAAGTTCAAAAAAATAAACAGAATTTCCTGAGATTACTTTTTTCTTTCATCAAGTGATATCCATTACTAAATTCAAATCTGGAAACAGAAGCTTTTCTACACAGAATGAGCCAGTTGGACCTTCTCAGGGTTGAAAGGCTGTAATTACATCCTTTTATGTTGTGCTTAGAAGTGTTACCATCTATCTCCTAAGATGCCTGCAGGAAAACATGTATTCTCACTTAACCAAAGGTTTTCCAAGTTGCTTTGATACACAAGGATTTGACACAGATAAATAATATTCCAACAAAAAAAAAGCATCAGACTAAAGCTCCAGAGATCTAGATTTAGTTCTTAGGCATCCAAAAGGCTTTCTGTGTAACCTCATTAGCTTAACTGAGCATTTTGTTGCTGCAAGAGCTACTTTGGTAGCAGATCAAATGTGAAAGGTTTATTGTTGCTGACTTTTTCCTTTTATTTATGCCATTTCTTTTGAAAGCCAGACTTTTCTTTTGCTCTCTTTGCTGTATTTCAAGTACAGTGTTGTAACAGATGCTGTTGAAATAGCAGAGGCAACCACAACTGTGAACAGAAATCAGTATTAAAAAAATAATAAAAAACCTCACGTGTATACACAAGGTAATCCTTAGCACTTAACAGAGTATCCTAAGAGTTCATGCTCATTAACACATTTTTTGATATTGTTTTCCTGGTGTAATAGAGAAATCTTTCAAATAAACGTGAGCTCACCTTAAGCTACATCTTCATGGTCCACCTGGCACTTAAGTTAACAGTTGGACCTAATGATCTTAAGGGTCTTTTCCAACCTAAATGATTCTATGATTCTAAGCCTGCATAGTTCATGATGATGCCAAGGTGAGATCTCCTTCTTCTACAGTCAGTTCACGGCATGGATGTTTAAGTTACTTGCCAATCACCTCCTAAACTACTGCTATTTACAGTGCAATATTGTAGAGTACATAGCTCCAAATTTAATTTTTTTTCTTAAGAAAAGAGTGGTGGTTTCAAGATATATCAACAATCAGCTCAGCCATGAAAGGCAGAAGAACAACTGGAACCAACCCAAGTGGTATTGTGGTTACTTATAACCACAAACCTTGTTTTTATTTTTTGTGTGAGCTGGCACAGGCAGGACACAGGAACAACCACAAAACCACAGATGAAATTCAATAATAAATTTATTCTCATTACCTGGCCAACCAGGAGAGCTCTGAAGCAGCACCTGGGCAGACACACAAGTGGGGATGAAGACACTGCAGAGCTCAGTCCATGCTGGAGGATCCCCCAGCCTGCTGCTTTCAGCTGTATTTCAGGGGTTTGCACAGGTGTAATTTACCACTCTGCTTTGGTCTTTGCTGAAGCAGGGCAGGGATCTCAAGCATGTTTGATACTGTGCCTCTATCACAGCCCTATGTTATCTAAACACAGATGTTTGACTTGTCCAACACAGAAGGCCAAATATCTACTAGTGTGATATATGTGGGTTTTGACACCTGAGCTGCATGTCACTTGGCTGTGTTTTCAATCTTCCTTACCAACCTTCTGCTGGTAAACTTCTGTTATTTTCTCAAACATTTCCATTTATCACCAGAATTTACTTAATTTCACAAAACTCTCATTTAGGCATTCGTTTCTACCTATGAACACGGCCTCTGTTTATAGGTAAGTCTTCCTGAACCCTTATATGACCACATCAAATGCAAGCTATGGAAATAGGGGTTCAGTTGAAATCAATCATAGCATCAGTAAATTTGGAAAAGACTTCTAGGACCATCGAGTCCAGCCATGAACCCTGAGCACTGCCAAGTCTGTCACTTAACCATGTTCCCAAGTGCCATATTAACACATTATCTGAACATTTCTAGAGATGGCAACTCAACCACTTCCCTGGGCAGCCTGTTCCAATGCCTGACCATATTTTCAGCATTTTTCCTAATATCCAATCTAAACCTTCCCTTCTGCAACTCAAGTCCATTTCCTCTTGTCCTGTCACTCGTTACCTGGGATATGAGACCAAACCCCACCTATCTATCCCCTGACCTCCTTTCAGGCAATTGTAAAGAGCAATAAGGACCCTCACAAGCCTTAAAATTATTTAAGTATATACAGATGGTCAAAAATTATGGGAAAAAAATGATCAGCAGATTGTTGTTAAAGTGAGAATGGATTGCAGACTCAGGTCCCAGTTAAGAATCAGAAACTGTCAATCACGTCATGCTAATGTAAAGAAATCTTCCCAAATGGGGTGCCAGTAATGTCAAGACATAAAGGACAGTTATTTCATTATTTTAAGTACTGATAAAGTTTGTAATTTTGCATTCAGTCTTATCATGCATCAGGAGAAGAATGCCATATTAGACAGTCCAATCAATGAGCAAAAAAAAAAAAAAAAAAACACTTCAGAAATTTGGTTCATTAGGAAAATCAGTGGATTTGAGTTTGCTGTTTCCAAGGGGAAAATCCCTATATTCAGTGTAGACTTGATAATCACCTTTCAACATCTAAATAGTTATTCAAAGGTGACAGGAAACCACTCCTCTCAAAAGGAAAGAGGAAAACTTGTAGAATTTGTGAAACTTCAAGAACAGGAGCAAAAGGAACAGTCAGCTTATGTCAAATATTCAGAAAAATCTATGAAGAATGGTGAAGCACCATGAAGCCAGAATCTCCTACAGGGAAGGATTAACAAATAGTTCTGGGAAACCTCCTGTAGAGATGTTCCTTGTATGTTTGATGCTGCCTCAGAGCACACCGTTGAATTACAGGATCTTTGACCTTCCCCACAGTCCTATAATCCTTTGAACCAACACTGCTATTATTTCAAGAAAGGTTTATTTAATTTCTTGCAGTACATTTTCTCCTAAGTCTCTTACATTTGCTTTTCTGCATTCTCTGTCTCTATACACAAGCACACACTGCTCCTTTTCTCCTCTGTAAAGAGCTCTGCAATATCATGTGAGTGTGTGAGAAAGGTGCCAGGCCCTCGTTAATGACAACCACAAAGTCTCCAAGGCAGAAACTTAAACTCAGACAAAGAGTTGTGCCAAAGCATGGGATTTCACCAGTTCACAAGACCTGCAATTTACTGAATTATCTAAATTCCTTTATCACCTGACTGAAGCCTTTTCTTTTGTTGTATGAATTCCAGCAGACGAAGGAAATGTGCTGCTGTCCTCTGGAAGAAATGATCGTGAAGAGTGAGGCCATAAAATACAAAAAATAATCTACAGTTTCATTCTGATCACAAATATTAGAATTGAGTAAGCTCTTTCCAAGGCTTCAGAGCAGTTTTAATTAAAATAAAACTAGTGATGTTGTTTGCCATTTTGACTGTCACAATGAGGGATCAGTTTGTGGTTGATTTTACAGCATAATTAGGCACCTTAGGGTCAAGTTTCAACACATATCATTTACCTGAGTGTCTCTACAAATAAAAACCATTGAAAATATTAATTTGATCTCATTCACTCATTTCTTCTTATTTTTCACCCCAGAAAAACTATAAAACTTTGGCAAATGCCGACAACAAATTATGAGAGGCCTCTAAGAAGTATTAAACAAGTATTAAACAACACAGTACCCACTGTAAATCCTGGAAGGCTCTTGCATTTAAACACCTATTTATTGTATGCTAGGTTTCAAGAAGGTATTTGGTATAAAATTTTATCTTTTAAAAATCAAAGGACATTTTCATTACAAAAATAATCCATTTCTTTTTAAAGTACTCTGTGGACTACTAATGGCACCCTACCATAGCAATATAAGAAACTGTCTGTATTTTTCTCTTTTAATCTCAAATTCCCCAAGCTCAGTAACACTACTGAGAACATTTTCACATTTAATGGTTCTCAGAAAATAAAAAAAATTTATTTCAGCTGAACACTACAACACCATTTTAACTGAAATTGTATTATTTTTTTGAAAAAAAAAAATTGAGGGTGCTTTTTTTTATCCTGGATATATATTATAAGTAGAATCTATATGATACTGTGAATTGTTGATATATACATATATAGAGAAAGAAAATATCCCTTTGCTGAGTGTATTGGGTTTGCACGACAAGGTTTGGGTAGCAGGTTAGTCTACAGAGGTGGCTTCTTTGAGACTTTTCTGGAGAAGCTTTCCCACATTGGACAGCCAACACCAGCCAGCTTCAAGGTGGACACACCACTGCTCAAGGTAGAGTCAATCAGTGACAGCAGCAGCACATTTGGGATTATGTATTCAAGAAGTGAACAACAGCAACTGCAGCAGGAGTGAAGAGCTGAGAATATGAGAGAGAAACAGCCCTGCAGACACCAAGGTCAGTGCAGAAGGAGGGGTGGGAGGTGCTTCCAGTGCCAGAGCACAGATTCCCCTGCAGCCCCCAGTGCAGCCCATGGTGACACAGCTGTGCCCTGCAGCCCATGGAGGTCCATGCTGGAGCAGAGACCCACCTGCAGCCCCTGGAGGACCCCACACAGAGCAGATGGATGTCTGAAGGAGGCTGCAACCCCACAGGGGACCCATGCTGGAGCACACTGATCCTGATGGGCTGCAGCCCAGGGGAAGAACTCACTCTGCAGAACTCATGGAGAACTAGAGCCCATGGAAAGGACTCATGTTGGAGAAGTTGATTGAAAGCTGTCTTCTTTGGGAGGGACACCACACTGAGGCAGGGAAAGAGTGTGAAGAGTCCTCCCCTTGAGGAGGAAAGAGCAGCAGAGACAACATGTGGTGAACCGACTGCAGACCCCATTCCACATTCCCCTGTGTGACTCAGGGTGAGGAGGTAGAGAATTAGTGAGTAAAGTTAAGCCCAGGATGAAGGGTGAGGTAGGGGGAACATGTTCTAAGATTTGGGTTTATTTCTCACTATCCTAGTCTGTTATTCAAATTAATCTCCCCCAAGTCAGGTCTGTTTTGCCTGTGATGGTAGCTGGTGATCAATTTCCCCCTGTCCTTATCTCAACCCATGAGCTCTTTGTTATATTCTCTCTCCCCTGTCCAGCTGAGGAGGGAAGAGAGAGATCGGTGGGCACCTGGCGTCAAGCCAGGGCAAACCCACCCCACTGAGACAGAGCAAGTTAGGAAACAATACATCATAAAGGTGATATGCTTTAACTGACACTAGTCAGTGGAAGAAAAAGACATCCAAAATTCAAATAGCATTACTACATCATTGTTCTCTTTTTAATATTTTGGTATTTCTAGACCCTGAATTTATTAAATCATGCTAAAAGACTTTAAAAAGTTTATTTTTTTTAAAATCTTTTTTCACTTTCTCAGTTTCAGCGAAGAAAAAAGTTTATGCTAAGTAACAGCTTTCAGACTATGAAGCAGAGAATTTTTGCCTTTGTACCTAAGCCATGTCTTTTAGCTTGGCATGTTTGTACTGCAAGATCTAGCCCAAGTCCACTTCATCATTAGCATAGGAAGATTACTTAAATTATTAAAAACCTAAACAGACATTATGTTTTTTGCATAAGATACTTATAGATCTTTAAAGAGACCAAAATATTTTAACTTCAGCAGAACCTGACAGCCTGATCAATTTGAGTCTTTGCAAATCACCTTCTTAATCTCTTAGTTTCTAAGCAAACTGGAGATGATAATACCATCTCCTTCAAAAGAGTGAGTATCTAAAGATTAGTTAGGCATTACATAATTCATCACATTTGGTACATCAAAATTATTTCCAGGTTCCTTTGATGATTTATGCTTCCTACCTGACGCCACGTGTTCCCACAGTCAGATGTTATGTACATCTCTTCTTTATACTCAACCAGCTGGGACCCCAGGTTACCTGTCACAAAAGAGGAGAAAACAAGGGTTGCATCCACATGAGCAAGAGAGATTGGATCTAATCCTGATGCCAGTCTGAGTAAGAAGTTTCCAGGTCAGAGCAAGAACTAAACTCAGATGAACAGGCTTACTTCATTTCTGGTAGAACCAGCAAAATCCTTTAAAAACATATATTTGCACATTTGTACAATTTCAAAGTCTTCCTTTCCACTGCTATATTGTCCATAAGTGGAAGCAATGAGGCTTGATTCTAATACTGAAATGCAGAAGTCAGACCAACATTTTAGTTTTGTTGCTGCATGCTGAAAAATTATTATAAAACAACATGTATTTAAGATGTAAGTATGAAACATCCATAAACTCAGAAACTTTAACCTTAACCTTAATCACATTCTGTAAAGTTATTCACATTGAACCGAAACTGTTAAATGAAATATTTTATCTTTAAGACTTGATGAAGTGGTAGCTAGATCTAGGTTCTGGTGAAATATGCAACATGAAGAAAGGGGGCAGGGCTTCTGAAAAATGCAAAAGAATTGAAAGGAGAATTACTTGATTTACCTAAATATTGACAAGGAAGCCCCTGAATATTTTGACAAAAAGTACTGAGGAGAATTCAGATTCCTGCAAAACTAACAGAAGTGTTAAACTTGGGGAAGATGACAGCAGATGCAGTCCCAAATACAGAGATCTCCATCTTTTAACATGCAGTATTTCAAACAGCAAACTATTAAACCACCAGGCAGATTACAGCGTTCTAGGGGAGAATCAATCATGGCACAATATTCTGTCTAAATTATATCCTCCAGGGGATTTTGACTCAAATGTATGCTTTGCATGTTTTTACAGTAGAAATAAGATGAAAATTATCAGATCCTCTTAAACAGAAGCGACAATGAAAAAAACACTTGAGATTAGGATGGCACTATAAAATTTCACTTGTGTGTTATATAAATAGCTGGTTTTTAACCACTAAACCAGATCTGCTTATGCAGAGTGTGCTTACTAGTGCTGAAAGGCTCCCAAGAGGAATGACAGGGCCCACTGCCCAAAGCACCCACTCCATTTAGACCACCAAGGTTGCATGTGCTCCACTCTAATAGGATAATAACTCTATATCATTTAAACCTAACTTCATCCTGGACAGGATTGGGATATTTATATTGAATCAGGGAATTTATAGGAGTCAGTTAATTCCTTTCAATTGCAACTAACATTTCAGAAGATGCCACTTCCCATTCTTGGCCTTTTCTTCGGTTTTCATCTTTACAACTCACTGCACACTCTCTCATTTATCAGATAATTCAGCACAGATTTAGCTGGTCGTAGAATCACAGAATATGTCGAGTTGGAAGGCATCCATCAGGATCATTGAGTCCAACTCCTGGCCCTGCACAGGACACCCCAAGGACCACACCAGGTGTCTGAGAGCATTTTCCAAATACTTCCTGAACTCAGACAGGCTTGGTGCTGTGACCCCTTCCTTGGGGAGCCTGTTCCAAAGCTCAATCACCCTCTGGCTGAAAAACCTTTTCCTGAAATATAACCTACACCTTCAGTGAATATTATCCAATGAGATAGTTCCAAAAGGAAAGCTTAACACATTAATTCAGTTATATTTTCTCCCCAAATACAGGTTTAAAAGTAATCTGATCACTAGAAAGAGATATGAATGAGAAATCACCCCCTCAAGGCTGAAGGAAGGCAAGGAAGATTTGATTCAGTGATTATACAAATTACATTTATTTTGCTATCCCTACTTTCGTCTGTTATAGTTTTCACTGGTATATCATCTGCAAATGGGCATATTCTTGTGCTTCTGCAGTTAATCACAGAAAGTTTTCTATGGGACAGCTGAGAACAGAAATATTTATTTGCTTGCTAGAATCTAACATACTGCTGTCAGTCTACACCCTTCTTTACGCAGATAACTTTAACAAATGCAGTGTTAGTTTTGCTGCTGGATAAATGCTGTTTATTCTACCTCTTTTCACCACTTACTGAAATCTGCTTGCATAAGTAGGTCTTTATTTTGAGCATTGCTAGGGATCTGCCCTTTAAAGAATTCAGTGGTAAATTGCCTTGCTAATGGAAAATTAGTCTGTGAACTAAACAGCATCTACTTGTGCTTCATTAAAAGACCTTTTCTATCCAGCTGATATGGTAACGATATTAGCAACAGTATTGTAATTGCAGCTCTGTTAAAAGAAAGACATGACCTCCTACTTTTGATTTTACCTTTACTGTCTTTTCTTCATAAAAGAGAAAAAGGAGTTGATGGGCTCAGTTAAAATTCCAGAGACTTGTCATTCTGCCTAAACCACAACTGATGCCAACAGGAACAGAATCTGGGACACTGCTTTGGAAAAAGGACTTCAGTGATGTTTGACCTTTGAAAATTGTCCGTCCATGGGCCAAGGGTGGAAGCCCAGAAGTGGTGCATGCAGGACCTGCTGATGGCTGACACAATGTTTAATTGTGTCATTAATGAAGGCTGTAATTTTCATTACTTCCAGATTTTATGTAACACACAATTATATGACATAAATTCACAAACTTTGTAAAATCAAGTCTTCAAGCAGACAAAAAAAGTAAACACCTTTCTGTAAGGAAGGATAAAACTTTTCAGTGCAGTTGGAGTTTGCTCTGTGGGTACTGCAGACCATGGCTGGCTGAAAAACAGCTTAGGTGGATTCAGAAGGAAAAGGAGGTGAGGCCAAAAGAAGGAAAGGGGAGACAGGCAGGCTCCTGCAAAGTGCAGTGGGAAGTACCCGTGCAGCCAAATCTGAGAGGCGACAGGCAGATGGAAATTTCCACAGGAACACATAGAGATGCATGATGAGTTTCATAAGTCACAGATAAGCCACTCTGAAAGCTGTTAGCTTGAAAAAAGTAGAACTGGAATAAAACCAAGTCCTTCAAAGATCTAAGTGAACAACACCCACAACTCCCCACACTTTTATTAGCAAACCTTTCTATTTAACACGTGTCATGCAAGAGTCATGTTTTCTTTAGTTAAAAAGTTACATTGTTTTAATTTTGATTTTCAATAGGTTAATAAAAAAATAACTTCAAAAATTTGGAGCATTTTGTTCTTTTTGAGATTTAAAATAAATTGCATAATTTTAGGCTCTAGCTACCTTGCAGTGTGTTGTGTTACTGGATAAGCCAGATAACTAAACACATGCATGTAACGGCACCCCACAACCCCCTTTACAACAGCTCCCATTTGCATCACATCAAATGCAAAAAATCCTGACATTAATAACACTGCAAACAAACAACTGCAAAGCCACAGCAGCACTCAAAGTAGAACTGAGATGTCCTGAACCTTTCGATGACATATCTGAGGAGAATTATAAAACATATTTGTGGTAAGTGTGGCAGCCAATCACATATGAGCACAGCTGGCACTGTGATCAAGTGACACAAGAAGGTGAGAAATAAACAATTATGCTCAGCCCAAGACTGGAAGCCAAAAATATTTAAGTACCATTCCCACCACATCCTGAAGTGTTTGGACTGGACCACAGCCCCCAAATAGCAGTGTGCTCTTTGCCTGGTGGGCCACACCAAAATCTGTGCTTCTTATTACAGCTGTAAATATCTGCAGTAACTCCTCAGGTGTGCCACTACAGCACAGAAACTTTTCTACCATTTTAGTGGCTCTGTGTTAGATCCATCTGGGGGAACAAGTAAATGTAATGCAGTACACTGAAGGCAGCTCATACTGAAGGGTTCATACTGAAAAAGTTACTGCAGCTGGAATGGGTAATCAGCTGCAGGCATGTGCTGGTTTGGGCTGTGGCAGAGTTAATTTTCTTCACAGCACCTGGTACAGGGCTGTGTTCTGCACTTGTACTGAAAAGGGTGTCGATGATAATGCAAGGATGTTTTGATTACTGCTGGGCAGTGCTTACACAGAGTCAAGGCCTTTTCTGCTCCTCACCCCTCACCACCAGAGAGGAGGCTGGGGGTCCACAAGGAAGTGGAAATGGGCACAGCTGAGACAGCTGACCCCAGCTGATGTGGAGATATTCCAGGCCATATGTCACCATGCTCAGCAATAAACTGGGGGAGACGTTGGTACAGGGCCACTGCTCAGGGACAGGCTGGGCACCAGGTGATTGGAGTTGAGCAACTGTTTTCATTTGCATCACTTCTCTTTCTTGGGATTTCTCTCTCTTTGTCCTTTTCCTTTTAATTACTATTTATTATTATTTTTTTATTTCCATTATTAAGCTGCTCTTACCTCAATCCATGAGTTTCTTCACCTTGACCCTCCCAATTCCCTTCCCCTCATCCTCCTGGATGGGAAGTGAGCAAGCAGCTGTGTACTGCTTAGGTGATGGCTCGACTTAAACCATGCCAAGGCTATATTTGCCAGAGCTATAAATGGTACATGACTTGTACCATTTATACAAGCCTAACATGACTTTTGATCGAAAACTCCTCTGACACATGACTGTTTGCCACCCAGTTTCATGAAGTTTTGTTTGTAATACAAAAGCTTCTCAAGTTTGTCTTACAATATTTTGTTGGAAAAAATTAGCAATATTTTATATTCTTTTGGTACCTAAATGACTCTCATGTGTGTGTCTTCTCCAAACCAATGCCTGGGGGACCATATACACCTGAATTGTCCTTAAGCACTCCCCCAAAGCTTTTTGTCACCAATATAGACAGGATATTGTGCTAGATGGACTGTCAGCCTGAGTCAGTATGACTCTGCTGTCAGGTTTTCACACTGCTTCTATTCAGGAAGCAAAAGGAAACCTTTTGGCCTGCATTTTTGAGTTTTTGATTAAGGACAGTCATTTTTCATTTCTGTAACTTGCATTCTTAGAAACCTTTTCAAACCGTATTTTGGGATACACTAAATCCTCTTTTGCCTTTTCACTTGTCCTGAGTAAAGGCTGATTTTAAGTAACTGCATAAAATCACATGTTCCTTGCAGGGGTGGCAGTACCAAAAACTAGAATACAGAGGCACTATACTGTTCAGCATAGTTCTCCAAGCTTTCTGTACCTCTGCACATGACAGTTTAGCAGCTGGTAGCCCAGGGATGTGAAAGAAAGCAACGTATTTCAGTGATGTCTGGTGGCCAGCCAAGTTCTCGTGAAAGGTGGTAAAGCTATGAAAAACACAGCTCTCAATACAGATCTCAAGAGTCAGGCATTTTGGTAGGTTCTTACTGGGTCACAACAAGTATGAAAGATTACTTCATTTAAAATTTACTGTCAATTTACGTGTTCTAAGTGCTACTTATTGCTGTGTTAAGCCATATTTTTGTATGTGGCTTTGGACATGTTTACAGTAAGAAGAAATAAGCCCCATGTGCAACACTTAGATAATCCTTCTAATACGGAAAATCTTTTTCAGTCACTTAAATTTACCATACAGGCATTTTATCTATTCCAAAAAGAGAGAAGTGCCTTGCCTGGATTACTGGTAATTAATACAGCTGTAACATGGTTTCAGGCCATGCACAATAAGTTAAAATGTCATGGTTTGTAAGCTTGTAGTCACAACGTAGATCAAACTTACATATTTAAATTTGTATTTAAATCTCCCTGACACACAGTTTTTGACTGGCAAGCTGAAGATGTGTTCAGATGAGGGAATGGGGAATCAGAATTGAGGAACATGAGAAAAATTTAAAGGAATTTCAGGATGTTCACTCCAAAATGTACTGGGAAATGCTCAACCATCTCCCCATTCCCTTATCCTTTTTTATAGAGGCATCCTAGCATGCTACTTCTGTGAAAAATGACAGAAATTCATCACAATGTATGCAATTATATTTGGCCCTGATATGAAGAAAAGTAAACAGAACTTTTCCAGTGCTTCCTCAATTTGTGTGAATGTGCAGAATTTACTGCTTGCTTGATTTGCCACCTGGATTGGAAGCTAAGCAGGCAATTATTGTAAACTAGCACCTGAAAAAGCTACACATCTCTAAACATTTTTCATAGAAAAGTCCTTAGCAAGTTTATAGTAAAAATTTACACATCAATTGACACACATTTCATAGCTGATGTTGTGAGAAATAGAAGTTGTTGCCAAGATTAAAATGCACAAAAATCAAATGTAAATGTAAAGTCCTACTGCATTTCTTAAAGAGAGCAAAGCAGTTATTTAAAATACCATTTTTGTATGCAGCTATAAAATTTAATATTCTGTCTGAACAATTTATATATAGACATAAGCTAAAAATATGCATTCCTGAGATCAATTTATGCAACTTCAACAGAGTGGAATTTTTATTTGTAAATATGAGTTTAAAAAGATGCAATTTTAGCATCCTATTACTGTATTTTCCCAGTTTTCTAAGTGTCAATGCTGTTCACCATTTAATGATTCCTTTTTTTAAAATTAAAACAGTATTAAGTAGTGTCTGATCTCTGATTTTTCCAGCATTTTCCATATCAAAACTGTACTTAAGTCACAGAATAGCTTTTCCATTACCACAAGCAGCTGTGTTGTACAAACTTCCTAGAAAGAAGCCAAAATCCACATTAAAGGGATTGGGTTTTGCTTTTTGATCAATAGGGTTCTTATTCTTAAAAATCATATTTCCAGTCCTTATCCACTTGTTTGCATCACTTGTTTCCACCCCGTGGTTACACTTGCAGGAAAAAAAATCATATTCTTTACTGTCCTTTATTTTTTTTAGCTAATGGGGATTTTCTTGTAAATATTCTCTCTTTCCATCAACTGCCAAGGAGGCCTTCTTAGCACATGCTCACTGGTCCTGAAAATTGATTATCAGAATTGTACACAGTCTTATTATTAATGTCACTGTTCATCATTTTGCCAGAGTATTAATATTTCCCTTTCTCTGTTGGCAATTATTTACCTATTTCACCCTCAGAAGGATTTTGCTTTTTACAGCACAAGGCACTGATGGTTCCTAGACATGCTGTGATCAAATGACATTCACGGATCTTTATCACCTTCAGTCATTTCCAGAAGATGTGCTCTCCCTAAATCTAACAGTAAAATTCCAATACTGTGTGATGTGGCCCAAATAATCTGATTCCTGTATGTACTACTTATGTTGATTTGTATAGGATTATCAGTTTCAAGGATCAGGCCAAAGGAAACTCAAGCTCATTCTATGTAAAGTATTTCTGATAAGAAATGTAAGTTTACGAGGGTATCAGGTTTGCCAGAGAAGACTCAACATGCACTGAATCCAGATGACCTGGGCTTCCAAATAATGTAAATGCAAGTCAAAGTCAGAGTTGATTCAGGTCATCTGTTGGCAAGGGGATGCAGTTGCTCTATAAGATTTTTCAGGCTCCAAACCAGATCCCTTTGCCCTGTTTTCAGCTACATGACCTTCTACCAGAAAAAGGACACACTGCAATACTCGTGGGAAAATTTCTCTCACTTTCACACCATCCCTCCCAGCTCTTTAGGCAGCTAAAAGCAAAGTGGCTTGTGACTGAGCAAGGGTGCCTTCTACCACTCCTGTTACATTATTGGTTGCTCCACAAGCAAGTCAAATTTAACATATCAGTTCAGCTCTTCTTGATGTCTGGATGTTATCAAAACCACCCCCTCCTGACCATGCTGAGGAAAGCTGCTGACAGGTTCTCTACCTGGCAGAGTAAGACAGTGTCATGGTTATAAAATGCCACCCCATTCTAGAAAGGAATTAAAAGCAAAATACTCTTCTACAACCTGCCCTCTCTAATGTCATCTCAGAGAATAGTGCATTGAAAAAACATCTACAAACGCCAATCAAAAGAAAAGAACCCAACATCTGAACAAATATCTGTTCAACATATCAGATTATAGTGCAAAGATAAAGAAAAATGAAATAGGAATAATGGACTAATTAAATCTCACTGCTTAATTTGTTACTGGAAGCCATTCAGGCATGATATGACAAAGCTAAAATTAAGAACCTACATTTGGAATGCTTTTATGTAAAAAAAAGACATCTGAAATGGAAGATATTTTTTGAAACATTTGAATTCATAAAGTTTGACCTGAACACATATTAGAAATCTATCTACAAGGGCACTGCATAAATTCTAAGTCTCATTTGTATCAATAAAAACATAGCAGCACTTCACCAAGTAGGTTTGTCTCCAGTAAAATGCTTTAAATTCCCTTTGCACTACGGAGAAACTTGAAGTCTTCAGTTATATTGAAGATTGCCAGTACTGGCAGCTGTCATTCTCTTTAAACACCAATAATTCTCCCCTTGACATTCTCAGGAAATAAGAGAAAAAATTCCAACTTAATAAGCTGTTTGTCAGAGACTAGTGTAAGATAAAGTAGAAGCCATTATTCATTAAAAAGAGATACACTTTTATGAAAAGAGAAGCATACATGTGTGCATTTCACCTAAACATTATCCATAAGAATAAAACAATACAATTTTAAAAAGCTCTTAGAATAGTTTACATTCAGACAAATTTGAAAGAAACAGAAGATTAAATTAAATTAATAGATGGATTGCAAAGTTACAAAGCAAAATTGAGTTATGTGAATATTTTTCTTGATGAGTGCTCAACACTGCAATGGAATTTCCTTTATTAAATTCCACTTCATAGTGACATGACTCCATATGTGTGTTACAATGGAGAAGCCACAACCAGCATTGTTCCCAACACAGAGACACATTTGCCTCTTTCAATTCATCTCTTTAGGCAGAAAGGAATTAATAAAAATTACAAGACTAATTATCTGTATCCAGGCTTAAAGACCACTGTTTCCACCAGTTTTGCTGAGTTTCCACCAGTTTTTCTGAGTTATTCATGATGCTGGGAGGCCTATACATCACTTGCAGAGAAAAAGGATGCAGGACACGTTCTTCAGTCACCAGCAGACCTCCACACCACACTAATGGGGAACACTAATGCACAACACAGAAAACCATGATGGATCCAGGTGACAGATATAGATCTGCCTGAGAAGACACAACCCTGGGCCTTCAATTAACTTATATTGAATTGTTTGATCAAAAGGTTCCATAAAGGATTATTCTGCAGGAAAGCCTTATTTTGGCCATGTTGGTAGCATGGTGTTCTTACAAATCCAAATACTAGATCTACAAAGAACACCTGCCACATTTCAGGTCTTAAAAAATAATGTCATGTGCTTACCTGCCCCCATTATGAGCCCTGGTGCAGTGTCCTTGGTGTGCACTGTGCCTGACACATAGGGATTGTCTGCCCACCGGAGATGGAGGTGAAGGTAACAATCAGGCTTGTGGGGGAAGGAGAAGAGAACAGATTTTAAAAATCACTGCTACCAGTTATGCTCCTACAATAATTGAAAGCCCAGACAGGGAGCAGCTAAAGCAATGTATGTCTTCATAAAGAAAAAAAATGGCTGTTTCCCATGGAACTAAACCTCTGGTGATGACTGCATAGTGTGCCACTGTCTCAAGAAAAAGATTTCCAGACTCAAAGAAGTCATCATTATTATATAAACCCCACTTCTGACAGAATAATTGCTTAAAAATGTTAACTAACAGCAACAAGTATTGCACGTTTGTTTGTCCCAGTAAACGGTAAAATTATGATTAAAAAAACCTGTTTGGACTTAAATGTCTTTTTTAGTAAAAATGTGGTATGAAAAATAGCATAATGACTTTTGGACACATCAGGTCTCCTTGCTAAACAACTTACTGCTTCTTGCCCTTTGTGCAGCGGCACTCAAAGGTCATATTGCTCACAGCAATGTGACCAGGAGCTTTACCAGGAGCTGCCAGCACCCCCAGCAGCTGCTGCCACTGCAATCGTTCCACTCATCTCAGATTGATCTGCACCAGCCCCTGCAGGCTGGAGCCTTGCTGCACAGTCTTGAACGCTGCAAAAGGGAACCAGCAGCTCCAGCCCTCCACTTCTGCTGTGTGAAGAGGGAGTAAAGCTCTGGCAGTGGCAGAACTACAAGCATTTATTCTGCCCACCAACGCAGAGCTCTGAGTCCCCAGGAGCAGACAGCCACTGAGAAAAACGCACAGTTTTCAGTACAGCCTTGCAAACAAAATACTATGGGCACTTGGAACATCTAAACAAACAGAAATGACATCACCTTACGAAAAGAAAGGAATTTTTTATGCAAATTACTGTGGTATTTATTCTCAAGTAACTGTCAGGTTCCCTTTAACAGGGAACAGAGGGTTAACTTGGTTTAATATGAAATAAAAATATGAAAGATGGAAAGAGAAAAATTATTGTTAATCTCTATTTGACTCACAATGTGCCCCATATATCCAGACACAAATAACTGTTGTCATGATTATTCTGAACTGGGTATTGTGGTTGACACACAAGAAATGTGTCCTCTTTGTGTCAAAGTGATCTCAAATATGAAATGCAGTGCAACAGAAAGCCCTGACTACTCACTCTACATGATGACTGGACTAACAGCCTGTGAAACCACAGCTCATGCAATGCTAGATTTGCCTGCTAGTTTGGCTGGCAAACTCAGCACAAAGCTCCCAGGCCGTTGGAAGTACTGCACATCCCACCATACAGATAATGTTTGTACACTTTAGGGTGAGGAGGCACCAAAAAGAGCCACTTACAGGTTTGCAGTTGGTCGGTTTTCCATTCATATCGAAGTCTGGAGGGTTTAGAAAATCCCAGTCACGGCCTTTGTTGTAGGTTATCAGGGTCGTAACTTTCCCATCAATTTTCTGGTTGGCCAAAAAGACTCCTTTTACACCTCTGACCTGAAGCATAGAGAAGAAAAGTTAATATCCAGCACATACACATTTTTTTCACCAAGGATTATCCCTGATTAGCTGCTCTTCTGTGGCTCTGAACTGTGTATCTCAGGTATTTTCTCCTGGAAACTGAAAGGTAAGTGAATGATACCTTAAAAAAAATATGACAAAGGCAAAAAGGTAAGAGGAAAGGGAGAAAGGGGGAAGGCGAGGACAATTAAAAACTGATTTTTATTACTAAATGTATTTAAAAAGGACATACAGCTTTCTCCATGTCAGAAGGCTAATCAAATTACATGTTTAATATAGCAAAACACAATAGTTTTTATAGAAAAATGTAAAATTATGCTAGCATGGCCTCACCATTAAAATTACAGCTCTGCATTTTCTTTAAATATGGACATCTTTAAGATGCTATTCTACAAATGCTGTAAGCAATTTTTAACAACCATCTAACTTTTACACTGAAGTTCTGTGCCAATATCATATAAATATCACACAAACAGGTTACAATAACACAACACAGTATCATGTCCTTTAAAATAACACTGAATTGGGAAGCACAGTTTTCCTTTGCAGGAAATAAATACAGGCAGATCATCTGAGGAAGAAACATTGAGGGCTGAATGACCCTCTGAAGCATCTGAAATGCTTCCACACTCCAGTTAGCCACCCTTCATCTGTTTGAACTCTGGAGAAAAAAATAATAAGAAAAAGATCCTCTTCTCTTGGGCTGTTATTTTTTTCAAAAAAATCCGTATTAGAAAATTATTACAACTCAAAGTGCTAATGGGTATAATTTTAGAAGCAAGCTGACAGTAATTATACCTTAATATGTTTAGTTCTAGCCCTAACATTTATGTTATTAACATATTAACATATATTCCACCCAAGGGCATGAGAAAAGATCTTCTGTTAAAAGCAAAGGTTTCCTTAAGAGTGCTGTTGTTTCCCTTCCATCATTTATGAGACTCCCTGAATTTTTGAAAAATTCTGGACAATATATATAAACGGATACACATTTCCAGCACAGTATAGCTTGCACATCTCCTTGGGTCCTGACACTTAACTAAACTGAACCGTGCATTACAAATAAATGCACAAGACAGCCAGCTCTTTGAACGATCAGGAAGATTTGCCTCCTGATAACATGATGCATTTCTGAACTTTTATTTTTCATTCGAAATATTTACTGTTCCCTTCTTTTTCCAACTGCCAGTTATTAACTCCATTTAACATTCATTTAGCAAAATCTGCATTGAAGGTAAAAAGAAAGCATCCCTACCATCAGGCTACAGGTTGGATACTCACTGTTTATAATTATGGGAAGGAACTGATCCAAATCTACAGAGAATAAGAATGTTCTTCTGGTTATGGTAACAGCCTAGAACTTCAAAATATATTTAAGTTTATATAAAAAAATTCCGTGTGGACATTTAAATGCCCTGCTCTCTCACAAGCTCCTTTCTTCTTAAATCCTATGTGTATGTGGTTGGGTTACTTATCCAGGATGCTGAAAGCTCAGAACAACCTCCAAGTCAAAGATACCATAAAAGTCAACTACTTTGCAGTGCAGGTGAGAAAAGGAAAGGACAGGAAGAAATGATGAGCCTGCTTTCTTCACTTTCAAAGCATTTTAATATTGCTGGGGCTTTTTTACATATTCTACCTTCGAGAGACAGCTCAGCCATGAAAAGTCTGGCACTTCAAATATTTACGTGGGAAGGCAGACTTGGGGTAAAATTTGTGTGCATGTCTTTCTTCCAGTGAACACAATATTAAATATTTAAACAATAATTAGATCAGGGACTGCAACTGAGGTTTCCCTCTTCATTTGCAGATGGCAAAACCAGTGCTGCATCATGAATATTTTTGTTTCTCCTCTCTTTTTCCTCCCCACCTCCTCTTTTAATGAATATTTAATCATTCCATATATAATCATCAAATGGGAGTCAAGATAAAACTTTTTTCCATTCCCATCTCTAATCTAACCAAGCTCTAGGGTCACTTCTCCTCTCTAGAATATGGGACATAAGTGTTTGAATCTATCAAACATTGAAAGGTTATGAAAACATTTCTTCCAGTGTTTCAGTTAACTTCTCTCACTGCTGCTTTAAAAGATAAAAGCCGACCAGCACTTCACAGCAGTTGTATTTTGAATGAAAGGCATAAACCCTGCTTGAAATAATAAATAGGTTTCAGGCATCTATCTTCAGAGCAAGTTCAGAAATATCGTGTTTTGAGTGGTGCATTAGCCTAAAACCCAGTAACTAATACAAAATTATGGTGTGCAAAAAATGGCATCTATAAAACATCCCACCCCCGCTGTAGCATTTTCCATTTCATTTTCCCATAGCCTACACACACCTGACTCTGTAAATACTGGAAATGAAGTGTGTCAAATCTACCTTCTGGATTAGACTGTGATGCCAAGGCACCCCAAATTCTTCTGCACATTCTACTCCTTAACTTAGTTCCCCAATCTAAAATTGCGAGGTAAGTATCTTTCTATCAAGAAGGGAAAAGATTCACATTAACAATAAGTTGCTATGGAAAAGAAGACTTTTCAGCATTGTGCAGTGCTCAGTTACTCTGATGAACAGTCCAGCAGCCACTCAAGACAGCTGAACATGAGTAAATTCAAAGAACCTTTCTGTTGATTTTCTTTGAACTTCTAGCTTAGTTCTCAGAGTACCTATTTTCTTAGACAGTTCAGGGGATGGTTGTTCCCCAGTACTCTTAGAAAAGCACTTTGTACCTTATAAACTTATTTTCTGAGATTTTCTGCTGTGACATATTAATTGCTAATTGTTACATTTCTGATTTTCCATCCCAACAATATTCTGTTTAGCTGGTAGCAAGAAGCACAGTTCAGATGGTCCCACAGTGTTTATTAGCAGCAGTCATTGAAATGCAGAAATTACTGCTGTGTAATACATGTTTGTGACTGAAATTTAAATATCTATAATTTTTTGTTTGGGGAAAAAAGGCATGAAGAAAGTGTATTGCAACTTGTGTAGCTATTATCTACATAAGGAGTCACAGCAGGAACCAATGTAGAAGGATTACATTAGTATGCCTATTCTGCAAATACACCTATGTCAAATTTGTGACTCCTTCACACTGGCAGCACTTGATACAATTTCAGGGACATGCTCCTTGTCACATAATTCAAGGGCATGCTCCTTTTGGACAGCCATTTAGTACTTAACCTTTTTTATTTTTTTTTTCTTCCCTTCTTTAAACAAGTATTTGGAAATTATTCCCTTTTACATGTGCAACATGAGAAGAAATACAGAAAAAGATAAAGCATATAAAATAAAATGAATACAGACAGGCAGACACCTTTTAAAGAATTTATAGCAGAAGTACAAGTAAAAGATGAAGTGGAGTCAGCAGAAGATAATGAAGATGAACAGTACAAATTTTAAGCAGAATGATACACTGGGGGAAAGAAAAATTTTCCACTACTGAGGACTGTCTATGTGCTGCACTGAAGGTTCCCCTTCCCAAGATGGGATACTTGCATTAAAATGCCCCAAAAAAACCCCCCAGATTAGACCAAAAAAAATCCCATCCTTGAGGCCTGGAATATGTGTTTTATTTATTAGCAATTTTATACTGAGTAAACAACCCACACATTATGAGCACTTGGTCCCATTCTAGTAAACAAGATGAACACTATTTATGGTGCAAGCTATCTGGAAGCTGTCAGTGCTCTCCTATAAAGCAACTCAATTTCAAAAATAGCTGAAAAAATTGAATTGTATGGCTCCATGTGTATTGTCCTTATCATGCCTACATTTCCTTTTTAATGTAACCCTACAAATTGATCTAGCACACAATAAACTAGGATTGCATTATCTAATATGCCCTCAGTAACATTGGGAAATTATGAAACAATCAGTGTAACTGAATAAAGTTAATAATTCTTGTAGACAAAAGGACAGCCAGGGGTAGCATCTCTGTACAACTTACCTGAATTTACATGCTACAGGTGATGCAAGGAGTAGAGATTGCACCTGACTGCCTTTTAGCTTTGCATCCCACAGGGGTGACCAAGAGTAAAACGCTGCAAACTAATGCTGTCACTAAATCACCCTGTGGGAACGTGTCTACACACAATGTGTAGCTTCACTCATTAGGAAGCCTCATTTCTAAAAAGGTAGAGTCTAGAAAATAATCACTGGTAATGAGAGACCTTTCTGTTTTACTAGAGCCATTTAGAAAGAAAAAGCGAAAGAAAGATGGAGGAGATAAGGAGGAAGAAAACACTATCATTTTCCCCCACCAAGAAAAGTCTAATTACAGCCATTTAAGAGCTCTGTCACTGTGTGCCTTGTATCCAGAATTACCTTTGCCAAAGAAGTCTGGTGCACCTTTAAAGTTTTAGGTTTTTTTTTAAATTAACACCAAGCAAATTACAGTGTAATGGGACAAACTGAGTCAGACCAAAGCTCTGTCAGTTTAATGTTGTGATAATGGCCAGAAAGAGCAGGACCAGAGCAAATGTACACCTTATTACATTGAAATTCATTATATTGAAATGCCATTCCCTAAACAGGAATGGAATTGATAACAGTCTGTGATACTCTTCCAAAACACTATAGCCTTTTATTTTGCCAAGTGCACTGATGTTAAAATACAAGACAGATTTGTTTACAGGAGAGTTTGTCTCACAAAAAATGCTGCTGGCACAAGACCCATATTGAAAGCAAGTGGATTTGCTGTCCAATATCTAATTTTGTTGGCTCTTTGCCTTTCAGAGCTGACACAACCTAGCACAAGGCTTGCAGGATTATATTTAAAACCCTACTGGCTAAAAGATGTCCTGCTCTAAGTCAGGAAATGCACCACTGAGTCACCTAGAAGAAAAAAGCTGTGCATAGACAGCTGCATAACTTCTTACTTCAATAATAAATTGTGCTGCCAGCTTCACTTTTCAACATCTTAAAAAAAACCTTAGCAAGTTTTGGATTTGCACATCCATAGAACCCCATCCCAAGAATCTAGTTAGAGTACACAGCACATTAGTAGGGCAAGAGGGAAACATGTAAGTAGGAACAATGTGCTATAAATAAGACAGAAATCCTAGATTTTTTACATTAAATATAACTGTGAAAATAAATTTGTTTAAAATGAATTATACCCATAATCATAAAAACCCTCCACACAAAGGCAAAGGTAAAGATCTACCTCCAGAATATCTATCAGGACATTCTCTTCTGGCTGCTTTGTGCTCCGGACATTCTCCAGCAAGATGGAGTAGTAAACACCTTGTGGGTCAGACTGGTACAGGTTGTATGTGTCTGTCTGGTACCACTCCTGGACAGCCACAAACACCTGGTTTTCATCTGTACTGATTATCTGTAAATCCTGTATGAAAATAAGATACACAATGATTAATTTTTTACATAATTTCTATTTTACAAACAATAAGTTATTCAGGATAGTTTAATACTGGGGGGAGGGGAACATCTGAATGTTTAATAGCAATAATCTCCCAACGTAATACTAATCAGCATGCTGTATCCCACTGCTCCAAGGTGGGTTTCTCACTGCCTTCTGACTGCAGTGCAAACCAGCTTAGTGGAGAAAAAAATCCTGAATGTGCAATAGCTGGAATCTGCTTTGACTTTATCAGGAAATGACTTCTTGAAAGGAAAAAAAGGGAAAGGAAAAAAAAAGAAGTGACTGATTTTCCAAGATCTGGATAAGAGTCAAAGGAAGACAGAAACAACATTAACAAAGCTAATCTAAAAAATAATCTACAAGTAATAGAGAAATGAAAATTAGGTAAAAAATAGCTTAACACAAAGAGGATCAGATATAATTTACAGCATTTCACATAGGAATTAGTGCCTATCATGCACACAGCTCATGTGTATTATAGTAGATTATATTAATTTGTCTATCCATGCCTACAGAACCACTTAAATATTCAACAGTAATAACATGAGAATCAACATTCTGCATTCATTTCCCAAGAATTTCAGGCATGGATATTGCTACAGCTTGCTTTCAGTTTTCCCAGCTTCTTCACTCCAAATGTCTCAGAAAAAAAAAAAATGCACAGCTGGGGAAAATAATTTAACACTAATACTAAACCGAAGAAATAAATCAGGAAGTAGCAACACTGAACTAAGCTTAGGAAAGAGAATAAAGGGACATGAGTTTGTAATAAGATATGGCAGCACAAAGACATGTTGGGGCTATGTAAGAAATGACATCAAGTCACGGAGACTGAAAGCTTGTAAACTCTTCATGACCTTGGTACTTAACTGGGATACTGTATCCAGTTCTGGTCACCTTATTACTGGAAAAATACTAAGGTATTACAGTGAATATAAAATAAAGCTACCAAAATGTCAAGAAAATATGAATTTGGGGTGAATTGTCTTAAAAAAGAAAAAAAAGAAAATCAAGAAAACAACTTTGTAGAACTCAAGGAGTCAAATAAACCAAATTCATAAGAATCCAGTAAAGACTGAAGAAAGTGTCAGTAACAAAGCAAGACTCAGTACTCATCATGGCAGTCACATTTTAGGTAATATGCACAACGTGACTGTGGCACTTAGATTAAAAAAATGCATGAATAGAAGTAAGATAATGCAATGGAAAGATTTTTAATATGAACAGAGGAGGGTTATTAAATAGTAATAGTTTAGTTAAATTTAAAGTATTTTTGTACATGTGACACATCTCAACACAAAAGAATCCAAGTGAAGCTCCCTATCCATGACAGCTCAATGCTGTTTTCCAAGACTTTCATTTAAACTATGTAGTAAAGTAGATTTTTGTTTAGCATCCCATGAATAGTTCTCTTTTTTTTTTTTTTGGTACTGAAAAATTACTCCAAAGCAGAGAGGCTGGCAGAATTGCCAGCAAAACACAGCAACCGATCACAATAGGTTCTTTTAAAAGCCTCTTTAATGTACAGAATGTTTCACCTCCTGCCTTAAATCAGGGCAACATGAGGCTTGGTAGCCCACATTATGCCACATGGAAAGTTCGCATGCCTATCTGATAATAAGGATGGAAGTGAAGCAGAGTCAAAAGGAATAAAGAAAGAATTCTTTAATGTGAAAACTTCTAGAAAACCCTTAATCTCCTGTAAAGCCAGGAGCTTTCTGCAAAATTATCATCTACATTATTACAGTAAAACATTTATACAGTGCCATAGACAAATGCAAAACTCCAGAGAATGTAGGCAAGGCACTTTCCGTGCCTCAGTTCTTTCCCACTCCATGCTCTCCATTGTGAGGTGGCAGTGGTTGCATGTGTGGCCCTTGGTGGCAGAGGTGAGAGCTGGGGGACAGGCTCACCTCTGGGTCTCCCATCCCAGGGTGGGGTAGGACCAGCTGAGCCATAAGAAGCAACATGCAAAGAGCCAAAGCGTGCAGTGCACAAGGACGGGGGATTAATTTTGGGCAGACTGTAGGGGTCAGGTGAAGGAAAGAGCAGTTGGACAGCAAAAGTTTACTCAGCAAAGGAGAGTTCACTTTTCTCTTGGCAGTAACTGTTACTAATAAAGATGTTTGTCTGCTCAGATCGCTGGTTGCCAACTTTGCTGAGGTAAGAGCTTAACAGATCCTGGTCTTAGCAAGTGAAATTACCCTTGTACTGCCTTGAACTTTGTTCCTTCCTTTCAAAATTTATGCTTTCCGATTTCCAGTTCAGCCTTACAGCTATTTTCCTTTCACAGTGATTTCTTTTCCTTCAAGAAACAAAGCAGTCCTTCAGTTATACTACCTTGCAACAGTCCTGTGCAGCACTTCCTGCCCAGGAATCAGTCTGTGGCTGCTTTCCCTGCTTTCTGTTATAATCCTCTGGGAAAAGTAATTGACAATGTGAGGAAAACTGCAAATTTCATACCCAATTCTTCAACTCATCTTTCAAAATCCTGGATGACACAAACTGCTGAAAATCTAGTTAAAATAAAGGTAAATTGTCATGCTACTCTTGTACTATTCCTATACTGAAAGGTGAATTTAAAAAGAAGAAATTGTTTGAAAAATACAGAGGATGGGTTGTCAGTGTGCCAAGTCCATCCCTTCATCCAAGCTACCCACACCTCAAGAGGTGAGAAGCACATGGAAAGGGGACATCACCAAATATTGCTAGACAGAACCTACTGTCACCTAAGAGTTAACTAGAAAGGATGTCTGAGAAAAAAAAAAAAATTGATAGAGGGAATGCAAGTTTTTATTGCTTTATTTAATTCATGGACACAGATACAACCTTAGGCTGTAACCTCAGCAGATCCTATAAGGAAAGTGTTTATTCTTTTATGATTTCATGCTTGGACTTCTGCAATTGCCTTCTTGCTTTCTCTCTCTCCACATTCTGCAAGCTACTCAAAGTGTCACTGATCATCTCATTTTTCTGTAATTATGCTATTCACACACAATCTATTGAAATTCACTTATAAAGACCTTCTTTACTGATGTTAGAGGTCTTCGGGGTTTGGAACATTTCTTATTGTCTCTCTTCAGATTTTTGGTATCTCCAGGCTGCATTCTCATATACATTCAGTACTTACAATCTTGTGGTTTTCTTTCACTTCCATGCTGTAATGAGAGTCCATGCCCTTCCAGATGTCCCAAGGCAGAATCGTTTTCCCAATCTGCCGTGGCAACCACGCTGTTTCCTCTGTGGCATGCTCATTTCTCCATGGACAGCCCTTCTCTCATCTCTACTACTTTACTTTTGCCCTCTCAAGTCTGCCATGCCTGCTCTGCTCTATGTCTGGCTGACCCACGCATCCATGCTCTTGCCATTTTCACTTCTCTCTTTCTCTGTTTTTGCAAATCTCACTGATGTCAGTTGGTATCAGCCATAGACTGTGATTCCCAAATACCAGTATTCTCCCTTTATCTCCTCTTCTTATGTTGTAAGTTTTGCACAGTTGTGAGGTTCTACAAGTTGCATTATCCAAAAACCTTTTTTTGAACCTCTAAGCTCCCATGAGATTTCTCTGTTTTGTTTAAGGTGCTTCTTGTGCACTGCATTTTGCAAACTCCTTTGTTACAATGTTTCCTTCATCTTTCCCTCTTCACTGGGAGATGTTACACCACACTAAGCACAGAAATCTGCATATTTATCACTAAAAATCTGCGAAACTACTCATAGGTGCAAGGCAGTGAACCAGCCCATGGAATTAGAATTAAGGACAGCTGGAGATCTGTTGAATCAGAATTACTTTTCTATAAAAAATGCTAAATGAATCCTGATCAAAGACTTCATATTAAAATTTGGCACGATTAATTTAGGCATCCAGTGACAGGTCATGTCACTCTGCCCTCTCAGGGACTTGTAAGCTGCTATGTTTGTACTACATCAGCAGCAGAAAACATAATTAACAAATAACACAAAGGCAGTGTCAAAGTGATACTGAAAATAATTAGGCATGTACAGAAGGCCAACTCATACCAAAAGATAAGCACCACTTCAAAGAATTTTCATATCAAATGGATAGACATGGTCTGCCAAATAAATGAGTCTGAGGGTGTACACAAGGCACTGAAAGAACTGAGCATGTTCAGCCATGACCTGGTGCACAGGCATCCAAGAACTCCTCCAGCAAGTACAGTGACACAATCAAATATTTCTTCTTGAAAACACTCACTGCTTAAGAATTATTTTTTTACTTCTAACACAGAGGTAACAACATGATCAGTCTTTCCACAATTACCTGCTTTTAATGTAGTCAAGTCTGTTATCACATAAAGCTGAATGAACACCCAATGAAAAGTCGGTCCAAAAAGCCCAAAGTTATTAAACAGAGTTGGGATATGGGGGAGTCGTGGATAGCAGGAAAGAAGGAAAGAGGTTTAAAGGAGGAAGGGAAGAGAAATGCATTGTTTTCATTGTATACAGTCACATACCATCTACTTTCAGTAACTGACCAGCCTATAAGTCTGTAAATACTTTATAGAATTTTATATTCAAGAAATGCTCAGTACGGTTTACCATATTACTCACTGTGATAAGAAACTCTACAACACAAATAAGTACAATTACTGCCTGAAGACAGAAGGATATAAAAGATGACAAA
This sequence comes from Aphelocoma coerulescens, assembly GCF_041296385.1. Taxonomy (NCBI): domain Eukaryota; kingdom Metazoa; phylum Chordata; class Aves; order Passeriformes; family Corvidae; genus Aphelocoma; species Aphelocoma coerulescens. The sequence goes on along the minus strand of NC_091017.1, from coordinate 68,310,580 downwards.
AATTGTACAGCCAGACAGTGCTCCTTTGTCTACAATATGCTGGTGACATAGAAAATATCATTAAGTGAAAATACTGTAGGCCAGTATAATGCTACACAGGCAGGACTGTGGTGCTTCAGTCAATAAGACAAAAAAAAGAGAAACCTCAAAACTCTCGGGTTTTAAATCTTATAATTTTTGGTCAGATGTCAGAATTCTGCCCCTTTGCAATCTTTTAATGCTGTGGTAGAGCAAAATGTTAACATGATAAGCAATGTATGAAACAGAGAATGGTGAGAAGCAAATGTATCAGTAGTGGAACAGATGTAAGCACTCAAGGCTCTGTAGTCTCAGTCTTGACCTTCAGATGTACCACATTTATACCCCTGTAATCTCTCAAGCACAATCAAGGTAACTGGATGGCACATATCCCAGAGATAATCCTCCTAATCTTCCTTGCCTGACCAAGTAAAAAAGTTCAGGGAGAGAAATCAATGACAAGTTGCACTTTGAAGAAAAGAACAGTTCCTTGAATCCTCCTCAGATGGATTTGTACAACCAGCAAGTCAGACAGCTGCTGTAGCTCAGGTTCACTGGCTACTGCGCTGACACTGCCTGGGAAAGGAACACTTCCCCTGCATCAAATGATACTGCTACCTGCATTTCTACTTTGTTCCCTTTTTTCTTTGCTCAACAGCCATTCCAGTGGACTTTCAGAAGAATGGAGTTGCAGCTGCAAACTGCTCTTCTGCCTGGCACAGGGTAACCTTAGCCAAAGCCTCCCAGGGTGGTGAGGGTGAAGGGGCTTCCCAAGCGGAACAAAAATTACCAGGAGACTAAGAGCCTCACTAAATGAGCTGTCATAGACTCCGTAGTCTGTAGTCCAACCATCAGGCAGCCAAATCCTCTAAGAGAACATCACTGACCAAAGGGCTCCAGGAATCTTCTACCATTTCTGCTGTTAATGGATAGGCTCATTCAAGGAGAGTCTTGCATCTATTACTGAATGATACAGACAATTTCAGAGTAAGTTTATGGTTAAAACAGTGATGTGTATTCAGACTGAGGCAAGGAAGAAGTGGGCCTGCTTTGAGGTGACTAGGTGATAATCAAATAAAAAGAAGAGATAGATCTGATAAAAGGTATCGACAGGAGATTCATATTACCATGAATAAACTAGAGACTTCAACCTATTTCTAAGGCAATAGGATTTTTTCTTCTTTTGGTTTTGTTCACTCTTCCCCTACACTTCCATTTAAGCTGGTTACCTGAAAAATTTTACATTATTGCCTATTTCATAAAATTGAAAATACATACAGAGATTGAAAAAGATGAAAGAAGCTTTTTCCACACCATACCTTTCCAGAACTCAACATTCTGAATTGCAGTAGGATACAACAGACAACAGAGCTCTTGCATCATTAAGATTTTGTAGGTGGCATGAATGAATTCAGGATCAATCAATGCCTGCCTTGTATCAGTTCTTAAAAGGAGATCATTATCAATGGAGTTTATTTAAGAGAGATGGGAAGAGGACTCTGAATAACTAAATTATTCCAAATTTCAATAGTAAAATTGTCATAATTTGTAGCATTTTTGTTAGCTTGGTCAACAATTTTGTTAATTTCTTTTGCTTAAGCTCTCAGAAGGAACTAGTTCCCAGTTTTATTGTTAACCACATTAGAGCATGACTTAAATAACTGATTAAGGACCAGAGCCAATGTACTCCTCCCTCTCTCCCTCTCCATACTGCACTTCTCAAGGCAAGGGCAATGAGAGCTGCAGGAATGTTTGTGCAATACAAATGTGCTGGCAGTCTGGACGGGGCTTTAGCCTGTGCCCCCTGGGCAGACTTACCCTCCCAGCAGTGGCAGCTGAACCTCTGCTCAAGGCTGAAAATAGCCCGAGGGGGATTGCTGGATCCCCCTGGAACACTCCTGAATGCCTAACCAGCCAAGTCAACAAACACAATCCTGCTGCTCTTGGCTTGATTTTGGTATTCCCTTCCTACAAGCTCCTAACTTCTGATCTAGTTTTAGCAGCACAGAGCAAGCAATCTTGATAAAGTGGAATACAGTATAAAAACCAGTTCATTTTTAAAACAACAGTTTGGAAATTCCTCTTCATGTTTTGGGGAGCATACAGGCAACCTTTGATATGGTCTCACCAGCCTTTGCTACCACCCCTTCTGGCAGAAGCCAGCACTTGTCAAATGCAGGAGACAGCTGTGTGATTCCATGCAATGAAAAAAGAAAAAAGAAAAAAGAAAAAAGAAAAAAGAAAAAAGAAAAAAGAAAAAAAGGAAAAAGAAAAAAGTAAAAAAGGAAAAAGGAGAAAAAAGAAAAAAGAAAAAAGGAAAAAGGAAAAAAAGAAAAAAGAAAAAAGAAAAAAGAAAAAAGAAAAAAGAAAAAAGAAAAAAGAAAAAAGAAAAAAGAAAAAAGAAAAAAGAAAAAAGAAAAAAGAAAAAAGAAAAAAGAAAAAGAAAAAAAAAAGAAAAGAAAAGAGAAAAAAGAAAAAAAAAATTCTTAATAGCACAGAAAAAAGTTTTAAAAAATTACCTGAATCCTGATGGCCCCCAATGGCTCTGCTGTCTGTACACACAGAGCTATGATGTGTTACAAAAAGGTGACCTCAATGGCACTGTGGAGCTGGAGCCCAGACACTTAACAGAGGTAAAACTTGGCTGGAAGCTGCCTTTAGCAGCCTTTCATTCGCAAGTAAGGAGGACTCTAGATATGCCCAGAGACACAATATTCTTTTCTAGGTTTCTCTTGGAATACCTAGTTTGTATTTGGAGACAAATACAAACACAAATGCAAATGACATCAATATAAAACACTGAATAACTTTTTTGTAGATTTCCAACCTTTTCATATTGAAAGTAAAATGAGACATCAAAAACATTTTCTAATTATTCAGTCTGAAACTGCTCATTCTGTCTCCATATGCAAAATCATCATGAAAGGCATCTATGCAGCAAAAGAATAACATCTGAAGAGCCCAGCCCTGTTCCCTTAGGCTAGAGGCTGCATTTTGGCACAGCTCTCTTAAAGTTTTTAGACACATCCTTGACCAGTCCATAGGGTCTTCTGACTTGGCTACAGTTTTACTTCCCTGTATGCAATCACTGATCAAAAATTCTGTCCAGAGATCACCTGGAAAGAGATTTTTTTTGACATCTCATTTCATGCTTTTGAGAAAAATTAAATATAGCCTATTACAGTCATGCTTCATCTCCTGGTTAGGCAGAATCTAATACTTAAAACCCTCTGAAACTCAGATTTTTCAAAAGCTATTGGTTTTAATCAATCTTAAAAAAACATCCTTTGTAAATTCATCCATTCTGTTTATCTCCTACTGCCATAAAAGAAGAAACTCCACAGTCATATGTTCTAGATATACTTTTAATGTGCCAGTGTCTTTGCTGATATCCTGCTTCTTTGCTAAGGTCTATCAGTAATTTGCTCATATGAGTCTTTTCCCTTCTGTTCAAATTGGACTGGACAATCCATTTCCACTGCACTTGGATGATTCTCACTGAAATACAGCACTGTGAAAAATTTCAGAGCTGTGTTCGTATTTACTTCAGCATCTAAAGTTTTTGTTGTAATGTGAAGGTACCAAATCACTTAAAAAAAAAAAAAAGTATCTTTCTCAGAAAAGGTTATAATCATTCATATTCACCACTATTCTAATGTTCTGAAGCTATGTCTGGCTTTCAGGCCATCTTAGTGAAATTCTGAACTTTGTTTTGTGCTGATACCAAGGAAACTTCTCCTGGAAGCATTGTCAAAATGCAGAAGAGATAAAATTTCCTTCATTCCACTCATTAGATATTGCCTGAACGAGGAAGAGCACAAAAACATCCCTGTCAAAAAGACATAGTCACCCTGTTCCTAGGTAGCTATTGACTCTACCCAAACTGAAACCACTAACTTCTAATTTATTTCTTCAGTCAAGCCTGGAGTAATCCACTTAGCAAGAAAAAAAAAAAAGAAAAATAAACAAAACCCATATTTTCCAAGGCAAAAATTGAGCATGCATGCAGTACTATTTCAAACAATCCAGACTCCACATGAGAGAAATACCAGGGAATTGTGACTAACACTTTCTGAATTTGTCAGAAACTCCTTGTTTACACTCTGCTTCCTTGCCTTGCTCCTTAATTGCTTTCTTGTGGGCCAGTGCAAGGCTCAATGGGCTGCAGTCCCTTGAGGTGTCCATATTTGACATATTTTAACATTCAAAACTGGAAATTCTCCTGTTTTCCTGACTACAATTTCCCCCAAGAAAGCATAAAGGCTACCTTGAAGGCCTGAAAAATATGGAAATAATTTTGTGGAATAAATTTTATATACCTGTCTTTGACTACACATTTCTTGACAAAGATAGATTAGATAGATAGATAGATAGATAGATAGATAGATAGATAGCTATTTCTGTAGTGCTACTAGAAGCATATCAAACTTTCAAATTCTTGTTCAACTAATACCTGAGGATTTGATGTGAGATTCTTTTAATATGTTGTACATTTAAAACAAGAAGTCTTCAGACAACCATTTATACTGACATAAAAAAAGAAAAAAATCTAAGATGAAAAAATCCTGATATTAGCATGTTTGCTTTATAACAATAACAGCAAAAGGAAATAAATTGTACTCTAATGTCCTTCATTAGATGAGCAATGAATTAAACCAGTGCAATTCAAGGCATGCAAAGAAAACAAGTTGTCTGCTAAGTAAGTGATAGAATCACAGAGAATCACATGAAAAAGCAGGAACCTCATGAGAACCTCCAGATCAGCCTCCTGCTGGGAGCAGGGTAAGCTGTAAGGCCAGAGCTGGTTACTGAGGGTTTTATCCAGCTGGGCCTTTCAAACCTCCAAGTTATTTTTCTTCAGGACTGCAGAAGCCTTCTAACTGTAAATTTAGGAAATATACTGTGTGCAGCACAAAAAAATTCAACTGCATCAGTTAGACCATATTTAAATATCTGTGCTGAATTGCTGACTTACTGGGCAAATATAGAAACCCTATCACTGGGAAGATGGGGTAGACTGAAGAAACCTCTTACCAAGTCTTACAATTTCATTGAGCAATCAAAGTCCATCCTGGGATTCTTTAATGAAATAGAGCACCATCAAGTAGCAAAATTCTCTTATATTAGTGTTCATGCTTATAGCAGAAAACGCCATGTGGAATTAAAATGTAACTGATTACTGAAAGAACACTTGCTCTGTATCATTCCATTGCCATTGGGTGTGTAGCACTGCCTCATGGAAGCAAAGCTCAAAAACCATTGCAGTAACTGACGTCAAATAAGCTGTTGTATGTTATTCCCCCCCTATGGTTTATGAGTACTACATTAATAGAGTACAAATAAAAATAGTAGGGTAAGAATATACCACAAATGGGATTCAAAAATCCTTACAAGGAGAAATTGTGAACTCAGGATAAGGAAGTTTGAAAAAGAGCAGAACAAAACTAGTTTAGGTAGAAAGAGAAGATGACAAATGCAAAAAGAGAAAGAAAAGCATGTACACTTACTTTTGGCAGTGCATATTTTGGCAACTTCATCTGTACAAAGCCATTTCGACGGTAGGACACGTAATACTTGGTCCGATTTGCTGATGTGCTCTATACAAAGGAAAAACAGAACCCTGTGACAGCTTATGTTAAATCCAAATAACCCGAGATGGAAGACTGTTTTGCTTTTAACCTGTAACTGAAATACGTAGTCATTACTTTTAATGCAATGTTCCAAAGCACTGAAAGGAATATTCCAAATAAACACCAGTGAAAATACTCAACTCAAAACCTCCCCTGGATTTTCTAATCAGAAATGTAACACCAATATGCCCGCATATAAATTGGCATAATTCCAACAAAGCCTTTAAGCACCACCAGATGATATCTGTAAATAAAAAATAGCCTTTGGTAAATAATATTTGACTTTTTTTTAACATTCAGACTCATCTTCTTTCTCTGACTTGAGAAATCCATTTAAAATCCCACCCCAATCCCACTATTTTTCTCCTAAATTTTTGTCTTTTAAAAGGGAACCTGATTTGAAAGACAGCCTTTCTTGAAGCCCAAAAACTTGATTTGGCTTGGTAAAAATAAAGTTGATGTATGACAGCAGGTCCACCTGCCTGAATATTTTAAAGATAACAAAGTATTTAATACTGTATGCATTTTTTGTGGTATAAAGAATGTGATGCCTTTAGGAATGTGATTTATTAAATGACAGATAAACCAAAAACCTCACAATTTTTTAACTAGTGCTAAATGGCAGTCTTACCCATCTGCTCACAGGTTTTGTTTAAATGCAAGTTTTAACATCATTCATTTCAAATAACTGGAGATGATGCAAGGCAGAGGAGAATTGGAGTTTAAGCACCTAGTTGTGTCAAGCCTCACTGGCATTAAAGGCTGGTCTGTGCTTAAGAACAGTCTTGAAACTTTAATCATCCTACTAAAATCACCTCTGAAACTGACTGTCAGTGCAAACTGGGAAAAAAATTAGTATTAGAAAGTTTCTGATCTTTGTGTCTATATACACACTAAAGAATTGTGGTTGAGATCTTCCTCTAAGATGGTAAAAATCTCCAAAATAGATTTGGGCCAGGATTAGCAGTGCAGACCTGCAATACTCTGATTCACATCTGCACAGCTCAGGAAATATGAGCAATGCCAGGGGCAGGAAGACAGCCTCAAACTCTCCTCTCTTTTTGCACAGAGGATTCTGTTCCATCCTCTTTCTGACAGGCATTGCTGTGATATCATGAGGAGTCCCTGATATGATTATAAATTATACAGCAATACTGTAGTGTATTGATAAAATAATTTCCAGGTGGTTTTGAAAGTATGCTGTTTCTCAGATGTGCAGCTGCTGTGTGGTTTCACTGGAACACGTAAATGCTGTCTTGCCTCACACCTCTGGGGTGGCTGTGCTTCAGATGTGACTATAGGATTCCAGAGGCATCTTCTATCCTCCAGTAACACAGATATGGCTAACTGCAAACCAATTTAGCAATAAGATATACATTATATACTGTGGTTTACTGCAGAAAAGTCCAAAACAAAAAGACTAGAGATGTTTCCCCTTTATGTGGAACACATGAACATCTCAACTACTGGCACTGCCATGTCTCAGACCTACAGAGACCAAATTACCAAAGGCATCATTGGGTAGCAACTGTCTATTACTTAGGTGTACATTTCCACCTTATACTTCCATTTTGCATCTGCTCATGTCTGTCACAAAATGGAATAACAGCTCAGGATGCAGTTGTACAAGACATCCAACAAAGAAAAATGCTTGATGAGGAAGCAGCCAGTGTTTTACTGAGCACAGCAGTCTGGAAGTTCGCATGGTGAGAAGCAGTTCTCAGCATCTACACACCATGAAATGGATTTTAAACTGTGCCTGGGGGGAGCCAGAGATGATAATAGATTTGAGCAAAATGAGTGCCATGAGTGCCATATCTGATCTGAAAAATGCCTACTTTTTTTTTTTTTTTGGTTGGTGTGTGGTTTTTTTGGTTATTTTTTTATTTTTTTGGTTGGAGTTTTTTCCTTTTTTTTTGTTGTTTTTAGTGTTAATTCTTCTAAGCCATGTGGGTCCTTGAAACCCCTATACCAAACAAGAGGAGAACAGATCCTTTGTGTCCCTACTAATTTATAGGTCCTTGCAGAAGAAACAAGCCCAAGGGGGGAAAGCTGGAAAGGAGCCAATCTGATGCACACTGAGGCAGTGGTGGGGAGGCATATCCATTGCCATGATTTAGCTTTCCTGTAAAACTCAATAAATAGATAAGTCTTGCTGCAAACAAATCCCATCAAAGTAAGGGAAAAATGATAGCCAAGCACTAAGGAAAGCACAAGCAACTTCCCTAGTAAAATCTAATAAAACAAAGAGGACATAACCACTCCTTGAGAATTTTGCAGCTCTGATAGATTCAAACCACAACCAGTGCCAAGCACACAAAGCAATACTTACAAGTGTGCCTGAGCTGTACTGGTGCAATATGGCTGATAAGTTCCAGCCCATATTTCTGCAGGCAGGTCTTGTAGTTAGGGAAATAACCCAATGTAAATCGGACCACCATGAGTTGTAGATGTGGCGCCTGGGGACATGGTTTAGTGATGGACTTGGCAGTGTTAGGTTTAGGGCTGGACTCAATTTTAAGGGTCTTTTCCAACTTAAGTCATTCTATGATTCCATACTAATTTGCTCCAAGCTCCCCAGCTATGGCCATTTCACCCTTTTGCTTCCTAAGCACAGCCATATTAGTAGTTCTTTCCTGGCAAAAGCTCTTCAGAGGAGAATCCATATGAAGAAGCTGTGCAACTACTCTGTCAGTGGTTGTCCTTGGATGCTTTTCTCAGGGAACCTTTCTCTGGAAAGGACTCATAAGAGTTTGTAATCACAAGAACACAAGGTTTGCATTTCACCTAACACACAAGAGTATTTATAAAAAGTAACACAATCCACTTGAAAATTTTCATATAGTTAAAGGGCAACTGGTTGCACAAACTAAAGACGCCTTTTTTATTTCCTTTTTGTTTGGATGATAAAGGAATGCTTTTTTCCATGTAAAAATTCATAAATCATCATTCATGAATTCCTCCCTGCTCCTTACAGTGTTGCTGTTTAGAACTTTATTTTTGAATTTGAAAATGAGCTGTGTCTCCCAAAAATGGCAGTACCTGAAGAAATATGTAGTCATCCTGCACAGTCAGGGAATCCCGATCAGTGCTGCCAGCAAATGGGACTGTCATTGTCTTATCAGAACAATTTTGAATCTGGCAAGTGATGTAGCGATAACCTGAGGGAAGAGAGACAGAAACATATGACAGGGCTATCAAGGGAAAAAGAAGCAAGCAGTATTAAATGCTATTCATGTAGGAAAAATGCTGCCTTTGCCAGGTGAGTTAGTTGTAGAATTATTATATTAAAGTCTCATACCAGACTTTTTCAATCTCCAATATACTGAGAATATATTAACTGCTTACAGTTCAGATCATTCCCTGGAGGCAGCCTGTTATCATCCAAATTTTGCTGGTCCAGAGAGATTAGGGGTTAGATGAATGAGCCATTCATGGGTGGGGATAATAGAAGGAGCCTCTTTTCTCACTTAACCTATGCACAGAGCTGAATTATTCACTTGGAGAAATGGCAGCCTGACACAACATAACTGAAATCAATAGATCAACCCCAGTATAAAATTGTGATGAATGAGAAAAGAATCAGACCCCATTTAGTAGACAGCGTGCAGAATTTTAAAGCCTATTTTCAAAGCTCTGTAAGAATGTTCAGACACACTATTAGCACACTATTGGAACTGGTCTGTTGGGGCAGGATTTCTATATTCAGAGTTAATACCTTGCTGAAAAAGCCTGGACTGATTTATAACCAGAGGAAGCTATGGCCTTTGTCTTCCTTTCCAGTTAGCAAGGTCTATCCTCTCTCCCTGGGTTCTTAGAACAGCACCACTGCATCTTTGATACAATCTGCTCTTATCAGAGAGAGCAGAGCCAACTATCATTATCTTATACCAGCTGTGGCTCAAAGACCTTCCCTGAGACTCTTAAAGACCTTCCCCAAGCTTTTGTACAGCTCACCCTTCATCACAAGCTTCTGAGCACAAAGTACTTGAGTGACTTTCCCAAGCACAGTGAGGAAAACGTTATTTACACAAACTTGTGCCTAGATCACTGATGCTACTCACGCTTCAGGTACAGCATGAGAGAGCAAATAATGACCCCCATGTCCTTCATTACTTTTGCAGTATGATGGGAAATGCATCCCACATTTTATGACTTTTAATTAGAGAAGGACAAACCAGTGTACTGGATACAATCATTTGTTTTAAAATCTGGATCTGTTTAAGAGGCAGTTACAGTCAATCCAACTTCTCCTGCTTATGTCCAAGTCATCACCACAAGGACATTTGGTGCAGCAATGGACCATCTAAAGTCCTGCAGGTGTTCACAATTCACATCAAAAAAATTACAGTTCTTCGTAGTGGGTAGAGCAAAGATGTTGTTTCCGCTAAATCAATGGTTATCCTTGTACTGACCATAATTGCATAAAATCAGTTTGTTGAAAATCTAGTCAGGAGATACTTCATGAGAGTTTTTCTTTGTCTGCTGTTTCTGTTAAATACTAAAAATAAAATAAAAAAAAACCCACACCACAAAAAAAAATTCTAAAAAAGAAAACAAAAAACCCACCAAAACCAAAACAAACCAAAAAACCCAACCAACCAACCAACCAACCAACCAACCACACCCCCCTCCAAAAACACACCCCAAACCAAAATGAACCAAAAAAAAACCCCAAAATCTGCCACCAACAAAAAACCCCCTTTGCATTCAGGTCCTGAATCTTCTTACTTTGTCTCTAACAAAGCAGCTGATGGAGCTGTTACCATGTCTCATAAATCTCACTGCTAAAAGATTTAGACTTTTTTTTATCCAGCTTTCAATATGGTAACTTTGATTTTCTAATAGGGCTGAAATGAAGAAAAGCTATGGGAACAGGGCAAGTCAAACTGTACATTCTTAATGACTCACTTTTAAGATGCACAGGAACTTAGATGATCTGATTCAAGGAATCAAATTATCTTTCAAGAGTATGATTGGTAACAAGAAACTATACAAGCTTTTGGAATCATGATGACTCATTAAGCACATTCTGACTACTAGTCTGCCCTTCCATTTATTTTCCTTTCGAAGTTTCAAAGTATAGTGGATACTGTAACATGAGGAAATTCTGAGATGGTGGTTGGTGCACTAGACCTGACACATGCAATGATTCACTTTAACACTCAGCCAGCACTAACACTGCATTACCAGTTTTATTTGCAAATCAGGAAAAACTGTTCAATGTTTAAATGCCAGGAAAAATTGCACTATTAATGGACATTATCAACAGAGCATAGCATCTTGACGTCATATTGTCCTAAAGTGAAAAACAAGTAGATTTTAAATTACACTATATTTTTATATAACAGGACAGTTTTGCTGACTACAAATAAACAGAGAAAGAATCTGACTTGCACACTTTCTCTTCTGACTAGTTTTAAAAACAATCCAAAAAGTACCTCTAAACCAAAGAGAAATGACTATATACTAGGGTATCAATTGATAACATTTTCATTTGCATACCTCCACTGGGGTCCTGGATTTCCATATGAACTAAATCAAGGTCTCCGTCAACTCCAGCAACAGCCCTGAGAACATAATATAATCAAGTTATGTAGAGCCAGCTACAGAATAGTAATTATGTGGATGGAAGAAAAGAGAGGATTTCATATTAACCAGCTTTAGAATTCTATCTGGGAATAAAAGAAACCCCATTTATAATGTCCTATTACTTACATCTATAAGGAAATTATTTTCTCTCTACTTTACATTATGTTTTTCTTAAATTTCTTTAATATCTCTTCTACTAAAATATGCATACAAACAGAATAAATTGAAAAAAAAAGAATAGAAATAAGCATGAAATTGGAAAAAAACCCTTCATAATCATAAATTGATATATATACACACAGAGATATGCACACACACATGCACTGGCAAGCGCTATAGCATCTTTTTACAATTACGTTTAACATTTCAGACTTCAAGGCAGATTTAATGCTAAAAAAGGGTTAGATTCCTTTCTTATTAGAAATATCTTAAACTTGACACATGGTTTCCATAACAAATTGATATATCTTTGGTTAGCATATTCAAGAGAAGAGTAGGTTCTGCTTTGACAAAGAAAGTGAAGAATAATTTTGAGAAAAATATCCTGAGAAGGAAATTCAGTCAGAGTTGATCAGGGTACAGTTTAACTTTGTAAAGGTGTAATGGGAATACAGGATGATTTTCTCCTAATATCTCTCATGTCAAATATGCTCAGCAAAAAGATGAGTTTTCTACCCTCAGGGCTTCCATCCCAGCCTGGGAATGGCAGGCTCAGTTGTGTTTTTTTCTGGCCCTTCTATTGTCATTAGTCAGGCAGATTCTGCAGGGAAAGCTTTGAGCTGACAGTTGTGCTGTCACAAAGTGAAGCCGAATCTGGCCCCACTCCCACAGACACATCACTTTTCTCAAGGCCCTTCACTGGCAGGGCAAGAGTCCATCGAGTCAGCAAATGTGAGCTGAAGACACGCAAAGGAGATACATTGAGTGATAAAGTGCAGCTGGATGCAGATATTAAAAAGGTCCATTTAGAGGTACTTAAGAGAAAATGATAATTTTAATACAATTATTAACAATCAAATGCAATAAAACTATACTTTGGATTGAAATTACATCATTGTTTAATGATTTTAGTCGCAGTGATTTATGAGGAGCGGTTAAAACTCAGACTCAGTAATTGGTGCCTCCTCGGGAACACAGGCCAGGGGGAACAAACTGGATGATTTCCACTGCTACATAACAAACAGAAATAATCACATATGCTGTTTTTCCCTAATAAGATAAATGATCAGTCCAAAGGAGGAAGGGGAGGGGGAGGGATGAGTCCCCTCCAAGCCATAAGATGTCAGAGAAACTTATAGTGGGAACTTTTTATTGTTTTAGCAAATGCGTGGAAAAATCTTGTATTTATTAAGAATTTGGTCTCTCAAACACAAACTATTTTAGCATTTTGGAGGGTACACATTAGGTTGGAGAAGATTTTAGATCCACTGAGCTCTGACAAGAATATATATATGAGCAGAGGGAAGGGATCTGTGAAATTTTTTGCTGTGTGTGCTGTTATCTATGTTTCGAGATAGCCACAATACAAAATCAAACCTGCTATAACTCTGTAGTCAGCAATTTGAGGGAAGAAAATGTTTGTTGAATATTTTACTTTTAGTGTTAGACCTCAGGCAGATGAACCCAAGAAACTTTTGGGTTGAATTTTCTGAGGCTGAACCTGTCATGCTAATAAGCATCAATAATGCAAAGAAAGTTTTTGGGTACTTCTATAATTTATCACACATGATTTCATAAGCAGAGTTTGAGGTATTTGTCAATATCTTTACCTTTCTCATCTTTCTTTCAACAGCTCAGAATTACCATGATCTCATTTCTACCATGCTCCTCCTAACAGTGGCAGCTGACACATGTAGACTCTAATCTTGTTTCCAGTGTAATTTTTTAGTGCAAGAAGATGTAACTGATCTGTTTTAATGAACACTGAAGAATGAAACTTTCTTACCCAGCTTAATTTTCTTCTTTATACTTTTATTAATTATAATTATTTAATTAATTATGAATTAAGCAGAATATTTCAAAAATGTGATTTGTGTTTTTCATTACTCTAATTGTGCAGATGAACTCTAACAGCAGACACTATTTACTCTATGAAGATGTTGCATCCTCAAAGTCTACTTTTAAATGCCAGCTACAGAGAAGAGTTTCTGAACTCCAAAGTCCCTTTACCCAGCTTTACACACACTTAGGAATAATCCTTTCTTCTTTTGTTGAAAAAAGACCAACTCTCTTGCAGCTGCTAAGAAAATCTCCAGAAGAGAGCATAAATAATACAGAGAAGTTGAAGCTATTCCCTGAAGAATAAACTAATCTCATTTCAGTGGACTCCTCTGCCAACAGTACTTAAAAGATAATACTGTTATTTCACTTGTGCTTAAATCATGAACCAGAGGAAAAGTCATGTGATACTGCAGGCTGAACACAGACCAGGGCCCTCTGTCCAGCTTCTTAAAATAACAGACAAACAAGGTGCATACAGGAACACAAATGGTATGTGGTCCTCTGAAAAGGAAAGCTCAGTTGCATACTTTTTAATATTGAGGGAGAATGGCAAGACTATGTTTGTTTTTTTTTTTTTTGCATTTTCATTTAAAAACTTTTTACTACCACAACATAAGTGCATTATACCAGTGTGAGCATTGCATCCACACATCCATTCACAAAGACAGTTTACTGGTCCCCAGCTGGCTTTAGGATAGAACTTCTTCTGTCTTATAAAGCACAGATGCAATGGACCCTGATAGTCTGACAGCTTCTTCCTTTTTGGTTAACATTTTGGAATAAATTTTAATATTATTCCCCCCAATAGAACAACCACTTTCTTAGGAACTATCTATTTGTCTCAATTTCAGTAGTGGTTGTTTTTTGCTTTGATTAAAATTCCACCACTTTTCTCAGAGTACTTTGCAATTAAAATGTTCACACCTCAGCAATCTGGGACCATTTGTTTATGTTTTACTTAGGTGAATTCAGGGTTTTCTGGTTGACTTTTTAATGTTTTACATTCAGCCACTGAGTTTTCCAATGAAATTCAGACTAACTTTCAGATCAGACATGTCTTCCTCTAGGAAAAAAAATATTTCTTGACCAAGTGTACTGTGCTGGATAAAGCAAGTGCAACACACCAACACTTCAGGTCACATAACAGGGTGGTTACAACACTTCAGAACTATAATAGTCCAGTTTGACTGGGGGGTGGCATAAATACAAGCAGCCTCAATATGCTTCTTGCCTTTCCTCTGAACACAAGTTGCCATTATCTCCCTTGTGCTTGTCTGACACCATAGTGAGGGAAAAACAGCTCTGCAGAACATAATTTTGGAATATTTTGAGGGATTAGTTTTCTTATGCATATGAGTTCTTACATTTTACAGAAATTCTCCTGAAAGATTAGCTGCTGTATGACCTAATTCTTCATGATTTTTGTATTAGTACTTCACCAGGTAGTTTCACTGACCTTAACAGCATTACATCAGCATGAAAATAGTGCAACAGAGGTGATTGAAAAGCCCTTTTCATTTGTCTTTGTAGGTGTATAAATGTATATTTCATGATATAACCATTAGATATTTTGTAGTTTTGAATGTAACCATACTGAAATTCTAAGAATTCAGAATTTTCTGCAAAAATTTTTATGGGAGACCCTTGGTATTATTTTAATAAAAATTTTTCTTTTCTACAGCTACCTCTCTTTTTGCCTTAATGCCTCAATATTTTCTTCCTCTAATTGAGTGCAGCATTAGAAAAACACCGTCACTCACCTGAAATGTCACAGTTATGTAATATTCATGATTATTACCATGAATACCACGACTCAATTAATTACCACTGACATGTAACAGTACACATCTCAAAATGTGAATCATAAGCATCAGTCCCTTCTATGATAACTACAATTCAATTTTACTCCCAGCAGGAAACCCTTTTTTGTTTCCAGTAGTCCAGGCTTATTTTGTACAGGAGCAGTTGTCTGTAAACACTAATCATGTACAGTCTGCTATGGACATGTCTTCCCTACCTCCAGTGGGTCCCTTCATTGTTAAACATTTGATGCAGTTCATTTGAGTGCATATTAATTAAAAGACAACTTCAAACAGGACATCTGAAAACAAAAAAAAAATCAAGACAAGCCTGCTTGCTGATGTGCAGGAGCCTCCAATCAAAGCCAATCTGAAAACTTGCCAGGTTCCTCAATCTGCCCCCCTCATAATCTTGGAATATGAAGTTTGTCCAAAAAGTAACATCTTCCCCATTTATACTGACTGTTTTCTAGCAATTGGCTTAAGGGCACTGCCTTGCTTAGGAAACAGGTCAAAAGCTTGCAAATGTTTTCAATGAGTAGTTTAAAATGGCATTGACTCTTGGCAAACTGGTTACTCAGGAAGACAAAACTATGATTTGATTCATACAACATAAAAATACATCTCATTATGACTGATCTGTGTTTCAGGTCCTGCTGTCTTCACATCCACTTCAAAAGATGCACGTTGAATGATTCAGTCAATGCCTTACACAGCCAATGTGTGCTGTTATCTGTTTACTCCCTATGCCCAAATGCTTTTTTAACAAAAACGTTTTTCCTGCCATGTTTGTCCAAACAGAAGAGCTCTACTGGTTTTTCCCTCCCTTGGGTTCACCTTAGCTGGCCACCGGGTGCTCACAAGCTGCTCTCTCACTGCCCCATCTTAGCAGGACAGCGGGAGAAAATAAAATGAAAAGTCCAAGAGTGGAGATAAAGACAGGGAGATCACTCACGAATTACTGATACAGGTGAAACAGACTTGACTTGGGGAAGAGTAATTTAATTTATTGCTAATAAATAACAGAGTAGGATAATGCCTCACCATGGCCTTCACCACGGGCTGCAGGGACGTCTCTGCCCTGGCATGTGGAGCACCTCTTCCCGCTCCCTATGCACTGACCTTAGTGTCTGCAGGGCTATTCCTCTCACATCTTCTCACCCCTTTCTCCCACACCTGTTGTGCACTTTTTACCCTTTCTTTAATCTGTTACCACAGAGGCATCACCAGCATCACTCATAGGCTCAGTTTGGCCAGTAGAGGGCTTGCCTTGGAGCTGGCTAGAACTGGCTCTGTCCGACATGGGGGCAGCTCCTGGTCTCATCCCACAGAAACCCTGAATGCTCCTGCTACCAAACCTTGCCACATAAACCAAATACAGTCACACACATCATCACACAGAAATGGAAACAAAACTTTTTCCAAGTGATTAAGTCAAACATAAGAATAACTGCCCATACAGACTCTTGGCTTTCCACACAAATAAAAAATTCAATGACAAAGGTTCAATGAAATCCTCTCTGCATTTTTCTCCTTCAGAACATAACATTGCTGAAATCCTCTCTTTCACCTGACACTTGAATAGCCAGGCATCCACTACACTTGATGTAAATGAGTACAGCTGTGATTGAGTATCTGTATGGAATTTCATGATAAGAACAGAACTTTTCCCCTGAGAACAACTGATTTACCAAAATAAACTCATCATTTTTTATTTTTATGTTCTTACCTCTCATGAAAATGGAAAACCTGTAGCTAAAAATAAGAGCAACAGATACCCATAGCATAGGATCCACGTATCCAAGTGAGTCAAGGATAAAGAATTCCTAAGGCTCTAGATAGTCATAAAATAAATGTGTTGGGCCTAGTTCTCTGGTAATTATCAATTCATTTCTTACTGTCCCAGGGTATATTTGTGCTGGTGTAGACAGCTGATTCACAATCTATTCTTTGCTTATGTATTATTAAGACCTATTTTGAGAAATCAAAAAGATTTCTCAATGCTGCATAAGCCTTGGGGACTGAGAAGAACAGCAGCAGACCTAGAGGAATCCCAAACTCCACTACTCTTTCTTCTTCTCAAGAATTATGTCATAATACAGCACTTTTTAAAATGGGCTTCATACACAAAAGCAGATATATATCTGCTATATATATGCAATGGGTGGGTGTTTATTGGTGTGTATATATATATATATATATATATATATATATATATATATATGGTATAACTCATATATCTTTGCATTCCATGCTACAAATACGCCAAGAACTGAAAAAAGCACTTATAAAGGAGAGGTGCTATAACATATCTTAAACAGAAATCATCACACTGGGGCCAACACAGTTTGTAGTCAGAAGTAAAACTGGTCACAACAAATGAAGTTTCTGAATTTTACAGAATAAGAAGTTGCTCAAAATAAAAAAAAAAAAAATAAAAAAGGTTAATTAGTATTTACACTGAAAAGAAAATATTTATTTTCTAAATGTTTACACTAAATTTTTTTTCATTACAGTGTGACTTAGTATTTTATTTTATTGTTAGTTTAAAATCTACCTTTCATGATTTTGCTTTATGCTCTTTTGGTTTTAGAATAGGATAGGATAGGATAAACTATTTCAGTTGGAAGGCACCACCAGCAACCTTCCAGTCCCACAGCCTGACCTACTTATCCCTGACCAAAAGCTGAAGCAAGTGTTGATGGCATTGCCCAAATGCCTCTTAAACAGTGACAGGCCTGGGGCATCAACCATCTCTCTGGGAAGCCTGATTTGCCTCCTAAAATGTTAAGAGAAGACAAACTCTTATGAGGGCTTAGTCAGCTTTCTTTTCCAAAAGAATAAATGAAACAGAGGAAAATCAGCCAGAGTGGTGTAAGAAAAGAGCACACTATCACAGAAGAAAGAAAATACTCTGTGCTCCTAAATTAGAGATGGTTGTATACACTTTCCACTGATGCCAATAATATTTTCATTAGTTCCACTATCATGAAAGATCAAATTCCACACATTAAATCTAAAAAGATATTTAAGGAAGGATCAAGAACACTTGAAAAACAAATAAACCCTAGAAGATTATATTAATGTATTGCTTATAAATCTATAATACATATCTGAACATAAATATTTAAAATACTCAGTGTCTGCTGACCTTCCCTTAATATAAATACCTAACACATTCCATTAAATTAATTGTATTTAGATTTTCATTGTGCAAAACAAAAAAATGCTTCTTCAGGAAATGCATGAAGATCTGGCTGCTTCTGGAGGCACAGGAAAATATTGTTTTTACAAAGCACACGAAAATATTATGAGTGATAATATTTGTAGTTACCAGACTGAAATAAAAATCTTAGGCTATATTATTAACCTCAGTGGCAAAGCTCAAACTGAAATCAAAGAGGAAACATCTGCTAAAGATCTGCCCAGTGAAATGTTCTTGGCACAACCAGCCACGATCAGCAAGAGGCATGCCCTCACTTATCATGAGATGTACAATTAGTTTGACACAATATTTTTAACACATCAGATGTACACTGTCAGGAAAACAATACTAGACTTGGTGTCCTTACAGTCAAACTATGACAAAGCCCAATTCTTACATCTGTTGAAAACAACACAAACACTTGTTTCTATCTAGCACTCAGATAATTTGGGTGACAAAGGCCGTAAAATACTGGAAAGTCTCACATGATTGACAAACTCTCACTGAAACCCATCATGTCCAAGCCTCCACTCACAGCAGAAGCTTTACATATTGCAAATTTCCAAATGAGATAAACTAAAATATATATCTTCAGTCTATGTAAGTTTATGAGAAAGAATATTTGGTAGTGATGCAGTAAACATCTGCTTCCAAACCCTTGCTGTTTCTGGCTGATACAGTTTTTGAGAGAAATCACTCAGGTCTATGCATAGAAAAGAGGAAAACAACCCCCTAGAAAATATTTCTACTGGTTATAAATGTACAGACTCTTGAAATTTATAATTCTTATTTGTGAGGAATGTGACATTTATGAACAACCATGACTTTGAAGTACTACATTGGAGTTATTCCTATCAAGTGATATGAGGAAACATAAGGATTCTGAAACACAACAAAATACAGAGTTTAAATATTAAACATGCCCTTGTTGGCTTTAATCCTTACATACAGAAAACAGTGACAGATTATTTGGCTTGGAGCAAAACTGACACACATTTCTGTGGTTTTCCGTATTTTTCATTATTTAAGTGTGCTGAGTGTCAGATGAGAAAAAAATCCAATACAAAAGTCTGAGAGAGAAGCTGCCACTCTTATTTCTTACCTGGTAGTGACTTGGATGGTTTTCAGACTTAACACATTTTAAAATATAGTTATTGAAGACAGATAACCACATGCCCTCATGATTTACATCCCATATAATGTTGCTAGGGAAGAATTGGTTATAAGACAGACATGACATATCTGACACACAGCGCTACTTCTAAACAATTATACCTTTCCACAGGGTATCTGCAAAGTGCATGGCCTATGAAACTCCACCTTCTGTGCAGAAATAAGCTGTTCAATAGCTGTTCAAAACTATACTTTCCAGGAGCAAGTAAGCAGAAAGTCTCTGCTCAACTATTTCAGCAGAAAAAGTTGAGGCAAACTGGAGTAAATCAGATGAGTGTTCTACAAGCTAACCAGAAGATGGTTTTCTAAAATTATGGGCAGTAAGTAGGTTGCAGATTGAAAATGAGGCACTTGGAAGTGTGAAAAAGCTTTTCTGTTGTGCCCAAGGTTAATTAGACCAACACGGCAGCAGGGCAGAGTAGGTCTTGTGCTCCCAGCTCTTTCAAACACGGTTTGAATTGTCCGTGTGTCTCTGGCCCGGATCACAGGCTTCCCCCTGCCCAGCTTCAGCAGCAGCAGCAGCAGCAGAGGTGCCAGCACGCCCTTGGACTCACCAAATAATGCTTTGGGCTGTGGCCAATGTATCTGTAGATACCATAACACCTCTGTGTGCTTAGTAACCAGAAGTTTTGGCAGGTTTTGTTTTGTTGCTTTGTTTAACCCAAGTATGGGCAGGATGAGTATCTATTTCAACACAGAGTGAAACAACTGTCTGAAGAAGTAGGAGGATCACAGCATGAAAGCCAAATACAATCTTGCAACCAAGACCAAGTATCTATTTCAATACTGGCACCACCCCCAGTAAACCACAAAGTATCACTGAAAGCCAGATATGGCTCCATAGACATATGGAAAATTATACTTTGCTCAACTGACAAGGATCAGAGTCCATATAGAAGTTAAAAGCCATTTAGGGAACACAAGCATCTAGTGTAGTATGACTTAAACCTGTAATAAAAAATACATACTTACACGTTGAAATTAAATGTGAAAGGCACAAGTGAGTTTGAAACTGACCAATTAAAAAAATAAAATTAATTAAAATACTATCAAAAGTTTAATTTTGTTATTAAAGAAGCTAAAAATTTTTCAAAATAATTTTATTTGTTAAAATAAGGGCATTAACTTACTTTTCAAACATTTTGTCAACCTGTTTAAATCACTTCTTAAATACTTTGTGAGACACATACACAATGTGAGATACCTGCACAATACTTGAGCTGAAAATAAAATAATTTTATATGTGTCCTCAATAAAGTAATATTTTTCACCAGTTTCCTTAGTAGTTCAAATGTATATATGACTCCTGTTAGTAGGTATAATCCAGCCTATCTTAAAAAATTTTTATAGATCTTTCTCTGCAAAAAGACTCCTCTCCTTTCTAAAGATCAATTTCACCAGTAAAATGGAGAGTAATTTCATTCAACATTGCAGCTTTCTTTAAGTCTTGGGCTCCATAGATCCAGACCTATAAGCCTTCCATGTGCTGATACTCAGTATGATCACTGGCATGAGTATGTCTTTGCAATAGAGGACACAGAAACACTGCCATCACCTGCAAAAGATGCCAAGGCTCATGCAGTCCCTCTCCGTACCTCTGCAAACGTGTTCCTTGATTAGAATTAAATACTTTCACTGCTCATTTTATTATTTGGAAAATAACAGACTTCTTACCAAAAAAAATGATCTTTAGAAACTCTTTCCTGAAGAAGGTTCCATTTTTTCCCCAAGTCAGTAGATACATAAATCTAGAAAATGGGAAAAAAGGTGAAAAATTAGATGATAGGAAACTGATAATACTGTACATCTTCAAAGGCAGACCCCATATCACTATTAGAAAGACAGACTGAACACAAATTAAAAGAAAAAAACCAGACAAACCCAAAATCACATTACTAGGAGCTCAGTACCTTTTCTTTCAGAGTAACAGCCTTTCATAGAGAAATTCTTTAACATCTATAATAAAGAAAATTCTGCAACAATAGCTTCTTTTTACCATGAAAACAACCCACAGTTCATTTGGGGTCACATTCTTTTTTATTTCAGCATGGTTACACAAGAGGGATGGTAAAATGGCAATTCTCTTCTCCTTCCCATTCATTAACCAAACAAGCAAAAACGTATCCTTTATGCTTCAAGCCTTCATGCCATCAAAAATACTTAAACCAGTAAGTCAATGTATTTAAAACTGATAAAATAGGACCAAATGTATTACAGAAATGCTTAAGAGATTTGATGAGAGATGCACTTATGGGCTTGCTCCACAGACACTGATTTGTGACCCATGAGAACTGGTCCCTCAGCAGAGAGGCAGAAGGTGGACTGGAGGAGAAGGATTCCAGCTCCACCTTCTCCATGAACAGTTCCCCTCTGGTAAAAAAACAAATGCTAATGATATGGATGGATATCAAGGATGCAGATGAAAGATGTTTTCCCCCAGAATAATGTGGGATCTAAAATAACTATTAAAAAATCTCTTCCCTTTAGTATTTGCCTTCCAAATCTGTTCCCTCTAGTTAAAATAGGAAGTTTATATCAGACTTCTAAGATGACAGATTTAAAGCCCCCTGCTGTCTGCATGAATTTCTTATTTCATCCAATTTACATAAGATGGGTTGTCTCTTGATATCTCTAATAAGGGGGAAAAAGGCAAGTAAAACTGTTCTTCTCTGATGTAGAAGTCACCAATTCACTAACTGATTGTTCTGAGGGAAAGTATCTTATAAGGAGTAGTAAGGAATGTTTTTGTTGTAAAATGACAGATACAATGACAGAAGATAAAAAAACCCCACAATTATGTATTATGTTCTACTACAGAAAAATAACAATATTCATATGTAGAGATAAAGGTTGAGATAACATAGCATAAACTCTACAAGTAAATCTACTGAAGTTTGAATTAGAGGCAGAGGAGAATTTCCCAGTTACTCTGCACTTCACAATGGCTTTCTTCCATCACACACTTGATTAAAGTAAATAGGCCACAAGGTAAGAAGTACTGACCCAGTCAATGCACAGACAGAAATGATCAGGGACCAAAAATTCTTCATCCTCAGAGCTAAATGATGGGGCTGAAGAGCCAGGCTCCTGATTTGCCTGCTACATTTCTGATATTAATTTTTTGTGGCTTAGGATTTGCTGCAACCAGGGTATTTTGTAACATCCTGCTCTGAGCAACCTCCTGGGGGGGATGGATGTGTCTGTAAATGGACTGAACTGTGCAGGGGAAGAACCTAAGCTGCTTACTTCTTCAAACACTTGTCATCACAGGCATTACAGAAAAGATAGCTATTGGGTTTACCACTTTTCTAAAAAGTCCCTGCTCACTGAGTTACTTCCCTCAGCAGACTGCTTAAATCTGGGAGAGATGATCATTTAATGCACTATCCTAACCCTGTTTGTTGTCTAAGCTGAAAAGAAAGCCAAGCATTCAGAAGCTCCTGGCAAGAGGGAAGAGAACTATTTAGGATAAGGACAACACTGGCACATAAACAAAGGGATACATTTTTGTCATCAATGAATTTCAGAAGACAATGAAAGATTCTCACCCTTTGAACAGTGATGCCTTTACAGGAGAAGCCAAAGGCCAAACCAAATCCACCCCTTCTCCCCCAAACCCAAACTACCTCCTTGCACACACATTTAAAATCAAAGTCTGGGAGCTTATGAGTTGTGGGATATGCCCAGCCCTTGCCCTGGAGGGATCTCTGCTGAGACAAGAGATTTTGCAATCGCCCAGCAGGACTCCCTGAAAGGGGCAGCCGCTTCTTGGGTCATGGCGAGGAAAAGTGGACCCACAATCCTTTGAGAGACACTATGCAGATCTTTCTGTAACCCATTGGTCCGTCCCAGACCCTCTGTAACCCATTGGTCTGTCCCAGACCCTCTGTAACCCATTGGTCCCCCGCTGATCCCCTGTATCCCTATAAAAGAAAGCCACCTAGCTCTGTGCGGGGGAGAGAGCTCGTCCCTGGATTTCCCCTTCGCCGGAGGGAACCAACAATAAAGCTACCTCTGTG
The DNA here is from genome assembly GCF_041296385.1 of Aphelocoma coerulescens. Classification (NCBI taxonomy): domain Eukaryota; kingdom Metazoa; phylum Chordata; class Aves; order Passeriformes; family Corvidae; genus Aphelocoma; species Aphelocoma coerulescens. The sequence continues at coordinate 68,287,143 of NC_091017.1, read as the reverse complement.
CGGAACCAGCCACACGGGCCTTCTCGTCTCTCTCTGGTCTGGTTTGGCCTGGAGGATGCCCTGCAGAGCTGAGCTGGAATCATGAGCTGACAATCACTAAAGAGCTGATAGCCTCTGCAAGGGCCCTCCTTTGCCAGCAGCTGAGAGGAAGACACTGGGCCTCGGGAAGGCGATCCCTTTCGGGACCATCTCCCCGGACCAGTCACCTCTTCCTGGGTCAGAGCCACGGACCCCCCCTCCAGCTGAAATAATGAGTGAACAGTTTGACTTTCTGCAGGGGGAAGCCCTTGCAATCTTACTGTAAGGGAAAGTGAAGTAGGACTAATAAAGCACATTCAAACTGAAATGAAATTTTAACTGACACATTATTTGAAATAAATAAAAAATAGCATGTAACTAACTTACACACACATTGAACTTCCTGTAATAAAAAACCCAAGCGACCCACATGTATTCTGTTTTTAAACAGGTACATATGATAAAACTATTCAATGAGATTAGATATGAAGTGAAAACAGTTATTTTAGTGGACAGGTAAAATCTCTGGCTGCAGCAAACATATCTAATAGGTCTTATAATTTTATTCATTCTCACTTGTGCAATAAATGTGTGGAAAAACTTTTTAAAAATATATTGAAAATACTTTTCTGTTTTGCCATTATTTCATCCTTTCTGCTTCCAAAGGAACAATTAAAACCTATTGCATCCTTGCCAATTTTTAAAAAAAATTTTGAAGCATTTATGTAGGCTCAGCGAATTGTTATTCATTATAACTGAGGGGTAGCCAGAAAAAGAGCATATAGATTTGATACAGTAAATGGATTAATCCAACCACATTGACTGGATTTGCATTCATTTATCGTGTCAGCTAGAGGCTAGAGCTTTATTTAAACAGAATCTAGGGTTCTGAATGAAAGAACAGTGCATATTTTGCAATATGAAATAAGCCCTAAATCGAATCCAAAGTTGTGAAAAAGGCCATGATGCTCCAGTAGACAAAGAAGCCTTGCTGGCTGCTATTTATGATGGACCTGATCCTGTATTCCTTGCAGTCTCCAAAGTGCCTTTTTAAGAAATCATTTGATTAAAAGGAACTAATGGTTTCTCCTGAGTTTTATATTGTGTTACATTCTGATACTACTTTTAGGGAAGCTGAAGTTACTTAACCCAAAAACCTAGAGTGTACTGTTTCCTCAGGGCAATTTCAGTTCAACATTATCTCTCAAGATCATTGATTTTAGTACAGTGACCTTTTCTTGTGTCAAGTTGCAATTTTGATTTTTAACTCCTTCTCTGCCAACATCAATTTATCTGCCTCTCCCTTCTTGGCCAAATATATCAGATTTCATACAAAACATAAGCAGGTTACTGACCCAGTTGTAGTCAAAGGCATCCTTCATTCCTACACGTCGTAGGCAAAGATGTAGGACTTGTCAAGTCTTTATGGTTGACTCTTTTTAGTGTCATTGAAAGCCTGAGAAAACTCCATCATATTGCCTAACCCCTCCTGTTCCTCCTACAGAACTATTCCTTACTGAATATTTTTTTATAGTTTTGTTTGTCCAGTCACATTTTAAGCATGGGAAATAGTAGCATCACTCCTTTTGGGAGATTATCCAAGTATAAAATGCCTGACAATCTTCCTAGCATGCTTAATTCATCAAAACACAAACCACATGCTTGACTTTGTACTTATACCTCCTGCTCTCTCCTGACAAATACGTCTACCCACTTGTTGTGGGCTGGACAACTTGTTCAGTATACTTTACCCTCTTACACCTCAAGAACCTGCCACTCTGTAACTATAAAGAATTCAGTAATTATATCTACTGTCAGAAACAAAATCAAACCAAAAAAGATATTTTCATAACAAAGGCTTTTCATTACTTCAGGCTTCCCTGAAGTATTTTATTTCCATAACATACATTCAAATTATTTGTAATTGTGTTATGATTTCAAATCAAAGCTAAATAAAATATTTAGTGTAATTTGTGACTTAGTTGGCTTGCTATGTTTTTTATTCTAGTTCTATCCTTATTTGCAAATGCCTGTAAACACGAATTGGTTTGGGATCAGCTGTTAACTTATATATCCAAAAACATATCCCAAAGTGTGACTTGATATAACATCACTGAAATCAGAGCAGTATTTGGCTGCAGTATGTGCAACTTCTCTGACCTATCTCACCATCTAAATATACACTTTCTGTGAAGTTTGATGGGATTAATATGGACAGGAGTTTACAGGAGTTTAAAACAGGAGTAATAGTAGGGATGAGTCAAGGCTGCTACCGAGACCAGAATGACAGTGAGTTTGCAGCTTCAGTTTTGGCACTGTGAAAAAGAGATGAGCTACACACTCAAAGATGGTGTGCACACTCATCAGTGCTTAGCCCAATCTAGCCAGCAAAATGACTTTACAGCTTAACCTGAAGAAATATGAAAGAGGGTAAAAGTGTACAAACATGAGCAACTTCTGAAAGTGGTATAAATCCTTCATAAGGGAGATAATTATTCTACATTTCCACAGAGTCACTGATTCCACAAATCCTATTCTGCTGTACGAGTGTGCAGTTTGTTTTGTATGAGTTTATTTTACATCCTGTGAACAGCCTCTGGAGGCAATATTTCAACTTCCTTGACTTTCTACTGTACTATAAATTGTCTATGGTCACTTTCTAGGGAGGAGCATGTTTCAGTATTATTTAACTGTATTATGCAGAAGAATAAATATTCCCAGTATCCATACCAACTGAAATGCCAGGATTCAAATTACCATAAACACAAAGATTTGGACATTAATAAAATGAATATTTAAATAAATCTCAAAACCACTATATGATTCCCTTCTGGGCAATTGGTATTTCACAAAAACCAGCACTAATCAGCATATCAGAATTGCTCTATATCTTCTTAAAAAAGTAATTCCTAAATTTCAAAGAAATTCAGTATCTTCAAGACTTACCTTGCCCTCCTTGGTGTAAGCAAGTACTTTATCTTCTTCTTTTGGGTGAAAAAGGAGAGTTTCCACAAAGAAAGCAATGGGTTGTTTCTGGAAAGTGGCTCCTTCATCTGTGCTTATGAAAAGGCTTTGGTCACGGTCATTATGGGAAGAACTTACAAGAATTATCTAAAAGACAAAAACAATAACATATCTTCAGAAGGCTGTTTTCTCTATAACAGACAACACAACCTTATTTTCTTCGTGCAAATGTCACGTTTTGTACACACCTTATCTTATGTATCAAAATTCTGCGGACAAGAAACTCAAATCATCTAAGAGATAAGGATTGCAAAATCTTATTAATCTTCCCTGACCCAATCTGTGAATATTACATTTTATAACTTCTCTTACAATCCACACCAAACTGATCATGCTCCTCATCTCTGCTCAGAATGGCTGCCTTGGGTTTTGGTGCTTGTACAAGTTTCATGAGGCCACATGATAAAATCTCCAGACTAACAACAAAAAAATTAATACTAGTAATGATTTATTTTAACATGTCCATATAAATACATCTCTTTATCTAGTGAGGCTACTAAATGTAAAAAGAATCACTGCCATAGCAGAAGAATGACCTGGGAGAAAGAACTTTATATCTCTCCATTGTTTCACCATTCTCCTCTTCCTTTATTTTGAATAATGAGGCAATTCACTTTGATGCAGAAAAATATGCCAGTAAATTATTTGCATTTCCTTCTCAGGTCCAAACAATGCCTTGACTCGAGATAATATCTTGAGCTGTCTGCTTATGTGACCTTTATGTCAAGCTTTCAGTAACAAAGAAATTCTCCCCACAAAATTTAGTCAGAATTTCTCTCTTTTCAACTCCTTCACCTTTTGCAGTTGGTTAGGATGTTATAGCACGGTTCTAAAACTGCCAGTGTGAGGATCCATTTTGATTGTCTTTCCAGATCAAAAGGGTCCAGTTGGCATTCAAAAAGCTGCCTTTATCAACTGATAGCCTGCAAACAAACTGGATTTTCAAAGTCCAGCTGGGCTCTCTAGCTCACACTTCAAAAACAATTAAAAAAACTCAAAACTCCTGAATTCAAAATGTATTTAAAATATTCAGCAAATGGTGCAGAAAACACCACAGAATACTGATCACTGTGATAAAGTGATTGTAAATTGCTTACAGAGATAAATAGCAATGAGTTATGCAAACAACTACAATAATGTGAACACAGAGAAGGAAAGAGATTAACAAACATAGTATAATTTTTTATGTAGTCACTATTTTAGAGTAGAGCTGAAGTTAAAGTTTGAAACTTCTGATGAATTATACAAATATGACAGCTGGACTGAGCTTTTACTGCAATTGGTCTTGGGGGAAAAACTATAAATTCAACATTTATAGATGCTCCAATGTGACAAGTAACTTAAGCATGTGCACTTGTCCTTGAAGCACATACAGAGTTGCACTAATTTCAAGGGCTTTCATAGGCCTCAAATGGTGCACTTATTGAAGTACATTGTTGAACAAGAGAGAGAATTGCAGATACTTCAGGGTTCATGGTCCAGCGCTGAAATCCCACACTAAAGCATATATTAAGGCAAATCTACTTCCATTAGCTGTGTGACTAGTTCAGTAGAAAGAGCAAAATAATAACCCATTACGTTGCTATAATCTGGTATTTTTTAATGATATAATTTACCCAAGAGCAGGAAACTGACATTTTTATTTAAAAGCGTCAATAAATGACACCTTCACAAATGCCTTCTCCTATTTCTACTGTATCCAATGGCTTTCTGCCTCTTGGGAAGTGCTTCAAATAGTGTCTGTTTAATTTATTACTATCTACACTCCACCAGTAGCTGCTGGTGGCCTAGATACAGCATTCAAAGATTCTTGTAACAGACTCATTTATTAGGTTTTCTGCAGCTGGCATGGCTTGAGCCTAAAACTGAATGTGGCTGTCATGTGCTGCCCTGTCCCTGTGCCTGCATCACAAGGGGGAGTGAAAAAGTGCTTATGCCTATCACAGAGATTGGTACTTTCCTTGCCAGACCCCCATCTGCAACTTAGGCTTAAAAAATCTATTTTCTCTTGGAAATAAATAAATTCAAACTATTTTCCTGCTGAGAGAGGTATATAGTGCTCATTCCTGTTGGTTCGTGACCAGAACACAGAGAGAAGGCCCTCATCCCCAGAAAAGGCACGAATGCACTTGTACAGAACAGTAATGCCTGGACTACAGCAATATTGTCTTTTTTCCCCGATCCTATAAATATTACACTTCCAAAAATATCAAAATTATGGCTTCAAATTAATAAAGGAATGAGATTTATAAAATAGGGAGTGGTTTTCACTGTTAATGAGGCTTAAATATAGTCATGTCCAAGTTTCATAATGTGGACTCAACAGCACTGAAATCATAAGAAAAATGCTTGTTATAATGAAATGCAAACACACTGTGATATTTGCAAATGCTGTCCTTCAAAAATATTATGTATCTTTTAGTGTTAAATCTATAAAGAAAAATAGCCTAAAGACTGTAGACTTCTAAGTACATATGGCAGGGTCCCTAACTATTCTTTTATTCACACACACATCACAATTAATTTAAATAAATATTTTTGAATTTCAGTCAGTGTTGTGATTTTTATTTCAATAGTTTAAACTGATCATTATGTGCCAGACATACAGATTTCCTTCCCACAGCTAATACACCGGGCGCTCAGACTTGCCTGCTGGCTAACACTAGTTATTTAGGAAAATGCTCCAGAGTAAATATTGTACCCATATTAAATGCTTTCCATAACAAGTTTTATTTACTTTGTAAGCGGAACAAGTAGCAAAACCCTCCTGCAAGCAACTGATGAAGAGATGCAACTGGGATATACTATCTGGAGAGCAACCTAGCAGTGATGGCTGAGGGATTTAACTCAAAATAGACTACTTCCTTGAATAACTATGTATTAAAAAACCAGAACAGATCTTAAACACAGATAAATTTGAGCTCCTTTTAAACATTTTACATATAATTTCTCACTCCTGTGAGATTCTTCTAATATTTTTTAAGCAAATTGTAACTTTATATTATGCTGTCTATCTCAGATCTCACTACTTAATTTCCATCTAGCTAAATAAACCACAATAACATGTATACATTCAGATCAAATATAAGTCTACAACTTCCAGTAGCTACACAGAGGTAAAAAAAAAATATTTCAAGGAGATAAACAATGCAATGGATTGGAAAGAAAAAGAATACAAATAGTATCTGTTATAGATGAACAAAAGGAAAAAAAAAAACAACAAACTGATAAAATTGAAAAATACTACACCATGCTAATATATGAATTAAACCATTCCAAAACTAAAGAAAAGCCATGCTTTGCCTCATTTCAGGAAAAGTTAGTGAGGCAGGAGTTAATAGAAAAACCAAATAAATCTGAAAATAACATAATTAAATCCATTTGTTTAATCTCTCTTTCAAGACTGATTGGCCAATATGCATGTCTAACCATTCCTGCTATGAGTGGAATCACAATCTGAGCCTCAAAGGATGAAAAGACTCTGATGGCTTAGGCTACAGTACTCTGCGTATCAGACTTTTTCTTCCACTGTTACCATGAAGATTTGGACTAATCATAGTGATTACTCGGGAGTCTTAACTGTAGATTTGGCAGCAATTCAAAGCTATGCTGCAATTTCAAGTGGCAATAAACAGAGGATATTAACATGCATCATTTGCACTGTGTCTGAAATATAACCCCCTTCCCCTCAGTTTAGGTCCAATCAAAATTTAAACTCAAGACAAATTTGATCCTAATCAGCACTTTCTCTAAAACAAGGCAATTTTCTAACATATTACAATTGTGCTGTCTCTTTCAGCTTCAGCAACTGATCTTAATTTTAATTGTAGCTTTTATTTTCCTTTCTATTTCCCTAGTATTAAAAAGGAGAAAATAAAAAAGTAAAAATGTCCATGATGAATAAATTTTTACACTCACAGCATCTGACTTGCTAAAGGAGATTTCTGCAGTAAGTGGTGAGAGAGATGAGACACACTATTTTTTAATTCTATAATCCTCCATAAGGTCAGAAATCAACACACTCCTCAGCACTCTATACTGGCCCTGAAGGAAGAAACCTTCTTTGGGCAGAGAAAAAAATGAAAATAATATAGAAACTCTTCATTTAGGCACACAGCAGACATGCACTGAGAAGTCAAGCATGGCCAGGAAGAACCTATACTTCCTCAGCCACCTCCAGTAGGCTGAACTCACACTGGACATAGAGGATTCAGCTCTGGGGATATAATCCTAAAACATTCTGGACTCACTCCAGGGAAAAAACCTTAACGATGTGAACTTATGACCCATCCCCACTGAGGTCAAATAATTTCATAGAACACTTCCAAGGAGGGCTCATCAACAACTTCTCTGAGTAACAATCTTTCCAGCATCTCACCACCCTCACAGTAAAGAATTTCTTCCTAATATCCAATCTAAATCTACCCTCCTTCACCTTAAAGCCATTAAGAAGAGGAAGTGCTAATGCCTAGGTGAAGGTTCTTAGCTAAACTGGAGACAAGGATGCTGGGCGCAGGGCATCACCTGGTGATACCATCACAGAAACCTCTGTGCCTACCCATTTCTGAAGGGAAATGGTCTTTGTGCCAGTACTGCCAACCTCAGGGCAGTATTCACAGAGCTTCACAGCACTGCAGTCACACCCTCAACATTTTTCAGACTAAGTAACTCACCTATTTTTCTTGGGTTTACAATTTATGTTATTCATGTGTTATTAGATACACTTGTCTGACACAGAGATTACTAAAGCTCCTGGTCCCACTTGTAAATGAGATGCTGCTCCTCAGGCAGCATTCATAAAACACACAAACTGGACTGCAAAGGGTTATGATTTTTATCTTGGATGGTATGAGAGACCTGATAACTCAAGAGCAGCTAAGTGAGAGTGAAATATAGTCCCTTTACTCTCAGAGTGATGAAAAACAATATCTAAAGAATCAACCCAAGGTAATTCCAAGCAGAGAGTAAAATAAAATGTCTCCCAGATAGCAGTTTAATCTTGTAGATTTTCCCTGGAAGTTGCATTACAAAATCACTCCTCACAAATTTTAAGTTATAAGTAGATCTAATAAGTCAGCTTCTGTGTCCAACTGAATTGCGTGGAATACATACAGAAAGGAATTTACATGCACCCCAGAACAGTATGTTACTTTTTATGTTAAGCATTCACAGTTTCCTCTAGAATTCTTACTTTCTCTTGAAGAGTCCCTTTTAAGCTGTCACATAGAAGCATTTCAAAATAGAAACTAGTCTCTAGGAGAACCACTGTAAGGGAAGGGGAAATGGGAATACTAAGGATGATTCCTGAGAATTATTTACTACACTGATCACATAATCCCAGGACACAATCAAAGGCCATCTGAAGCAATCCTGGTGGAGCTAATGGAAAGCGTGTATCACCGTTTCTTCTCTCCTGTGTTGTGGTCAGCTCATTAATCATCTGGAATATCACAACTGAAGGTGCAATTTTTTTTATCTAGTACCAGCAACATATTAGGCACTTTGGGATGTGGAATGAATATTTAGAGGTCAGGATCTTAAAATAAGCTGGTTAGCAACTGGTAGTCAGCAACACATAAGACATACTGAACTTCAGAGTTAGCACCTTAACAGCAAAATGTGTTCAGAGCAACTGGACAGAGCACAGTTGGCTTACACTGCACCTAGGCAAGCCTGAAATAATATAATCAGATCATAAAAGTAAGTAGTTTTGAAATAGTTTGCTTTCCTTTAGGGCATTCACTATAGTGAAATCAAGTTTTTATTATTATTATCATCATAATGAATGCCCACAGAGAAACAGCTATGGATGTTCTGACTGATGGTGACGAACAGACTGAAAATTCTGCCCTGTTGGCAACCTGTATCTAGCTAAATCAGCCAGATCTTTTTGAACTGAACACCTCAAAGGGGCTGATGATGCCAAGTCTCTAGGGGGATACCAGTTGCACCTCAGTTCATCAGATGGGTAGGATACACAAGCTGATCATTTACAAATTCCTCCACAGGAACAAACTTCATGCATCTATAACCTGCTAGAATCAAAACATAATTGCCACTTGACTACCATGACAGGGCAAATTTTCATGAGAAATGCTTTCTTCAAAAACATTTCAGAGCAGTAACTCATGCTGCCAGCCTGAGAATTCTAAAAAACTGGCATGCTTTAAGCAAATTAGGAATTCCTGCAAATTAGGGATTACTGAGCAAGGCATGAAAATGCCAAAGGTCACAGTAAAAACAGAAGAGTCCTTTGATCTTCTTGCAAGATCCAATGTTAGCCTGGCTACTGCTAATTCTTCCACAAAAGTGATCATTTAATGTATCCTTTGTATAGTCCTACATCCAAAGTGAGCGAAATTTAATGTTGAGATGATTTGAGGTGTGGTCTCGTATTGGTTTGTTCATATATTCAAATGTTTTGGTTTAAATCTATGCACTCCAGTATACCAAGAACTAAATCAAATGGTATTTTCCAGTATGCTCTAAATCAGCAGTTTGAGTGGGGAATAGCACTGGGGAAGGCATAGCGCCAAATTTTGTCACGGCAGGGGAACGTTCCCTGACCTGGTTTTATATTGCCCATAAAATAAGAACATTTTCTGTGTTTCAGAGAAAAAAAAAAAAAAGGAGTTGTATTAAAAGCAGAAATGGCCAAATTTCACCCTTTCCCACCAATATTTCCACAAGCATTTGTATTTACTGGACAAAACAGGCACACACTGATCTTTTTAGTTTAGACATTCACAGACAAATCTAATTCAAGAAGTTATTTTGTAGACCTCCAACTAAATGGCAAATATTTTCTGCCTGAAGACATCACAGAGCAAAAATACAAAACAATGCTTTCCAAACAGGATAATGAATGCACAAAAAATGACTGCATATGTGATTTGATCTAAATTAATGAAGAAACAGCTCAAACAGTTCCTAGCCACCAGCCATTAATTTGTCAACAGCAAAATCTGTGCTAAGCTCAAAGAGAAATTACATGGATGGCAATTAGTGACAGGGAGAAAACATGAAGGAAAGACGAACAGTTGTGGTGGCTAAAATTATCACTCATATAGGATTGATCACAACCTCATCATTGTCGGGGTCCCTTCCCCCCCTGCCATGTGGCCCTGGGAGAGGGGCCCTGGGGGGGAGGCACGGTGTTTCCCTGCCCCTGGTCAGCCTCGTTCCCCATTGGTTGTTTTGTGTTCCCCTGCGTGGGCAAGGACCCTCAGGTCCCGTGATTGAGCAGTTCCTCGGCAGATCCCGGCCATGCGGCTGGAGAAATAAAGATCTCTGAAACATCTACCAAGAATCAGTCCATATCTATTTCTTTTCCACGGGCCTCGTTGATTGATACACGTGTTGCAGTATCCCCACTGTAACAAATGGTGGGTAATGCGGGCAGAATGATCCCCGATCCCTAAGGACAGCGACTGGTTTGTGAGTAAACTCTGGATTTCTCTTCTTGCTTTGTTTTGCTGTTCCATCTCTAAATTATGGAGGAACTGTGGAAAGACTCTTTGCTCTCTGAGCCGCATATGGACATTTATCTTAAACTTGAAAAGATTCTTGAACAACAATTTGTAAATTTTAGGCTTAATTCAAGCTCAAAAAGAACTGAAACACTTCCTGGCATGGTTGTTTAAGAACTTTTTCTACGTTTCTTGGGATTTGATTCTTAGCAAAGACTTTTGGAAGACCGTTTAGACACAGTTAATTTCTGAGTCAAAATATATGCCGATGGAAGAATATTTTCGTTAATATTATTTAATTACTGAGACTGTTGAACAATGTCAGCTGTGTCCTTGTGAAGTTACTGCGGCCCTGAGAGTGTGAAGATCAAGGCAGCTGTTCCTACCATCAAGCACTGCTTGGACCATGGGGCCAAGTCTGTGGTTCTCATGAGTCACCTGGGTCACCTGGATGGTGTCCCCATGCCTGACAAGCTCTCCTTGGCCCCAGTAGCTGTGGAGCTGAAGGCACTCCTGGGCAGGGATGCCTTGTTAAGAGCCGGCAGGCCCCAGCAGCCCTGACGGCCCCAGCAGCCCTGACAGCTCCAACGTGGGAGAGAGTGAAAGCGAAAGAGAAAGCAAAAACACAGCGAGAAAGAAAACAGCAGCCACTCAAAAAAAGGAAAAAATTCACCGTAGCTAAGGTTTTAGGAATAGTAAAATGGTATAATGTTAAACAAAATTATGGTTTTATAACAAGATGTGACAACCAGCAAAAAGACATACTCATTCATAGAATTGCTATAAAAAAGAATAACCCTGAAAAATACATCCCAAGTTTGGGAGATGGAGAGGTGGTAGAGTTCAAAATTGTGCAAGGTAGAAAAGGGTTACAAGCAGCAGAGGTCACTGGGCTTCATGCTGTTTTTGTGAAAGGCAGTATATATGCTAAAAATCATAGTCATGTTAGACAATATCCACATTATAAATAGTCCCTACAGTTTCCCTTTCCTAATCCCTCCTTTCCCTTTTACCCTATATCCTATTACCCCCAGTGTATTCCCAATCTGTTTTTGCACCCATGGTTTCCCTCACAAAACCATACCTTTCCCAATTGTTTCCCCAAAAAACCCCTTTCCGATGCCGACTGGGGGATGAAGAGGGGGAGGGAAGAATTTAACTATTGTTGTTTAGAGTTCCAACAGGTACAAATGGAAGAAACCCTCTCCTGCCTCAGTTTTCCCACAAAGCATGCTCAGAGAGTCCTGTCTCCCTTCTGTCAGCCTTAAGATGTTCCAGAGAATCTGTTTGGACATTTAAAGACTCAGGAGGGTGGGTTGTTTTGTTTTGAAACTGTCCTTGTTATCTCATGTTTATCCAGTTGTTTCCAATGTTAAGTTTTAAATCTCTTTTTGTTAAAAATAAACAGGTGAAATGTCGGGGTCCCTTCCCCCCCGCCATGTAGCCCTGGGAGAGGGGCCCTGAGGGGAGGCACGGGGTTTCCCTGCCCCTGGTCAGCCTCGTTCCCCGTTGGTTGGTTTGTGTTCCCCTGTGTGGAGAAGGACCCTCAGGTCCCGTGATTGCAGCAGTTCCTCGGCAGAGCCCCGGCCACGCGGCTGGAGAAATAAACATCTCTGAAATGTCTATCAAGAATCAGACCATATATATTTCTTTTCCATGGGCCTCATTGTCTGATACACATGTTGCAGTATCCCCACTGTAACACATCATCTTGTGTAATCTTCTGTCTTAAAAATATTAAAGGTATGCCTTTTGGTCCTTTATTACAAATCTCTGTTCTGTTATACGGCTTTATAAGAATTTTCTGGGAAGACTACAAAAACAAGCTCTCAAAACATTACTCTGGGGAATCTCACTTTGCAAAATTTTTACCCCCCAATCCCAAATGCACATCAGGTGTTTTCACAGGCAAAGGCCTTCCCATTATGTTCCCAAGATACGTCTAACACTGGTTGAGGCATCAACTTCAAGCACATCTATTCCTCTCTCTCCCCATTTTATAGAGCACTTCTTATACAGATTAATGTATTTAATGACTGTTACAAGTTATGAAGTATAAGTAGCATTTTTCCAAACTTGTAGGTGGGAAGTGTGTGTGTATATGTGTGTATATACACATTTGCAAATACATATAAGGTCAAGCAATCAGATGGGTGACCTCCAAAGTTGCTGAAGCTGCTGACTCTAATCAGTGAGAGCTTTGAGAGGCTCAGTGATTGGGAGAAGTTCCTGAATACTGAAAAACAATAAATATCATGCCTACCTTAGCATCATCTACAAAGTGTTTCAGATGTGTCTCGCGTCTCACATGTATTTTGCTTTTGTCCATTTCCATATCTAAAGGGGTAGCTGGCACTACCAGCTGTTAAAGTCCTTATCCTTCAGGAAGCCCCTGACTCCTTTTGAGAAGTGTAGGCACACTCCTGAAAGGAGGTCTGGGTATAGTTAAAGATTGAGCAGGTCTTCTCTCCTAGACCACAGGAGAAAACACAAATCTGAGAGCTGTACTGAGCAAGTCTTTCATACTTAAGTCACAACAGATTGTGTGGTTTTGAAGGAGAAAATGGAAGACAGAGAAAAAAGGAAGACAAAGCAGCAGAGGCAAGTGCTGGAAAAACAGTAATTATTTTTCACTTGAATTTGGCCATATCTCCATTATGTAGGCTACAAAGCTTAATTATAAAAGTTCTTGCTATTGAAATATTTCCCCTTATCTTTGATATCCAGTTCAAATGGAGTGGAAAAAAAAAACCTTGAAAAGCAGAAAGAAAATGTCTTTTAAAGTAATTTTTGGTCCCATTAGGGTGAATCTCATTAATAGAAAAAGGACTTCACTGAAGAATAGAGCTTTTATATTCAGAAGCATACAGTACTCTTGTGCCTCATTTTAGCAGCACTGCAGATAATAAACCTTTCTCCATTGGGGCTTAGATTTTTGCAGTTGTAAAGTACCCATTTGATATTGAGGTAGGGTTTCAGTAAATACACATAGCTGGTAGTCATTGTCCTAGTTTTCTCTGGGTGTACTTGGGAGTGGTGTTGATTGCTGCTTTTGGAAGAGGATGTCTAAAATATTTTTTCTATTTAAAAGGATAATTTTTTCCATAACTGAAATGTGTTGCTGAAAACTTACATCAGATTTACCAGCATGATTCCGAGGGCCCATGAAGGAGCTAGGGGGAGAGGTGAGTTCCCTCTGAGGATGCTCCTTCTTATGCACATAGATAAAAAACATTTGTTGGGGCAGAGATACTGTCTTTGTTCATTAGTTGTTAGAGCACTCATACACATCATTGCAGGAAAAAGTCCTGGTCTCTTCCCAGTTGAATCCTGTTATTACTAAACCTTAGGCAAATCTGTACATATTCTCACATATATGAGAGAGAAAAGGCTGCACATCACCCAAACCAGCTCAGAAATAGAAATAACGTGCTCTTGCTCATTTGCTACATTGGAAAATTTAGGGACAAGTGTTATTGTTTCTATATTTATTCTTGAGAATGCTATTTTGACTCTTTTCCAGTACTTCTTAATGAATAGTTGAAAAGTGAATACAAATGTTTCTACTAATACCCTTTTCTCTCTTTTACTAACATTTAATCCTCCTTAAAAGTTTGTAGTTACACCAGGCATTTGGTTTTTTTTTTTATTTTTGTTTTTAACATAATATTTTACTGTAAACGGGAAGTTGAGGAGCTTGGTTCCTGGCAGTGTATTTAGAGACAGAAAGAAGCTAGGAAGATTTCAGGAGCTTCCTCTCTTGCCAAGAACATTGCTAGAGATTCAGCTACAAATTACAGCCAATACAGAAAAAGAAAATCCAGGCAATATTGTTATTTTACTTTCTAAGACAAGCAACTACACAGAGATGTACATGAGACCAAGGTTAGTCTTGGAGTTCCAGTTCTGATCCCGGTCAGAGGGAGCTCTGCAAACTGACCATTTTGTAGACTGTGGGACTGATGCCATCTAAAGCAGAATCTGAACAAAACATCAGCCTTATCACTGCTTTGGCACTTACAAGATTTTGCAGTGGTTCTTGAGGCTGTAACATGAATGTCTTATGAGACTTTACATTTATCACAGTTTCTCTACATTTCCCATCAATACCAACAAGATGGCAATAAAAATATGTGTCCTTTGAGTGTGTTAAAAGGCAGGTTCCTGCAGGGTGTGGAAAATAGCTTCCCAACACAGCTGGTGAGGGAGACAACTAGGGAAGGTGCCCTGCTGGACCTCCTTCTTTAGGAACAGAGAAAGACTGCTGTGATTACAACATAGTAAGTTTGCTGTTCTTGGAGACGCATTTATGGCATTTGGAAGAGGGTCGTCCCTTGGAAGAAGGGGCAGTCAACTCAGGAAGACAACAAGGACGTCATGAAACTATGCAGGGAGAAAAATCAGAAGGGCCAAAGTTCAGCTAGAACTTAATCTGGCTAATGCCATAAAAGACAAAAAATATGATTGTTTGGTTTTGGTGCCTTTTTATATGTGTTTTGGGTTGAGGGTTTTTTTTGTTTTGTTTGGGGCCTTTTTGTTGTGGTTGTTGGTTTTTTTCCTGTTGGCATTAGCCCTGTAAATGATACTGTACTTTCTTACGTTTGTAAAATCCTTTCCAGTATAGCTGTCCAGGACATCTTGTTCTTCACCTCTTATGCTTTAATCCACTGCAGCCTTGGACCACAGCTAGCCACTGATAAAAAATGTAAGAATACTTATGGACTTTTTATTGATTGTATTTGAGATAATGCTCCTAAAAACTTGCAAGCACCATCAAACCACCATAACACAACACAACTAATTGGGTGGAGGCCAGCGTGAGCTAGCCATAAAGGATGAGACAAAAAAAATGAAACACTGGGATATATAAAGAGCCTCTTTCACATAATTAAAAGTTAATTAAAAACTCTCACTATAATCTATATCCAGAAAAAAATGGCCTTTTGTCATTTCTTCAAGTGAGTTCCCTGAAAGAAGCACTCATCTGAGACTGCAGCCCATTCCAGAAAAGTAAATAGAAATCACACAATAATCAACAGCCTGTCCCTAAGGCATACTAATTTACTAAGAGTTCTTGATAATTTATTGCAAGTTAAACAGTTCAGTGACAGGCAGGGAAAAAAAAGGCAAAAAAACCCCCTTACTTATTCTCTTGCCTGACCGTGTCTCACACTCAAATCTACCTCGCTTCATCAGCTTGCTCCTAGGCATTTCTTTGAGAGAATTAATAAGCAGACAATAAAAAGTTTGTAGAGAAATAGACTATAACTTATTTATTGTTGTTGAAAACAAAAGGGCTAATAGAACTCAAAAGGTATCAAAGAACACATATTAAAAAAAAAAAAAAAAAACACACAGAAAAGAACCAAAAAAGCCCCCCAAAAAAATGAAACAAAAAAAACCCACCCACCCAACCAACCTCCCCCAAAAACCAAGGGAAAAGATAACCCTCATTCAAGAAGAAAGATTGCCCAGGTGGCTGGCTAGTTTTCCCAAATTGCCTCCAAACAGACCTTCATGGTCTGTGAAATAGTTTGCCTTTGATAACTAAACAATATATTGTATATTTATACAAAGGACCCTAAATAAAAATGTTTCAGGAAGAATAACAAAAATTTCTCTGAGTTTTAGCTGTATAAGACCAGAAATAATACTGATGTTAGGATTCATAAACAAAGCAGCAAGAAGATCCCACCATCTAAAATGTGCTCAGCATGCCTGTAGTCCTAGCTGGATTTTCAAAGGGCTTCAGCACATCCATTTCTCTGTCAGCCTGATTACAAGTTGCCCAGGGCAAGACTCTCTCCCTGCTTCCCATCTGGACAGTGCCGAGCTCAATCATACCTTTGCCTGTAGGTGAAATAACGACAAAAGTAAATAAATACAGCTGCAAAAACCAGGCTGGTCACACCCAGCACTAAGAGCAGCTGAGTGTTTTTTGAACTATTTTTTTTTCTTTTTAACCCCAAATGAGAACTTGGTGATTTTTAAAGACACAACAATTATTTATGGCAAATTAATTCAAATGAGCTACACACTGCCCTCATTTCTGCTGTGATATTCAGAAAGCACCTCCACTAATTTCCTTCACTGTGCTACTGCTGATACATTAGTGGCGTGATTTGCAAACTGCTCAGCATCAGAAATTCCCAACTGCAGCATCTTTTAATGCTTTCCACAGTTTTTAGAGAATGTCAATCTACAGAGAAGCCTGGGTCTGCTTAGCCTCCTATTCTGAGTATCTTTTCCAAGGTTTATCTCTAGGAAGAGTTTTCAGTATCCTGGAGCTATGAATGTGACTTTACAAATAACCATGGCCGTGGGTATTAATGAAAGGCTGGCTGTGATTTGGGCTGTTAGAGCAGCTGCAGACAAGGGGAAAGAGAGTAAAAAAGTGCAACACAGGTTCATGCCCCGACAACCTGAAGTGGTACCATGCTAACAGACAATAAACACTGCAAGCAATTGGGAAGCTGAACTGTTCTCCTGGAAAACATGATGTGACTGAGAAATATCAGATTGCCAACAGCTAGTTGAAACAGGATGAAACAAGATGTTGAAGTTATGTTTGTGGAATGGCCTATATAATTTCTGAGGAATGTTAAATCCTTGCAAACTCTCAACAACAACACGCCCAACCTGTCAAACCTCAGGTAAGACGTGTTCTTCTGGTTCCCATCTCTCTCTCTCCCAGTGACAGCGAGGGACTGTCAGGTCCCCCTGCTGAAAAGGGCACAGGGTTCTACAAAAATCCAACCAGGTGGGGCAGCTACAGCATAATGCCAATATTTTTCTAGTACAAAATAATTGTTGACTTCCTTCTTATCCACATTCAAATTTAATGTGAGGGAGTACAATTAGCCTTTCAGTTTTGAGTTTGTGAATTCAGATTTAGGCCACAGCTTCTTACAGAGTATGGAACCTACATCTACTGCAGATAAACACTTTGCAGGGAACTGGGACCATAAAGGTTCAACATAGGCCATATTTGTGTTCCAACTAAAACTTGTTCTACAATAAAGCAATCCTACTGAAAAAGTCTGCCTTATATTGAGACATTTTACAGAAACAGGCAAAAGCTAAAATTTGCAATCTACCCCCATGTCCCCATTATAACTAATTAACCAGAGGTTGGTTATTTGTGGCTTCTACCAGTAAAATGAACTTTACCTGTCTGCAAGGCTTTGAAACATTCATGAGATACAGATCATGTTACAACATGCATTTCAAGTTTGTGTTGTCACTAGTGTCCAAGATTTATTGTGCTCAGGCTGGGAATTTATATATCTTCTTCCTCCAACCCCCAGGTACATCTTTTGACTTCTCTCTATTATTCAGGTCTAAGTGGAAATGCAAGTTTACAAACTATCACTGAAGGAGAAGGAGAAGAAGGAGGAGGAGCAGTGTGGGTTACAGGTAATTTAAATATACATCTCCATCAAAAGTTGCAGTTACAGTGATTTCTTGCTGCTCTGTATCTTTAGCACATCTGGGCCTCCCAGGGAAGTATTTGATGGTCTATAGTTCCCATTATGTAGCTCGATAGCAGTGGGTGATCCTGTGATATTGTAACTTCCCATAAAAATGGTTTGGCTTTCTGTCAATATTCTGTCTACACCTGCCTTCAGAATTAAGGAAGGACTTACTAATTTCCTTTAATCTATTCCCAAATCCACTGCTATTTTTAGTCAAAACAGTCAACTGTGACCTTTATTAATCCATACTCACTATGCTAAACCTAAGGGGAAAAAACACCTTCAAAAGTTTGATGCAGGGTACTTTTTTCAATGTAGTGATGGTAAAAAAACAATTTGCTGTGGATGCTGTAACATAATGCGAACTGACAAGGTACAATAACTGTTTCCTAAAGCACACGGCACTCTGCAAACACAGATCATGGCTGCAAAAAACACACAGCTTTTCCTCAACAGAAGATTTGTAATAAAATTACATGCTCACAAAGCCTTCCCTCTCAACACAAGACCCTAAAGCTATGCCAACTGTTGAGATAAGTCCCTGCAACCTCTCTGCTGAAGGCTACAATCTAGAAAAGGACCAGCAAGAAGGACTGCTCTGGTCATAGACCAGAACATTATGAGAAACTGCTTTATTGGTAGTTTAAACACAATTCACCAGGATATGATTCTTGGAGCCCAACAAAGATGTGCTGTGATGGACAGGCAGCAAAACCAGGCATTTGAGATCCCAGGCAGTATTTGATATTCTCTCAGCAATTCACTATAGGACTTGGGGGAGCGTTTACCTCACCGCTCTGTGCCTTATAATACCCATCAACATAATGTAGGTAAATGCTTATGTGCATTGCAGGATTAATGTGATGGAATAAAAATATGCCTTAATATTAAACTGTCCTTTGCTGTAAGTACTCCAGAACATCCCTACCTACCCTTCTCAAAAAAAAAACAACCACACAGGTTTCATCCTCTTTTTCTCTGCTGGCATGTTGACCATTTAATGTAAGACTGTTGTTGCAATGGGCATAGTGTAGATCAAAATAGTAACCACTGAACAAGAAAACAAAAAGTACTGTGAATAAAAAAAACCCATCTGTACTGTCCAAAGGAGTCTCAAAAGCAGATTTTCCATAAAGTAAGTGAATCTTCTACTCATTCAAATTCATAGCTCCCTGTAGAAATGACAGAGCCAAATATGAAGACCATTAAATCCGCTGAAGCTCAGTCTAACAGATGCAAATCTTTACCCTGAGAAATAAAATCTCTTGCTATAATATCTGTTTTAATCACATTTGCCAGTGTAAAAATTGTGGCTAAAACAATGAAGTCCAGATGTATTCTGACCTTACAAAAAAACAGAGTTGGAGGTCTATACAGTCCTTCTACATTTTAAAATAGGAGGTGCTTTAGTGAAATAATGAATCACTCCTTATGTACAAGGAGGCTGCAGAATCAGGTTTTCCGTGACCATCTGTTTAAGTAAAACAATTTTGTTTTACAACAAAATTTTTTACAAGACACAGAGTGTCTTGCTTTTCAGAGGTGTAAGAGTTCAGGCCTTGGAGCTGGTTTATCTTCCACAGAACACCAGTAGTCTGTGACTTTCATATTATCGAGTACTCAATTCAGTGCAAGAAGTTAACACTTGTACTAGCACTCCATTTCCCCCCATCCTACCTGTTCTGATCCAAAAGTTAGCCAATATACCTATTTTTGGATCTAGTAATTATCACCTGCAGTCTCATCACTCTGAAGAAAGACCTGAATCATAGCACTCACCATTATAGTAAAAAATATGAACGAACTTGACTTGAAATACTCAATAAAAAGGAAACAAAAGTTATGTCAAATCATGCTGACTATAAGTTGGTATAAACCTTTCTTTGGCTCAGGAAAAAGGTCACTCCATCAGCACTGAGAGCTACCAGTACTTCTGGATGCTGAGTTCTGTGTCAGTTTATTGGAATTAACAGAATACAGACTCGATACAGTCTGATCACAGAAAGATTTGTAAAAATATTTTTCAAGGAAACATTTGTGCACAGTCTTGATCTGATGTTTTATTAAATATACAGACTTCTGTAGTCTGGAGAATACAAGACCGTGAGTACCCCTTGCAGATGGAAGAGAAGACTTAGAGGTTGCTGGCAGTTGTTAGCATTGCCTTCGACCACATCCCAAGAAAGATTTTTATTCTGCAAGGACAGGCTTCCTCACTGAGTTAGGGGTTAAAAGGACAAAGCAGAACTTCAATATTCATGGAGCCTCACTGCAAAAAAATAAAATAAATAAATATGTAATTTACAAATATTGCTGAATTATCAGGATATTTTTCTTCCCAATATCCTTTAAATTCTGAATAGCAATCTGGAAAACAATAAGTATGTACCATAGATTCCCACCTGAAATTTTCATCTTCTAAAAAGACAAATGGATAAAATGAAGGAAAATCAAGTAGGAGTCTTGCATCAAAGCAGTTCTAGTGTGTTCCAATACACATCATTGCAGAGAAACATGTAAAATAATTCTATGATTTAAATTACTTTCTTTCCATCTACATAGCAAATGTATTTACTAGAGTAATTTTACAAACCTTTGAAGAACAGTATCTGGCTGCTTGAAAATATTAAAAAGCCATTAAAATGTGGCATTTGTACAATTCATGTAGACAAAAACTGCAGGAAATCTTAAAAGTCATGCTGCCTTCTGAATAATCACAGGAAATACCAGCATTACTCACACCACATCACTAGCTACTCCCAAGTCACAAACAGCTGTAATTAAGGAAGGACTGGAAAATGTCAAAATGTATCTTCGTACTGGGCTACCAAAATTATTTTTTTATCACCTCAAGAGATGCATAAAAAAAGACTGTGCCAGTAACAGACAAAATGTTTCTTCCCAGTTCATACTCTAGATACAAATAACTGCATTTTCACCAAACTGGACTTATATTTGCCTTGCTTTCAGTAATAATTATAGATACAGTCATGTATACTTACATGAGAATAATACAGGTACATTTTTCCTTGTTCATCATCTCTTTACTCTCAGTCTTGCTATATTTAATTACATCTGCAGCAGAACTTGCTACATTTTACAGGGACAAACCATTTTACATTTCAATAGTGGCTTTTAGCAATTCAACCTAGCTCCCTGCTATCTGGACACATTTATTTTTTTATTCTCATTACAGTGCTGAATTAACACATTTCCCAACATTCAACAAGGAACAGCACTTTAGGTGCCTTGATCCAACACGACTAAACTATTGACATGACATTGCTTCCGGAATCAAAAAGTCTTCCTTGTCAAAAGCAATTTCCAGCTCCTATAACTTTCTGCTGCTGCTCTTCCTTTCTCTCCCTGCTCTTGTATCAGTCTTGATTTGCCCTGGAGGGATACTCATCTTTTTTCAGTCCCGCTTGTCTTGGTCCTTCCTCTGTTAAGAACAAACCTAACACTCCTGCTCCTTCTAACTTTGACTGGCACACATATCTGCTGTCTGCTCAGAAATATCCACAATTAAAAGCAGTGTGATCCTGTATATAAGTATCTAAAGGGAAGGTGTCAGGAGGATGGAGCCAGGCTCTGCTCAGTGGTGCCAACCACTAGGTCAAGAGGCAATGGGAGAAACTGATGCATAAGAAATTCCACCTGAATAACAGGAAGAACTTCTTTACTTTGTGGGTGACCAAATACTGGAACAGGTTGTCCAGAGAGGGCATGAAATCTCCCTCACTGGAGATATGTAATAACTGCCTGGACACAAACCTGTGCCATGTGCTGTAGGATGACCCTGCCTGAGCAGGGAGGTTGGACCAGATGACCCACTGTGGTCATACCCCATAGTGGTGCCTTCCAATCTCACTCATATATGTTTCTGTGATCCTTTCCCAGAAGGCTAAAATACAACAGATGTACCTGAAGGACTTCTGAATACTTCTGTAACTCTTTACAAACCACACCAGCTTAGAAATGGGAACACAGAGAAGGAAAGAGATTCTGACTGTAATTTCTAATGTAAAAAAGCAAATAGACTGAAGGACAAAGGAAAAGTACTACCATTGCTCTCCTTTTTATGAACTGATGGAGAAAAACAAAGATCAGCTTTAAAAAAACCTCTTACCTTCTACTAGAGCATGTAAACAAAGACATGGCTTTGAAAAACATTGACAATAAAGCAATTCCTTTTTTTGACACCATGAATTTTCCAATTATATCAAAACTTGTTACTCTAAGCCCTTGAAAATCTGGTCTTAATCTTAGGCACTAAGCAATTTTGATCCTTTCTCTCCTCACTTACCATCCCCCAAATCTGTTCCCAAAAGGATTCTATAACTGTTGCAGAGCTGGGTATTGGTTGCAGTGCATTTTCTGTTTCACTCAAGAACTTAATACCACATATTTCTTAGTTTCTTATATGTATATATTTTATGGCAGCTAAATGCCTGTTCTCAACATATGCCATTAATACCAAGCACTTACAGTATAGAGACATTACTTCAGAACACCACACTATTCTTATGAGTAACAGCTCATCCTTTCCATCAGACGAAAAAGAAATAATAGTTTCTGATCTCAGATTACAGCTGTGATGTCGCTGATGGAAGAATATTCTGTTTAATAGAACGACCTGTGTTACCTTTTGTTAGGGAAGTGTCAACTGTGAAAGGCTTCATTAAAAACAGAGAACAAATGAGTAAGACAGAAAAGCCCTTTAAAAAAGTTGGGCTGTCAGGTTTTCTCCAAGGAAAGTAACAGTTCTTTTCACATTGCTGTGTGAACTGAATTATATTTGACATTTACTCCAACTCAAACCTACCTAAAAGTTACACAGTCAATCAACATTCATTAGAGTCAAGCAGATTTATTAAAGTGTTTTTCTCTTCCCTTCTTCACCCCCCCCCCCCTTTACAGATCCTCCATCAGTAACTTTCCAACACAGCATCACACAAGACAGTCAACTTTTTACTGAGCTCCATGCATGGCATGTTCTAGCTTAGTGAGCTTTATGAAGGTGGTGTGTACTTATGAAACTTCAGAGATAAGTTTAATTGAGAGGCAGGTATCACTACTGATACACAGCTGACAGTGTGCACCACTGCCCTTTACTGGGCCTGTCCAAGGCTTTGTGACAGCGACCCTCTGCTATCAGATATTTGCTACCAGGGGTTTCAAGCGAGAGTGCAAAAGCTGTAACATTTGAGATTCCTATCCTGCCTCCCCAGCTTCTACCTCTTAATCAAGTTTTGATAAGCCATCACTTGTACAGCAGGTTGTGAACTTACAGATTAGACAACAGAGCCCACTCAGCTGTGCTCAAAGCATGACAGTGTTGGTCTCAGTGCAGTGAACTGGGGTTGCAATGTGATAGCATTAAGCTGTACTCCTGTTCAAATGCAGGGCATGCTTCAGAAGGCCAGGTAACTGAAAAACCTTTTATCTCTCTGTGACATAAAAAAATACAATGAAACCCTATTAAAAAAATTATGAAATGTTTTGCTGTGCATCTTAATATTAACTCTGAGCACCTGACAGTCCCCACATATATCAATTATGAGGCTTTCATTTGTTGGAGGAATTGATCTAGAAGGCAACCTGCAGCACATATGTAAACAGCTCAGTCAGTTATGCATTAAACTATTGACACCAAACAATTTTAAGAAGCACTCATTTATCATAAAAATGCAGAGCAATTGCTGCATTTTTCCTACCTATAAAAGCCTCACAGTTTCATACCTTTTAAGTCTAGAAAAAGCCACTACAAGAGTCTCTCATGAGAGCAACACTGCTGAAACTGCATGTGATACTACTGTAAATTTCTAACATCATTTTCACACTGGCATAATTTTGCTGGGTTGCTGATTTTTCCCCAGATCATTGCTAATTACCTCTTTAATATTATGCTGCCTATACCTGTCATATAAAAACCACTGTGATCTAAACCTTTAAAATGGGGCAAGTTTATTTCCTCAGTAGGGTTCACTACACATGTCCTCTTTTGCTGTAAAATGTAGTTCATCTCAAAAAGGAGAACAATCCAAAGATCAAGAGGGGCTGGTAAGAGTCATACTAACACCACCCTACTCAACATCATAGCAAACAAATCCTGAAGTATGAATACTTCAGGTCTTAGAAGATATTGGGACACCATTAATATCCAAATAGCCTCCATTTATCTCTACATTAATGGAATCATATTTCAGCTGAAGAAAGGTCATCAACTGTCATGGAAGAGCATTAACCATATTAGGAATTGCAGAGGCAGCAGTGGCAAATAAATGGGGCTCAGAAATACGCTGTAATTTTTGCCCAAAGCCTATTTTCAAGCAGTTCTTCAGTGCCATCAATTACATCAACAAAGTGAAATGCTTTGTTTATACCAGACTTGAAATACCCACTCTTTAAAATAAACAAACAAAAATTCCACTTTACATGGCTCCTCTCTTTAGTTTGTATCTCAGAAAATGAATTCTACACACCCGAAACATTCTCTCTGGCTTTAGGAGAACAGCTGGGGAAAAAAAATTACAGTAAGATCACAGATACGTATGGCTGTCAGTTTTCTATCTGAACTGTTCACTAAACAACTTATCTTGGTTGAAATCCAAAGAGTTTCCATTAATTTTAATGGAATGACTTTGGAATTAAACTAGCATGGAGCACAGTTTGCACAATTTGCTCCTTAATGACAGTTATTTGCAGAAGGGAAGCTGTTTCATGTAATCAGTCTGAACACCTGCTTTTGTAATCAGCCTGTGGAATCAGACAGATTACATCATTACTACCAAACATTGTGCAGATACATTCTGGGAGAATTCATTGCTATTTCACAGTTTTAATCAAGGTTGCAGGAAAAAACTCACTGAAGAAATAAAAATAAAGTTCCATCTCAGCATTAAGCAGTATTAAGAGGATGGAAGAGTAGCATGAAGTTTCCCTGAAGCCTGTTTGAGAAATAGATTTAAAACTTTTAAACCGAATTTTTTTCCATCAAAATTCCAGAGTAAAAATCATCATTTGATAAGCTCCATGTAGGGTATGAGATCAACCTGCAGTCTACTGAGAACATCCTTCACTTTAACACCATTTTATAGTAGCAAGAGAAAAAGGAATTTGCAGTGGGCAAGATACCTCTCAGACTCACAGTACAATATGAAAGACTTGTGTGGATGATGAAAATTAAGACACCAACCACTTCTCAGTGAGATCTGCTATGAGGTTCCACCATTGAATAGAAACTTTTAATAGGAAAGTATAACTTTGGCACACCCTCAACTAAGTTACTGGGCATTTGTACAATTTTTGTTTCTCTTTTTAATTTCTAATTATGTTGTAAAATAGTTTTCTGCAAAGACCACACTCAGTAAAGTATCTGACACCGAACAAGCTGCGAAATAGCATCAATTCAAAAATCTTGCATAGAGTGAACTTCACATTGGATTTGTATAATAAATAGTAAGCAATTTGACTGCATAGCATGTAAAATGCTTCAGCATATCCATAAACAGACTGAAAAATCACTGAAAAAATAAATCTGCAGCCTATTATTCTGATACACAGCAGCAATACAGAGAAGCAACTAATCCTTACCTGATTGTAAGGAACTTAATCATAACACTATTATGAATATTTTCAATATGAGGAACTTCAACATTGAACTCAGTACCCTATATACATTAGAAAAAAAGAAGAATATTTGCAGCTTGGAGGGATAGTATGATTCAAATCACAAAAATTACATTATGAGTTTCTCTTAGCAGTGTGAAAATATCTCCGTATGATGTTTGAGCCAAATTAGTCTGCTTAGAAAATTAGGAAAATGCAAGTTTTGGAGATTGCTGATTTATAGCATAGGAAAGTTTTTCAGTAAAAAAAGACTCTTAGAAAATATTGGTCATCTTAAGCCTTTTAATAAAATTCCTCTAATAAAGAAAAAACAAGAGTATTCTTGCCTTTTTTCTCAGTTTGATTATGGTCTGTGGCATGGAAATGTTATTTTCCTGGACTTTTTTCACGTAAAAGACCCTCCAAACCCCAAAACTAAGCAAATGACAGTTCTCCAAAGGACAGATAAGCTTCCAACAGCTGATTTCAGCCCGGAAAGACTCAGGTGCTCATGCTTCCGAAGTATTGCCTGCACTATCTACAATTTATCAGCTCTCCCAACTACCTGGGGAATAAAGAATTTTTGTAATCATAAAATTGTTAACTCCATTATGCTAATGGACATACTGTCAAGCAGGCTCTTGAAACATTAAGATGAATGACCATTTTGTCAGTGACAGAGCAACCATAATGAATGACTTAATTTTTAAAAAGTTGCATGCATAATTACACTTGCAAGTAGACACAGATATGGAACAGCATCTCCTGTACATGTCTACTGAATCAACCACTGAATTTTCATCATCACTATGGACGTAGGCTAGAGTTCTGTGCTCACAGAGATCTATACACTTTTATACATACACATTCCAAATACACGAATAAAGTCACTGAAGACTGTTGCTGAAAACAAAGTAGAGTTGTCTGGTTTCATGTTTGGAAGAAAAGCTAAAACATCAAGTCACATAGCATAGAATAGGCTATGATTAAGATGAAATTTCAACGCACATTTGATTGGATACTGAGTTGATGTTTATAAATGTAGCATATTTCACCTGACAGAAAAATAGATGTACAAATATCAAGAAGAAATACAGGTACCATATTTTTCCTTAGTTTTTACAACAGAACCTCTTGATTTCCTCTACCTAAAGCACTTCTAGGTTGATTACCAGCCCATGTAATATGGTATGATGAAACTATACATCATGACACACTGGAAAGAAATGCAGAATGTGTCACCATTTAATCAGGTTGACCGAGCACAATTCTATTTGTTTGGTCAGCCATGCACACACCTGCTCACATGGTTTGTGTGTTGCTGTATTTGCAGTGTGCTCTCAGCATAACAATACATCACGTTACCAAAAGAAACCAAATCTTGAGATGCTACCTCAGTATTTATTCCCTCCATATTTCTATGAATTCCTACTGTCGACAGCAGAACTTGCTGGAAGCCAAATTTGGAAAGAAATCATGAAAATATTAATTTTTCTTATTGCCAGATCTTCTGTCTGGTCTAGTGCTAAGAACCACTTTTCTACATTTACTCACAGTGAGAGACCTCTTGCTCTATGAGCAGATCCAATAAATCCAGTGGGTTTACTCCTGGAGCTAAATTCTGATGTACACGACAAGACACTGAAACGGGGTTCCAACATGTCATTTGTTCACAATAAAACCACACTCGTTTTCACAGATGTGTTTATTCAGCTCCTAATAATCCAGCACTCCTGCCCAGAGATACAGACCAGAAATGCTGGAGCTGTAATTGCCAAAACTTACAGTGAAGTTGCTTGTGCAATCTTGGCTCAGCATCTCAAGTATTCATTACAAATTACCGTTTGAGCATGTGTTCCCTTCCTTCTTGCATACAGTCCCACATACCTCCTTCATTCCCTGGCAAAAGATCCATACTTAATCTTTAAAGACCATTTACTGCCTAACATTAAAACAATCAAGTATCAGATACAGAACATAAAAATTCAGTCTAAATTTTACCTAAAGCCAGACAGAACTATAAGCAACTAAAAAGTCCCACATTAGGAAATACTAGGGAACTTTAATGACAATCACAAATACTTGGATCATCCCTTTGACAACACACACAGCACAATCTCATAGTTTTGCTATCTATGCATTTTATTTTCTATTGCCATGGTATCTGCTGGCAATAATGCACTGCCATTAATGTGTAACGAAAGATGTCTGATATGATTTACTTCAAAACCCTGCTATCTTGTCCGTACCTCATATTAGCAGGAGGTTTATTTAGGATCTGTAGCTCAGTGTTTTGTACTAGACAATTCTTAGCTCCATAAGCCTGCAGAGAACCCAGGCAGAGGATTCTTACTTTGTACCACCAAAATCCTTTACCAACTTCTTCCCTTCCACTTAACAGAAAAGTAAATTTTTGGCTGCTCTTCCAACTTTACAGACTATGACCTATTTCTCCTTTAACATAGACTGGCTTTCTTTCAGCCTTATTTTATGTCTTCCCTATTGGCCCTTTTAACAAACATGTTAGAGTCAGATTGCATTTTGAATAAAAATAATTGGAGTTTAATGTATTATCATGTTTAAAAAGTCCTTTAACTACCATTGCTGTCAATATGATGTCATCTCTGGGGGTTTTTTTATTGCTTAGTATATGACCTGTTGGACACTCTGTACACAATAAGATTCACATTTGGTGAAGCTGAAGTTTGAGAAGACCTATTTCTTCTTTTGCTCCCGTTTGAGTCCTCTTGCCCTAAGATGTGTACAAAGGGAGGAAGAGGTTTCTGCCTTCTGGTTATATTTGCTCTTTGTCATGTTCTTGATGCAGAGCTGGAGGCTTAGGCAGGGAACACTGTGCTGCTTCGTGGGCATTTTTTATTTTAATGGATCTCAGCTATTCTTGTGTTTTAAGTCACCAGAAGCCTCCTGGTCACTATTAGCCTTCACTAATCCAGTTAGACATTGGGAAATTGCTATATAAGCATTAAATGCAATTGTTAATATCTTCTGGGGGCTCCAAACCGCTCAGATCACTCTTAACTGGCCCCTTTGGCTGCCACACAGGGCTGTATTATTAATCTCTGATGAGAGATGTGTCCAGTCGACTTTATCCACTGCCAAATATGTTTATTTATTACAGCACTTAAGTACATTCCCTAAGCTCTTCTGTTCAATCGCTGGTAGAAGAGGCAGGACTAAAAGAATGCTTCCCAGCATCTTTGTCTATCTTTAAATTTTTCTTCAAAGACATGTATAGGACAGGAGCTACCCCATGGCTTTTAGAAGCAGAGATGATGAGTGATCCTCTTTGGCTGTAAAGCATGCCTTGCAGCTGTCCCTGATTTTTACTTCTAAAGTTCACTACCCTCCTTGATCTCAATTGTAACTTCGCTGAAAAACTGAGGCCAAGAAATGTCAGGTAATAAAACAAGGTAACAACCTTTTGGAAACAATATTCTCTTTAAAAAAAAAAATCCACAACAAAAAGGAAGGACTTGGGGGCTTAGTGCAAAATTTAACAGTACATCTGCTTCCAGGCAAAAGCATACTAATAATTTATTTAAACAATGAATTTTTCTGATGATACAGGTTCTTAAGGTACTCTCTACATGGAAGGGTCAGAGAAAGCAAGAAGCCAAACATCTTTAAAGGTATTCACTAAGTGAAAATTAATGCAAAGCTTTTTTCCTCTTTTAACATACCCAAGAGGGCTGTTCTATCAGCCAAGAATACTAACAGGATTCGCTATTTTAAACACAAAATCACCATGGGAAAGAACATGTTTCCTCTGAATATTCTCTAAGTCCAGCTCTCTCCCATCTTCATTATCCTTCCTTCTTGGCTTCCTCCCCCAAAGGGAATCCTTTAGATTCAAAGCTGGTGTATTATGACTGGGAACCCAAATGCAATGGGGTTGCATTTATTTCACTTGGTGAATAAACTGCCTTTTACAATAACTAACCCAAAAGTATCTCTCCTATTCCATGATGTGCCCTTATTCTTACAGCTGGTCTTTTGACAAATAATCAATTTTTTGCAAGTCTAGAATAGCTTAGGTAAGACAAAATCCACATGGTAGCATCATTAGTAAGCTTAGATGCAGGTAAAAAAGCCCCAAAATGGATGCATTCACCTCGAATCCTTAATATTTGGCATAATCCAACAATATCTTACCTATATATTTTTTCAAAGAGAGCAACTTCTTTACCAAAGATACAGTTCATTCTTATTAAGGAACAAAAGACCATACTCATGAGGTACAAGGAGCATGAAACAATTGTCTACTTAGAGGCTACTGCTCATTAAATTTTCTGGAAGGGTTATTTCAGACAAGATAGATTTGTTGGATAAGGAAGATTAAAGAGGCTATTGCTTCTCAATTATCACTAGATACAGTAGTATATATTTGTGCTTCATATGACAGGTGTTGCAGAACAGAATGGGTTAAACATGAACAGCATGGCTAACTTGTTAAAAATTGTACAGCAGGAGCTATGAGAAAGATGCAGATAGAAGAACCTGCAAAAATCACATCCTTTTGCATAGAACAGGACACACTGGTGAAGATTGCAGAACATCCTGCAGCAAGATAAGCAAGTCAGCAAAAGTAACATTATAGCTTGCTATGCATTAGCTAACACATAGAACAAATAGAAATTTTTATGCAGAAGCTTAAACAGTGGAAATATCTGTGCCTCTTTTCAATAAACATCTTTGCATCATCCATGCCTGGTCCGTGTGTTTCAATCACTGTCAGAAAGGGTCATCATTGTGTAGATATGTAACTTGCCTCAACCTTTCTCGCTCCCTTCTGACCATCTATACTTGGACTACAGCTCCTTCTAAATTCAAAATATTCACCAAGTAGGGATTACCTCAAATTTTCTATGCACTGCACAAACATTAACTTATTAACCTTCATAATAGCCATGGGAGATTCATCTGAAACCTGTTCGAATTCCAGTGGAGGACATGGGAAGATTCAGCTTTGAATCAGGCTCACATATAAATAAAGCAAAACATAGGATTCTGTTTAACTTAAGACCACACAACAGCCCAAACTTCAGTCAAGGTCAGTTTCGTCCTCTCAATTGTTTACGGATGTTCCAACTTCTCTGGCTGTTTAAAACATTCCTGTTACTTCTGGTTCTGCTTACAACAGACAGGGTGTTACAGCAAATCTCAGAGAGAGGACAAAATGTTCAAGACTCCTTGCGGTTTCATCTGACCATTTTTAATATTTTTAAAGCAATGCTTATGCTTGAAAAATGATTTTATCTAAATCATTACTGAATGGACCAGAATGCTTGGTTTGATTGCAGCATGTTTTACCCTATGCATTTCTAAAGTTTGTTTTTGTCACAGATTACAGTAAACACAGAACATAATATTCTTCTAAGGTATCTAAGCATACTTTTTCCACTGCTACATATTCTTGCAAGTCATTTAGTCACCTTAAAAATTCTCCTACTTATGGTTAATTAAGATGAGCAATAGAAAATCAAACAGTGTGACTCAGTGTTATTTCTACTGTGATTACTTAATGAAGTTTTTAAAACCCAAAAAGAACCTAATATTAAATCAATTAAGTCTTAATATAAAGACATTTTTCTTTAAAGCTATGATAAGTTAATTACTTATAAAAGGCATAACATATCTGGAAGTGTTCAAGGTGAGGTTGAATGGGTCTTTGAGCCACCTGGTCTACTGGAAGGTGTCCCTGCCTATGATAGAGGGGTTGAAATTAGATGATCTGAAAAGTCCCTTCTAACCCAAATCATTCTATAATTCTAAGATCAAACTTTCAGAAAACTTCTTATATTACTGAGATATTTGGTGTTGATATTTTGGGTTTGGATTTGTGGTTTTTTGCAAACAACCAATGGCAGAAATCCTTAACATAGAAAGAAAACTTAAAAACCCAGTTAAACCACAGCCTTTACTTAAAGGGCACAAAGAGATACATTAATTCTGCTTGCTAAGGCACATCACTTCATGCCAAGTATAGTTAAATTCTTCAGGATCAGTTTGAAAATTCAGCATTAATTTCCCAAAACATCAAAAATCATGAAGTGGACCACTGTGACTCTTTCCTTTAAATATTAGTAAATATAAAAAGGAAAACTTCAATTAGTATTTGCATTAAAGTAGTATTGTCCTTGTGTACCCTTCCCAAAGCTTTTTTTAGAATTCATGAAGCAGAACAATAAGACTGAGAGAACCTGAGTCCAGGTTCAAAAAAAAAGGTTCTCTTGAAAACTCTTCCACCCACCTGGTAGTCAAAATGCTTTAAAATGTTCTAGCAGGACTTACTATCAAACAGGGTTCTCCAGTAAACATAAGCCATGTTATCTTGGGTTTCCCTGCCAAAAAATCAATTATGTAAAACAAATTTTCAACTAGAGGCCAGGTTTGAAAAAGAAACAAGTATTTGGAGGAACATAAAACACCTTTACAAGAGCAGCAAAATAAAAACTTGTCTGTTTCTGCACACTCTTTCTACTATTCTCTTTTATTTCAACAATATTTAATTCCCTTCTCTTTCAGTGATGACTGTTTTGGGAAATTTTGAAATTTCTTCTGTAGTCAGTTGTACAACAGGTAAGGGGCTTAAGCAGGAGAACACTGCTGTAAAAATCCTTCTATTGGAAGATCTGTATTTCTGACTCATTGGAAAGAACATGCCTATTAGAAGTAGCACAAAAAGCTGACTTTAAAGTATAATAGGAGTTATTGAAAAACTTATATACATCATCTGCAAGCTAAACACTGAATCACAAATATGAATAAAGGCAACTTCCAATCCTGAGCAGCTGGTAAAAACAATATGATTAGTACTTGAATAAATATATTTGTGACCCCCTGCAAATCCTGGTTAAAGATTTTATTCTCACAAAATGTCATGAAGAAAATTGTTAATTTGACTATAAAAAAACCTTGGCAGATAGAATGACCTTGACTCACAGTGTGAGATGCTGTCCTGGCACAAACTCTTTTAAGCAAGAGTTTTGACTTCAGACTACAGAATTATGGAACCCCACAGGGTAGGAGGTTCTACTTGATCTCATTTCCTTTATTTTGACTTTTCACATGCATCCAAGCTTGTCAAGGAGTGAACTAGGTGGTTTCTGTATTATCTGACAACTGCTCCCACATGGTGCATGTGGCATTGCGAAGAATTTCAGCTGGATAATTTTTTTGAGTATAAAATTTCACTATACAAAGTCCTTAGGATTTTTCATCTACTAGAATCCAAAATACCATGCACAACTTTATATTCTCCTTCTGATCTTCTCTATTACTTTGGTATATGCTTGAAAGGCTTATCTTTTACAGAAAAATACATTATGCAGCTTCAAGAAATTTGCTAAAACTTTTATGTCACATTGGTCAAACTATGATGAGACACAAACATGTCAGACTAATAATACAGAATCTCAAAGTAACAGGCTAAATGGAAAGCATTTATGCTAAGCTATTATTTAAGTAATATATTTTTTCTTTATAACTACTGTAGTCGATACAAAATAGGATACTATATTAATGGCAAAACCCCAACCCTTCAGAGTTGGTCATTTTTATCTTAGCCTGAGCTTGATTTGTGCTTAAATTAAAAAAAGGACATCAGTTCTGGATTCCATCTTCACTTTCCTGTTCAATGACATACACGTCATTGAGGTTTTTCCTCATCTGGTTTTAGCTGGAAAAAGAAAATCACAAAGAAACACAAATTACACCAGATGAGCCCAAGGCGCACTACATGTGCTTCACATTTCAAATGTTAAAGCATTTAGATCATAAAACTAATGAGGAAAAACTTTTGCAAACTGGCTAGGTGGGCTTAAGTGGGCTTAAGTCTGAAAACAAACAAGAAAATAGACGAGAGCAAATGAACATGAGCTACTAAGGCTGCAGTCCTCAGAAGAGTTAAGGAGAAGATGGAATGGCGCTGCTTTCAAAGAGGAGTAATTGTTATATATTAGTGAGACAATAAAAGTTACTCACTAAAAAGCAAAATGCACTATATCCAAAATGCAGATTACAGGAAGAGCAAAAAACAAATGTTTAATCTTTAACCCAACTTCTAGTGCTTGATTTTGAGATATCATTGGTCTTCAGTTCTTTATTTCTTCAAATATCAGTAATAATACTGAAGCGTATACTGGAAGAAATGCTGAAGCAGGACTTCACTGGGATCACAAAATACGTTTGACATGTAAACAGATTTCCTACTTAAAAAGGGGGTCTCACTATAGAAAGAAAACCACGTCCAAAAAAATCTGTCTGGAAACTGGTCACCTACTAGGCGGATTCAAAGCAGGAAAATCAGGCCTAGGCAATGAGGAATTACAGAACTATGATAGCTATGCTTGACACATACCCTGCATAGGACTACAGAATAGGAGAAGGAAGTCATCTTGCAACCAAAAATGGCCATTCTGTTCTCACAGACTTAGCCCCAAACAGTTTGGATACTCCCCCTTAAGTGCATACAAATAAATAGATATTTGGCTGAATGTTTATGCTTTCACTTCCTTGGCAAGAAAGCAAAACAGCTACATGCTACAACAGCTACCTCACAATAAATACTGCCTCATTTCCTAAAGCAGCTGCCTCTGACCACTGAGCAATTCTTATTGAACCCTTTCTTCCCTCTCTTCCCAACAAGGCAGCACATTTCAGCCATACAAACTGTACCCCAGTGACCACCCATCCTACTCTGGGCACTGTCATTATCTGGGGCTGACTCTCTGCCAGTGAATCACAATGAAGAAGCCTCTTCATTTCCCTATTACACTTTTCTGTAAAGATGATGATGATGATGATGATGATGATGATGATGATGATGATGATGATGATGATAATACCACCTTTCTAATCACAAAAATAAAGGGAAATTACAAGGGATGTTAATGATTTGTACGACATGCTGATAATGGGGAGCAACATTTAAGTGTAAAGTGTATTTCAGTTATGTCAGCTACAAAAAATAGATCACAAAAGCATAGTGGAGATTGCAGTAACATTTTTTGCTAATTATTGGTGGAGAGAGAATGAGGAAACTGGCCTTCCAATACCCACCACTAATGAGACTCAATTTAGGCCTTTTATATAATCTACTTATGAGAGCAAAGAAAATCCCCACCCTATCTGATAGATATATACTGGGATAAATTTCCCAGAGAGATTTGCCTCAATCATAAAATCAAGGAGAATGTTAAGACTTTGATGTGAAGATGGAGGCTTAAGAGGAAAATCACTCCACGAATTAAAAACTGTGCCTTCTAAAATAACAGCTGGAAAAGTTTCTAAAATCAATACAGTATGAATGATTGATAATGGTATCTCAGACCAAAACCTAGAACCCTTTTCCTGTGCACAATCGTTTAGCCTTTGAAAGTGCTTATATGCTCTGAATAAACTTAATTTGAAGTTAATGTACTAGTTTGCCCTTTTTTTTCCAAAAGAAATTATATACATAAGGATATACCTGTGAACAACTGTGGTTAACTGAATCAGTCCTTCATGTACGAGTACTGGAAGAAATTTAAGAGTGTGCTATATAATATTTTCTTGCAGCATCAATACTTTTCCTAGTCAGATATTACTTTATCACTTTTTACAGAATCAAACCCACCAGTTCCATCAAGGTCATAGTCAAGCTACTGCTCTTTCTTGGCTACTTAAAAAAAGACGTTTCTTTTTAGCTTCAGAACAAAAATAGCACAATACAGAAATACACAAATTACCTACGAGGTAATGAGAAAACCCACAGAAAAAGCAGGTGCAGACATCCTATACACTTGCAGGATGCTTATTCAAAGAAAGACCCACACATGCTGGACAAAAACTAGTCACAGTTTACCAAAACATACCCAGCAAAGACAGTTGATGACCCTTTTGTGGAAAGATTGCACAAAAGCCAGACTGAGCTTGCCAATGACATTTTCTACAATGGGTTTTTTCAACCAGAAATCAAAAAAAAATACATAAAATAACAATAGCTATTACAAAAACCTTGTTTTACACTGGCACCATTGCACACACTGATCTTTTTGCCAAGGTATATTCCATTCAGGTACAGACCTGGCTCAAATGGTGATGTTCTCTGACATGGGACTCTGAGTTGCCAGAGAGGAAAGCAGCAGGATTTCTACTAATACTTGAATCTATAACATCTGCATGCATCTACTACTGATTTAAAAACATGCAAATAGTTGTTAAGGTCTAACATGGCAACCAAATTTGAAATCATATAAAATTTATCTGCTTTGCAAACACAAAATCTATCTATAATTTTCAGCAAATCAAATGAACCTGAAACATATTATTTAATTAACTGTATGTGTTTTAAGTTCCAAATAGAGGATGATACATTAGAAACATGCTAGGATTTAGAAAATCTTTGCTCATGAAGTGACCTTAATGAAGTCAACCTCAGTGATTTTTCTTTAAAATCCCTTGAAATATGCATTTCATGCAAACTTACCTAAGTTGAGCAGTTTTGAGTTTTACTATATGGATCTATGAGGCTTCTTTTCCTACTGGAACACTACATGAAAATTGTTTATTTTTACACTTCAGAACCAAAAACTAAGAGGAATTCATTAAAGTGATGTAGAAGAACTGAAATCACTGAGCTGGCTCAGCTCAGCTATAGTTGCTAAGCAATTGTTATGCTATCCTACTAGTAAAGTGTTATCTGTATACATACCTGTCTTCTTTCCATGCCATCCCTGCGTGTCCTTGCATATCATCCTGTACCCCTTGTTACTGACCAACACTTCCACAGGAAAGCAAAAAGACCACAATAAATTTTAATTTATTTCTAATGAAGTTTTAACTGATTAAGGTAAGGGATGACATGATTTGACCTCCCATTAGGAAATGTGAGCAAGTGTTGCTTTTCCAGACAAATTATCAATAACATTTTAATTAAGGTTTGATTGAGCCAAAGCAATTATCACATGGCAGCAGGTAGTGAGCAGCAAAGAGCTCAGGGTATCATTCTTTCCCTGCAAGGGCTGGAAGAGGACAGAGTAATTACTATTGACGAGGCTAATCCTCCAGTCTTCTAACCTCAGGCATGCTCAGATGAGACAAATCCCACTCAGCATTCCTTGTCGACAAATTGGTCATTTACATAAACATGTTTTCTCACCACCATACGCTATTGTAGTAGATTTCCCAAAGATGGCAGCAGGCCAGACACTTAGCAGCCAATGTTCACATCTTTTGCATAAACATATGTGCTTTTCTAGCCTTTACATGTAAGTCTGGAGACTAAACCTTACGAAGGGCAAGTGGAGCTTTCGGCCAAAACCTACTGACGAGGGTCCCTGCCTTTGAAGTCATTCCCTATTATCATAACAGCATACAGCTATAGTGCTTTTTTCCCCACTGGGCATCTCCTGTCCCCCCAAGCAAACTTTCAAGGCTTTTGGAAATAAAATTATTGTTAGACAGACCATACACAATTTTTTTACATACTGGTTTAGCTGTCCAAAAGCATTACTTCAACACTGCATCTATGTTATCCACACAAAGCAGTAACGCATGGCATGCCCTGCCCAGACTGTTTCAACACAGCATTTACATTTGTTCTCCAGATACCAAACTTAAGCTGGGGAATGGTACTATTGCATTGATACATTTTATTAACATGCAGAAGCTGTATTTATACTGTTCACCTCCTTGTCCCCTCAAAGATCTGACTGACTCCATTCACAAGAGATGAGAGCAACCTGCCAAGACGCTTATCAACAATGAGACCGATGCAGATTATTGCAGTGACAATTACTGATGATAGTAACTGCCCATCCAGTTCCTGGATATTTCTGTGATCTTCTACTCTTCTGTCTGAACTTGTTCTGTTCTGTGCGAGGGAATATACTATCGGGAAAATAAAATAAAATTAGGAAAAAATCCCTGCATCTACCTCTTATTAATTCTATGCCTTTTTTCCCTTTTTTTATTTCAAGATATTTTTTTAGACTAAGCAAAGTCAAATGCTGCAGTATAAACTAAGTGGATACACAAAAATGTTGACAAAATGTAGACAGATTTTTTAGAAAGTGACCTCTGTCATGTCCTTCAAACACTTTGCAGGCTATCCCTGCTGATGAACAGCTATCACATCTCACAAGGCTCCATCACACTAGAAACAGGATATCTAACAATTCTGCAACCATCCCTGGAATGATCTTGATGCCTTTTCCTGGTCTTAAAATCAGGAGTCACACACGGTTAGAAGGGGAAAAGGGATTTTACCTTGGGATTTATTTTAAGGATCCTTAGGTGTACACGTCCAGGTCATATACATCGAGATGTACCCCACCGAGTCTATCTCTGTCTTCGTCTTCTGTCTCCACACCTCTCCCCCCCCCCCAACATTGGGTATAGCATTATAGGTTTTACTAATTAGCATATCTATCAAAGATTCCCCAATAAGAGGCTCAAGTGAGCCCCCTTCCCCAAGGAACTCTCCCCTGGATGGTTCTATCTTGGTTTACAGAATGTGTTCTGGAGAGGACCTTGGGGTCTGGGGCACACTGATCTCTGGCTACGAAGCTTCTAAAATGTTTTGTCTCTTAGCTTAACAAACAAGTCCAAGAATGTAGGCAAAAAAGCACTAGGAATACAGAAGTTGTAAAAAGGTATAACAGGGGTATAAAGGAAAGGGCAAAAATCTTCATGGCATCAATCTAAGCTTGGACTAAGAAATAACCACCACAACATCCCATTTAATAATAAATATATTTAAAAGAAGATCTCTGTAAAACAAATTTCCTTGTAAAAATACCAAACCAAAACAAAATGCAGAAACCAAAAAAGAAAATCAAACATTTCTGTACATCCATTTTAACATTCTGCATCTTTTCAATTATTTCACAAGGAAGTTTGCAAATGCATTTGCAAATTGTGATTACAGTCGTCCAAAGCCTAAAATTTCAATCATCATATGAGGCCTCTTCTGCTTTGCTGAGTAAATTTCTCTAAATGTTCCTGACTCTCACTGCAGATCAGGGGAAATATTATTAGTATTTATCACTTGCACAGTGTCAGAAAGAAACAGCAATGCACTTCCTACAGACAGATAGATGGTATTCTGAAAGGCATAAAATCAAAGTAGGTAAAGAAATAAAAAGAGAGAAAAGCATTCCCAAGCTCAGTACACACTTTGTTGTCTCAACTGTATTTGCTTTTCCTTCCACATTTCTTTCTAAATAAAGTCACAGCCTGATAAAAGGTGGGCAACATTGTGTACAAACCCAGCAATATACACTCCTGTCTGGTATCATCCATGCTGAGACTAAATGGTGCAATAGTATCCCAGTGCCTTACCTGAATACATTCCCAGGCTGCCTCTTGCCTCAAAAACCCTTCTGTTCTGACTAAGGATTTTACCTACATTTTACACAATAAAAGCAAAAAAAAAAAATCACTGAATCAGTTTTTGCTCCCAAGAAAGAATTGTAGACATTCACTATGATGAACAATGTAACAAAGTCTTTGGATACAGGCAGTGCAAGGAGCAAGGAGTTGGATTCGACAATCCTCATGGATCCATTTCAACTCCAGACATTCCAAGAGACTCGACAAGTGAAAATGGGAAAAGTAACTAACTGAAAGGTGCATTTATTAAACTTCACCTGACAATTCAATCCCTTTTGTCCTTGAAAAGTTTAGTTACAACTTGAAGATGACAGCTGTAGATTTCCCTCCAAGTGCTTTCAGAGTTTTCTCTCAACATATTCATCATGCACTGATACCTTTGCAGGGCTGATACAAAGATTACACTTTGTCATATCTGTTGTCAGATACCAATAAAATGGATGCTAGTAAGTCTGTAAGGATTTGGTCTGAAACTTTTCACTCTGTGTACCAGTTCCTTACAGCCTCTTGGTGATGGGGTCAAGCAGGGAGAAAGGGATAATGCTATCAGTTGTTCATAAACCTCAGGCTGTTACCTCCCTGTTTATCCATTTTCAAGAACAGGTATGAATTTTGACATTAAATTGTTGCACTAATGAAATCAGAGAAAACCTTCACAATAAATATCAAGTGAGAACTGAAAAACTTTTGCTGTCATGTTCCCAAGCTGGCCAAGGAAAATACCCCATGAGGTGCTTCAAGGGCGTTGCTGCCCCCTGACCTGTAGACCAGAGGCAGTGGGGCAGCACCCTGTACTGTGTCCTTAGTCTGAATCTGACTGAAATAACACTAATAAAATTTCCTCTGCCCTGATTGTTGTAAAAAGTGTTGTTTCATGGGCTGCATAATTCAAAAACATAGGGAATTATATACTCTCCTAAACCAAGCACCGCCTCATTGACAGGCACAGGTAGATGGGATTAGTCACCACACAGCTCCTGGAGCTCTTCATTTACCAATGTGACTGTGATTAACCTTCCCATGAATGCATTGCTGTTGCCATGGGAATCCACCCTGGACATGAAGACAGTTTCATTATGTGCTGCATATGCCAAGGAGCATATGACTGTGCTGTCACGAAAGGGTGTCAAAGCAGTTGTGAGCATCAGCATCTTGGTGAGAGATGGGATGACAGCTCAAGAGGAAAGTCATGACCAATCTAAAGAAATTAAGGCCACAAGAGGTGCCAGGGAACCCAGAAAGCCACGTCACACCAGTTCCAATCACCCTTCCTTCCACTTCTCCAGAGTAAGCAACCACTGCAGAAAATAAAAATTACAAAGCAGGAGGAAAGAGTGCAGGATAGCACTCTCTTGCATTTCCACATATAAATGGTAACATATTAAACAACAAATTAAAAACAAACAAGCAAGCAAAAGAATTAGCTTTTTAACCTAATGTACAATAGGCACGAAACTCAATAACACTATTTATTTTTAAAATGAATGCAGTAGACCTATCTATCTGAGAAAACAAGAATCATAAAATCTAAACAGAATAGCACCTTACTAGATAATATTTAGTTTGCATTCCACAATTTGCATTATAATCATCACCTACTTTTTTCTCAGAAAGGATTTCTAAAGACCAACATAATGAGATTTACAATTTATTGTATTTGTAATTTTACACTACCGTATGAGTCTCAAGCATTATTTAAATTTATCAAATAATATTTATTAGCAGTCCAGGAAGCCTTTAATTCAAAATTAATCTACATTTGTCAAATAAAGAACTAAAACACATTTTGAGTTGCATTATCTTTTCTTTCTTAAAAAATTGAATTTGTATAGTCACTAATTTTCAAAATTCAGTGCCCATTACACCTTTAGATCATTAAGTCCTTTGGATCCTAATACACTATTAATGAAAAGGAAAGTAAAAAACCCAATCCCCTTGTAGATATGAGAAGGAATTTCTAATATAAAATATTCTATTGCAATGAAAAAAAGTACTAATGATGTGTTCCTCAATTTTCCACAGATATACTTCATCTGTCCATATTTAGGGAGGTAAAAAAGCACTCAGGCATCCAAAATTCAAATTAGGCAAAATTAAGCAGAGTCCACACATGGCTTCTACTAAATAATTTTCCCTGTAACACCTCCCATGTCTAATGATCCTTGAGAACTTCTGTTTTCTCCTGGAAAAAAAAAATCCTGTCATGTTTTGAGTTTGCTGTTGTACATTTGCTGACTTACCTCAGTTGTCTATAAATGCATGCCAGCTCCAGCTAAGGCTCACAAATTCAGGCATCTATGGGTCTAAAATTTGTTTCTACTAATCTGGAAGATGTACTTAGCCCATGCCCACAAGCATGGACAAAAAGAAGCTCAAAAAGAAGGAAAACTGAGAGCAGACAGCAGCACTGCTCACATTTTCCTAATAGCATGAGATGGTGGGGCACTCTGCCTGGGAAGTGCAAGACCTGATTCTACATCTTCACCTGAAAACTATTTATTTATTATTGTAGAAGAATAAGAACATAAAAAGCATAAAGCAGAGTCAGACAGAAGCTGCAGCATGATTTCTGAGCTGCGCTCTCTCCTGACAGACAAATGGCTACCCCAGCAACACTCCAGCCAGGCCACAGACACATTTTTGCACGCTGTCTTTGTTCACATTTTCCTGACAAATGGCTCAAAGGCAATTACAGGCTTCAATAGCATTAAGCACAATTCAGATTTGTAGCAGCAGCACCAAGGGTTGGGAACTGCAAAAGGGGCAGGAGCAGGTTATCAGCATTTCAAGGGCAACAGTGGCTGGAGGGGCTTGTCTGTAAAAGGCTAACAGCAGGATGGGGGTACTGGGATCTGCCTGACTTGGAGGAACTGGCTTTGAGGGACCAGGGATCATAGCTATTTAAGCTGCAGATGGATGAAGATATCTTTCTTTCTCTTCCCCCAAACCATATTCCTTCTGGCATCTCACTCTCTCCCCTTATTTCCTCATGACACTGCTGACAGTCTGCAGTTGCTGCTACACCTCTGCATTACCTCCTGCAGCCCCAGGCAACTGGCTCCTGCTTTGAGCTGGCCCAGACAGTCCAGCACAGTTCACATCTTGCACACCTGACTGCCCCCATCCGTTTCATAAA
The DNA here is from genome assembly GCF_041296385.1 of Aphelocoma coerulescens. Taxonomy (NCBI): domain Eukaryota; kingdom Metazoa; phylum Chordata; class Aves; order Passeriformes; family Corvidae; genus Aphelocoma; species Aphelocoma coerulescens. The sequence continues at coordinate 68,245,015 of NC_091017.1, read as the reverse complement.
GAGCACATGCTGGAAGGTGGGACTGTGGGCTCCATTCCTGGAGCTGGATATTCAACAGCTGAGATGATGTTCAGCAGTGTTGCAAGTCCTCTCCCAGGTCACCTTCAGACGTGCTGGGTGATACAATAGGCTTTGAGAGAATCAAGGTGAGGATGCCTCACTGTCCCTTTAGGGGATTCAAACTTGTTTAAGTTAAAATGAAAATAGCTTTTCTGCTCTTTTTGCTTTTCTTCTGCTGGGGACCTGCTCCCATTTTCACTGGGCTGGTCCAAAATTCACAGCAGCCAGTAGGAGGAACTGTAATGACAAGAGTTTCTTTGAGCAGGCTATTTGCTGTTGACCTCAACAGTGGTGGATCAGGCCTCCCTCAAACAAACACATTTGTTGCCCCTCCCAGTACAAAGAAAAAACAGCTACAGCAAAGAGTAAAGTCTCTGTGCCAAAAAAGAAACTGGAAGGAAGCATAGGCTATTTCCATGTTATTTCACAAGTACATAAAACACCCAAAACCATGGGATTATGGAATTGTTCTGAAATCTCAGAAGAAGAAACTGATAAGAACATAATTCATTTGCATATTAGCAGAATTTACTGTCTGATAATCTGGATTATTGACTCATGAGAAGCAAATATGCAACAATCCACCCCTCTCTAGGCTTTTGGAAATCCACTCTGCTCACTGAGTGCCTGGTTCAAACTGAAAGCTTTGCAGGGCTTTTTGCCTTTCCCAGCACTGCCACTCTTCATGCTTGATTTACTACAGAGAAGGTAATAAAGCCGTCCCACCACCTCAATTACCAGAAGATATCCTTTACTTTTAATTATTTTCATGCTTTCTGAAGGCTTCAGTACAAAGGCTGTCATAGTTGAGTTTTTACGGTTGGAAATATTTATATACGTCCACTGTGTTTATGTATTAAGCACTGTTAATGTACCTACCACTAAGTAACTTCTTCAGTTTAAAATCAAAACATGATAATCAATTTTTCCTTTCTTCGAGGCCCTGTAATGATAATCCAAGTGGGGAGGCAGAGGCTGTATTTCACAGATCCTCACTATGTCACTGCTTGAAAGGCACTTAGCTATATCTTACAACTGCTTTTATCACTTTGAGTACTGAGCAATCTTTTCTGGATTACCAGTTACATCCTCCTGAAATAAAAGTGTTGGAAAGCCCCTGAACCTCTGTTTATTGTTAAAAGTTACCATTTGGCCAGTGTAACTTTCCAAATTGCAGCAGCTTTTTCATATGGGATTTCTATATGTTCTTACCACCATGCAATCAGATACTTAAAGCAGAGGATAAAAAGCCTAGGGAAAATTAGACACTGAGCTATGAACTTTGTTGGGTGACCTTAGACAACTTTTCCTTGTGATTCATCCAATTAATCTGGGGAAATAAAAATAAAACAAAACCACCAAACCTTATTCCCCCCCCCCAAGAAAACCCAGACTCAAAAAAATAAACCAAAACACAACAAAGACCAAGAAAAAAACCCGAACAAAAAAAAACAACCACAAAAAACCCCCACCCTGAACTGTGTAAAAAATCTCAGATCTTGCAGAAAATTGGTGGTGACGTCATCTGAGCTTACCTTGCAAAACCATCCTACCACGGGGCTGAGCACGTTCCTGAAATTTTGGTTTTATAAATTATGTGTGCTGTACACTGCTAGAAGATACAAGTGCAATCCTGGGAAATCAGAAATGCCAACTGTCTAAATCACTATATTTCTTTAAACTTACATTCTGAACTTAAAAATCGCTGTGAAAATTTCAATTAGTGTAAACTATGGTGTACTAAAAAGTTGGGTACAGGAAAATATCCTAGTTTGCAGCTTTGATTATAATGAATTCATGAGCTTGCCAGTGAAACATGACTAATATGGTAGCAGTGGTTTTTGCTTATCAAAAATAAATCAATCTAATTAAGAAATTACCCACCTAACACTGCAGTGCCTTTTTTGAAGCCATGTGTGCAATGTGTCTTTAAAAGGTGCAGCAAGAATTTAGGACATCATAATATGACCCACTATTTCTCAGTCCAGGACTTGAAAAGGTGTCCTATTTCTGGAAATATTTTTGCTGTTATTTCTTTTCCTGTGTGTTCCCCACTTCTACATCAATTGGGTTTTAAAAATTTATTGCTTATTTTCTATTCCTCCAAATGCCATTTTCTATCACTCCCTGCTGTCTTCCTCTGCACTTGTCTGGAGCTCAGAATTGAAATGGATTATCTGAACTCAGCACACTCTCCAGAGGAGTCACCATGATGACAAAATTCAAGGAAATAAAAACATCTCAGTCACTGATTAGTCGGAGAAAAGGGCCAGACGGGACGGGTGGGAGGAAAGGGAGATGAGCCTATGATTATTTAAACCTACCAAGTGAGTTATGATGAATAAAAACATGAGCCCAGCTGAAAATAGGAACTTAGGAATCAGGAATGATATAGTTTAGCAAACATATTGACAGTGTTTCCCATAGAAATATTTCCCCTTAAAGCACAACAGAGTTGCAAAGGGACTATTTCTGAGTTGTATTTTAGAATATCTCACTGGCAAGTACACAGCAACACACCTTCACAATTCATCCGTTTGTCTTAATTTACCAAGATAATTCACAACATGAAGATATTTTAGGTTCTACTGTTGTGTAAAAAAGACAGAGATTATTCCTAAAACCAACCGCAATTAGCTAGAAAAGACTCCTCAGCCTTGTCAACAGTGACAAGCAGGTAGATAGAAAGCTTTTGGATAAAGTCACAGGCTGCACTCCTTTAAAGAAGTCTCAGTGCTGTGCACTGCAATGATGAGGGGAAAAAAAACAAAAAATGAGAAGTTGTCAGGCACTGAGAGGGAGCAGCACTGATTCAATTTGAATTTAAAAAAGCAAACAAACAAAACACAAAAGATTTTGGTACAGATGTATAGTTGGTACTTGATTTTGTCCCAAAATAGGCAATTTCCAGACAGAATAGCCTAGCAGTACCAGGAAATCACTTTAATAAGTACTTTCTTGTTTGGTTATCACGGACTTATTTTTTTCCATTAAAATTATAGATATGCTGAGTTACAGAAATCTCTATAATAAAATTAAACATTAAAGTAAGTTATTTTAAAATCTAAACAAAATGCCTGCAATGAGCAGGAAATGTCCCTTACTGAAGAATAACTATTATTATTGTTTCATGCTATAGCAGATGTCATATAATCCTTATATATACTATCCAAAGTACTTCTACATTTTAGATGTTATATGCCTCATAAATCAGAATATTTTAGTAAAAAATTTCTGATTTAATAATCTAAAATTTTAGTAACACGCAAAGCATCTTGCAAAAAAACTGCTTTCCTTATAGACTTCAGACAAGCTCTCTTCAGCTCATCACACTGATGACATTCTGTGATCTGTATTCTACAAAGAAGTTCAAGGCCTTCAGGCCCAATATTTATTAATTTATGCACTTCCCTTACAAAGCAGCAGAACAGCAGTTGCATCTCACTCACAAACTGATTCAAGTTTGAGAGATCTGGACCGATGGGCCAAGGCCAATTTTATGAGGTTCAACAAGGCCAAATGTTGGGTCCCGCCTTTGGGTCACAACCACCCCAGGCAGAGTTACAGGCTGTGAGCAGAGTGGCTGGAAAGTGACCCAGCAGAAAAGGACCTGGGCGTGCTGGTTGACAGCAGCTGAACATGAGCCAGGTGTGCCCAGCTCACCGAGAAGGCCAATGGCACCTGGCTGGATCAGAAATAGTGTGGCCAGCAAGACCACGGCAGTGATCATCAGTCTCTTCCCCCAGGTAACAAGGGACAGGACAAGAGGCAACCACCTCAAGATGCACCAGGGAATGACACTTTATTGTGCCATAAACTGAGTGTCTCCTCATGGGAGAGGATTTGTTGAAAGCCCTTGCAAGGAGTTTAAAAGATAAAGCGAGACGTCTTCTGTAGTTTCAATGCTTCCAGATAGTTGTTTATTAAGTCTAATCAGAGAAACTGATCCAATAGCGTGAGCCAGGTACAGCATGGAAAGAGGGAAAGTAGGAGTGAGAGCAAGAAAGCCTCATTATCAAGATTTACACAGCCTTTTAAAGATATTTTAACCAATAGTTACTAAAAACGTACATTATTTTTACTTTCTTACCAATTATTCAGTAACATGACTAGGAACTGCGGAATTTTCTATCCAATCAATCCAAACTACTTTTACTGCAAAATATGGAGTGGTAAGAGAAGGAGAAGAAGGTCTAGAGAACAACAACAATCCTCCATTTTGATATTTCTTATCTATTTACTATAAAGAGAAGCCTAAAACCTCTAAATTTTTCACTATATGACAATCTTACATAATAGTCTATCACCTAATTCACACCACTATATTTTCTAGTTCTTGTCTGACTGTTGGTAATTTTTTCCAAGGTTTGAGGCTAAAATAGTGTTGTTCAGGGGGGTAAGAACCCTTAAAAACAGGCAGAGAAATATTCTCGGCACTCTGGGTTCCTACAAGGGAAGGTTTAGATTGGATATTAGGAAAATTTTCGTCACTGTAAAGGTTATCTAGTATTGGAACAGGTTGCCCAGGGAAGTGGGGGAATCACTGTCTCTGGAAGCACTCAAACAGTGTGTAGATGTGATGCTGATGGACACGGTTTAGTGCTGAACCTGGCAGTGGTAGGTTTATGGCTGGATAAAGGTAGGTTTATGGATGGTTTACAGATGATCTTAGAGGTCTTTTCCAACTCTAATGATTCTATAATCCTATGATTCTAGGTCTCATGCTCTTCACTAATCATAAATAACTCCCTCTACCCCAAAATGGTTTGAGTTTGACTTGACAACTTGGTGAATTCTAGTGGTCAAGATCTGTCTTCCTCCAAAAAAAGAAGAGACAGCTCTGTCCCACTTTATAAGTATATTCTTTTTTTTTTTTTTTAATACACAGCATGAAAATGGTAGGCAACCCTCCTTCCTTTCTCTTGAAGTCTTTATTGAGTGGATGTTACTTAATTTCATTCCTTGGATTGCTTTTTCTGTTGGACATAAGCATTTTCTTATGAAATTTCCTTTATGTCTGTTTTCTCCTGGGATGTCTGCTCTTACCACTAACTTAATATCACTTTTCTTAACCTTTACAAATGAAAAAAATCTTCCCCATGGTGTGAAAGGCATTAGATTGGGATGACAGTAAAGACGTGTTCAATACTATTCACAAATTAGCAGGCAACTAATAAATCACAATAGTAATACAATAGTATGCAGGAGAAATATCCCTGCTTTGGGTGATCAATATGAAGAAACACCAATGAATGGCAGAAAATGACCAAGACTTGATGGAATGACAGGCCTATTCTAGAATAAGGAAAGAAAAAAGAAAGTTAAACCCAGAGGAAGAGATCAGGTCCAACATCTAGGGGTAAGAGTGACAGCCATGCTACTACACAATCAAGTCTTAACATTATCGTTAGCTCAGAAAAGATCCAGAAGAAGATACTTTCTAAACGCAGTAATTCAGACAAATTCTCAGCTATCCATTTAATTCAGAGTTGGTAAAAATTGAGAGAAAACGAAGAGTAAGAGAGAATCCACTGTTAGAACTAGAAAACTGAAACTGAAAACACAACGTTCAGTCAGTTCTAAAGAACTTGACACAAAGTTGGGGAAAAGTCCAATAATGATGACACAGACATCTTCAAATGACTGGAACAAAGATCATGTTCCAACTGCTTATTCAGTTTCAGATGCAAAACATAGGACAAGCCAGATGTAACTGCCAAGATATCAAGAAAAGTTTACGATTTTCAAGTTCTCTATTTTTCCACATCTACTGAACAAGGTTTTCATTCTGCTAACAAAGTTTACTGTCATTTTTTGGTCTAACTTTGCCAATTTAATTTTAATAGGAGTTTGAGACATCAACATTAACTTAGTTTTCCCAGAGCTTTTTTTATTACTGGGGGAGTCACTGACTCACAGGCTTCTAATGGAAAGGATAATCACAACTCCTAGCCTGGAATCAGCACAGTAAAAACTATGCAATACCACTTAGTGTTCACAAGTTTAGCTAGTATTTGTATATAGTATTTTTTACATTAGAGATAAATCAATAGTTTCAAGACAGGAACTTCAAGAGGTGAAAGTCACAGCCCATTAAAATTTGCATGCAGTATGAAGTTTAAATTGCCTGTCTTTAGCATTTCTGAAAAACTACCTCCTCTTACCATATTCATAAGCTGTAGTCATACCACAGTCATATGATATCTTAGTATTTCTTTTGAAAACTAATGAGACTGCACTACTTAAAATTCTTTTAAAAATATATATGTGAAACTCCCCCAAATATGCAGCTTTCAGTAAAAGAGTCACCTAATTTGTAACAATTTGGATTTCTTTACTATGCTGCAAAAGGATCCAGCCCTGCATGAACTCATGAGCTGTAAGGTGAACCACAGGTAACTGAAAACTGTCATCTAAATGACAAATCTATTAAATATTCCTGGACATTACTAGTGATTTTTACTCATTTGAGAGGATGACCTCTACAGTTAAAAAATAAAAAAATGCTGTCGTTCAATCTAGGTACCTCTCTTATCTCACTTTCTTAGTCAAATGAAACAAAGATGTGAAAATCTCTCCTGGATGCCAAAGAAAAAAAAAAAGGAATTGATTTGATTTGAGCAGAAGGGCATATTGGGTACAACCTTCAATTGCTGGCATTAAAAGCTGATAAGGTTTTAGAGCACTGGTATTTGCTGAAAAGCCATCACCAGGATGGATAACCGCATCTGTGAATGAGAGCATATGCTTAGAAATCCCAATAACAACTCACAGAATCCACTTGAAAATACACTGGAAAGTGTTAAGCTGACAGGACTGAAGCCTTCCTCCTCAACCACCTTCTTAACTGGCATTGGAGGTTCCAAGCATACATGTGGCACCTCTCTAGCACCTTTCCTCCTCTCCGCAGCTCCCACAGCCTCAGAGCTGCAGCTGTCACATACCGACGGCCCAGTTGCCTAATCAGTTCTTATTTTCTTGATAAATGATTTGGCTACACTCAGGTTCTGATTCTTCCTGCTGTTCCCATCTGTCTTCTCTCTCACCCCTCTTCCCTTAACAAATGCCCCACAGAAAATCTATCAACAGCCAAGTGTAAAAATATCCCTCTAGCATAGTGATACATTTTTCCATTCTTCTAATCCATCTGTATAAACAGTCAGTGTTCAGTGTGATATGCCTTGAACCCAGCTGAAGATAAAAGGGTTAATATCAAGATATTAACCTGATATATTAACCTATCGTCATGGATCCAGGCTCCAAGAAATCAAATCACATAACATCCAAATTCCTGCATATCTTTTGCAGATGTGACGTCATACAAGCTGTGATATTCCACACACATAAGGAATTGTAACTCCTTTGATTTCTCTCCAGCACACTCCTTTTAATTGAAGCTGTACCTTCTGCCAGTAGGAAAGAGTTGCTAAGAGAGAAGAGGAAATAAAATACCTGTCAATATGTCTGAAAGAAGAAAACATTAATATAAGCCATAAGCGCAAGACCACACTCCAGCATTTTTGTTAAGTACATGCCACAAAAGGATCATTTAACCTACACTGGTCTCAGAGAACTGCCTTTTTAAACTTACTTTTTCATTTTTTAAAAGGAACAAGATGCAGGAGTCTCAGTAAAAAATTCCTCAGCTGAAGAGATTGCATCTTCCCACCAGCAGCACTGCTAACGTAAGGCAAAGTCACGATAAGCATTATCAGATTTTGTCCACTCTGCAGAAAAAAATTCTTAATGATCTTATGAGGAATCTAACTAAGCTACATTTACGTAATTTTTATGTTTAACTGCCACATATCAAGTACTCAAAACTGAATTCTGCATGTTTACTAAAACGTGTTAAAGAAGAGAGGAAAATCTAAATTCATAAAATTCTGAAAAGACTATGGATAGATATTTCTAAATACTACAGTCAATTAAAAAACATACATTTTTCTCAAGTAAAAAGCCACCAAAATCATCTTTATCTAGAATTTAATTTATACAATAAAACTTTTAGGAGACCTTCTATTATTTATCCTGAGAACACTGACAGCAAGAATGGATAGAGATGTCATAATATCCTCTAAAATATGCACAGGTAAACACACATAGAGTCAGATGAGAAAGCAGCACATACTATCAGAAATCCATCATGCATGTACAGAATACAACAGGGACTTGCGTGTCAAATCTCACAGTGATGGACTTCATCAAAAAAAGAATGACATCTTTGTGTCTTTGAATAGTGGAACAGGATTTTCTTCAAAGCTTTCTGGGAAATCCATTTCTAACAACCCCATAAGTCACCTTTAAAGTCACAAGCAAAATGGTGCCATTTTAGAGATGTTATAGCCACAAGAGTGAATTCTTTAACCAATTGACCATTTTTATTAACACAATTGAATCTTAACACAACTTCCCCTAAACCTAAGCGATAATGAGATCTAAGGATTCCAGGTTTCTCATTACAAGAAGGATACCTCAAGGCTTTGCTTTGAAACAATGCACTGAATGAGATCTGCTACTGCAACTGCATTTGTTCTCCAGTAGAAAACAAAATCAGATGTCACTGTAATGAGAGTGATAATACCTTGTTACCGCAAAGAAAACCTGTGATAAGATAAAGGGATTTCCCTGTAGCATAGGATAAACCTCTCTGAACGAAGATCATCCCTGCTCATCCTGAAGTACACAAATTTAGTGAAATTTGCATTATAAATATGACTGCAAAATTTCATAGTAGAAGACATTCTCCTTCAGAGATTTTTCAGAGCTGTTTACTGGTCCTTCACTCCAAACTCAATATGGGATAGCAAAGTCAAGCTGAACTACTTAGAAGTTTGTCTTAACCAGAAATACAGCTTCCCATATTAAATAATTTTATATTTATTCAAACACATAGGACTCAACCCTGACTTTACTAAGATGACAAAACAACTGCTTTCAAAGGATTTTTATAAAAAGCAACTGCTTTCAGGTTAGTGAATAATCTGACATAGAAACATTAACGAGTTTTCATAAATATGGTAAAATTTAGTATGATAAAGTGATGTTATAAATGGGGCAGTTTAGCCTGGAGGTGAGAAGGCTCAGGGAGACCTTATCAATGGATGGTGCAAAGAAGATGAGCCAGGATATTTACAGTGGTGCCCAGTGACATAACCAGGGGCAGTGAGCACACACTGAGACACGGGAGGTTTCCTCTGAACATCAGGACAGACCTTCTTGCTGAGTGTGACCAAGTGCTCTCACCTTGCCTGAGCAAACAAAGTTTGTATTTGCCAAAGTCTTGGTGTATTTATCCTGGACTAATTCCAGTACCTTGAAATGTCACCACTGGAGGATACTGCAGTATAGACTCAATGAAATACTATAAATCTGTTCAAAATCAGAAAGTCAGTGAAGCAGCCCCCATTCAGCTCTTTCTTGCCTTCAAGTCACTTCTAAACAACCCAGGCTGTACCAGCAATTCCCTCACAGCTTACAATGCACACAGCACTAGCTAAAGCTAGTGACAAATTGAATTTTGAAGTAAGTATGTATTTAGAAGATAAGAAATGTGAGAAGTTCTTTCTGGATTTTAAAATTAAGTCTGTTTTGGATTAGAAGAAAAAAACCTGAGTCTGGTTCTATACTAATATTTAAGTAGGCTAATACCAAATATTCTCACTAATACTGAAATTAGTGAGATTTTCCTACCGTGATGCCTTTTTCTTTTTTATTCACTGCTTTAAGCTGTTTTACAAATATGCTGAAACTACATCTTTGAATGGCCTTAACAACATAGGAGCTATTGATTATTGCACCCAGTTCCAAGAGCTGATGAATGTCCTTTTTCCACTTCAGGAGAAGAAAGATGACAGCTCTTCCATCTGTTGGGACTGAGAACCTTTGTCACTGAAAACCAGCCTTTTTTCCTCCTAAGGGAAGAAAACCAGAAGAACTTGGCCATGTAGATGTTCTTTAATAGACAGTGCTTAAATTGAGAGTCTGTAGCAACACGGACTGCTTTCTATAGTGGGTTTGTCTGTGTCCCAGGCACCGGAGCCAAGGGAGACGGCAGCTGTTACTGCAAGATAAATACAGCAATTCTTCTTTTTATCTGTGAAGTGCCTTTCAGATAAACAGTCTGACCTGAAGAAAAGCACTTTGCTGTTTAAAAACAAAGCCAGAAAACATCTGTTTTCCCAACAACAGCAGGACAAAGCAGAGATGGCTTTGGACCTGATGTTTAAGACCAGCATTTGATACCATCCCAACCAGGCTTACATTAGCAAGAGCGGGTAAAGAAATACAAAAAATTAAAATAAAAAAGGAAGCTGAAGAACACTGAAGAAATTATGAGAAATAAAAACAAGGCAATAAGGCTGAAATTTGCAGGACCTTTGCTGTCAGGTCTGCAAAATTCAAGTCAGTAACAAGCCCTGGCCAAGAAGCAGGGGCCCAGCGGGGCCATTAAGACGGCATTAGGACTGAACTACAACTCCCCAGTGGAAGTGTTGTGCTCTGAGCTGCTGAGAGCTGAAACAGCATTTTAGGAGGAAAATAATCTGGAAGAAAATTTGTTCTCTATTTCACCTTTGAAAGACTAGAAGGTAGAAATGCTTTTGCTCATAAGAGAGAGAGCCAGGGACTGTTTGCCCCTCTTCCAAGTTCAATGCCTATTTAACTACGTTACATCCTAGCACTTTCATGTACCAGTAACATACAACAAATATTCAATTAAAAACATGTTGTTTCCAAGAATCCAACATAAAGATAATAGACATTAATAAATGCATCATAAGCATCTATTACCCTAGGAGCTCTCCCTGCTCCTGCTGTATTTCCCCTGTACCAAGTACAGATACTTGTTCTTGAAACCTCAAAGAGTGGAAGCCTCACATTATCTCTAGGCTACCTGTTTCAAGGCTTCACACTCCTTATTGTCAGAAGTTTTTTTCTGATGTGTAACCTAAATCATCCTCGCTGCAATTCAAGCCTGTTTCTCACTGATCCACCTGTAAAAGACCATGAATGCATTCATCACCTCTTTGCAACAGCCTTTTATATATTTGAAAGCTGTTTTCATGACACCTTAGTCCTACCTTCTCTGTATTAAAAAAAAAATATTAAAAATTCAGTTCCTTCAACCCTTTCTTATTTGGTTTTTTGGTTTCTTTTTTTTTTTAACAGATTTCTGAGGACTCTTGGTTTTTTGCTGAGCTCTCCTAAATTGGTCCATATCCTTTTTGACCATAGGAGAATCAAGGAGGGCTAAAGAATTCCTTCTGATGTTTAACACAATATTCCTGTGTTCCTGTCAGACACTCCAGATGGTGTTTGACACCACTGACAAGAGATTGTTTACCTAAGTTCAAGTTAAAATTGACTATTAGGGTACACTTTTTCTTGTATGACTGATGTCTAAGGAGTCATTACCCATCCTCTGCTTGTACAGTTAATTATTTTGATCTAAATATAGAAGCTTAAATCTGTCCTTTCTACATAGCAACCCAGTTAAACTTATTTTATTTTTCCCATAGTGTTTCAGCAACAGAATGGCTAGAATGATTTTATATTCACAGAATTCAGACTTTGTCTTCTAAACATCCTTGTATGTTTTATGTTTTTGTCGTGACCTGAAGACTGAATAAGCAGTCTCTGTCCTTCATTCAAAGTATCTAATGAAAATATAGAATAGCAATTGGGCTCCTGAAAAGTCCCATTTGATGTATCTGTCCGTTCTGATAGATTTTCTAATGTATAAGTATATAGACATCTACAGCTTCTCTTCTATCTACCTGAACCGTTAAGCTGTCACAATAGAGAAATGAATTTATGACACTTTTTTTTTCTTGATTTACCTTGGTTTCTTGATTACAGTTATTACATATAATTATAATCTTCTAGTTGCTTACAAAAAAATTATTTATTTGTTCCAATGGTTTTCTAAAAATATTAGTTAAATTGACAACCTTGTAATGCCAAGATTCTTCCTCCTTCCCTTCTTTTACAGATGGCATTATGTTTGACCTTTTCACTCAGGTTTTGCTTGAATACTATCAAAAAAACCCAGAGTATTTCTTGCCTATATGCCTATGGAGCCTCAGTCTGGTAGGGGTTCTCAAAGTACAAGTAACATTTACCACCACCATAAAGACCTGCACAAAATGCAGCAGTGACAGAGTAGAAGTTTGAAGTTCAATGTTTTCCTCTACCTGGAAGGTTTCAGATACATGTTTCCTATGAAAGCAGCTCTAGGTATGAAATTACCTCTCAGAGGATGCAGCAGGGAGGAACAGGGATTATGGAGCCTTGCAGCCCTTCTTAAAACACCGTTCTTGCACTTTAAAGCAGACAGTCTTTGCTTATTACAGAAGCTGAGTCACAAGGATTCATATCACCCCTCTGTAGTCTTCCTCTCTCACTTCTTGTGCCTTACAGGGCACAAGGGAACAGTTTCAGCAGCACAGGACAGTCAGAGCCCATCATGCTGATGACAGCACAGAACAGGTCTCTTTCACCTGCTAAGTAAATGTTCCACAAACATAGGACATTAATAGCTTTATAAATCCCCACCAAACTATATTTAAAACTACTGCCATCTTCCTATAGTGTGGGTATCTAATAAGGTTCTGAATTACTATAATTGACAATATTTAAGTGTATCAATCATTAGACATAGATATTCTAAAAGTCAATGCTAATACTTAGCTAATCCCTTTAAAACAGTATTTTCTGTTTCACCCCAGTGTATTGAATTCATTTACATCAGCAAAACTGAAATCACCTTGCTAGAAAAACACTGATTGAGGCCATGCACTTAGAAGTACTGACAGTCTGTGTGCCTGAAAACATCACTGCAGGAATGCTTACTCACTCCTTAGATTTACTATAAGAAAAATACTATATTAATTTACTAATACATAAAAATACCTATCTCAATGCACCCATACATACAAAGCAGTGATCACATTCAGAAAGCATAGCCTGAGAAGTAGTTAAATGTCAAAAAAAGCATACAATCCCTCCCCCCAGCATAAATATCTTTTAATGGTATTTTTTGATCATACTTTTATTTTGCTTCATAACAGTGACAAAAACACATTTACATAACACATTTAATTACATTTAACATATCACAAATTTCTGATTACCATAATCATCCTCTATGCCGGATTGCTTGAAATGCTAAAAGAAAAAAAACCCAACCAACCAAACAAAAAGAACCAAAAAAACCCCACCAACCAAACAAAACAGCACCACAACCAAACTTAGAAGATTATACATACCAAAACAAAAGTCTAGGGAAGCTACTCATTATTCCTTACTTTAGGATGGAGATAAACAGTACAGGTAAAGCAAGGAACGTAGGCAACATAAACACAGAAATGTACTGTAGCTAAGTTAAAAAATAATAGAAACTACTTTATTATAAGGTACAAAGCATCAGCAAATGTTTAGAAAAGATGCTTACAAAAGACATTATTATTATTATTATTACTATTACTATTATTACTATTATTATTATTACAGAACCTTATGACATGAGAATGCCTTTATACCTGTGGGATTTAGTAGCAAAGAAAATGAAGCAATAAGAATCCTCTCCAGACTTTGGTTTAGCTATGCATGGCCTCCTTTGTCATTCCAACTGATCAATTGTTTTTTAGTGTCAGCAAGAGGTTATCTTGGATTGCATATGCATGTTTGCAGGCTTATTTAAGCAGTATCACAGTAAAAACTGTCAACTATTGAAGCAAAAAGCTGACAAGTTTTTTGGAAGCCACCACAATATAGAAATAGCTACACAGTCTATAAACCCAGGACAATTATACGGTCTTCAGGCTGTTTTATCCATTCCTCTTGGAAGTCTACTCTAAAAAACTTCTGGCTCCAATTTAACAAAAATAAATTTTCCTCTTAAATTAATGTCTTAGGCTGACAACACCTCCAACACATAACCAAAGTGAACAGTTACATAGGAACATGTCTTGTTCTGAAACTCAGGCACAGAGCAACCCCTCTGATCACAGAAAAAGGCCTAAACCTAAGAAAAACATTGTCTCCATAATTGAATAAAGAAGAAATTATTACATCTGTTTTTCAGAAAACAGAAATGCCTACACTGCAGTTCCCCTAAAATGCTGAAGTTTGTTTAAAATGCTGAAGTTATGTCAGGTTCACCATCATTTCATTAATAATACACAGCTATTTGTGGGGAAAATGAGATCTTGGGAATAGAAAAGTAGATAAACCCTTGTTTATGGATAGGCTGATGCTGTGGGGCATGCTCAGGGCTCCAGGTAGAAGGCTGGCAGTGGCCCCATTTAACTCACAGGAACTGGGGGCACAGCTGGAGTCGAGCTGATGACTCAATGCTATGCCAGAGGGAAGCCTTAGTGCCTCTCAAATGTCATTCAAATTAATTATGTACAAGCAGAACCAATGGTAGCTCTTCTCTTAGGTAGATCTTGACTCAATGGTTTTATACCCACTTGTCTCCTTCCAGTATAAAACTCATCAGAGTCTAAAATTCAAAGCAAACAGATTCTTCCAAAAGTTTTAAGCAAACACCTACAAGTTGTGCACCAACTTCGTATTGAAACAGAACTCCAGCTGCACAAAATGATCCAAAAGAAGCCTTCCAGTCAAGGACTTTATGTTCTCCTCTCAGAAAGGAGGAGATACAACAGATTATGTGCAAGAGGTTACAGAGCTACAACTCCCACTGAATGTGGAAAGTCACTGACTTCAGTTAAAGGCAGTAACCCCCTGGAGAACAACTAAATGTCTCTGGTACAAGTGTTGAGTACTTGTGAGCAGATAAAACTCACTGTCAGATTTCCTGAAATTAGCATAGAATTACCTTTCTTTTGAAAGGTTTTACATTCCTACAGTTTCAACCTCTTTCTACTTGGAGAGAACCTCTCAGCCTTTTCCATTCCATTCACAAGCACCAGACTACCTTCTCCCAAATGGTATAACCAGTATCAATACAACTAAACATTAACAAAACATGCTTTTTCAAGTTTACCAGTTCTGTTTGGAACTGAACAGCCCAAAAGCTTGCCTGCCTTTTCCCAGCTTTATGGTCAGTGCAACAAAATATTGATCAATTGCCAATACATTTGCCTCCTTTTTAAGTCTTGGACAGCACAGACAGAAGCCTAAGGCTGTGGTTTACCAAGGTAGGTTTTCAAGTTTTAAGTAGAATTCCTGTTTCCATACATGGACCATGTCAGTTCTGCAACTCAGATCTTTGAAACATCAATGCAAAAACTATCACTGTAACTCATCAACCAGTTAAAGAGTGAATCTGTGCTTGAGTATAACACAAACATTTTGACAGGTAGATAAACAGATGAAATGTCCCATTTTACTAATTTCTGCTGGGAAATTAGAACACATAGTATAATATCCCAGCTTCTCTAGTAACAGAAATTTTACACTGTCTCATAAGTGCATCAAATGGGGAAAAAACGTATTATCTACAGTCTGACTGACCAGAATTTTTCCCTTTTTCTTATTATGAATAATGTTTAAAAAACTACAATAAATTCAAATGTCAGGATCTATTAAAAACTTGTTGCTAGAAGAGACTTGACTTTCAAGGGAAAGAAATCCATACAGATCTGACTTATTAATGGTTTGTTAAAAATTAATTCATGCCAAGAGCACATCAAATGTTCATCTTATTATAGAAAATATAATGATTTCAGTGAAGATAAAATAAGAAATAGATATTAAAACATAATAATGGAATAATCTTAAAAACATATTGTGTAGAAACACCACAAATTAAATGCTCACATGATAACTAAACGATTAAAAAATATCCTCCATAGCTATTTTCAAGTTAAACTAATTTTGAAAGCATTTATTTTTCTGACACTTGATAACTTAAGACCAGTAATTTTGATATGACATAAAGAAATTGTTTGGCAATCCTTTGCTTAACTCCACAGTGCTCCTACACTAAATACAATTTCTTTAATGAAGTTAACACTATGCTATTAAGGGAACTGGGATTCGAGTGCCAGTCCCATATTTCTTTCGTGAATGTAAGTAAATTATTTTCTTAAACTAATAGTAGTTTCCTATAAGAGGGTTTAAGGAAAAGATTTTGTAATATGTAGGGCTCTCAAGTAAAATTAACATGCACATAGGATGTATGTCAAGGTAGTGCATTAGAATGCACATACAGATGTTAAATACTTCTATCAGAAGCAATATAATAAAAACAAAGGAACAAGAGGGACAACATCCTTTTAACAACAATGTTCAAATAAGATGCTAAACTAATTCTACCAAGAATATTTGTTTTCTGATTGCTACACAGAGGTAAAAATTGCCTCATGACAGAATTTCTATTCTGATATTTTCAAATGATCAAATAAATTATAGTTTTCCCACTTAAATGATAAAACATAACTTAATATAAGAAAAAGCTTTTAGTTGGGTAGAGCAGCTGCAATGCTGAAATATAAGTTTTAGGCAGCTGTGATATGAAAAAACTTTAAAGTTTAATATAAAATATTTGCAATTTTCTGAAACAGATATTATTTGCCTTTTCATTTGCATGGACTTTTTCACCCAACACATTAGACAGAAATATCACACCTCAGGGGATAAAATGGACCCTGAAAATAAAATCTTTTTCCAGTGCAATCATCAAGAAAAACAGCAAATGCCATGGTTTGCATTCAGACACAATTTCTTTTAAACTTCAGCAAAACTGAGGCATTCCCCACTCATTGCAACATCATTATATTTTCCAGGTACCTCTCCCCATGTAATCACATTATAAGCTTTTTTCCTGATCTTCTGCTTCACTATTTTTCAAGTGCTTACAGTACTCTTCAGGTTGGTGTCATCTACGGATTTAATAAGCACATTCTTGCCACAAAGGCCTTCTTTTTTGACAGTGAAATATTAATAACATTCCCCTATTATAGCTTTTTCAACAGTTTTTTATCCAACTACAATAATTTTTTCTGCTGAAGTCAAAATATGACACCTACTGCCTGTTCTTTACCCACAAGGCCTGTTATTCTACATGAGATGAACATTAAATTGGTTTGACACATTTTGTTCTTGGTAAATGTATGTTTATCATCCCTTATCTCCTTTATTTTTATAGGTGCTTACAGGTACTTTGAATGACTTCTTCAGTATTTTTCCAGTAATTGAAGTAAAGTATGTTAAAAATCTCACTGAATTGCTGAAGTCCTGTGTAGAACAGCTATTAATTTAAAATAAGTAACACTTTTAAAAGCTTAGTTGATTCAAATTTCATCCAACCTAAAATACTTAGACTTTTCAATACCAGAACATTTTCTTCTTAGAAATACCATTGTGACATTTCAAGAGTTGGGAGAAAATGACCTTATTCAAATATTTCACTTATTTAAGCATAATAAAAACATAACACTCAAAAACCTACCCAATGCTCAGTGACACAGGTATTAGAATTCTGTAGCTGATAATTTTTGAATTTATTAATGGATTGATTTTCCTGAGTTTTATATTATTGCAATTTTTACAAAACTCAGGACAGTCTTTGAAGCACTAATACAAAGGACAAGGGAGATCACATGTATTTTCTGCCCTACAGCAGACCCCAGCAGAAAACATGGCTGTTTTCACACCATGGCTTTGAATAGAGGTAAGAAGCAGCTCAGGTGATGTTTTGCATCAGCTGTAACCCCTTAAGAGAGAGACAATGCTCACCTTGCTTTACTTACAAGATCTGCAAATAGGCTGTACAAAACAAATGTCAGCAGAAATTTGTTACTACAGAGTATGGTGAGGCAGTTCACTTCTTCCACATTACTTAAAAACAAAGCAAAACACCCAAACCACCCATTCCTTACATGTTTAAGAAACAAAACTAGGGACATCACGAGAGGGAACAGACAGTTTCCAATTTCCTACCTTAAAATCTCCTTGCCTGCTTCACAGAGAGTATTTAACACACACTCTACTGCGATTTACTGCAAGGCATCTCATACTACATTGACCAAAATCCTGCTGCAACTTCTTTTCATGTTACAATACTATCACATCTTCAGGGTGAAGAAAAAAATAATTCTGGAGAACTTGCTCAATTAGACTGACCCTGTAAATTTTAACACTGTTAAACGGCATAATTCTTTATCCAGAACTGGCATTTCACTTAGTCTTCAATCCCAACACTGTGAGACAAAAAGATCAAGCATACATGACTTTTCTGTTCACTTGAGTAACATTTTTATATATGCAAAGATGTGGCTAATTTTCTGTTGACCATGATTTATGTATTGAATTGATACATAACATGCTTAAGTCACACAGCTTACTACAGACTTACAACTGTAAATAAAAGCTGATAGGTGACTATCTTCAGTGTAAAACCGGGCAAAGGAGATTATATTTTTAGCAGAAATATCCCTATTCGCAACTAAATTGTGTTTTCCAGGCTAAGCACTTTAAGATGCATTTCCTTTTCACAGCACGAGGATTTGATGCTGTGATGGGTATATTAATACCAAGCTGCCAGAAGTGCTTAGTAATCTCTTGTGGGTGCAGTCAGCCCTGCTCACACTCCCTTCATCCAAAACAGGAAGGAGGAGTGAAGAGTATTACCCCTTATCCTGCAGAGTAGGAGAGAGCACAGCTGGAGAGAGCCAAAGACCTGAAAGAGTCTGGGATGTGTCAGAAACCTGCCTAGTCCAGCAAAGGCTGTGACATAAAGCAGTTCAGAGACAGAGGCAGTAACATACACCTGTTTTCTGTTAACCAAGAACCCTGTATCCCCACATAAAAATAAATAGTTAAAAATACCAGCATCAAATTCTTCCAAAGAACTACCTAGGAAGCTCCAAAGTTAACAAGGAGAAACTTACAGCTGGACAAGAGGGTTGTCTATAAATTCCTGCCATGTTCTGAGGCAAAGGCATCTGAGTAAGGGCTTTGTGGCTCCCTCCACTTGAGATCCTGATGCCACAGACAAGACTTGCATCTAAAAGTCACGTCCAGCTGTGGGTGACAAGAACCACTTACACTGTGCCCTGTAGGTTAACATATATAGCCAAGAGTGGAAGTGGGGTCAGGATTTTCCTTTGGGTAGAAGAAAATTCAATCCACCTGTCAGGCACCTCAGAAAGGCAAGTCTTCTTCCATTGAATTCCAGGTGGTTTCCTAAACTTGGAGAAAATTTGCTGCATATCTCTCCAGGTTGAGAGAGAATACATGTGTATGTACATCCCACGGGCAAATTATCTGTAAATATGTTTGACAAACGACTGCTTCTCTCTTTCCATTCATTATTAAGGTAAGATCCTGAGCACCTTAGGGCATTTCAATTAAGTATGCAGAATTTAGTGGGCAGAGTACAAGTCAGAGTGCCTGTCCACAGCCTACAGGAGAGTCTGGCAAAAATGCATTTCATGGCTGCACATTAGAGGACAGAGTATTTGCAGGCAGAGTGAGCAGTTTCTGTGGCCTCATACTCAGAGTACTCAGTGGGAAAAGGGAGAAACCAGGTTATGCACCCTGCTTAGTTTATGCATTGTACATTACCCAATGAAAAACAGAAAATCTCCAGAGCAGAGTCTGGAGTCAGGTCTGAGTCCCCTGGCATTTGGCTATGGAGCAGCTTGCAAAGGAGACTCAAGTCACACCACGCTCCCATTACACATTTGTGACTGAGATGCATGAAGCAGAACAGAGAAAGAATTCCACTGCAGCCCTTACCTTTTATTAAAGGATAACCAAAAAACCTTTTCCACACACAAAACCTGGCTCACACTTTGTATTGCAATCTGACAAACATTTCATTTGTGGAACACCATGTGTCCAAGGAAAAAGCAGAAATCTATTAAATAAATGCACTCATCTCATAGCTGCAAATGTTAAATGCATTTTTTTTGGGAATTGTTACACAAAGTGCCACAGATCATCCTCATCTGTTTCCAGCTGTGATCTTTAGAGGGATGCATAAAGCCTCATGCACCTGGAGATTAGGAGATTTCTGTAACTCCAGTTGAGCAGCTTGCAAACCCAAAGCTCAACATTTTACATAATTTTACTCTAAAGTGTGCATGATAATCTCACATTCAATAAATTTCATTATACTCATTTTCACATTAAAAATATTCTTCATGTTATTTTCAGATTACTTATTACAAATTACACCCTTCTAAGGGGTAGAAAGGGTGAATCTTGCAAAACAAGCTTGGTTTTGCTTCTATCCTGAAGGATTCCCCCCATCCCTCATGTCGATTTAATAGGTTATCTCTTTACTGAGACTAGAGCGTACCACAACAATACTAATGACTTTTAAGAGAAAGAATCAAATGGCTTGCAAATAAAATTAAATTAAATTTTTAAAAATGGGGGGAAGGGGGGGAAAAAGCTATTTTTTACTGATGTACTTACACTCTTTATCATTATTTTTAATGCATGCTTGGTGAAATACTACCTTATGGAAGCTGATGGCAAAACTCCTTTGCTCCTTTGATGAGAAAAATATTGGAGGGGAGGCAATAAAAGGGAGAAAAAAGCTGCATTTTTCTAAGCCTGGTGCCTGTTACTGGAATGTTGTGGTGGAATGAGGTTATGCAGAAAGAAACAGGGATGTGTTAGAGTTAAATGCAATGCTCAGAAAACACAAAAGAAACTGGAATGTTAATGAACCAGAGAGCAGAGTTAGAATGCAGAATTAATTTGTACTCAAGTGAAGCCTGAAATTTGCTACTGGGTTCTGCTACTTGTTGTCTTTAGTTTGTGTTAGGTTCTTAGGCTTGCTTGCTTTTTTCCTCATTCCACTGGGATTTAGCATTTAAGAATAAACAAAACTTAAGTGTATGAGTCACATTAATGACCCAGGAGTAAAAGGCTTTAAAATTGCTGTTTCTTGGCCAACTGAGGTCAATTATACTCTCAATCCTTTTGTAATAAATAAATAAACAGAAAGAGAAGACAGTCCTTTAAGTTGAAAAAACAGAGGGTGGACATGACAGATGACAAGAAGTTCCACATAGTTCCAGGCACAGCACTTGTGTACAGTTCCTCACAAAACTGCAATTTTGGCCCCATTTTGCAGGAATAGCATAGCAGAGCTTTCAACAGTACCTGTCTCATTTTTGCAGTGCCACTGCTGGACTGCTTGCTCCTGCAAATTTATTTACCTTAGCAACATTAGCTTCTTATCTATTATCTGCACCAATGCCTCTTTTCACCACCCTGGGCTCATTCATAGATGCTTCCACAAAAGGTACTGAAATTCTGAATTAAAAGATACACACTGGCTTCTGCAGGGCATGTGGCCCTTGAAAGAATCAATTAGTATTTTATACCACTGCCACCTTGTTTTGCAACTAAATAGATGTTCTCTGACACTTCTCTAATCACTTCTGTGCTCTTCTAGCACCCTGAATGCATGGGGGTACGGCCCCTCCTCATGGAAGTCATTTGTATATCCTGAGCATGATGAAGGATGAAGGGCTGTCCTCAAGCCTCATCATCAAACACCTCCTCTCCTCTCCTCTCCTCTCCTCTCCTCCTCTCCTCTCCTCTCCTCTCCTCTCCTCTCCTCTCCTCTCCTCTCCTCTCCTCTCCTCTCCTCTCCTCTCCTCTCCTCTCCTCTCCTCTCCTCTCCTCTCCTCTCCTCTCCTCTCCTCTCCTCTCCTCTCCTCTCCTCTCCTCTCCTCTCCTCTCCTCTCCTCTCCTCTCCTCTCCTCTCCTCTCCTCTCCTCTCCTCATGGTGAGCTGCATGGCACACCCCTGCAGCTCCTTTGCAGGACTGGCAGTTGATATGCAAACCAAACACTGCTTTGCTGACTGGTGTTCATCTGCTTTTGCTGCAGCCCTACAAACCTCTGCCAGGTTCTGCCAGGTATGCAGATCCATTTCTTTTATTTTGTGACTATGTCTTCAAGTAGACAGTTCTCTCCTGCCTTGCCCATTGTGTGTGTGCCCAGTGTGCTGGCCATGTTGTGATAGCCTTGCTAAACTTGTGCAGTAAGACTGTCTGAGGTTTCATAATCTACTAACCTTAGCTTTTCACCTCCATTCCCAATAATTTCAACTCAAGTGTAAATGTTTGCTGTCAAATATGATTCACATTTAAATTAATGGAATCCCCAAAAGAAACACATGGCTATTACTTTTTATGGGTTGCCCATGTTGAGTGGTACTTGATAATACAGCTCATTTGCACCATTCACTCCTACTGACTGGCAACAACAGAAAGGCAAATCAACTACAAAACTGGAGAACTGACCTCAGTGTGGGGAACTGATCTGGCATTCAGACAAAAGAAAATTATCTGGAAATGAAAGAAAACCCTTCACAGATGACTCAGGACTAAAAGTACTCTTAATTTCACTAATAGGTCCTGTTTTATATTCTTAGCAGAGAACCATGTAACAATTACTAGGTGAAGAAGAGAAGCTAAGAATGGAAACAGGATAATTTAAGACAATTTTTCATAATGAGTTCTTCCACATTTAATATATTTTTCCAAGAATAATTGTAAAAAAAAAATGTTGGCAACAATGTCTTTCTCCTAAATATTTTAATGCATATTGCTTTTGGAACAAAAGAGAAATAATGGAAAACTTAAGTCCTGCACTGGGCCTCCTTTATCTGTAAACTTTTATTGAATCTCCATGTTTGCAAACAATAAATAATAATAATAAAACTGAGCATTTTTATAGCTGTTTTCATCCATAAACTCCAAGGTACTCTTTAGTACGCTTGTCTAACTGTAGCCAATAATTTTCCCCTGTTGACTGGTGTGGAATGCTCAATGCAAGTGTAGTCCATTAAAAGGGAAATGAGGAGAAAGATTGTCTTGTGGTTAGTGCCTGTGACTGGGAGTAATAATTCTTCAGTTTTATTTCCAACTCAGACACTGACTCACAGAATGACCCTGGGCAAGTCACTAAGATGAAGAGAGAAAAAGAGAACAAAGTTTGTACCTCTGGTTTAACCACCAATATGAAGCTTAATTTTCCTAACTGCCAACTATCTGGAAATTCTCTTTGTGTAAAAACCTTGTCCTAATCTCTTGTTCCAGTAGTTGACCCATCTGAAATTCAGTCTTCATGAGAAATTGAACCGGTTTAACTTGAATCAATTTTAAATTGTTCTCATTAATTTGTTCTAAATCTCAACTGTATACATGCTAAACCCAACTAAACTCTCACTTAAGTAAGAGGTTTATTTAGTAAAATATCTTTTTTATTAAATAAAATTCCAAATTCAGCAGATTTAGAGCTTCTGCATTAGGAGAAGATGGCACTGGTTTATCCTGGTTCAGACCCAGCTTTCCTCGAAGGCACCTTTCTATCCTGCATCTGCATTTTGCAGGCACTGTGTGTCAAATCTAAGATATAACTCTCATATTATTCAATTCTGCTCAATATATTGTTAAACTATTATTGTAGATTCCTTTTTCCTACCTTTAGCTCAACTTTCACCATTCTGTGACTGCTGAGAAATCTGCTCCCAGTTCCAGCTAGTCAATCTTCTTTTGCAAACGTCTTTGGGGAAAAAGCCCAACAAACCATCACACCCAGAAGATATCCTAACTGGTAACACTGGTCTGACAAGAGTTGTCTTGATTAATTTTCTGCCATAAGAACAGGGAAAACTTGTCAACAATTTATGGGTTTTAGATCAAAATGTGAACTACTGGTTTTCTCAATGCAAGAAAAACCAAAGTAAAGCCATATGCTACTATGTGATGTTGCTGCCAACCTTTTCTATGGATTACTAGTAAAAGCCAACAGAATATTAATGGCACTGTATTGAAATTATCTCTCACACTCTTAGATAGAGGGCCTCGTGTGCTGAACACATTTAAAAGGGAATTTTCATTAGTGAGTGCATACACTTTAGAGTCAAATAGATTCTAAATATCAATATCACATAGATTCTAGATAGCCACAAATAGAACCTTCCTGATTTTTGTATTTTACCAAAAATTAAGTCACATTTATAAATATTTCAACAGTGTCTGCATCAATGCACTGCAGTAGGAGAAAAATTTCTTGTGCTTATTAGTGGGTACTGCTATACACCCTGACTTGAGAAAGAAATCACCAACTTGAGGAGTTTTTTCAGCTCTTCTCACTGTCCTCAGATTATCTATATAACAAAGTAATTTGTTTGTTAATTGGCATGGCACTATCCCCAGTAAAATCAATGGTTTTACTTCATTAATTCTGAGGTCAGCAGAGCCTTCAAAGACATTTAATTTCTTCATTGGAAATTCTTGAGAGCTAGTTTGTCAAACTGCAGAAAGAAAATAAATAATACAGAAATATATGAATCGTTTACTTTTTTGTCTCTAATGGCATTATTTCATGCTGGACAATTCTGCTAACAAGATAAAGAAACTTTGCTTAAAGCTACAAGCAGCAAAGAAACACCAGTTCTAAAGAGAAAATACAACTGAATATCCAGCTGCTCAACAGATGGGTCAAGAGGGAATGAATATTCATAAATGTTTTAAGTGGAGAACAAGAATTTTACTTTTACCTGCCTCCATTTTTGTGGGTGAAAATTTGCCATTTTTCTGTAAATTCACGAATCAAAATAAAATGTGAAAACTATGATTAGGCAATGGAAGGTTAGGAGAACTTCTACAGACAGAATAGAGAAGAAATAGCAGAGAACAGAAGATGATGGCCAGAAATGTATGAGCACCACATAGAAGAAGCAGCAGTAGTAAGGATAGATGAAACGAGAAAGGCTTGACATAAAAGAACAGAAAAACTGAACAGAATTCCACAAACTCAACAGCCTTCATAATCTGTTCATTGAGCAGCTTTATGATGGGAAACAAAGTAGCATATAAATAATTGAACACTTTTGTGAATAAAAAAATTGAAAATAAACCCATCTGTTAGTCCTTCCACAGAAAAAACACAAGCATATAACATCACAAAAGCATGCTGACATTAGAACTTCACCAGGAAGAAAAGCATTGCTTTATAATACTTAATATTCATAAAATCACAGAACAATTCAGCCTTTCTGATATATATACAGCAGTTTCAAAATTAATGATTATGATCAGATTTTCTATCTTTGTTGAAAACAAGTGAATGCTCCTCATGAAATCTGAACCCTCTCCATCGTGTTAGTTTGATCTTGAACATTGCAACACTATACATGCTTTGTAAGAGAGGAATGATCAAAAGGAATATCTGAAACATTAGAAGTAACACTGGGCAATAAGAATAAAAATTAAGTTCATTTCTTGTAGCAAGGTTTAAAACAATATAGGCAGAGAGGATACAAACATTTTTTTTTTAATAGCACACAAATGCCAAGAGGGTGTCTTGAGTCTGAATTATGTTACTACCATGTAACTACCAGTACCGTCATCACACAAAACCTATAGTAGTTATATTTCATTTGCATTTTTTTTTGATGTGTTGCACATTAATCAGGTGGGGACTGGGTTTTTTCCTATAGCTTCTATGGCATAAAGTTGAAATACTTTGTACGGTACCATAGGAATTTTAAATTCTAACACAAGTGAACATGTGAGCCATGGCTGCTGACCTAGCAATCAATCTTTCCTAAGCATTTCCAGTTGTCTGCATGAACCTATGGACTGTAAAGGAAAATAATTTAATATAAAAATCCCAAAAATTATACATTTATTGCAGGTTTTAGCTCTTGTAGTCAGATTTATGAAGATACTGAAAGCACTCAAATACAAATATGTGCTCAGAATGAGCTCCAGCAGTGCCCAAAATGGTTTAGCTAAACTACAGTTTTAATCACCGAGTTGTTTAAACATTTACGCAAATTCTACAAGAAGTCTGCCTGCTTCCTCTGGTCCCTTAATTTCTTTATGAACCTTAATCAGGGTCTTCAGTTTTATTCACATGACCTTAAAGCTTCGTGAAATCTTAAACACATAAGAGATCTATGCAGAAGGGAGCCAGATCTTTTTGCAGAATTTCTATTGAACTATTTATTTGATTCCCCATGAATGCCATGAAAACAACAAAAAAAAGAAAAAAAAGGAAGGAAATTGTTGTGATTTGTCCCTACAACATTATCTCAACTCTGTCCAAGATTGACAAGACACCTCATTATACGAAACAGCATGTGTACAAAGAGACACAGCAATGGACATTTATAAACTCTGTGTGAAACTTTCTGTGCAAAGCCCAAGGGACAAGCGTATTTTGTTTGCCACGGTTTGGAATGAATTTAGTTCATTTTTAAGGTAGTATTGGGTCATGTTGCATGGTAGATTACCTTTTCCTTTCTAATCTAGGTAGCATCTGGTTAATAAACAATTCAAATACACTGGGGATATGGTAAATCACTGAGAAAGAAGCATGGATATAGAATTGTTCTAATTTATTTAGAGAAAGTTCTCTTAAGGTGAGAAAGTGGTAATTATCTTTGCAGCATAGAATCATCAGCATCTACACTTGAGGAGCTGTAAAAAAATCAGTCTAAAAACTGGTTCAACTTAAACAGCCAAGACAGTCCCTACTGCATGGCTCACTGGGGTCCAGACCTAAATGGAACCAGTGAAAGAAACCAAACATACCTAAGAATGTAGCATTCCAATTATAACAATTTGTCTGATTTAACTACTTCCAAACACCTTTTCCTCTGCCCCTTCCCTGTGCAGCACTAATTCCACAGCCAGGGTGATTTAAAAGATTTCTGCTTGACTTATACCTGCTATGAGATATCTATTGTCACTTCACACTACCTTTTATTTCTTTGCCTTTTTTTTTTTTTTTTAATAAACGGCAATTTGGTAGTTACATTGGAACTAATCTGATTTCACCCAGGCAATCTAAAAAGACAAAAAACTCTCGTTTCTCTCTAATGTTGTGGCACAGAGGCAGACACTTTGAAAGGGCAACTTTTACCAGTCATCTTAGACAATTATTTTAGGACAGGATGCATAACATTTATACTGCCAACAGCAAGCCAGAAATGTTCCAGCCTTTAACATCTGATATTGAGAATTCCGATGTTTATGGACTATTAGTTCTAGAAACAGATGTTAAAGTCCTAATTGATATTAAGATCAAGTTTACCTTTTATTTTTTTAACCTGAAGATATAAAGCTCTTCCACCATTTTGTAGACATCCAGATGGCTGAAAATATCCTCAAAGGCCACACAATCAATTGCAGTATATGGTTTATAACGGAGAGCAGATAGTCACTTTATGCGTGTACAGCTAATTCTGAATGCCTTGAAACACCATCATATTCTCATTTAATGAACCTCTCTCCTAATGTTGCCAGTTTTTAATGTCTCCCTTTGGAAAAAAATGAAAAAAAAATTATCTCCCTTGCAGATAAAACCAAAGGTGGTAAAGGAAAGCTTTGGTCATTTATTTCAAAGAGAGTAAACAATTTTGAAATTTTCATGAATGCCACCATGAACACATCTGTAATTATTTCTGCTGATTCTTGAGACTTAACCATTAAAGAAAGCAAAGGGGTTTTATGATATTTTCATTCCCAAGATGAATTATTTTAAAAAATATATATTGTTGTTCCTGTTATTATTTTTAAAAGGAAATTAATACACGTTTAGAGCTATAATCACTAGTACTCCACTGGTGAAATATGCTTCATTTTACTTTAGGTTCACTTTAAAGGAGACTTGCATTCAGTTTGCCCCACTTGGCACACTGGGCACACACAGATACAGTAATATTCTGCTTTCTCATTGAATTTTCATTAATACCATTTACATTTTAAAATAGTGTCAAAAAAAAAAAAAAAAAAGAAATGCACTTTGTCTGCTCCATAAGTCCACTGGCTGGTGAACAGGACCAAAGGAACACTAAAACATATCCATGAAGCAGGCACATAGATAGTATCCAAAAGCTTCAATATTAAGTGGGCCAAAAAAAAATCCTGAAAAATTCTATGCCAGGGTTCAGTTCAGCAGCAATTGGTAACAAGAATTTGAAAAAAGAGAAGCAGATGTTTTGCTGGCTGTAAAGACCAAGCAGCCATGCTCTGGGGCCTGCTGGTCACTACGATACAAAGAGGAGCACTAACAATTTAAGATCACCAGGATACTCATCATCTCCTAATCCTTAACATTTGCCACAGCACACTTGCAGCACACCTACAGCAAAGCACAGGTTATTACATGGGGTCATTCTTTTAGTCCACTTTAACACAACTTTTGTTTTTAAAGATATGTGCCCTAATTCTTCATTTTGAAACATTTCTTCTGGTACAGATGTAAATTTTAAATCTTTCGTTGATTTATATACATACAAACACACTCACACACTGATTATAGATGACTTACCATCACCTGTTAGACAGAATTGATCTACTATGATTAATACATGCATATACTTTAGTACAGGAAAAACCTGGTCAAGTATCCTCATTAGTTACAGAGTTTGGTTCCATACAGAGTTGTAACCCTACCCTATAACCCTTTTTCTCTCCTCCTTCATCTAAGCACACTTTCTCCTCAGAAACTGTAACACGAAGAGCTGCAACGAATCTGGCTGTTTGTGCTCATGCTTGCAGAATTCAAACCAAGCACAGTTTAAACATGTGTCCACTCTTCTTTCACTTGTCAGCTACCAAATAAATATAACATCTTACACAGCAATTATATTTAAATATCCATCACTTGGGATGTGAATGCTTACAATACTTACAATTTTTTGCATTTTGTTAACTTACATTATCATTCTTCACTTAATAATGACATAGGTTTAGTACTTAATAATGGAGCATAAGAGACAAAAGTACATTAAATACATATTCCTGTGAGAATGGATAAGGTAAGAGAAAATTATTATTATTATTGTTGTTATTATTATTATATTATTATTATTATTATTATTATTATTATTATTATTACCTTAGAAATTATGCATCTGGTGGAAAGAAGGTTTAAAAACTTCATGCAGAAGTGCAGAAGTTCCCACTAAGTTTAACGCATATGCATTATGGCCTGGAAAGACAAGGACTGATTTTCAGGGGAGATAACCAGCATTACATCCCATGCAAGTCTTAAGAAACAAGACCTCTTCAGGACCCTTGCAAATCCAGGCTTTATTTGCTGTGTGTCCACCCCACAAAAGAATTTAAGGAATTTAGCACAAGGCCCCAAATGACAGGTTTGTAATGCGCAGAGATAAAGAGCTATTGTGCTGGATAGTTTTTCAATGGCAGGCATCATTATGCCTTTTATCAATAGTATGAAAATATACAAGCAAGAAATATGGCCAGAACGGCTGGAGAGACCCCAGAAAAGCAGCTGGGGGGGGGCTGTGACAAGCAGGAAACCAGAATCACTCAGGAAAACAAATCTGTACTACTACAATTTTTTCTGTTCTTCTTCTGCTTTAAATTTAAGATGAAGAGAGTGTGCCAAGAAATACATATGGGCTCTGGTCTGCAGTGCCGTGGAGAAGGTCACTAAATTTTGCCCAGCCACAAGAAGATCCTCTTCGGGTTGGTTTAGGAGAGCACAGTGATATTTCTTATTCCAATCCCTCAGTAAAAAAAAGAATGCTAAAAAAATTAGCACACTTCATCAGTGAGTATCTGATAATTTGCAGTCTCTGCTTTAAATCTGTTTTATGAAAAAAAATAAGTGAATAGAAAGATCTTTACTTAAATTAGGGGGAGGGGGGACAAAATTAATTTCAGCAAATGGTTCCTAAGATGCTTGGGGCACAGTATGTATATGCAGTATCTAACACAGATTTTACAGGTGTTCTCCAGATTTTACTGAAAGTCTGTGAAAAATAACAGTCCCCTCAAGGACATCCATTTTCCCAGGGTTTAACAAAATAAATCTAAAAGATGAATGGCCTTTTTTCAATCCAGTCTCAAAATTACAGGGATTCACCAGTATGGCAGTCTCTTTGAAAGTAAGAGAAAGCAGCCATAAACAGTTTAATCTCCTGATTTGATGGTGTTTTTATACCCTTCACGGCAAATGCATTCATTAGTATGCATCAATGAATAAAGCCCATGGCTCCCAGTTTTAAACTCTCTCTTGCTCATTCTAAGCCCCATTCTAACCCAATTTGACACTCACAGCAGCAGCAGCTTCTTGGAAATTTCCAGTTGGTAACAATGTTAAGGGTTGGACCACAGTAAACTGTACTGAGAAAGGGGAGAGACGTGCACACAGTCAGAATGTCACTCCTGATTAGGAAGCAAAAACCTCATGGTTTAATTCCAGGCAGTTCCTTTCTTTCTGCTTCCCACCACCTCCAATCAGAGTTCTACCTCACACATATTTGTCAGACCCATCTGGAAATGGTCTCTGCATCCTTTTTCCCCATGAACCACAAAATGAATGTAAGAAAGCTGCTCTGTTGCCTTCTCACACCAATCATCTACAGTCCAAATCCAATCCTAGCTTAAGTGAGAATTAGGGAATCACACAGCAGAATGCAATGCCACCAAGAGGAAGGGGCAATGAGGCAGGGACAAGAATTCCAGATATCCTTGGTAAAAAAAAAACATGGAGGCACTTGAGAGGGTTCAAGGAGCCCCTCAATTGCACGTCCTCGTTGAAACGATCCTTGGGCTTTCAGAAAACTTAGTTTTTAACTCAGAGAAACAGAACTTCTTACAATCATAGAATCACAGAATTGTTATGGTTAGAAAAGACCTTTCAGATCATCAAGTCCAGGCATCAATGTAGCAACACCACCATTCACCCTTAAACAGAGTTCTCAGATGGCATATCCACATGCTTTATTAGCACTTTCAGGAACAGTGACTCCACCACTCCCCCATGGCAGTCAGTTCCAATGCTTTACAAACCTTTCCATGATTTTTCCCCTTAATACCTATTCTAAACCCTGTGTAACAGACCAAAGAGGACATAGAAGAAGATTGCATTGCTACATTTCATCCCACAACTGGAGCAATAGCAGGAGCTCACATATTTGCTAGCTGCTTAAGTAAAAACAGTTGCTGATATTTGCAACAGATATTTAATGGCCTATAAACAGAACTAAATCTAAAGCATTACATTGGCCACTAGACACAAGATTGAAGTGAGTGAAATAGGTTTGACAGATCTGGAATTTAGGAAGAAAAAGTACATCTCCCTTTAATTCACTTCCTCTTCCTTTGGTTATTCGTAAAAGAATAATGAATTCTCATTCTCTTCCTTAGAGGCTCTATCAATAACATTGCAGACAAACCCAATTAGCATTTAAAGGCTACAACCTGCTTGAATTGCTTTGAGATTCCTTTGAGCTCATCTCCCAGGCAGACAATATACTAAAACTGATTTACCCCACTCTTTTTGAAATATCACTGCTATTTCGCTCTTAATATATCACAAACAAAAATATGCCTTCATTCTGACAGAGGGCCACAATGGATTTTGCATAAAGTTGAATAAATGAGAGCAGATGATAACCAAGCAATATCCAACCTCATGGTTTCAAACAGTACATCTATTTTGCATAAATAAATTAACTTTTGAAAAAAAATTCCTCAAAACCATTTACTTTATACTTGGTTCAAAAGTGGTGAGATCTGAAATCATCCCAAAGTCAGGCTATTCCAGGAGTTCTGAAATTACTTTGAAAACACTCAAAGCTACTCCCTTGTTTTTGAGGGGGGATGTTGCACATTATCATAGCTGTTGATGCTTCACTTGTTCCCATATATATATATTTCCAGTCCCTTTTTCCAAGGCTGGTGAAACACTAGCCTCAATACCATCTTAGGGAAATGACTACATGGGTTAATTATGCAATCAATGTATGAATAAAGTCTTTTCTTCCACCAGTTTTTTATTTCCCCCTTCCAGTTTCAATCAGTGTTTCCTTGTTCTTCTATTCAAGCTCTAAAAATAAAATACAAATTCACATCCTGCTTTTCTTCACTGTAATCAGTACTTTGGCTAATTTTACTGTTTCCCTCTTATTCATCTCTCCTTAAATAGTCCAAGGTGTTTCAGGCTCTTCATATGATATATCTTCTCCATAAACATCTCATTCTCGTCTTCCTTCTCAAGCCCTCCCTGTCTCTCTCCCTCTCAGTCTCTCTCCAGTGTCTTTCTGATGCAGCCATTGGAACCAAACACAGAATCTCAGGTGAGGACAAAGCACTGATTTTTCTTGGGTTTTTAATAAAATCATAGCCATCTCAGCATTTTTCACTCCCTCATTCTTATAACTTTTGAACATTCATTTATTCCTTGGCAGCTGTTGCACAGTACACAGAGCCCTGAATTTGGCTGTCTACACTGATGCCAAGGTCTATTTTTGACTGCATGCTGTCAAGTTAGAGCATAAAATTAATTTCTAAATTTAAACATCTGCATGAATATCTAGACCTGAAATAGTTACCCAAGCTTCTCTATGTAATGAAGAGGAATAGGCACTTTAAGGCACAAATACAGACATGCATTCTATTAATTGAATTGCATCCTAAAAATGCAGTTTCTTCCACCAATTACATTAACAGAGATATTTACACCTACACCTTAGGTCTGAGGAATCCTATTCAATTAATTTTTACAATCCATCCATCCATCCATATTTCTGAATATATAAAGAAAAAAAAGTAATAAAAAAGCATGAGAAAGAAAAAAAGAACAATAATAATTTTAGGAGATTTTCCTCCCAGGCTTGAAGTCAGTTTTGTAAAGTGATCATTACCAAACCAAAGAAAAAGAGGATTACCAGAATGGGTCAACAATGTTTATCTTGATGACAATATTTCAAAATCAATGTTGTTCCATTCACAATTCTCACAGCTTTATCACATTTTTCTGAAGAATTGTCAAACATTTTTTTTTTTTCTTAGGAACAAAGCTTCCATTTCTTCTGACAACTTCCAGCTTGAATTACAGCTTTGAATTCTCTGCTACTTTGTTGAGTTGGTTCCATGGTCAGATTTCAGGAGGGCACACAAATAAGACACTCAATGTGCAAACCAAATTGATCAAGAGTTTCTCTGAGACAACATCAGTTAAGAATTCCTTTCTCCACTTCTTTGAAATTTCATTGTTATTTATGTCATTGTAAAGAACTGAAGTTGGGGATGGAAGCAGAGGAAGAAAAGAGGGAAGGAAGCAAGAACACAGAGCTGACTTAAAGACAAAAAGAAAAAAAAAGAAAAGAGAAGTTAATTCTTTCCCAGTAGAAGTTACTCTACTGGTACAGCACATACAAGAATATGGGATTAATATTCCACAAAATCAGCAGGCAATGCTTACTGTAAAAAAAAATAAAACCAAAACAACATCTTAGAAAAGTCCTGAAAAAAAGTCAAATTTAAAGTAAAACTCCAACTGCATCATTGTCCTTTTGTGTAAATGTTGAAATATAGAGGAAGATTTTGTTTCCTAATGGCAATGACAGCAGCTGTGCTCAGGTGCTGTCCTGGGTTTTCATTTTGCTTGCTTGTTTTCCAGTAAAGTACTATTGATTCCCAGTCAGGTGGTACAAAAGGGCTGTATAAAATAGTCTCTGAGAAAATAACCACAATGTCTTTACTCACCTTCCGCCCTCTCCTTCAACTCCATTTAAACAAAGGAGACTTAATGATTCCACTGCTTGATGCTTTGGAGAATAGGAATGTGCACTTAAAACAGCAATGGCTGTTTGCTTACCAAGTCTTTTATCTTAAATACAGGCCCTTTAAGAATTAGTTGAGCTGATTTTAAAAACTACAAAAAAATTTAGAAGCTCTTTCTGTATAATCAGACATCAAAGTTTGATGTGGAATACAGTTTTGCAATAAAATTTCATTCTTTCTCATTTGCATTTCAAATAAACCATTAATAACTTACACAAGGACCAAGAACTGAGATAAAACATACTTTACACTTTGATATGTTAGCTGTTGTTCATCCCTGTGGTTTCTTTTCTGCTACTAGAGTTACTACAACATCACAGGTTTTTTTTTTTTATTTAGCCTTATGCCATCACCAGTATCCAAACCTGAAAAAGCTGCCTTGACATGGGTTTCTAAACACCACAAAAACCTACAGTACAGATGGATTATGGCTTGAAAAGTTTTCAAAAGGGACTTGCAGCTTATTTTTTTCTTTATCCCCATTTAATGTCCTCAGCCCTGTTGCAGCAGGCATCATCTGCTACTGAACTCCCAATCTGCCTCTTGCTGCAAAATTCTGTAACCTGAAAACAAACCTTACAGAAAGGTTAAAAAAAAAATCCCATGAATGTCCTAAATGATTAAGCCTGAGTTTCTTCAGCCAATGCTGCCAAGTTTGCAGTTGTATATAATATAGTAATGCTAGCAGGAAGGAGAGGGAAAGAGAGGTTGGTGGTGCTTGTTCCCACCATGACCACACACTCTAAGAAATCCAACTTGGTATCTGCACAGCCCCAAAGCAGCAGCTGAAAGGTGATGACACTAAACCTCCACCTGATTACACCCAGCACCTCACGGAGAGGAGGGCAGGAATGACAACACATCAGGATCCAGAAAACATCTGTTTATTGCCTACCTGACTTGTTTCAAAAAAGCATTTTTAGGGTATAAAGATTGTGATTATTCTGGAGATAGCCTGCCTTTGATTCAGTGAGAGTTCATTTCTGGTTTGTGTGGAGCATGGATAGAGTCCTGTGAGAGAGATGCACACCTTAGAAATGCTGATGGAAAGACACTTGCAGTACATCAGGAACACAAACAGACAAAAGGAAAAATGCAGTCCCATTTCATCCACGTTTCCCAGGTGAATGACCTCCACTCTCTCCACTAAACAAGCACAACCTGACTCTCCCCACTGCAAATACAGATCACTACCACCACCACCAGAATTTCTACCAGCATACATCTATCCAAAGCCTGTTTTATCAGAAATGTATCAGCCAGAAGGAGAAGGAGGCAGAGAGCCTCAGCATGCCAGGAACAAGGGAAAACCAAGATTTTCAAAGGGAAAACCACTAGAGCTGTTCACAGAGCAGCATCTGGAGATGGATATTAAAGGTCAAGTTGGAATAGCATTTCTTTTACTTCTAACTGTGTCTTTTCCATCATGTATACCTCCTCAAAGCATAAATGTGGTGTGATCTTTAGCCTGCCTGGTCTTCCCTCCAAAAAGAAAAAGAGAATACTTTGGAAAGTTTAAGACAAGTTTACTTAGCCTGTTTTGAGTATTCAAGTATAAGGGAGAAAGCAGGGGTTTCTTTCATTAAAAAAAAAAAAAAAAAACTGTACTTTTCTGCACACTCATCAATCTAAGCCTCATATTTTATCTGTAGTTTACTTGTTTAGAGTGTTGACAATATGCTCTGCACTTCATAAGAAGTAATCCCTGCCCCAGAGAATGAGGGTGATCTGCAGTTTAAAATCACAGGTAGTCCCCACTGAATTAAAAAAGATTATTCATGTGTGTAAAGTTCCATTTATGTAAAAGGAAACATATTTAGAGCTTAAAGGAAGGCTGACAACTGTCTCTTCCCACCCCAAACCAAACAACCAACAAAAGCCACTGGAAATGGCAGAGGATGGAGTGAAGAGGGGAAAACCAAAAAGTGCTTCCCACCCCTAAAAAACCCCTGAGAACGAGCCTGCACCACTGTTCAGTTATTCTGTAGCACAATTAGCCCCAAACATTGATGTTAACAGGACTGCTTAAGAACACATAGGGTTTTCCCAGCTGAGCTCAGGTATTTTCAGCAAAACATAAAGAACAAACTGTTGCTGGGAAGCAGGTTTTATTTTAAATTAAAATATAAGTCATTCTTTAAGCTAACACTTCCATATTGGTGGCATTGTGCACAATCTAAATCCTGATGTTATAATACAGGACAGCTATATGGTTTTCTGCACATCAAAGAAAAAAAAATCAGATTATTATATTTTGTGCAGAGATACTAAAAGAAATTACTCCAAGATCATGAAGGCCACCTTTGGATCAACATTACTCTCATATCAGTTAAGCATTTTGGATAAAAGGTTTGCTTTTGCTTTTGAGAACGTTTTTGCCTCTTTACCAACTCAAATATGTACTGTATCCACATGAAAATTCAGACTGTCATCATATTTCCAGATGAAATATGTCTGCTCTCCAGTTCCAATGTGCTTTGTATCTTTGTGATGCTATTCCTAACCATGAATTACTGAATCTCTAAATTAGAGAGATTTAGAAGCTGGTGAACAAAAAGGTTCTAAGAACAAGTTTCCTTTATTTTCAAATATTTAAAGTAAAAAAAAAGGATTATAAACTGTCCTTAATAAAATCACTTCCCCAATGCATCTTCCCTCTTTCTCATTAAAAATAAAATTAAATTTAAAAAGCCAATACCTCACAATATCATAACCATTTTTTTCAACCTCTTATGTAATAATATTAATTCAACATAAATTTAAAAGTAGCTTTATTAAGCAAATTTCTGCATTCTTCACTGGCTACAACCATTACAGGCAACTTAATGCCTCCCAACTCTAATAACATCATAAAATACTTTGCAGAGAGACTAACATGATTTAAGTATCATCCAGGAAGACTCTTTGAACTATGGTTCTATCTGAACTCGAACAGAGGGTTTTTATAGCCAGCACTGTCAGCCTGAAGAGATGTTGCTAAATTCAAGTTAGGGGAAAAAAGTGAAAATCAATATTATTATAAATTACATGTTTTCTAGAAGTTTGCAGTAATTGAGAGACATGTCTGGAAAGCCAGATACTCCTTTTTTTGTAGACCAAGCCTTTGAGCCACAAGGGTGATACTGATAAAACACACAACGTGTGTCAATACTTGAATGAGAGTCACTAAAAAGGTTACAAGTGCAGCAATTCTAATCCAATTATAAAGGCAAAAAAAGTCCATAAAATCTATATCAAAAGCTGAAGTCTAAAACTTATTTCCATTCCACAGTGACAGATGAAAGTGATATCATCCTTAGAGGTATCTACCGAGTGATACATTTTTTGCTATCATTTAATAGTCTAGTTATTTAAAATCAATACTCCCACGCATGCTGTCATTCTTCTCCTCCTGTCCCATTCAGGACTGTGGAAGCAAAGAATTCCCATATGTAATTACAAATCCATTTAAAACAAAATATTGAACCATGTTTTCAAATCTTCTTCCCACTATATGGCATTTTCAATGTAATTACTTCTAAAACTTCCACAGCTGAATTTAGTTTCCTTATAGAAAAGGCTCAGGAATACACTAGAAATGCAGAAGGGGATGAAAACCTGTATTGAATTTCAGCATGATTATCAACACGCTCCTTTAGTCACATCCAAAAGGGAAGTCAAGACACCTACTTGCCAAAGCAGAATAAACAACCTCACTTTCTAGAAGCATAAAAGTTTGTCTAACCAACTGCCCTGACAGGGCTTCCTGAGCCATGCCTGTAAGCAGAAGCATGATGAAAAGACACTCTTACCAATCATGCCAGCACAGACATGCCACATTGCAGGGGCAAAAAAGGCAAACTTGCATATATTTTGTTTCTCTTGGGTCTGTGTTAAATTTTTTGTACTTTTTAATTATTGTTATTATTATTTCTTCTTTTAATCCACTCCCTATTTTGAAAGTAAAAATTGAGGCATATAGAGTGGCATTCAGCTCCTTTTGGTAAGCTGAAAAGGGCAGAGGATCAGGAGTGCACCTAATGTAAGTGACAGAAAATGGTAGAAAATACCACCTCCTCCTAGAGATTGTACACTGAGCAAAAGCCTCCATCTTGATACTGAAAGAAGGCTGGGATTGTCAGCTTCCCCTCAAATTAAGTATTTCCCTTTGTATGGACATAAGGGACATATGTTGTTTTAGGGTTTTTTTAAGTTGGAGGAAGGAGTGTAGGAATTGTTATTTACTGCACTATATGATCAGCTATACACTAGGTTAAAGAGCATGACATCTACCAGCTTAAAGCCAGACTGGACAAGGACATGCACTAATGCTTGTCCACTGAGTCAACAAGAAGAGATTTAGAGAGGCAAGAAGGGGCAGCGGCAGGACCTGTCTCTAGGTCCCCTCTTTCATGAATCATCTGGGAAGGCAAAGTCCTGGATTTGGTCCAGCCTTTCAAAAGTACCTTTATATCCACTGATCACTGAGTATAAACTAGAAACCCTCCTAGGAGAATGGAGATTTCTCTGAAAATCACAAGCTGTGGCTTGGATTCCCTCTAGCTAAAGCAGTTCTATGATCCTGGTTTTACATTGCCTGGACACTTATGACTCACCCACGGGTATACAGGAATAGCCCCCATTTGTAGCAGCCACAGCAGCCCCAGCTTTGCAGCACTGTCAGGACACGTTAGACACCTGCTGCAGTATTTGCTTGTGGGGGTGAGCAGCGAGACGCAGCTGCGTGATCCGCACACAGCCTCAGCACCAGGCAGGAGCCAAGACACTCAGCTCAGCTGAGACTGAGCCACCCTGGGCTTTCATGGCAGTAACTCCACTAGTGAAAAGAGATGGACTTCCAGGGTTTGCAACTCACTCAGTGAGATGCTCAGGATTATTCTCCTGCACTTCGATTCCATCAAAATTGTATTTAGACACTAAATTTTGAGCTAGGCTTAAGTGAAAATGAGGAGTGTGCTGTGAGAGGCAACAAAGAAATGAGTAACTGGCGAGAGATGGGAGTCACATTTGCAAAGAGTGTATCCATACCTATCTGCTGAAAGAAATGGGAAGATTTAGAAAGTGATGAGAAAGTTTAGCACGCAGTATCATGTTCATCCATTGAATCCATCACTTAACAAAGACAATATATAGCAAACATCCCATGAAAAAGCTATAAGGGAATTCCATTCAAAGGCTGAGAAAGAGTATGTTGAATCATTCTAGGAGCATCCAGATGTATTCTTGTACATCTCCTTCTGAACAGGATCGTTTACTGTGTGATACATCTATCATACTACTGAAGCAGTTTTTAATTAAGAATATTCAGTTATAGAAGAACAAACATTCAATAATAATCTATTCAGAGAACAACATTAAACTTCAAAATACATTGGATGAAGTTATCATTTAATATTAAAAAAAATAATATAGTCACAGGAAGCACTGGCCAGAGAAAGATGCTGATGCCTAGGAGGGCTTCTGCAATTTTATGATCTTCAGATATTCATGAGATTAACCACACTGGTGATGACAGAGGGATTACATCAATGTCTTTTCTCCATGACAGGAGAGGAATAAATTCTGAGAAAAACTACAATAGAAAAGTAAATCTCTGCTCCACACTTTTTGCCCTACAGTTTTTCTACACTGCCATTTTCCACCAATTCACAGTTCAGTAGTTTTCAAAACAAGAGGCAGTTTTCAAAACAAAAGGCAGCTTTGTGTTTAAGAGCATAAGTGCACTTTTCTTTCATGAATGTCTTAATCCATTTTTAAACCATTGCAAATGTTTGGCATCCACACTCTTGTGCCAACAGTGAAACACACAAAGCAGCTGTAGAAGAAGGAAAGGAGGACCACCAGAAAATCCAGATAGATTATCAAAGAAATCCTTCTCTTTCCAGTATTAGCTGGTTCCTCAAAAACCTCTGACATACTTCCAATATTCAGAATCCTTCAATATAAATTTTATTTAATATTTTTATTGTTTAAAGTTGTTTCTAATACTTAGTGGTGAATCTTGGGCTTACTGCGTAGTTTAACAAATCACATGTCTTCCCTTGCCTTCCCCTCCACTTTGAGGTATATTGCACATTTTCTAGTACTCTGGTGGCACATCAGATTTCAGCAGCTGGTACAAGGCAGCGCTATTTCATCCTTAAATTCCTTTCCCCTCCTGAGTAATTACCATCACCTTCTTGAAATTTATTTTAATATCTCCTCTATTGTCACTTCAGATGTTCCCTGTGAACAAGAATGATGGTAGGAGGAGGACCCCTTGACTCAGTGCAGACAGTAGAAGTCTATTCCATTGTCTGTTTCAAATTTATGCCTGACACAATCAAACCAATTGATTATCTTCACTGGGCATCTCTGAAGTGGAGAACAACAAGATGCTTACCTTCCTTTGATGGTTATAAAGTCAGAGTAATTGTTATTTAAGTGTTCTCACTCTAAGATGTGATTTTACTGCAAAAAGGACATTATGCAGTACAGTACAGCAGAAAACAAGCAATTATCCTGAACAGCCATTAAGTTTTTCACAAGCTCAAGTAAAAAATCTATTTCATCCACGCTAGGTTAAAAGCATTAAGGAAATTGGTCTAATCTGAATGGTAAAGGAGATCAATTTCCTATTTCATGCTGCTGAGGCATATAGGGGACACTACAACAACCAGAGATACATAGCAGCTTTCTCTCCTGAACTGCTACTTCCTCCATATGTTTGGATAAACCCATTACACTAACTGCTCTTAGTTTTGTTCTATATATTCAAGAGGATTGAAGAAAATCTTTAAACCTGTTACTCAGATTTAAAACTGGAGACAATCCTGAAACAAGTGGCTTCATCTGGACACTTTGCTAGCTTTGAGGGATGGAAAACAAACTTTCATATCAACCAAGGAGTACTATTAAAAAAGATTAAACAACTGGATTTGACTTTTGTAAAGGTGTTTCCATAAAGAATGAAGTCTAATTAGAGGATCAAATTAAAAAAAAAAAAAAAAAAAAAAAAACAAAACTGGAAGTTATTTGTTTGGGGTTTTTAATCTCACAATTTAGCTTTACTTCTATTAAAACATTTCTGGACTTTCAAGATTTTGCCCCAGAAATCCAATGGCCTATGGAATCCTTTACTTCCTTCAGCAGATTTAACTATATAAATTTCTCTAACAATATTACTGTAAAGCCATGTTATTTTATGGAGGGGCGCTTGTTTTCTTTATGTTTTTGTAAAGCCTAACACTTTCACTGGCAAGACTGCAGCTTCCCATATAAAATGTTTATACCCTTTAAAAAACACTTTATCACATTAGTAAACTTAAATTGGAGCTGTCAGATTTCTTCAAAGTATCCTGAGGAATCTGTCAGGAGCATGGCCATGTGCATAAATTCTGGCATTTCTTTTCACAGTATATCAAAAACTAGACGGATGAACGATCTGAAACTGTTATGTGTGTGCTGCTGTCTGAAAGAGTTGAGCTGTTTGGTTTAATGCCAGACAAATGTTCTTCCAGCTGCACTTATATGACATAATCATGATGTACAGTCAATGGTCACATTTATGGTCTGTGATGTAACACCTTTGGATATGTGAAAGCAGAAGGCAGCACACTCCCAGTTCTAAAAGCCAACCTTCAGTCAAACACTTCTCACAACAGACACAGCTCTTTTCTAACTCACAGGTCTGCATCAGCCATCAGCAAGGAGATGCTTAGAAGATTTGGTTGGGAGGTTGGTCCTGTCATTAGCCCTTGCTGCCAAATAGTGTTTTCAGGGAACCATGCCTGCATTTACTTCTAGAGTAGAATGGTCAGCAAAATGCATTCCTGTTACAGAGAGGCAAAGCCTTACAGGATAAGGGCCTTGTTGCCTTTGCAAAATCGTGGCTGACTCCCTGTACTTCAGCTAAGTAGAAAAGGATTCTGGGAATGACTGAGCTGGACTAGAGGTAGAAAACAAGTTACATAACTGTGGAAAACAAGTTATATAACCATCACATGCTCACATCGTGGTTTATGGTGGCTGGTTGAATTATATTTGTTGTCCTGTGAAAATATGCAACTGATAAAGGCCTAATTACTTTCAAAGGCCTGATTTTTGGCAAAAAAGGGCTTCCTTTTTCACCCACCTGGGGACTCTGCATCGCTTCTTACTCCCTCAGCACTCAAATACAACATCTACTGCAATCTCAAATATCTTTTTGACCAAGTTCAGCAGAAGGAAGGCCTTCAAGTGCATCAGCTCATCATCGCAAGTATAAGCTAATGCAACGAAAATGGAAATGTAAAAATACAGAAAGGAGAAACACCAGTAGCCAAATATTATCAAGATTTAAGGGTGTTTGCTCTTCTTACAGAGAATTTTGATGAAGGAATCAATACTTCATATACACACGAGATACGTGAGTAGAGTAACAGAAAACAGCAACCTGTTGTGGGGTTACCAAGTATGGTCTGCTTAAACGAGGTTTAGGCTTTTCATACTCAAATTGCGCTGTTGATCTGGTCTCTCTTCATCTCGCCTCTGCAAAAGAAACTGATTCAGCCACTTTAAAACTGACTAGCCATGGAGGAGAGTGCTCCAAGCTAAACTAATTGCTGTTGACTTTCTTCTTTTTCTTAAAAAAAAACCAAAAACCACACGCACACACACACAAAAAAACCCCAACAACAAACAAATAAACAAAAAAAAAAACAACCAAAAAAAACCACAAAAAACCCCCAAAAACAAAAACAAAACCCAAAAACCCCAAACCAAAACAAAAAATTGTTTCCTCCCTCTATGAAAATTGCAAAATTATATACCGAGATTTCAATTCTTGTAGTTGCTGGTTAACAGTGGAGAAGTCTTAGGGAAAAAATAATTTAAAAGAAAATATATAATTGAGAATTACATCCTTAGATATCTTAACTGCTATCATGCTGAAGTATGTCAAATACATTCTTCTTTATTAAAAAACTTAAAACTAAAATCTCCTACTATTAGTCTATCAGTGTTACTTAATTTAATAAGCATTTCCATACAGCTTTAGTATCTTTAAAAACACTAAGTAAATGAGAAATTGTGAGAAGAACTGTTACAAAATCTCAGACAATCTTGGGAAACCTTTGAAGTTGCAATGATTTCTCCAACACTAACAGGAGATACTACCCTTGAAAAGCTCTTTTGTTATCCTTGGGATTTTCATAGCAATTGTTGCTCATATTTAAGTGGCAGAAATGGAACACTGATCCTTCAATTTAAATGGTAGCCAGACATCACCTATGCCCAAGTCCTGGGCCCAAACATGGGAACTCATATGGATGCAGACTGCCATGGCTTCTTTCCCAAAAAATGGACCACTGCATAATGACTATGGACTAAATTAACTGTACAACGGTGTGTACTGAATAAAATACATATTTCACACACCTATTAACAATATCAATAAGGAAGGAAGTGCATGATTTTGTAAATGAATATTTTTTAAATTGAAGTTAATTAGGGAACATGCAAAATTGGCATTTATTCAGCCTTTATATATAAAATGAAGGACACATATTTTGTGTTTTCACATCAAACTTATTTTGAATATGTTTTTATTTTCACTGCCAGAAGAGAAAGCCCTGTAGTAATCCTTCAAGAATTATTTTCTTCCAGCAAGATAATACTAATAAATATAACCATGATGAAAAGGCTGCAAAATGCATATTAAAAGTTGAATTATATTTACAGAACATAAGTTTGAACACGGTCTAATTTGCACCCATTTAACCTGAATTTCCCTGACCTAATAAAAAATTCAAGCAACCTCTACTGTTACTCTACAGCAGCAAAAGCAAACCATTGCTCATTAAGGTGGGAGTTTATACTCAAAGACACGGTAAAGATTGAGTCCTTTGCTCTCTTTACTATGTAAAGACTCCTCAGACAAGGTATGCTGCTGCATGCAGTTATGGTGTGGCAGCAGAAACATCAGCTATGGAAGATATCCCCCTTGTAACATCTTCTGACTCCTTGAAAAACAACAGTTAAGCCGTATATAGGCAGATGTACTAATAACTTTTGACTTGCCCCTGGGCTAGGCCTGAGTTGCCTCTTTCTGACCTTTTTGTAATAGCTACCACATTTTGACTAAGATTTCATTGCACAGAATTTGACAATCAAAAGGCCTTTTTTATTTTTTCTTAATGAAAGCTGATACATGGAAAAAACCTGATCCCATCAAACCTGTTTTTTCAATTTTTATGTAAAATATGCTTCATCAAGTACTTAGACAGCTCAGATCTATCTCCCAAACTGAAAAACAAGTTTTGAAATGTACTTACGTCTAATAATTTTCCAGGATGTAATAATTGTTAGGCTAAAATTCTGCAAGGAATCAGCAAGTTTATATTTAACTTTATACCACTCAACTAATTCAAAATACTTTATTTGTATTGTAAAAAAAGTTATCTATCACTACGCAAGAAATATTTGAAGCTGTAAAACCTAATTTAAAATTACTCTAATGTCTTGGTCCATTCAGAATATCATTGTGCCTGTGCAACAGCAAATTAAACAAATCTTATGGTTTAAAGAACATCCTGACATGCATTTTA
The DNA here is from genome assembly GCF_041296385.1 of Aphelocoma coerulescens. Lineage (NCBI taxonomy): Eukaryota > Metazoa > Chordata > Aves > Passeriformes > Corvidae > Aphelocoma > Aphelocoma coerulescens. The sequence goes on along the minus strand of NC_091017.1, from coordinate 68,200,828 downwards.
ATGCTCCTGAATATTCTTTGTCATCTGAAATAATAAATTGAGAGTCAGTGCTCAAGTAAATAAAAAACTTATCTGAAAGGCTGCCATTGGCATAAGAGAGTTCCAATTGAAATGTTAAAGCTTTGAGATGTGAAAAAGTCTGAGGTTTTTACAGAGGAAACACTTTTGTGTTTTAATTATATATGTAGACACACAACTCCCCCTCATCTACAGTCAAGGTCACATAACTCTCACTGCTCATTATGTAGAAGACTTGGGTTCTAACTCCAGTCCTCCAATTCATAGTATCACAGAATAATTAAGGTTGGAAAAGACCTCCAAAACCATTGAGTAGAACTTTTGACTGATCACCACCTCGTCAACAAGACCATGGCCCTACGTGTCACATCCAGTCCTTTCTTGAACCCCTCCAGGGATGGTGATTCCACTGCTGAGGAACACATTCAGTGCAGGTAGCTTGGTGAGCAGCTACCATGGGAGCTGCAGGTGAAGCCCCAGGCAAGAGGCCATGAAATGCCACTGTCTGCAAAACAAAAGGCCTGGGGACCTGTGGCACCACCCAGGGGACTGGACACCTAGGGCGAGAGCCAAAGACTCACAAACATTTTGTGCTTAGACTGTGAGGGGTCTTTGTTTGAGGTCCCTCCTTGGAGGCACCATCTTGAGCTATTATTTTGTTATTGCACCAAGATTAAATTATTTTAACAATTGAGACATCTGAGACTGTGCAATAGGAATCCTGGTCTGGCTGTGTGAGTGTGGGGAGTGTAGCTGTGAAGTGGCCTCAGCTCAGGTGGTGCAGGTGTGACTGCCAGAGTGGCTCCTGGATGGTTGGATAGGAAAGTTTCCTAAACGTCACCTGTACCCTGAGTGGTTCATTCCAATGCTTGAACTTATACCTACCTTTACAGGTCTTCAGTTTGCAAAATACAGCCTCAGCCAAACTTTACTAGGGGTATTCAGGCCATCTCAGAGTGTGCCAGGGTCATAAGAAACATAATTTTTTTTAATAATTAATATGTTTACATATAAAAAACGTCTGGACAACATAGATGAGTATGACTTTACCAGTATTAATTAAGAAAAAGACTAAGATGGATAAAAAGGGATGCTATAATTGGAAGAAGCAACTGAGACAGCAAAAAGAAGTAGTGGCTCTTATTTATTCACATAAATATGTAGATTATCTTTGTTCCTCTCGTGACTGCACTGCCCGGTTCATGCTTCCCTTGTTACCCATTTCAAAGGCACTGCTGTGGAATTTGGCAGCACTTTCATTCAAAACCTCAAATACACAACTTGCAGATTTTATAAGAAATATGTTGTATTGTCCCCATCCTCCAAAACATAACAAGACAGATTTTCTCTTAGTAGCTCCAGCTATCTTCAGGGTAAAGGCAATAGTGCCAGGTCAGTGGACAGAAGAGGGCATTATTTTCTGATTCCATCCTTCTTTAGGCTGCTTTAATAAATGTAACATTACTATGATAACAAAGAGTTTGTATTTGGAACATACTTTTAAGATTAGCCATATTTTTATTTTTGTAAACAGAGCTTCTTCCTTTGAAGCTGGATTTGAAAACATTGATAGCGTTTATCCCAGAAGGGAAATAAAGAAGAAGGTTCATAATTAATGTATCAAAAATAATGAGTTATATTGAGAGGGAACTTTAGCTCTCTGCCTTATGACAGTAAAGTCATTCCACAAAAGTGACTAGTGGTATACTTTAAAAAAAAAAGGAAACATTAACTCTTTCCTCTTTACTCCTTGTTATGAGATATTTTTATTCTAAACAAATTTCTCTTTGAGACAGGATATTAAACTAAGCAGATCATATCTATCTACCTTAGATTCCCATCTATTAATGTTGGCTTCTTGGCACACGAATACTATAATAAAGAAGTTCAGTAATAAAATAGTTCATGCATACATTCAGCCAGGGATTATATTCCAAATCCAGTTGTTATAGTTTATTCAGCTAACAAATATTACCTGGCCCATCAGTGTATGCAGTCTTAGACCACAATAAACACAAATGAATGCACTACAGCTTGATAATCAGTGAGGGGTTGTTAAAGATAACTTACGTGACTTTGTCAGAGGCAATATGTGATTGTGCGTTTGAGGCTTTAACATCAAATTCATCCCTTCCAGCCGTAGACATCCAAGGGTAATATTCAACCTTGTGGTTTGTGGTCCTTCTACAATGAGTGAAAAGACTCATACTCACACAGTGCTATTCACATCCTAGATGGAAGGAAAATGCACCCTCCAAAGGGCAAGACTAAGATGGAGGTTAGGAAGGTAAATCAAAGATAACTATGCAGGTTTTGGAATTAAGATGGATCCCAATGTACTAATCTCACCCTCCCCAACTTTTTTCTCCATGATTAAAATAAACCGAAAAAATCTGAAAGCTGGCAGTTCCAATGGCTCAATGTTTCTACAGGTGTAAGCCTTTTCCACATATAAGCTCTTGGCTAATTCTTTGGCTGAATTCACCCCTCCTGCTGTTGACTGAGGAATTGTATAAGGAACCCTCCTCTTCTTCAGCACAGACTTGGATGGCTTGACTTGGGTAGCTAGTGAGCTGTGATTAAACAAACATAGTTATTTTGCACAAAAGATGCTGAAAAGCACTTGGATGATTTGTTCTGCTACCTCAGAGGTCTTCCAGCAAAACCTCCAATGCAAGGGTCCAACAATTCATGGGTGATACCATCTCAGCCCACTACTTGAAGGCCATCTGACCCCAGCTGAAATTGCATTGAATTCACAGAACAATGTATTATTCCTTCAAGGAGGATAGGACTCAACCTTGGATTACAGACACACTGTGAACTGGTGGCATCACTGTTAAAAACTGTTAATAATTCATTGTCAGCCCCTGGAGAAGGACAAATTAAAAATGCTGCTTGAAATATCATCTTTACTGGCAATACTGGGGGAAAAAAACAGCAACTTCTTTTCCCTATTCACTGCATGCAAACACACAGAAAAAAATGGCCTCTTTAAAAGAAAAGAGTTGCTGACATTTTACATTTCTGATTTTACTTTATTTACAGAGGATTCTGATTCTGTCTACTGGGAAATGACATTTTCCTTCAGCTAACAAAATGAAAATATATAGAAAAATGGTGGAGCTGGCATTTACAAGAAATACAGCCAGAAAATTACAGAGGACAAATAATCACCTCTGTTTTCTATAATTACACAGAAATATGAATTAGAGTTTGCATTATTATGGTATATTTATGATTCTATTTATAATAGAATCCTTTCTAAATCTACCTTTCAAAGCACCAGTCAGCACTGACTACCACAAAGGACATGTCTTGGAATTATAGTGTTAAAGCACAATTATAAGTTTTTTATAAGGTGACTAAAATATTATATTGCAGTAACAATGAATACATGTAAGTATAGATTGATCAAAACAACAAATCAATTCTTATCTCTTATCCAGGAATTACCATAGATATTTTTTTAAGACAGTGTCTAAATGATCTCATGAATTTATTTATAGCCTTGAAGATACAGACAGAAATATGAAGTATTATACTCACAATAGAATTATTCAATCAAATATATTATATTTCACCCAAAAATAGGATACCAGGCTAACACCATATTGTGGTTAGGCAGCACAATTTGACTAAAACTGCATATTTTTGTTCACTACTTCTACAAACTGACAGCAGTTGTAGAAACACAGACTTTATGTTTCCAATGATAGCTGACAGCACAAGTAACTAGCTTTCCCTTCCCTACATGCTTGAAGAATTATAGTATCATTTATCCACTGCAAAGGTTTACAAGGGCCTGGCAGAGTGAGATTAATATGTTTCTTTATGAAGCAAGCAGCAGTGTTTATATCCCTCCTTCTTCTTGAGCAGTGCCTGACTGCAAACCTTTTGTATAATTGGACTTGATGGGTGTCACTGAAGGCTCAAAGTAAAATAAATGTAAAATCACACTTCAGAACAAATGAGGGAATATTAACTCATTGTGGAAGAACTTAAAAAGGATCAGCAATGTTTCTGGTTTTCAATTTACTTTTCCAGCAAAACAGCAGCAGAGCATTGCAGACATCCCCATGCATTTTCACTGCAGGACCAACAAACACCCACCCTGAAAAGCCAAAAGACTGTATTCCCAAATCCTTTACATCAAATACATAAAAAAAACCTTTTCTGCACACTTTCAGATAGACTCTGAAAATGGAAAGCAACCAGCAAATGACACAGTCTCCTGGGAGGAAAAAAATCTTTACATCACAGGAACTTGGGTACCTGCTTCCCAAGTGACATTTTCATCAGCTTCCTGCAATGCTCCAGCCAGTGAGATGCACTGCTGGGAGTCGCAAGACAGCAACAGCCTGAGTGCTGAACCTTGGTAATCCACCCAGGAGTAAAGCAAACCAGGGGACACTATAGTTTACATTCTGCTCTCACCATGAAGTTAGCATGGATTTGGTTACTTTAGAGGAGTTGGTCAGGATTGACTCTGGTGTAAGTGCTGAGCACAACAGGGTCCCATGCCTACTGCTCTATTTACAAAGCAGCACCTCAGAGTCCTTCTGAAAATCCAGCTTTTCTGCAGTTCTGCTGAAAGCGATTCATTTGCTAATGCCAATAGTCTCACTATTTTATAAATTGTAACAAAGATTTTCAACAACTTAGCTAACAATAGTCTTAAAGAACTGTAGTCCTGTGTGTACTACATCTTTAAAAATAAGGTAGTAAGGATGTTGAAAAGAGAGTAATCCAGATTCTTCAATACACATTTCTAAATCAACCTGAGAAGGGCAAAAATTGACAAAGTTTCTGATTTTCCTTGAACACAGGCAGAGTATACAGGCACATGCTAAGACACAAATACTCAATTTCCAAAGTATCCAACACTTATTTCTTAGTCCTGGAGGTCCAGAAATGACAGGACTACAACTGTATCTTTGTTGAGGCATCAAAGAGCTCCTCTAAATAATTTTTAGGTTGAATTCTGCCCGCCCTCAAATCATCATCGGAGTCCTAGAGAATCAAACACCCAGCAGGTGGCTCAGCTTTTAAAATAAGCAAGCAGTGACAACCACTTGCTAGAAAATTATTTTTGGTTGTAATCATAGGGAGGGATTTTCTAAAGCTCTCATTGCCTAACTTTGCTCCCACAGGCTAAGAAGTGAAGTATGCTGTGACCTCCAGCAGGAGGCCAGCAAAACAGTCTTCGAATAGCCAACCTCACCCACAATTACAATTACATATTTTGTAAGGGACTCAAGAAATAGCCAGGTGCTCCAGTTAGAGCTTATATAATAAGTGAAGCGGAATTCAGGGTTCTTTATCTCCCAGAAATTTGTCACCATCAAGGATCATACAGATTTTAGGCGACAAAAAGCCAATACAGAATATTAGGCAGGTAGGGTAGGGTATAGTTAGCAAATAAATTTGCTCAAATGTAAAATTTTATAACGCCACAAAGCTGTATGGAAAAAAATAAAGCCATAGAAATGCTCTAAGAAATGAAAAGCCAGTTTTTCTAAGAAATGAAAAGCCAGTTTTACCATGTAAGGTCTCCAAGCTCAATCTGTTCAGCAAGAGCAAAATGTTCATACTTAAACAAGGAAAAGATTCAATGAAAGAGACATGCTCAATTTCAATGCAGTATGTATGTTAGGATATGACAGCTGAAAGCAGAAATAAAAAGACCTGATATTGTGACAGTGAAAATAAACCATGTTTTAAGTTCATGGTTTTGTCTCATCCATGTTCACATGAGATTTAGGACTGGGACAGAATCTTACCCCAGCTCACCAGCCTCAGTTTCCTGTGCCAATAGCATCAGTACTTTGGTTCTGCTCCTTACACATCTAGCCTTGCTTTTTTCCACCTCCTTTCAATTGTAATTCTACTCATTTTTAAATACAGAGATTAATATTTTGCTTATTGCTTGCTGCCAAACACTCTCTTTCATGTTCTTGAGCCCTGGCTTTATTAGCCTTGTCTATGAGTATGCCAAGAAAATGCTTTCACCCATGCACCTGACAGGCTCTTCCTAACATTTCCTAAAGTACCATCAGCAATGAATTGTCTTTCTTCTTAGTCTGAAGGAATTTTAAGTTTCTCCTCACTCCTTTAGCCTGTCAGTGTGAAGCATTCCTTCCCTGGCATTAAACATTCTGCTGAATGATCCAGTGCAATAAGAAGAATTACAAATCTTTGGAAACTTACTTAAAAATTCAATAATTTTAAAATATGAAAATTCACCTTCAGTGATTATTTAAGCCTTTTTTTCCTAAAGATCTTAATGCCATCTGCAGCTGCTGCTTTTATTGAGAGTAGAATTAATGAATTTGTATTTTGAAGCAGATTTATATAGTGGTGCAGATGCAATTAGGGTTCAGTTAAAATTTGACATTGGGGACTCCCAAATTCAACACAGTCATGCACTAATATGCAAAATCACTGCTTTCCAATAGATCTGCCTTCCCATCTTGTGCTACTGAGACTTTGAGGAAGATTTTTCAAAGGGTAATGTTGGGCTACTAATTTGAGAAGTGGGAGATTCTGGCCACTTACAGGGGATCTAGGAAAGGGATATTGTGGTACTTGCCACAGACCATGGACAGCTATGCTGGTACACTGACCCCACAGCTTTGCTGTGCCCCTCATTTGCTCTTGTTACCTCAGCAAAAGGATTTTAATTTTTTTTTTCTTCGCATGGAACTTCTATAGGTTGGCTTGTATTTTTTCTACAACTTTTAATCCAAGAGGAAACACCTAAAACCATCATGGAATTCCCTCCATGCCTCCTGAAGTGACACATGCCTTTTACTGAAATCTCTGATGCCAATAAATCCTAGTGTTTTTTCTCATAGACTGATAGAATATCCTGAGTAGGAAGAGACTCACAAGGATCATTGAGTCCTGGCTCTGCACAGCACCATCCCCAAGAGTCACTCCATGTGCCCAAAAGTATTGTCCAAACACTTACTGAACTCTGTCATCCTTGGTGCTGCGACCACCACCCTGAGGAGCCTGTTCCAGTGCCCAGCCACCCTCTGGGTGAAGCTTATTTACACTAGGCCTTTTCCTTGCTTCCTAATTCTTCATTTCTGCATGTTGGCTCTTATCCAAAATGACAAGAATTTGTACAACCATAAACACTCTTCATTCTCTTTAAGAGCTGCTTTCCCTCTATGTTAAATATGACTTTGTGTACCAGATCTGAGGTCAGTTTAATCCAGCCCTTTTTTTTTTTCCTTTTAGAAGATGCTTGAACATATCTGAGAAAAGAAACTTAAGACATTACAATATCCGTATACACCTATCTTCTCTTCCTGTAAGAGGAGCTGGTTTGCAACCATGCATATAGCAAAGACCCTGCCCTGGTCTGACTAGTTTTTATCAACTATTTAGATTTGGATCCCTTCTGATTTCTTTTGTAAACAGTCAACAGCAATTTGTGTCTACTTTTCAAGGCCTTTACTCCTTCCCCACTCAAGGAGCTCAGGTGGTTCAAAATTTGTGTCACAGGATGGATACAGGGCAGATCCATGAGGTGCTGCTCCCACAGCCCCAGATGGGCATCACTGATAGGCTCAGCCACCTCAAAGAAAACTGCAACAAAAGGATTTCATTTGAGGCTGTCAGGAGGAATAACAGAACTATGCTTTTATAATCAGCATGTCCAGTGGTCAGGCTCTACCATGGAAATTGCTGAGCCAGCTACCAAACTTAACAAACTTGAATTTCAGTCATATGCACATTTCTTGAAGAGAGTAAAATTAATATCTTTCAAGTTAAAAAGTTCATTCTTTCATATCACTGTTGTTGTAGAAATTCATACCTTTGCCTGACATTACCAAGTAATGTCTTGAATATCCAAGGATATCACTCACTCACCTCCCAGTATAAGCCTTGAAGGCTTCTGAAATCCCTGTTGATCCAAAGCTAACTCCCCTGAATTCATAAGTCAACAGCAGCAGTGGAAACTATAGCTTGCAGGTCTTACTGCAGAAACCCATCTGTCAAAAGCCTGGTAACACACACAAATGTTTTCTCAAAGAATTGTTAATTTGCCTCCCTGCCATCTGTGACACTTTGAAGAGTCAAAAGCCACCATTGCTTGTCTCGATACCCAAATTTCTATTGCCACTGCTCCTCACAAAGGTTGACCATGTAGATCTGCACATTCTGCAGATCTGAATTTCCCTGGATAATGTGTCTTTTGGTATTTATATTTTTATTAGTAATACTTTAACACAGCACTTCCACTCACCCCAGAAGGCTTCTGAGTCACATACAGTGCCAGTGAAGCTTCTGCAACAGGGTGACAGCTGACAACTAAAGAATGTGCCTAACAATTACAGATTTCAGCAGGTCACATTCTCAATGAATACCAAAAAAATTCCACCTTTAGTAAAAGAGCCATGGAATCTAAATATCCTCATCAAGCAGGCACTGATATTTCCCCTTCAGCAGAAAATACCTGTGTTAAATTGAATGAATGACAATTAACTGGCTTCAGAAGGGACATGATAGTCACACCTGCTGCCAAATCTGACTGGTACCACACTGAAATAGTCCACTGATTATATAGTTCAGAAAGCATGTATTGGCATGCTACTGAGGAAGACACTCAAGTTCTACAAATACACAAGTAATTTTCAATACATCCTAAGCATTAATAATATTAACATAAAAACTTTACAAATATTTCCTTTCTTCATTAATCACACTGAGACTTTCATTCAAGGTTAATTCTAAAAGAATTTAATTATTTCAATCATACCTTATTGATCGTAGTTTCCTGTCAGAACTACCACCTTGCTCATTATACCCTACTAAAACAATGCCCACTGCAAATTGTTACCTAGCTCAAAATGACCTGCAAGTAGTTTTGATCTACAGATACAGTGTCACCTATTTCAGGAGAGACCCCTGCCTGCTCATTTTTAGCACCTCTATTTGAGCAACATTAGACACAAAACTGGTACTGTCCCGTATTTCCCATGTCTGCAGGAAAACCTGCTTAATATTAAAACATCTGTTGCCTTGAAAAAGATACCTATTGTACTTCAGTAGAGACCATCTGGGGAAACACAGCAAACACTTTTATGCCCAAGTAACCAACAGGAAATGGCCACGGACATTGAAGAGCATTTAAAATGGTGTCACATATCTAGTTGCATATTTTCTATTACATTTTCCAAAATAACCCCAACCATCTTATTATTAGTAGGAGTGAAAAGACACTTCAGCAGAGATGGAGCTCAAATCTGTCATGTGTGCATATTATTCTGAATTTTTTTCAGGTAATTTCTTCCTGAAGGTTAACAATGCACACACAATTCAGAAAGAACATAGTTTTTCCAAAGACAAAAGACCTTGATTGTGAGGAGATCAGCTATTAACAAACTCAGTTAGAACAGATTGCTCACTATGTTCATCTCCTGTGATCTTGCAGAAAGTACTCCTCTAGTTCACCTATTTTTTCTGTACTGCTGCACTCCCATAACACCAATTCACAGTCTGCATCACAGCTCCCCAGGTTCAGAAGTCACATTTTATTGCTTTGGGAGGTGCTCACCAATCTCCTTTGTGCAAAGAGGGGCAGCAACAGCAACAGACACCCAGTCACCGACCTACCATATTCTTAAGAGTTGAAAATAACAGCAATTCATACCAGAAGACATGAACAACTGAGCAACCAATAACATCTATCTATTGTTTCAAGTAATTTTATAATGCATGGTAGAAATGCAGACAGAAATTAGGAATTCCTCATTAATAGTTTTCATTTGTCATGTCAGAAATAGAAAAAACTCTGCAAGCAAAAGTTTCCTTTACTATTATTAATTTAGAAATGTAAACTTAAGGCAGGATTAGATGCTTAAGGTTTTAACAGCAAACACATGCAAAGAGCAAGTCAATAATGACAATGAAAGGCAAAATTCTAAATCTTCTTCGCTGGTTATTTATAAAAACGTGCCTCTCACTGTAGATCCCCTCAGTCTCTAGACAAAGCTGGTCATACTCATATCAACGATATGTTTCATGTATCACTCCAATTCTGATTTCTCACAGTGAGATGTCATGGCTTTTCATTAATTTTGACAACTAAAATGTACTAAATGCCTAAGTTTTTAGATTACTACAGTGAAAGGAAGCAAGACCCTCCTCCCTACTAGACTACTAGTAATTAATATTGACATTTGTATCACTTCCAGATCTGGCCTACACTGTGCAAGACTATAGAACTACAGCAGCAGTACTTTTATGTTTTCTTTTTTACAAGCCACAGGACTGAAAAATTATAAGAGGGAAAATGCCATTCTTTAAAAAAGAAATTATATGCATCTGAAGAATGTCTCCTTTTCCTAAATGGGGAATTAGAAGCACAGTTTAACAACTTTTCCCTTTTCCACATACATTTTTCCCTTAATATTTTGCAAGCTACTTCTTTGTGCAATAGACCCACTCAGTCAGGACCACTCAGTCCTTGCAGCAATTCTGAATAAAGCACAAAAGAATATGAAAAAATGTTTAAAAACTGCAATATGAAATGAACCATAAACACTGGGTTATTATATACCAACCCTTGGGTTCAACTTGAGGATAACGCAGCACACAGATTTTAATACAATAAGTGGCCTAGCAGGAAACAAGATGCACAACACTCGTTACTGTGACTATAAAATCAAATACAGAAGCAAGCTGGAAACACCGGCCATGAACAGCCGGTATAGAATGCACGTCCCAAGAGACAAAATATCAAACCAGTGCCAGGAGACCCAAATTATAATTTCTTTTTCCACATCCTAGCCTCTGCCTGATTTCAGGGAAATCACTTCAGTCAGTCTCAGTTTCAAAAGTGAATACCATAACATTAAGAGAGGGAGGCAAAAAAAAAAAGTCTCTAAAATGGTTTGACTAATACTTAATAGAAAGGTTTGGGGTTTTGTTTGAAGTGAAGGGACAGTTGAACCTGTGAGTCAATGTCTGAAGTTGGTGAGTGCATGGGTGGGGGACGAACATGAACCACTTGGATTGGTGCTTGCCTTGCACTCAATGCAGGGAAGGTAAGAGCCACCAAGGTCAGGTTTCCTTTCTCCCTACTGCCATGGAGGTAGAAGCTGTCAGATTTTCACTGCTTGTACTTATGTATTTAAGTGACTTTACTGTGACTATGGCTGAAATATCAGTCCTGCTTCCTGCCCATTGAAGTAGCTGTTTGCTAGCTGAAAGCTTAAAAATCCAATGACCTTTTGTAGTTGCAGCAACGTGTGTGTTACCCTGCCAATATCTACTCTCTCATGAGCTCCACGCTCATTAGTTGACATTAAGCATGATTGCCATAAAGGCGATATAGCTGAGCTTTAAACGGTACCTGCATTGTCCTATGGATATTTATTCCATGGCTACTCTGTAATTAAAGGCTTTATCAAACCCTTTGGGAAATTCACTTACAAAAAAGAGTTAAAGACGTGAGTAGTTCTAAATTACTGTATTTTCACCTAGCAATTCAGCAGACTTCTAGAAAATGCAGCCAAAAATCTAAAACAATTTTTAGACTGGGAACAGAGATTAGCACCAACCAGTTCACACAACTACTGTGTTATTTTCAGAGAGCATTAAAACATACTGACCTAAAGGCCAATCACTCTTCTGCCTCACAGATATACGAGGATCTTGAATCCCACAATATGGAAAACACAGCTGGTGATGGCTGAACAATATGTTATATTCAAAGAAATTCTCCAGAATGCACTTCCTTGCAGCAAAACAGAATGAAGTCTATATTTTCCATTCAACCAAAATGTTGCCACTTTGACAGCTAAGAGACAAAGCTAAGCTTAGTCAATAACTCTTTTTGATATGTTATTCGGGTAAGAGTTAAGCCTGCTTCCTACCCTTTCATAGTTGATTCTTGCCATTCTAACTGTGGCTAAAATAAATCCACAGCAAATCAACCCAATATAAACATGAGATATCACATAAAGACAGATCACCTGGAGTCTACAAAGCTCTCTTCTATAAATCAGCTTATTGTTCCAGGTCTTCTTTTTAAAAGCAGTGAGACACAGTGCTGAAGGATGCAGACACACAGTACATTATAGCTCCATTTTAACCTTTCTTAAAGGTAGTGAGAAAGTGTAGTAAACTCAGTAATTTCAGTGAACTATGCTGCACAGATTGAAAAGATTTATTTCTTTCCACATCCATCGACATTCATTTTTCATGTAATTAAACTGCTGTCATGGATCAATGAGCACAGATAACAACTCAAAGCAGCAGAAGAGCATCCACCAGCAATCTTTTTCATTAAGTACATAACCAAATATTGTTAGGCTGAAGCACAAAATGCATCTAATGGATCTCATTTTGTTTGAAAACTGAGGGACAGCCAGAACTTGTAACCTTCTAGAGATGAGGACATAAAATCAAAGCATTAAGGAGCAAACAAACCAGTCCTTATTGCCAGCATGAGGTTTAAATCTAATACGAGGTCTAAATCAAATTTTTAGAGGTGAGGCTCCAATGAAAATATAAACCCCGTTAAAATGATAGCTATTAGAATTAGGCCTTCAGCAACATTATAATCAAAAAGCAAAATAAATCCAAAATCCTGAACAATAAAAAAAGTAAATATTCCAGATGTGTATAAGCAAATGAAATTTTCACACTTTGCCAAGTTGCCAGTTCTTTAAAATCATCATATAAGTTGGAAGTATCATTTAGGAAGCAGATGAAGAGTAACAAGAGAGTACAGAGAAAGTAATATTTGGGGGTTTTAATCCAGCCCCTTCCTTTTGTTGCTTAAAAGATCAGCACCGGTTGAACACAAAAATCTGCTTCTATACTAACAATGACAAAAAAAACCCCCATCATAACAACAACAAATGTTACTTCTAAATACTTAGGACACAATTTTTTTTTTTTTTTTTTGTCAGGGGAATAAAGAGATCTTTAAGCTAGTTCTCCTGCGAATTTTGCAGTCTTTAGGAACCTGAATTTGGACTTTGGCGTTATCTTGTCTTTGGCCCAGTATTAAACCAATCCTTGCACAGAGCTGTCTTATAAAGGTCTGAGTATTAAAATAAATACCTCATATTGTGTACAGATCCCACATGAACAGCCTTTGTGCCTGGAACAGTGACAATGGAATCACCAGAGAAATCAAAAAGCATCACAGCTGCACAGTACAGAAATCAGTGAGTGATGACATCCACTTAGTAAAGCTTGTGATTGCTCTATTTCTTCATAAAAACAAAAGCCATTTCAGTAAAGTCTAGAACATCAATATGTCAGTTTTCAGACAATCCTGCCTAAAAAAGATGCATATTTTACATTAACTTGCATATTTTTTTACATTTGAATACTAGCAGAATTTAAAAGTATTAATAGATTTTGCATGCTTAAATCCCACAAAGCGGGACTACTTCCCTTAGTTTCCATTTCTCAGTGCTTTAACTGCTAAAAATGTCCCTGTTCCATTGTCTGTGCAAGCATATCTGTACCAGGCAAGAGACTAAGTGAGTTTTAGAAATCTCATGAAGAGGCCTCCTATCAATTACACCATCCAAAGATATTCACACTTTATCCATGAATGATACAGAGGCCAAGACAAGGTTAGGACAATGATCTACCATTGACTCATTAACGGCCCCACATTCCATCTGCAAGCCTGCTCTCAACACACAGTGGCAGAAATGGTTATTCAATTTTTTAGGATGATTGGAAGCTTCATATTCCAGGTGTAAAAAGAGAGTCTCAGTCCTCAATATATATTACATTTCTAATTAGCATAAGAATACTATTCTGCTTTTCTGAAAAGGAGAACTGCAGCTGACAGGGTAATCCCAAAGAGAAATACAGTTACTTGTGCTGGTCCTCTCCTCCTTAACAGTTGCTCATTAAGGGCCTTGATGCAAGTGAAAACGGTGTCAACATTTTCCCTTAATGCAAAGCAGTAGCTTTGCAGCCTTTGATTATTTTGACATTTCTAGCTGAAACAAAAAGCATTCCAAAGTCTGCCTGTAAGGGGTACAGAGAGTGGACAATCTCCTTATTCTTGCACATTTGCTTTCAAGGTTTATCACTTGGTCCATGTACGAAGAAGCAGGGGAAAAAAGCACGCCAGGAAATCACAAAGGGAATACAAGAGAGGAGCATATCTGCTTACGTATGCTTGGAGAGAAGGGGGATAAATGAAATATGGAGCATTGACCCCATCATCTTCCTCACATCCAGAACAGGGGTCAATCTGGACAGAAAACTGTCATTCCTAGGTGGGAAGATCTGGCCCTTCTTCCTTTGTATATTGCATATAGATGACAGACTCTATCTCCCACAGGGTAACATGCACCAGCAGCCTCCACAACTCTCCATGGAGGTAATTTACAGGACTTTTTGTGACCCTACACTGACCAGTTTTCTGCAATCAAAAGAACATATTCAACTGAAAGGCAAAGGTGCTGTAGTTTCCACCACAGAGCTGCCACGTTGAGCTATGCAGGGGAAGACAGAAGAAAGCCTCCCGCAAGCTGTGTTCTGCATCCTCCTTCCATCCCTGGACAGCCCCAGATGAGCCTGTGAACCTGGCTGGCTGGCAGTTTCTCTATATAATGTTTGAAAATTGTACCAAAATTCTCTGCTGGGAAGTAACAAAGCTAAGCTGACAGTGGCAATCAGCAACAAGTACATGTGCAATGGTTTTCCTGCCACAGGACTTCACATGCTGGCTTACCTCTTAAAGGTGAGCATCTACGGAGAAAGCAGCCAAAGGCTGTCCCAAGCTTAGTGTCTTTACACTAACGTATTTGCATGTTTCACCACCTTTTCCAGCATATTTGTTTCCTACTCTTACCCTGTCCTGTTTCTTTGTGCTGCCCTTAATGCTTTCACAGATTTAGATAAGGAAATAGTACTCAAATGTATAAAGCTGTCTTCTGCCACTATTACTAACACCAAACAATACCATATGCCATATAATTCTTCCTCTAGAGCCTTATTCAATATGAACAAGGAAATAAAACCCAATACACAGAATCTGTATTTTTTTTTCAAAATAGTTTTCAATCTTACCTATACAATTTTATAGAATGAGCAGAATTTATCTAATACATTATAGTTATTCCATAGAGACAAAACGGTAAGGCAAACCAAGAAAGTAAACAAAATAACTCTGTCAGGATATGCTTAGATCTCACCCTACAGCTCCTCCCACACAGAAGGAAACACACAGCCAGCAAAGTAAACATATATTATACAGTATTTATCACCAGCTTATTGAAAAAATTATAAAACTATTAATTTTAAGACGGCGTAAGTTTTTCTGAACTTAATTTAAATAGAAAAAAATCAATTATTTCTATAGGGTTAGTCTTGCAGTGACCATTGTGTTTATTATTAGATATCCTAATCTTAATTCCCTAACAAGGATGTCTTACTCAGAATAGGCAGTGTTGGATGTCAGCTAATCCACACCTCTAAGCCCATAGAAGTGTCACTTGAGACAAAAATCTCAAAGGCAGCAAGTCAGCAAGCTCCACTGATTCCACCAATGCTACCAAAAAGTGGTCTGGCCCGCCAGACACAGATGTGTTTGACACAAAACTCTGCCACAACAGTGGCTTTATTAAGCTCTCCAGTACAACTCACCAGCATCCCCTGCTCTTCTCAGATGCAGTTCTCATTGCCACCACCCTTCTCTTGACCTTCAAGTCACCAAATGATCTTGCAGATGGCCCCACTTTGCTGCACAGTACTGCAGACATGGTTGCCTTCTGTACGTCATCTGCTGACAGCTCAGCAAAGATGTAACATTCACCTTCTTCCTAATTAACTCGGGCTAAATTGTAGGCTACTGCAGAAAAAATGATTCAGTGTGGGAATGACTACCAATATGTATCAAGGATCTGAATACCTGTACTCATATTTATAAAATTAGCCTTACTTTTAACAAACAATTTCATCTTAAAGAAGGAAAGAAGCTCCAGCTATGATAATGTAGCTATTGTTCCTACTCTGTAGTTAATGTGCTGCGAAGACCTACACACATATTTTGTCTGCTTTAGCAAAACAACTAGCTGCTCCATCTATTCACTCAATCTCTAGTCTAGCATCATTGCCTCTCTCACACTTCTGGCACTGACTTAACTGGTCTCTTTAGTCCTCACAAGTGCATTAACAAAGCTTCCCATCAAAGTATCACCCAAAGTACTATTATTAGCTTAGCTTTAATATAGCACAGAAATTGAGAGTGGCTGCAGCTAGAAAAAGCCTATGTAGATGTTACTTGTCTGACAGCCTCAGGCTTATTTTCAACATGTTAAATAACTCAAAAATGACTCAGGCAGCTATTCACTGACATCAACCCCTGCACAGCTGAGTAAGTAATGTTAAGGCCCTGTAAATGGAATGAAATCCTATCATGAATGCCAGAAGGGGCATCAGTCTTTTTTTCCAAGCCACTGCTCCCTGTGAATAAGGGGAACAGCACTAAGAACCAAACACAAAGCCTGATTTCCAGCAGTTACAGTAAAGCCATACATTCTTCCAAGGCGGGGACAACCAGGGAAAAGTTCCAAAAGACTCTGGAACTGCTGAAATATTGACACTTTCAGAGACAAATCTTAAACATGAAAATCTCTACAGTACTAAGAACTTCATGGAGGCTATACTGAAACAACAGCTGGCTGTTCTGCTTCTTGCAATTTATGGCTTTTTAAATTTGCTTTTGCCACTTCCTTCATTCAGGTCCTAACAACCCCCATACCACCAGCCAGCCCGAAGTCAGGCAGGCAAGAAGAAGCTGCTCTCTACAGCCCTTGGTCTTGGGGAGGGACAGGGGGATGGGGGTGTAAAGGGAGCAAATGGATACACAAAGAGAAGCTATTAGTCACTAAAAAATTCCTGCCAGAGAACATTTGGGAAATACTGTTATTGAGGTGCACATAAGCGTAAGCAGATCCTTTCTGTCACTTCAGAGGAAAAAGGGGTGAGGATGAAGGAGATCTTACAGAAGGGAATATCTGTGCAGAAACGGCTGTTAGTCTGAGCTAACCAGAAAACAGTAGCTCAACCACAATGCCAAAGTCCCTCCCCATTCAGAGCAAGGAAATCAAATTCCATTCTCGTTTTATCTTGGCACAGATCTTTTGCTTCAACCTCTGAATTACACCAGCTTCTGTGATTAGGACTCAGGGCCATTATTTTTGGCCTTTAAAAAAAGGACTGCACTAAGCTGAGAGTAACTATGTCTAGTATAAATACAAGTTGAGCAATGGGTAAGTTTTAATTCAGACACATTAATCAAAGAAAACAAAGCAATGTAAAAGCATCTGGCAACACACAAATTAGTAAGATTAAATGTCTCACTTCTCACAGTAATTGTTTCTTGGCTTGATAAAGGAGGCTTTTCTCCTCTCAACTGTCCTGAAAGGTTTGCATTTTCCTCCCTTCTTTGAATTCCTCCAAGGTACTGCTATAATGAACATTTCTCCTGGAAACTTCTGGATAGATTCAACATGTTTTGGCTACGATTTCCATATGACAACTACTGAATTTCATCACATGTACCGGTTTGGCCAAATTTAGAAATACATCCTCTGAGAGAAGGCACAACCATCCCTCCCCCACCAGGTTCAGGAAAAAATAAATTTTCCTTGAAGGAAAGTGAAGAAGATTTATTTAACAAACACACGGGAAAGGAAAATAATGTTAAATGGTAAAATCTTTCGCTGTAGAGGAAAAACATGGGGAGGCGTTCGAGTCCTCCCTTTGGTCTCCTCGGAGCTGGGGCTTGGCCCAGGGCCAGGCCCTCTGTGCCCGGTGGAAAGTCCTCCCGATGTGCTCTGATGTTACAGCAATCAAGCAGTCCAGTAGAAAAGGGAGAAAATCCGAAATTCCAGAGAAGGAAAAGTTCAACTCTCAGTCTCTCTCCGGAGAACAAAGCAGCTGAACCACTGGCCAAAAAACTGTTCTGGGCGCAGCAAGCCGGGTGCTTCCTCCCTCCCCTGCTGCAGTGGGGAAAACCAATTGCTATCTGTGTGTGACCTTGAACAAGCTGCAAACGCTTTGAAAAAGTTTTGCTCAGTTTTTTCCTTCCCCCTCTCAGGCTCAGATTAGAGGCATAGAAAGGCACAGGAATTAATTTCTGGGCATAGGCAGCGATATGGGATACACATCATAAGGTCACCCCAAGACAGCACCACTGCAATGCTTGCTGGGCTGGAGCACAGTTTGGTGATGCATTAAAAATGAGAATGTTGCAGCTTGTCTCCTCTTTGGATTCTGCTGTCCCAAGCGAGCCCTGAAACACAGCACTTACCTGTGGGACACCAAACTGGCCCTTGTATTATTTCCCTCATTAACTGCCCATATATCCCAGAGCTGTAGCTCTTTATGGATTCACTTGGAAAAGAAATAAGTACCTTCAGAGGATTACATGTTTTATAATGACATCTGTCTCTCACAACCAGCCTGACAGAAGCTTTTCCTCTTTACAGAAATTATAAAATACTGCTGCTTGTTCCCTTAAAATTACTCTACCCTTAGCCCTTAATGCACAAATTTTATTCTCCCAGTGCTCACACACAGCTTGAGCTTTCTTTCATTTAGTTAAAACGAAGAGTATTTAATTTCAAGATTATCTGAATCATAATGAATAATTCATGTAACTGAAACTAAATCACAGCCATGGTCTCAGTTATACATCGAATCTTGGTGTAACTAACATGACATAACATCAGAAAACATCATCTCTGAGCAAGGGATACTCAGACTGTCCAATTATTTCCCATTTACCACTAGGGGCCAGCAGTTCACCTGCTGCTGCTACACCAAGGAGTACCTGGCCACCTGAAAGTAATTCTACTCCCTCTTCCACCTGCTAAACCATATTAAAATAGACTAGAAATTCATACCCACCTATCTTACACATAAGGAATAGCTCTCTTTGGTCATAAGAGGTACTTTATAGAGGGAGAGAGAATTAACTTAGGCCATTATGGATTTAAAGGTGGAACAAGGAAAAAGAAAATAGAAGATTTACAATGGGGGAGAATTATTGGGGTTTTTTGGGGTGTGGTTATTTTCCCCACTGAAAGATATCAGTCCAAGGAAGGGTGCTAATTGTTTTCACTATTTCAATGCCATCTCTGAAATTAGTATCTGTGGCCTGAGACATGTAATTTAACACTTGGCTGCCCTTCCCTCTAGCTATAACAGGCTACCTAGGGAGCAAAGACACAGTGGATTTGATATCGCATTCCAGCACACTTACTTGGAGACAATCCCTTGCTTTGGAAAATGGCAAGCAGTAATCATCTGGAAAAAAGTCTCTGTTTAGACATCCAAAAAAGTAAAGATTTTAAAAATGTCTTCACCATATATTTATTTACCTTTACTTGTTTTGAAGACATAGGAGTAAGCAAGGACTACTAAACAGCATGTATATCGTAGAGCTATTACATCATGGTGTCAAAATTACAAGGGAAAAACCTCATCTTATCACAGACATTGCATTACTGTAGACAATTACCAAAAAATGCAGCTCTGCACAAAACCAGCTTAGCATTTTTCAGGTTCCTCTGGACTTAAATAGCACCAGTCTTATAGGAATTTTATAATTTAAGAGCACTACAAGAGAGCTACAGGAAGAGATTAAGAGATTAGGCTATCAATTTAAACTTTTATCCTATATTAAAAACAACCAATCAACTTCTAGAGGAGATGAATCTGTATAAAGTAGAAAACTTTAATTATAGTTGTCCTTAGTTACAGTTTTCCTAAGGAGCAGACAACGAGGAAAGGATGAGCCCACCAGTTTCTTTCCCATCCACCTCTTTGCAAACCAGTGCAAAGACCGCAACGCAGATACTGCTTGCATGAGAATACCTTCAACAATACAGTTTCTCCTTGAAAGTTGGACCTCCTTTAAAGCACTTTTGCACTATGCTGTGAAATGAAGTCTCACACTTATTTCTGCCTCCATTAGGGAGGTTCTATAGCAGAGAAGGCTGATCCCAGCTAGGAAAACCTTGGCATGCTGCACCCTTTGAGAACTTTGAAGCATTAGAGGTGGCAAAAGATCTCTTCAAAGTCCAAGCAAGGAATCTCTAAACCTAGATATTTTCCCTACCCCACAGTAAGCAAAACGGCACAGCAGGTAGGGAAAACAGCAGTCACATGCTGCCCATCAGCCTCAGCCTGGTGCCCGAGCACCAGACCCTCAGGCTGATGTGACAAGCAGAACTCCCCTGAACACAATGTAATTGCAACAGTTTATACAAGCTGTGAGTCTAGCACAGGGTTTTTCTAACTATTAACAGCTCGTATAATTCTGTTAAAGCTGTGTCTCAGCACAGTTCAACTGCGGATCAGTCTTGTTTCAAAGAAAACAAAGATGATAATTTTTGGAGAAACAGTTGCCTGAAATACAATAAAATACTCGTTAGGAAACTCAGGCTGCTCCTACCTTTGAGAGCACTTATTAACCCTTGTATTAAGTTCCTCAAATCCTTTCTGCTTGCTGTGTAAATCCAGCCCTGTTTCCTTGCTGCCTCCATTTTACATGGCCACAGTAGTTGTGTGCTTGCAGCTTCTTCTCACAGTTTCAGAAGTCAGTAAATGGGTTTCAGGACAACAGACACTCAAACCCCTGAGTATCAAAATTATTTAGAAAAAAAAATAGAAGTCAGTTCCATCTGTTGGGCCTCACTGAATCCTTCTCTTCTTTTTGCATGGATTGTCCATTGATATCAGGCTTGTACCCCCAGCAAAAGGGATGATCAAACCATTATATTTACTAAAATAAATTATGCAAGCTGATAAGAAGAGTTCCTTGCAGCAATACCACCTAAAGTATGGGAGAGGGCATAGAGAAAAGAGGGCTCAAAATCAAGTGTTGTTATCAATGAAACTTTGCCTGTTCATATCAGTAGAGAATCTGTGTACCAGAAGAAAAGAAACAGGGAGGGAATGGCTGTAATTCCTTAACAGGCAGCCAAATTGAAGAATAACATATCTCTAACAGAGCCACTTAGCAAGTCCTTCACTAAGTATGCCTGGGTCCAGTAATTGCAGCATTCTTACAACAGTAAATAGATTACTAAAAAGCAAGAGCAATTCTGGGGAAAATGTGATTATAGGAATGGTAGGTCTCATCTAACTATTTTGTGTTATTTAGCACATATTTTCCAAGAAGTAGAAGACCTGCATTTTCAAAGAGAAAAATAACTGCTTTACCAACCCCAGGGAGAAAAAGGCATTTTGAGAGACTTGTCCATTAACATGGAGCACAGAGGTTTGCAGATATCCAGATAGGCTTGATTAACTACTGCTTCTTATTGACTGGCATATAGTTTGCTCAAGAGACCCAACACTCACATTGAGCCTAGAGTTTTAACATGCACTGGAGACTTAAAACTCCTGAAACTTGAGACTGACGTGTCTGTCAATGTACAAGAAAAGAGCAGGTACACAGATATAGAGGTAATAACACATAATAGAACTCCCAGTTCCAAGCATAGTCTTGGAAACAACAAAAATTATATTTGTATTCAGAAATAAAACTAAAATCAGTGATAGTCGGTCAGTTAGACACACTATGATAATTTCATTTGTTATTGATTTGTAGGTTTAGTATGGTACGTTGAGACAGTCTATCTCTTTTTTCAAGTAGCACACTCTGCTTTAAGAATGTGCCCTCTTAAAATCTCAGAATATTTGTTTCACATTATGGTCACTGCTCTGAAGACTGCAGTGACGGGCTCAAATCCTAAAAATCATGTTTTTCCTTTTCTGCTGGAGAAAGTCCACCAGCTCACAACACTGTGGGAAACAAAAGAGATCTGAAATGATCTGAATCCTGTGACATGTGCAAACTGACAGGTGTGGTTGGACATAGCTGCTAGAAAATAAAGTACACTGAGTAATTACAAACTTGCTGTTTATCTCGGGAATCAGTAAATCTAACTGAGTTGTATTGATCAAACCAGCAATGTTGCCTCTTCAGCAACCTGATGAAAATGCCGACACAAAGGTCATCAATAGGTGCTCTATGGTTTATGGGGAAAGCTGAAAGGGGTCACCAGATGTTCTGTACAGAATGTACTTTGTCACCATGGTATGGTGCTGATTCTCACAGCTTGTCTGTTTTAAAAAGACTATGAAAAAAAAAGTCCTATAAAATTCTACCATCAACACCCTGCGTACACAGCCAAACATCCAGCAGCTCATGTACTAACAGTGAGGATATATGCTCTATAAGCATATAAGAAACTACGTGTTGAGAAGAGTGTCTGTTAATTAGCTTGCAAGCAGCGCTCTGCAAGCAATCCCTGATGCTGTCACACAGAAAGTGTGACCCACCTTGATGGTGTCTACCTCTCTCTGTCTCTTTTTCCATGAAGTTTCATTCCAGCACGTCACGCTCAGTTTTGCCATGAGTTACACAAATTTGTCTAACTTCAGCTGAAAAGTATAAACCAGTTTACCCACACAGTCATACTGTAAACAAAATTAGATGGAAAAGGTGAAAATACCCTCCCATCAATAAACAGCAAATTATGCAATGTATAGAAAAAGAAAAAAAACTGCAGAAGAGTGGGTGGCTCTGGAGCGGGGAGAATACTCCATGTGCACACTACGCCTTTCTCTTTTACCAGTGAACTTCCTACAAAAGGAGCTTGCAAACCTTTTGCCTAAAGGGAAACCATAACTAATGGCATCTGCCACAGGAACCGATGTGCATTCACTGAATTGCAAACCACAACTTCAGACACCCTTAACTCCCACACAATAGATCACCAGTGCCTCTCAGGTTTAGCTGGTGTCCAGCATGCTGCTAGACTTCAAAACAGGAGGGTTGTTAAGTGACAAGTCAGCCAAGTGACAAAAGAACCAATATCAATATACATAATGCAACCAAACCAAGTGAACTTGGGTCATCTTGCTTACAACAGCATCGCTTTCCATCCCTGGAGAAATCAGGATGCTCTCAGGCTAACAAGGCACCAGTTCTTGTCTCACTCAGGCTCCAGGGGCACGACAGGAGCAATCTTTTTGTCCCATCAGAGAAGGAGAGTGGAGGAAATGCTAGCCTTGAAAGGTCTAGTTCAGATACTTACAAAAGGGAAAGAATGCCAAAGAAATTACAAATAAATGTTTAAAACAGGGACTCTGGCCAACTGGAGGATTGAACCAACACATTTTTGTACAGTGAGCAGTGTGAAATTGGTGACTTCAAGACTCAGAGGATCTATTTTAAGGATTTATACTGCAGGTTTCACAGCATTTTCCTTCCTCGTGGTGCCTTTGACTCTGCAATATAAAATCAGATTATATACATAAATGGGCTGACTCACACCACTCACCTTATATGAAAAAGAGTCTTATGCAGTTTTGAATTTAAGTTAAACAACTGGATATGTAAAACAAACACACATTAAGTAAATCATACTCCCTGTCTGGAAGACCCATGAAGCTGAATTCTGAATGTGTGGGGCATGCAGTCACCCCAGAAGCCCAGCAGACCTCAGGATGTCTCCACTCCGGCCCCCCGCTCAAGCTGACCAGCCCAGGGGCTGAATTACGAGATTAGCAGAACAGCTAACTTGGGTTGAAAATACTTGTGAAAAATTTTGGGGTGGGAAGGAAGAAGATGCTCATAGATACACTGTGAGGAAACCACAGTCAAGGCTCACCCCTCTCCCCAGCTGCAGCCTCATCACTGTCATGCACCTGGCAATCCCTGCCTCACTTGCCACAGGGTTCACCTTGGCTCTGAGCTCCCCATCCCACAGGGAGCAGCTGCCCCACATTGCACCCTCTGACATCAAATACTGAAGCTGGAATAAATTGAATAGATTTCTTTAAGCCAAAGCTGTCACTCTCTGTGCTGAAAATAAAAACTAAACAGCACTCTGTAGAATTTAAGAATTAATAGGAAGGTTAAAAAGATGACAGCATAACTATGATAAGTAATCAAGTGGCTTCCCCAAACCTGTGTGCAAAGGCAATAACAAGGTCTATTGTTTCAAGTCTAAGACAGGATTCAAAGTGCAAGAACTGCTTTAAAAATATTTTTAAAACATATTGCAAAAAAAGGTACTAGATCATATAAAGTATTTTAAATAATACAAGTAACTTCAAGCGACTAGAGTTTGCTTCATCAACATCAGACAATGCATGCCAAGATGCAGAACCACTTCTCTACTTACTGATCCAAATTACTAATTTACCTGTAGGTAATGAAATAAAACTATTTTGCAGGTTGGTTACATTACCAGATCAGTAAAAAGCAGGTAGATATGTTCCAGGTATTCTGGGGCAAGGTATCTAGTCTACTTATAAATAGCATTCATGAACTGCATAACTAAAAAAAAAGAAAAAAAAGAAAACTGAAAAGTATAGTTCTTTTTAAGAAACATATTTCAATTATTGAACAAATATCATGTTCACAGAAAAACAGTTGCCCTTCTATAACAGGCAGTTTTAATGAATCTATTTCCATAAAAATGCTTGATTTTCAGCTTCAAACCACTCAAGTGCCCTCCTACAACTCCCTTGCTAGGCATCTGATTAAAAACAAGTATTATGAAAAATATACACAATTTTATTCATTTGAATCTTATTCCAGGACTATTCTCTGATATCATCCTTAGCTGTTTCCCATGAAATGCTCTAGGGCATCCATTGCTGATAAACACACACACACCTCACATCCCACATTCCATTTCAAAGAACATGGTTGATTTATGGATTGTGATATGGTCTAATATCACTTACATGATAAAATCTCCTACCTTCTATTGCAGTGAGAGGAAACGGAGTCACCTCCACAACAAAGACTATTATTTGCCACTTCCACAAGAGATGGAGGTTTCATATCTCCTCTCCCTGACTTTCAAATTAGCCATTCACAGCTACACAAAGGTAAACACTACACTCTCACCAAAAACTGCTGCATCCCTACAGAGCACCTAGAGCATAAGCAGAGCAGCCAGCCTTCTCCACAGCATCCTGGGTGACAAGCCTCTCCTGCAGGGAGGCTGCTGCACCAGACTCTGTTTGAAAGCCAGCCAGAAAAAACATCAGGACTCATTTCACTTAAACTCCTTGGTTGTCTTTCCCCTTCAATCATTTGAGGATTATATCTTTGCAAGAAGAGCTCCTTCAAGGCCAACCTGCTGCACTCCCTTTTTAGGAGGGAGGGAGAGGGAGAAGATCCTTCTCTGGAGCTCTGTGCTGGCCTAAAATCATATTTAAACTTACTTACTGGAAAATGAGGCTCTGGGACATATCCCCAGCACAAACATATCCCTCCAATACAGACCAGCTGCGGTGTCACCTCTGTGTGGTCTAAACCTGGACATCTTCCCTATTTTGGTGGTGCTTTCCATAACAGTAGCTTAAATCCAACTCTTACTATTGGCAGAATTTCAAACCCCTTCACACTACATTTGCCTGAGTTTAAACAGCACTGAACCATGCAGTGAAGTTATAGCCTAAATTTCAAGCTCTTCCAGAAGAGCCTTCAATGAACAGCCAACCAGGAATGTAACATTATGATACTCCTTTAATTCCGAGAGGAAAAAAATACAGTGCTTTTTCTCAATCATTACTATGGTTATTGCATATACTACTGTATGTCAAGACCTAACATAGCTCCGATTCACAAGCAATTAAAAGAGGGAACAGAAAGGCAATGGCTCTGCCAGGTCTGCTCTGGTCTGGTTTGGTTTCTTTTTGGAAGTGTGCAATTGCTGTCAGAGCAATGAACTGCCCATTTCTGCTGGAGATGTTGCTTCAGGAAAAATCACAGTGGCTTTAGTCCTTTTATCTCAGCAGAGGTCACCCTGAAAGTTGCATTGAAGAAACAAAACAAAAGCCCATCTGATGTAATATGCCTGACCACTGAGAAGGAAAAGCCCCACAAGCTTGAAACAAAGCCTCCAGCAAAAGATTTCCATGTGCCCTGTGACACACACAGCCATCAGCCATGCATAACTTTTTAAAAAGAGCTAAGGGAAGGCTTCAGATATATTGCATTTCAGATATATTGCATTATAAGACAGTGACAGGATTTGCTTGGGAAAAAAAGAAAAAGCTACTCTTCTCATTTGTAAATTAAGATATGGAGAGGTTCCTGTCCCAGTCCTCTGCTAAAGACTAATTTTTGTACCTTTCATTTTATTCCCCAGTTCTCAAATGCAATTGTGCAAATGCTTAACCTTAAGCACTGAACTGAAGTCAATAGCATCATCCACTTGCTTAGTGCCAACATGACCAGTTTAAACTACTGGCGCAGAACACAGAAACCAATCTGAAATCCAGGGTTTAATTTTCAGATTTGATGAAACTCTGCAGAGCTGCACTCTGCAGGGTGAGGGGACAAGGACTGTTGAGGCTGTTCCAATGCTCATCTTGGAGGTACAAAATGTCACAGCAGCAGAGCAGAGAAAGGAGCCCAGGATTTTTAGCTTCTCTTCATTTCAGACTGAGTCTTTAATTTCTCAGACATATATGCTAATGGGGTAGTTTGTAAGCTGTTTCACACCTGATCAAGACATTTGAATACGAATCTTTAGATCTTTGCTGAAGCTGCTTGAATTAAGCTTGACAAGTAGCATGAAAAACATGGAGTAACAAAAATGTATCACTGGTCCCTTAAGCCAAGTTTTTACTGATTTTACAGGACACTTGAAGAGCTGAAACCCTAATTAAAAAAAGACATGCATGGATACATACATAAGCATACATACATGCATGCATACATGGATGCATACATAAGCAGTGTATGTTTAACAACTGAACTCTCTTAAAATTTTTTATTACCCCAATTTTTAAATTTGAATGACAATACATACTGCAGACTCTATGTACAAGCTGTATTAAGCTACCTGACACCAAAATAGGACCTTCTGAGGCAATGAATAGCATTTCCAGTGAAGATGATGGGAGGAAATGCTGCCATTGGATCATCTCTCTGGAGCTCCTAGAGCCTCACACTTCTTTTTCCATGGCTTTCTCAACCCTAGAATAAGGATATGTCTTTTCTAAATAATAAAGCCTGGTCTGAGTAAGCAATGAGCAAGGGGTGTTAAGTAGGACCCTTTCATTAGCAGTGGTTATAAGACAGAACATTATTACTCTTTGCAATGGTACACCAGAGCAACAGTGAACAAGAAGGCTTGAAATATACAAATATAAAGAAGCTTACACTATAGATGAGGTTAACATTCCTAAGCAAGCAAAGATTTTGAAAATTGAATTTATAGCTATTTCAAAAATATTGTTTTCCTATACACAGGCCAAAACTTTCAATTTAGCACTGCATTTTAGCACAAATACTTGTTAAAAACTAACTGAATACCAGCAAATCTTATTTTTTTTTTAAGTGAAAAATCAATTGTTTGCTGTGGAAAAAAACATGAGCAAGGAATACATTTAAATTCCTACAAAAAAGTGCACAGAATTTTACTTTCATAGAAAATTGTGGACAAATGGGCTATTCTTTGCAAAGATTTATATATCAGCTAGAGACTGTTATCACACCACACCTAAAACAATTTTACCACACTTAAGAGGCTCAAGAATGCTTTTGTTTGAGCACAGAACTTTTCTAAACATAATGCAGCACTGCTAACAGCCACCAACCCTCAAGCAGAAGCCCTTGGAGAGGTATTACCCTGAAAGCCATTTATCTTTTACTTCAGTTTGCAAGCAAACACCAACACAGAGAGCCATTAGAGAACAAGTGCTCTCTGGATGCTGAAAATCAATGGAGGAAAATTAAAAATCAACAAAGCTCTCACATACAGCCTCTTAAATGAAATGGCCTGTGATCTAGTCAATCCTAGTTAAGAGGAGAGTAAAATAAAATCTTAATCAATGATGAGCTGTAGTGACACTTCTTATCATATTTTTATTGTATATCATATACCTCCAACTATAATCTGAATCATAAGGATATAATCTGGTAATAAAGCAACTCATAGTGCATAGAACAATTAAGAAACTATTTTCAACACTCCAGTTCTAATGCCAGACTAAAGGTTGATGCTTCAAGAAGGTTGATGAAAAATGAAGTGGCACAAGCAAACATAGCAGAAGTTTTGTACACTGTTTTGATAAATACCCCTTTGCTTACATACTCAAGAGTAAACTCAGCTAATTTATATCTTATCAAACTTAGGTTAGATCCTGTAGCAGCACTGGGAGCAACACACTGCCTGTGATGCTCTTTCGTGTTGCTCAAAGCCATGGAGAAATAAAAAAAAATAAATAAAAATATTCAAAAGATTTGCTTATGCTGTTTTACCTACTCACTGTCACCCATGAACCAGTCAAACCACTGCTCCTGAGAACATGATCAGGTATTAATATAAAGATGGCAAAAGAATTCAATGTCATGTGAATTAACCTCTCTGTTCCCTTGCAATAAACATGCAACAGCATGAGGTTTGCCAACAAAATAGACGATCATTCAGCAAGGCAATTAATAGCCATTCTAATGTGACAATTTCCCTAGGATGTAATAGGAATGCCACAACTAAGTAGTTTTGTCCTACATGTACTGAAATAATCTTTACTGGTTGAGTTGATTTTCTCTATTATTTCTGAATGAGGAGAAGGTCAGTGTTTCTACTTTTGGTGATAATTCCTCAACACAGCAAGCAGAGAGATGATGAAAGGATTTCCTTAGATCCTTTCTAATTTCCATTATAAACATGATTTCTGTGAGTAAAGAAGAATTCTGAGATAAAAAATAAACAGAAATGAGAGACCTTACACCCATGGCATCTTTCATTTGCCTACAGCCTGTTCAGCAAATAGAACCAATAATTCTAAATTAATGCAAAGGATAGGGTAGGAAACTAAGCGCAACAGTTTTGACTGAGAACAAGCAAAATGAAAATATTAGGTCTCCAAGTTATCTACCCTTTTGCTGCAATTGTTTCTATGTGGATGTCCAAGAATACTGCATGGCACCATGGTAAGGATTGGTTGGTACCATGACTTCTGATATGGTCATGGATTTCTCTGATTTATATGTCATGGTCCCAGCTGAGGGTCTTTGAGTCAATCATCCATAGTTACATGTTGTGGAACCACCCTTTGCTTCCAACTTCAGCCAGGCAAATTTGGGCAGAACATGGTTTCTCTTTTCCTGTTCTTTCAGAGAAGTATCAGTGCTTCAACCTCTTCTGTGAGACTCCTTTGCCACATACCTTTTATTCAGTATAATGGAATTACAGATACAACCAAAGCACATAACTCCTCCACAAACTTGACTGTTACCTCTTTTGTTGGGGCTGTTTTCATCAGCAGCAAATGAAGTCCCTCATCTTTGCCTAGGACTGGTGATGAAATTGCTTGACCTTCTAGAAACATACCGACTTTGAAAAACTTTTCACACACCTTTCATCTTTATCTTGTACAAGGACTATTTTTCAAAGGCTTTGCAAGCTGTTGGGTGTAAAAAGCCTTTAATGATTACCATCTTTTCCTTGTTTACTAGTGTGAGGGTGCTAAAACTGTGGGCATCATTGATGTCTTCTACCAGAAAATACAAACTTTAAAGTGCCCAAATGGTCATCTACCTTATCATGAAGACAGATGGAATGACATATCTGAACACACACATAAAAAATTTAGTACTACATAAATCTGCAAAATGGTACACTTCAAGATATTTGTTTGGCAATCAAAGTGTTCTCAAAAATGATAAAAATGAAAATTCACAATTTATGCTTCCAGAATAAAGACAGTTTCCACAGGTGACTAACACAGGAAGTCTTAGATGACAGATTCAGTAATTTTTAATAGGTAAGGGAATAGAAGCTAAAATGCAAACTCTACTCTGTTTTCACTTCTGAGGTTAAAGTTTCAAAATAGTTGCGTGAGACAGATAATAGCTCAGGACATCTTTCTTTATTGTAAAGCTCAAGAAAATTTGTAAGAAATCACAGTAGATTTTCTCTGATTATAAAAGGCAACGGTAAAATGGCAGTTGCCAAAACCTTGACTACATTGCTTGCTCTTCCCCAGCAAGGCTCATTTGATTGCAACTTGACTCATCAGACGTTGTTTTAACACCTCTTGAGATGCACAGAGTTGATGTCTATGCTCCCCTGAAGACAGGAACATATTTTTCAAGGCTCCAGGCTGCCAGCCGCACTGCAGTGAAACATATGCTGTCCTGTTACTTCAGATAACAAACGGCTTCTCTTTTGTTCAGTGATTCAGCCACAGAAATAAATTATTTTGTCTCCTGAGACTTTTGAAATGAGTGAGGTCTCTGCAAACAGACATCAACTGCATCGTGTTTACTGGGTAATATACTTCTAACATGGGGCTAGATTATTCCAACCAAGGTATGATAATTCAGATGGCTTTTGTAAGCAGCAGAGGTAATCAGTTGTGACTCTGCTATTCCCAACAGCAAACCTTATGGAAAGACTATAAATATTGCATAGCCACCATTATATGTGATGGACAAGCATTGACAATAGACTATATTCTGAATTAGTCAGTAAATAAGCTCATTCCCATGAGAGATCTCCATTTAGGAAGAGATTTTTAGATTGAGTAAGTACATCCAAAATTACAAAGATGTCTGGTGACATTGTTTTAGAAACTTGGAGTACTGGCATCAGCCACCAGCTCAACACCATGTGGCACTACTGCTCGTACTCTCGCTCCCTAGGCATGAAGAGCATTTCATCCAGATTATGAGTTCTTCACACAGAACAAGTCTCAGAGCCACCATCATCACACTTACTGTATTTGGAAGCCACCCATCAGCATGATGCACTCAATCCCCTCAACCAGATTATTAACATCTTTATCAATGATCTGCATGAGGGGGTCTTAGAATCATAGAATACCAGGTTGGAAGGGATCTCTAGAATCATCTGGCCCAATAAGTCTTGGCAGAGTGCACTTTTAGTAAGTTCACAGATGACACCAAGCTCGGCAGGAATGTTGATCTGCTGGAGGGCTGGAAGGCTCTGCAGAGGGATCTGGACAGGCTGGATCAATGGGCCAAGGTCAATGCTATGAGGTTCAACAAGGCAAAAGTGTCAGGTCCTGCCCTCATGACCCCTGCATGTAGGATGTGTCCCCGGCACTTAGGGATATGGGTTAGTGGTGGCACTGGCAGTGTTAGGCTTATAGTCGGTCTTGATAATCTTAAAAGTCTTTTCCAACATAAACAGTTCTGTGATTTTATGGTACCCCAGTGTGACCTGGGGATTCATACCCTGGAGCTTCAGAAAAAGAAGGGGTTTACATAGAGGTTTGAACAAAGTAATGCCAGGACATTTCTTTGTCCAAAGGAAAGAGATAATATACTATGAAAGAAGAGCATTAGTTTGAGGTGATTCTTGACCAAAACTGCATTGGATGTGCAATTTTTCATCCAAAGTACAACTCCCTCAGCTTCCAGTTCTGCAGTCATTAGCAGTGACCATGCAAGGCTGCCCAGCCATACAGGCTGAGCTGAATGCTGCTGCTGCTCCTGGCTGAGGGTGTTGGGAAAAGCCCCCTCCAGGTCGACCAGCAACTGGAAGGGTGGGAGGACAAAAAGAGAAGTGGAAGGGAAATAAACTGGAATGGAAAGCTAGAGGAAGAGATACTGGGGAAACACTACACTATTTTTTTGAGCTTTCACAAAAGCAAAGTGGGGAGAGACAAGCCATTTCCATCAGCCCACCACTCCCAGAAGCTGACTAGAGTCACAAGGAATAAAAGCAAACCAGGTCACAGCGATGCCAGACCTCCCCAAGTTACTATTCCAGTTCTTGCTATCTGAAAAATCAATACTTAAAACACATGAAAGGCCAGATTGTAGCACTGTGCACTACTAAACAACAACCCTAGATGAAAGGTCATCAAACTGGAGTACCTCTGATTACCATATAATATATCACAACAGAGCTGGGCAAGCCTAAATTGGAGGTTTCCTCCTCGTATTTATGGTTCCTTAAGAAATGATAATAAGATGGAAACTCAGACTCTTCAAGGGGGAAGTACAATAGCATCTTAGTGTGCAGCAATCAACATATATTTACTGGACTAAAAAGTAAATGGAAAATTTACTGTGCATTCCTACATTATTCTTAATTTTTCTAAGAGATACTAAAAATGCCTACAGCCTTGAGAATAGACCTTTTTTTGAGATTTCTGGTAAAAGCCACAGTAGAGGTCACTGCCAGATTACAGCTGCAGTGTTCTCTGGAGTAATTTCGTTAGCTGAAGCTGCAGGAAGGCAGAAAGAAGGAATCTTGCATTCTGCCATTATATCATTTGCTGACTTTTAAATAAAATTATTTTCTATCATAAACACTTAGAGACTTAGACTTTCTCTGTTTCTTCCTGGGTGATATTTAGCTTACATTCCTGAACATGGCTTAAATGGTGTGGCAGGTGACACAGTGGTGTTAAGGAACAGCTAAGTGCCCAAGCTCAAACACTGACAAGTTGCAGTAGTTTCTTTAGCCAGAGAGCAGACAAGAGAGGTGGTAAAAAAAACCATCACAAAACACAGAGTGCTATCAAAATGTTTAAAAGATAAATATATGGCAATTGCCTAAATCATGGACCACTGAACTCAAGAAGATAGAAAAACAGAGCAGTGCCACCTGTAGACTGCGAGCATCAGCCTAATGAATTTGCCTCTTAAGATCTTAGTTAAAAAAAATGGGGGGAATAGGATAATGCCCTTACTAATGAATCAAAAAATTTGAAAAATACGTAAGTAAAGAAGTATCCTTATAGCTTGGAGATAAACTCAGAGTCATAAATATTATGTAAGTCAAAAATTTACCAGCTATCAGAGTAAAAAAATATAAGGTTCTGGCACTTACCAGGCTATTAAAATGTCAGGGTACTTTCAGAAAAAATAAATTTTGGCCAGATAATGCTGAAGTGGCAATGTTTTCAATGCACACTTGAATTGTGATAAGTCTCCCAAGCCAAATATTAATTTTAATTAGGAGTATTTATTATTTTTTTAAGTAAACCTTGACATAATTTTAAAGCACTACATTTAAAAGAGTGACAACCTAAACAAAATATTCCACTTTATCTCACTCGTTTTCCTTATCTTAGTTCCACCAACACTTTTCCAAGCCTTTTTATTTTAATTTGGAAGTTAGGATATATTTTTTCGTCAGAATTTTTCAGAGTGTTGGTAAAAATTTCTGATCTTATCCTAACACAGCCATGTGGTAGTGGTACTTTACATGATAAATGGTTTATAGTAGATAAGTGTTAATAAAAAGTGAATTCTGTGAATTGTCCAGAAACATAGGGGCAATGTTTTCTAACCAAGTATCTAAAATTAAGGTCCTAGGTGTGAATTCAACTCTCTTCTTCATTTCTGAGTATAATTTTTAAAGATGTAGTTCAAATTGCCTCAAACACTTTAGAAAAGCTTTTAAACTTTCATTATCTTCACAGATTAGCTTTCTACAAATTTAAGAAATTTGGCTCAGGAGTCACATCTTTAGTCTTAGAGATATTTTATCTTAGATAACATCTTAGATCACTATTTTATCAAATTATGTGTATTCACCTGTTTAATCTTAAAAAAAGCCAACACAAAGTGTAAAAATCTACTTCATCTCCCTTAAAGCTAATTATGATCTTACCATTGAAAATATGTCCTAAATTTTAGTCTTTGATTCTGGAAATAATAACCATTCTGATTTTTTTTTCATCAAAATATACTTTCATATATTTGACTACTGATATTTAAGGTATTGATAGATCTTCCACAAGCCCAAACTCCCCTGTAAACTGGTGGTAATGCATTCTATTTAATTCATCTAATATTTTGTTGTGATGGAAAAGACTAGTTTGCAAGAATAGTCTTCAAGCTCAGAGACTGGCTTAGATGTGTGGCATATTGTTAAATTTCTCTAATTTCTTTCCCATGCAAGTAATTTACATCTTTCTGTTTCCACATCTGTGAAAGGGAAATCTTATAACCTCTCCAGAATCCCCAAAGTTATTAACTGGAGACGCCAAGTCATCCATATGCACATAAAATTCTAAAATCTCATGACAGAGTACAGCCCACAAGTGGTTTTAATATGGTCTTGCAATATACCAAGCAATACTTTAGTACCTCCTGAATGGAATTTTAGTCCAGAAAGGACAGTTTTATAGACTTTGTCAGCCTAAGTCAAGTGAAAAGTTACAGCTGGACCTTGCAATAATATACAGCATGTGAGAGTTTCTGAGGAGCCTTTGCTTTGCAATCCCAAAGCACAGCAGAAACCCTGTATCCCTGAGACTTACATAGTGAATATGTAAAAGGAAGAAGCCAAGACCTCCTGCTCCTGTTCTACAGCACTTTGCAGAGCAGAGAAGCATTTCTGATATCCTCAGTAGCAGCAGGTAAGAGAACCATTGTCTTTGCTGGAGCCCACAGGAAGAACTGTGAAACACTATTATTCTCATGGACAGACTGGAACATTTAGTGAAACCCCACTAATTTATGCTTGCCAGCACTGCATCCCAAACAAAATGTAAAAGCATTTAAACATAAAGTGATGCAATCTGTAAAAAAATTAGTTCACGGGAATGGCTGAAGGAAAAAACCAGGACATATATTAGCACAAAAAACTACTCTAGTGCATATAATAAATTGATAAGAGATGTTTGATTATTCCCATGGATCCCAGGCTGATTCCTGTAGTCATAGTTACACTGAAAGCACAGCTTTTATGCAACTTGCAGTCGTCCATTTTTGGCACCAAGTTTTACAAGATAAACACCTGCAACCCCTTAGTGCCACCTGATGCACCTCCATCCCAGACCTTTCCACCACATCTCCTTCCACAGACTTGTGCCTTCTAGAAAAGAGTGAGAGTATCTTAGTCACACCTGAAAGCCATTTCAAGGGCCAGACTGCTAATTTTGTTTAGAGGACTGAGAATAAAGTCACGTATCTGTAAATTGTAGATTCACCAATTGCAGCAAAAATCAATCCTGTTCTGTTTGGGGCAAATAGCTGACTTCCCTCATTAAAGTGAGAATACAAGTGTTACCATCATATTCAAATTATTACCTATGTACTGAACCAGCCATGAATGATAAATGCTAAACAATCTTTAAAAATACAGGAACACATTTATAACAATTATTTTCAGCATGCTGGAAATCTTAAAATGCTGTTAAATATTGCAGGTGTGCGACACAAAAAAATACCCAATAAATGTGCATTTGTCTTGAAATGGGTTCATAAAAATACTTAGCACCTATTTAGGGATCAGAGGTGATCTAGAGACTTCAGTATTATGGTCTTAAGTCTATAAACAAGGAAACTAAGCCAGACTAATACTGTACTTTTTGCAATCTGATCTCAAGGTAGGCTGTCAAATCCTGTCACGTCACAGTGTTTTTGCACCAAGCAAATGATATTACAAGGTATGAGGCAATAGGAAGTCAGGCTCCAGGGAGGCTCAGGCTTGCTCAAGGTTATAGAAACTGATGTCAAGTCTCCTGGCTAACAGCTTCCTGATTGAATCATCCTACCACCATTGCTGAAGAGATTTGTTTTATGAATGATAGATAGTTAAGGATGTGTCAGCAGATTTATTATTATCTCAAGAATATTGTGGTTTTTTTAATGGAAACACAGACCATTAGCTACATTCTTCTAAATAATATTTAGTAATTCTTTAGTAATTGTAACCATGAAAGAAAAAGTTCTGATTTGGTCCAGAATCTACTT
The DNA here is from genome assembly GCF_041296385.1 of Aphelocoma coerulescens. NCBI lineage: Eukaryota > Metazoa > Chordata > Aves > Passeriformes > Corvidae > Aphelocoma > Aphelocoma coerulescens. Next base: position 68,165,073 of record NC_091017.1, on the reverse strand, counting down.
GTAAGGTGAAGGAGGAAGAAATTCTCAAAAATGCAGGAAAGAAAAGCAGAAATACAGTGTTGGAAAGACATTAGGAGATGGAAGGGCAGAAAGAGGTGATGAAAGGTTTCAAAAAAGAATGAAAAAAACAAGTGAAGACACAAACTTAAACAGGCTTGCAGAAGATCTCTCCTCAAAACCAAACCAGCAATATTAAGGAGAATTCACCATTCATTTCATAGCAATCTTCTGCTATGAAGGGATGGCAGCAACCTAGTTCATTACTCCCACAGATGGAAAAAATCTGTCTCTAGCTCAAGCCCCAAAGAGACCACATCAAGAAGGCTTCAGAGGTGGCTTGGTTGAACATAAGAGATTCCAGTTTCCAGGAGGAAGAATCTTTCTCTGACAGAAACACAGAGTGTGAAAAAAACCCACCAAAATTAAAATCCTGTTTTATCTTTGCTTGAATTTTTGCTGACTGTATTCAAACACATGGGTGAAGACTGTGTTAGAAAATATTTGCCACACAGGTCCTGCTTTTTTAGTAGAAGATTGCTGCTGCTGCAGGATACTGGTGCTACTGGGAATCAGGGCTCAGTTCAGAATTACAAACAGGTAAGCAACAGTTACATTCATCCCTTGTAGCAAATGCCACAAAGAGAGCGGAATAAAAGTCACTGGAATACCTAATTGCCGCAATAATTTAGGAGTCCTATATAAATGCTTGTGCCATGACAGGCAGAAGTTGACTGGTTTAACATCAGTGTTACTCTTGAGCACGGGGGCAGCAGCCCCAGGGATTCTCAGGGGGGTGAGCACACTGCCAGCCCTGCAAAATGGCCACAGCAACCAGTTAAACCCTGCTCATTTCCACTGTGCTTCCATGCCAGCTCTGGGGAAACAAGTCCTGCTGCATGTCTCCTACTGAGAGAGCCAGAGAAGCCTGTGTGGTCAGCACGAGTGAAGTTGAACAGCTGCAGTGAAGAAAAGCAGAATTTGACACATCAGTAGATTGCAAAATGCTAGCATAGTGTGAAGTGTGGAAGCTGGTATTCCTCCACCATTCCATCATTGGGGAAATGAGAAGGAAACACACAGGTCTCAGGAGATGCAGAGGATCCATCAGCAGGCATGATGAATACGTTTCAAACACACTACTCCATTATTTTCTTGGGGCTGTCCGAGGAGTACACCTACTGTACACCGTCCTTGCAGACCTCCTGAACAGTACTCATCTCTTGTCAAATACAGTTTAGAAGTTTTCCTATAATCTCCTTAACATGGACCTACTGGTTAGTTGCTCCTGCCATTAGACTCTGAGCTAAGATAAAAGAGTTCCCCGTTTCCTCCCTTCTGCAACATGAGGAACCTTGATACAGTCTCTTGGCATGCTGTGATGTTCAGTAAATAATTAGACAAATGTAATCTCAACATACAGGATAATTGAAATTGATATAAATAACCTAAATTAATCACAAAAACTCTTCATCTTGCCTATGCCAGTTCAACAGAAACCTGACTCTGTTCTATACTTACCTGCACCCATTTCAACCGAGCAGACTTGGCAACCAATTAAATACTTATTGAGTACAGTAAGAGGCTTGTTACCAATCCTTTACTATTTCCTCTTTTCAATTATCTTTTCTCTCTTTTATCCTGTTTCCTTTAAAAAGATTCAGCACCACTAATGCAACCACATCTTCCTTTCTGGTTTTATCTGTGACAGAATTCATGCAGATTGAGTATTCATATACTCATATACTATTCACTCTTCATATGGACACCTTCTCCTTTGGACACTATCCCATACATTATGATTTGCCTCCCTATTATATTTAATTCTGCAAGTTCCATATTGCATCAGAAAATCTTCCAGGATGATATTCACCTGGAACTGTATAGCCTTAAAAAAAAGATGTGCATGATCCTCATAACTATTGATTAGAAGACAGTTGTAGCTTTTGCTAGGACACAAGAAATTCTCTGCCATGCTGGAGAAAAGCCTCATCCAGGTCTCATTCAGGTCTAGAGACCTACTGCAGGCAATTGTGGTTGATTAATTGAGCTTTTTTTCCCCCTTAGTTGTTATCTCATGCAGAGAAGGATTTCAGAAGCACTTTCAGGTCAATGAGCACATGGGCAGACTGGACAAGGGAAACACATGATTTGCCTGGTGTCCTGCACAGCACATACTCCCACCCCCTCTATATTCTTCTCTGGCATATGGCTCAAATCTAGAATTGGGCCTAAGTACAAGAATCTATATTTTAAAATAATGAGCTTTGAAATGACAACCTGGTCTAAATTTTGCAAAATTACCCTTATTTTCAGACACAGAAAATCAAAATCCCAGATCTTAAACCCCTCCTGGTGTGGAACACTGGGCATTCCCATTCCCTCTGACCAGCCACCCCCTTAGCAGCACACCCTCCCCCAGGTGCTGAGGGCAGCTTCAGACCTGCTTTCTGCTGCATGCTCTTGATTGACTACTCCTATTTCTCCAAGCAATGACCCCTGCTCATCATAATAGGAAATAAAACCTTGCTGAAAATACGATGCTTGGATTCACTCTCTTCCCAGAATTACTGGGGGGGAAATAGATGTCTCTCAAGTGCAGAATCATATGCACAATGGTCTCTTAACAGTTGCTTGGAGGTCTTTTCCATTTTCACATAAATCTTTTTTATGTTGTACTCCCACAACTAGTCATTTTATTTTTGGCTTCACTACCGTAAACTTAATTTAACATTACATCTTTTTGGTAGTTGTTGGTCTGCTTTTATGACTAATGAGTTTTAGACAGGACATTCATAAAAACTGAACAAAAGCATCTATAATGAGCATACAGTAAAGACAGTCCTATTTTTCCTAAGAATAATTGTATGCCTGAGCACAAAAGAATGCAAAAGTTGCACATTAGGCTACAAAATCACAGTGGAAGGTCAGTCTCAAAAACTTCAATTGAGATCTCTAAGCACCAAATGAATTCTAGGATGGAATAATAACACAGAATGTCTGTTCAAGCATGCAGCCATCTAGCTCATACACCTTCTACCTTGATGAGCAATTATCCTACATACTATGGGAAACTTACATGCTGGTCATGGCATTCGACTGTGCACTTGTATTGTTAGTCAGGTTTGTTGGCTTGGCTGGTTTTTGTATCTGGGTACTTTTCTTTCTTTTTTTTTAATATGAAGTGCAGCTTTTAATGACAGTGTACTTCAGGTGCTGGACTATAGAATACTTACTGGTTCCAAGAGAGAAGAATTGACACAAAAAGTTTCAGAGGCAGCTTCAGCTTTAATGGTTCAATGTTTTAGTAGACATGTGTAGGAACCCAGAGTGCCAAGAATATTTCTCTGCCTGTTTTTAAGGGTTCTTACCCCCCTGAACAACACTGTTTTAGCTTCAAACCTTGGAAAAAATTACCAACAGTCAGACAAGAACTAGAAAATACAGTGGTGTGAATTAGGTTATAGACTACTATGTAAGATTGTCACAGGGTGAAAATTTAGAGGTTTTGGGCTTCTCTTTGTAGTAAAGAAATAAGAGTAAAAAATATCAAAATGGAGGATTGTTGTTGTTCTCTAAACAAACCTTCTTCTCCTTCTACTACTCCATATTCTGCAGTAAAAGTAGTTTGGAATGATTGGATAGAAAACTCCGCAGTTCCTAGTCGTGTTACTGAATAATTGGTAGGAAAGTGAAAATAATGTACATTTTTAGTAACTATTGGTTAAAATATCTTTAAAAGGCTGTGTAAATCTTGATAATTAGCACTCACTCCTGCTTTTCTGTGCTCTATGCTGTACCTGGGTCATACTAGTGGCTCTGTTCCTCTGACAAGACTTAATAAACAACTATCTGGAAGCATTGAAACTCAAGGAAAAGTCTCGGTTTATCTTTGAAACTCCTTGCAAGGACTTTCAGTAAATTCTCTCCCATCCGGAGGGACTTGATTTATGGCACGGTACAGTGTCAGACATGCATTCAAAAAGGTATTCAAAGACAAACCTGTCATGATCAATGAGAGCTGGGGATTCCTTTTTAGCTCTGCACATACAAGAATGGGATGCACAGGAAGTGTTTTGATGGAAACAAAACCAAACCAAACCTTTCTCTGTCACACTACGTAGGAAAACACATTCATAATCTAGTGGTTAGGAGACAGGGTATTCTCAAATAGAACAGTAACATTCTCCTACCTTCCACTTATTGAAAGGGTGACAAGGAGTTAGAATATGACAATGACATAGGAGTTAAACATTTTTTGTGGAGTCCTGTTTACATACAAAGTGTGAAATAGCCGTGGTTTCTCAACTGTAGCAGAAATCAGTCCAGCTGGAAAGCTGTGGTTCCTAACCTCCATTTAGCCAGTAAATAACTCAAATACTTCTCTAATAGCCAGATCTCAAGCCATTTTTTCATCCACAGCTTTAATTTTCAACAGTTCCACTCTGTTTCTCAAAGCTTTAGCTATTTTTTTCCACATATATGTAGTAACACCCCATCAAATAGCATCATCAGATCCTCCCCATGTATGTCATAGGTTTGGTGGTGCTGGATGAACCTCTGCTGTGGACTGTGACTCCAGCAAACAGCTCAATGAAAGCTCTGCATGTTTTAACCTATTGAGTTCTACTTGCATTGAGGAGCTTCCTGGTTGTCAATGAAGCCACTGCTCATCAGTTGTGTGTGAACAAAATCTGGGATTTCTGCCCAGGACTGCCTCTCACAGCAATCTACCAACAAGCAGAGTATGGGCAGGGGGAAAAAAAAAAGGGTCAATTATTGGACATATTTCTGGTAGTATTTGGAAAATCTGAAGACAAACTGAACAGCCCTGGACAGAAGTCTTAAGCAAAATGATGCAGTCAGGTCACATTAGTGCTCTGATGGTGCATCACTGGAATAAAACTGAATGGTGACACTGCTTATAAGGAAAGAACACATCATGGTAGAGATCTCAACATACAGACTCATATCCTGTAATTTCACAGTGAAACATTTCCTGAAGCAACTACTCACCTTATTTAAAGGAATATTCCTTAGCTGACTACCAGTAAAAGTATAAGATAATTCTGCTCTCTTTATTTGCAGATGTTCTGGCATGGCCTCTAAGGAAACTGGTACTGGAGTAGAATTATTCCTTACAAGTAAATGTAGTCATACTGCATTTTGACAAATTCCACAATCAATTGTTCTGCTCTGAAAGACAAATGTCAAAATGATGTAGGACTGTATTTACCTGTAATTGCTTACAAACATTGCTCAAGCCAATTTGCATCTTGGGAAATGCTTTATAGCTCTGGAAAATACTCTTTTGCAAAGTGTAATTCATACTCTTTAAATTATCAGGAGTTAAAATAGTGTATAAGAAAGCCTATATCCTTATTACTATCTTAAGTGGACTGCCTTGTTTGACAAGCAAGGATACATGTTTGTCACCTTGCCTTTTAGTTTGGAAAAAACATGCTGCTATTGGTTATTGTGACAGCTGGGAAATGTAAGTGTTCAACCAATTTAACTAATAAGTTCATGTATACACAACCAACATTTATTTTCTCTTAATATCAAAAGCCTGAATATAAACTGCTTAGCTGCCTGTTTTCCAAAAGCATATAAACAGAAGGATGAATGCACCAATTGCATTAGTATGAATTAAAATTAAAATATGCACTGAAGGTCAGAGAAAAAATCACTGTGTTCATTCAACTCCTCCCCAGCAACACGACATACAATCAAATATGTGATTTCTATATCCAACAGCATATATGCCCTAAAAAATGTTAAATATTTTATTGATAACTTAGCTTAGTGAAACTGAGTCCTGCTAACTTTTTTCTTCTATAGAAAGAATTTACTTTGTTCACCAGTGTCCAGATTGACGCTATGGAAACCCTAATCCCATACTCTATAAAACATGCACATCACACTTCCAAGTCACAATTACAATGCTGGTTTGGAAAACAGGGAACTCAAAGCAAATTATTTCCTGCACATGGTATGTGATTGGTTTCCTACTAAATTTGATGCTATCAGCATGTGTTAATTACTGAAAAGGAGATAATTACAAAAATTCTGTTGTTTAAAGTGCAGGACATCCCTTATCACTGCACAACACTTCAAGGCTGCATAGGGAAAGGCTACTTTATGACACAGATCAATGAAAAAGTGCTTCAAATGGAGAAGTTAGCATCAGAGAGCTTACATAGCAGGACCCCCTTCACTATTCTGCAGATTTCCAAAACCATATCAGTGTCTTTAGTTGCTGGTTTATACTACACTAAAACCAGACAGAACACAAAGCAGATATGACTGCATCCTTAGGAAGCGTGAACTCTCAATTAGAGTGTGACCTTGCCTATTACTCTGCTGTTTCATAGCATTTAGGGTGATGATCTACGATCCTATGTGGTCATTTGCAGGTAGGTGAAAATGTTTCCTGCTTGCTCAGCTGGCTGACTGCAATTCAGCTCTGATTCACAAACAATACAGCCATAGTTCACACCTCCATCCCATGACTTCATCAGAAAGGTTTATTCAGAGCAACCAACAAAGCCCTCCAAAGCTCTACCCTCAGAGATTTGCCATCATTTCTTGTCAAAACTGGGTTTCATAGCTTGAGTCCTGCGGTAACTGCAACAACACAATTTCTGCATTAGAGTTCTGCTGCCTTCAGCCAGAAAAAGACACAGAGTGAGTGAATTTACCTCAACTGTCAAAAGATTGTGTGGACATGACCTTGATACAACTCCTTCCCAATTCTTATCTTAGGCCTACGAACAGTACTCATCACAACTTGTTCATAGAAAGCTAAGAGAGAAATGGAATGTGCCACTTTTTAAATTAATGTAGTGTGTTTTCTAAATTATTTCTATACTCCCTCCAGCTAATTCAGTCCCCAACATTCCTATATTTTATCTTATAATTTTGTGGGGGTTTTATGTAATCCGTTTTCCATATAGCACTATGTGAAAAGAATGCTGTTGTACTCTCTGCATCTGCTAATGCAGTTCCAATCAACTACATTATTTTCAATACATCTTAAAAAAATGCAAACTAGAATAATTCACTGAAAATTTCTAGTACAATTTCACATTTACTGTATAAAGCTCACTTAGAAGTCCATTGGTCTGTCTGATATAATTGCAGCTCACAGAGTGGAGACAAGTTGAGTGGAAGTCTAAGCCACTCCAGGAGCTGGTATACCAGAAGCTATGAACCATAAAAATTATGTGAGCCTAAGAACTAGACTGGAGCCTTCTAGCAGATACTTCATTTAATTGCATTTCAAAACAACAAACAAATAATCACCCACTTCATGTGTGTTTCTTGACCTGCGAGAGCTCTAGTCACACCACCCAAATCAAAGAAGGCAAAGGTTGGGACTGGGAGACTGAAGAACTTGCCATGGTAGGAGGAGAACAGGTTTGAGACCCTCTAAGGAACCTGAAGGTGCACAAGTCCATGGGACTTGCTGAGAGGAATCCACAGGCCCTGAGTGAACTGGCAGAGGAAGTGAGCCAATGGCAGCGTGGTACTTAATTGCCAGCTGGGGTTAAACCATGACCCATCTCTTTTTATGTCTCTGTAGGAAGCCATAGTTTGATTCTGTTCAGACCCACAATAGTCACTAAGTCAGTTACAGAGACCTCCACAAGATTATTCACCCTTATTCTCATACGAACAAAGAACTATGATTTTAACAGTATGAGCTGCCTGGAGATACCCACATTGTAGAGGGAGAGAGCTTGACCAGATACCTAAATTCTACAGAACTTAAATCAGGTGTAGTTTATGCTCTGATGACACTGAGGTGGGAATGATGAGCTTTAAATGTGCAGTATCTGTTTTTCCACAGATAAGGACTACAATGGCTAAATGAAATGTAAGCATAGAACACTTTTTAATATGCAAAGTATTAAAAATCCCCATAAATGTCTTTTATCTTTGCTTTCATGTATTTTCCCAGTCACTAAATGCTAAGTGGTAGCATAGAACTACTTATGCTTTAAATTTAAAGTGCATGCTCAGTTCCAGTACACACAGTCAGCACTCCAGTTTCCATTTTCAGCACATTTTAAAAGATGTGAAGTGGATGAAGAAAACCCACACTGTAATGATCTGAAGTCTGGTAACATCAAGTGAAACCCTCAGACTGCTGTTCAGCTCAGAAAAAGGAGTCAGAGTTCTAAATATTCTATTCCACCCTAGTGCAACCGTGCTGAAATAGACAGACAGGGAGTCGAGTCCCTCCATCATCCTAAACAACCTGTGTGAGATCAACTTTGTCTTAGTCTTAGTGCCCTAATCAAAGGTCCAGCACCTAAAATTTCCCATTCCAACAGACAAAGTTCTTACAACATGAAGACTGCCCTCCTACCTTCCACATGTAACTGCAAAACTTCCAAGATGAGTCTGAAGCCGTTGGCTAAAGCATGCAACCCCACTGTTTTCTCATTTTTGTACCACATATGCATGTATGTATATTTGCCTGTATTAATATATCTCCCTTTGGCATCATTTACAGGCCCTAGAAATCCTTTCTGTTGCTTGTATACTAATAAAAAACATCTATATAGAAGCAATATCCACATGAAAACAGCATATTTATATTGACTCAAAGGGACTTTCTGTATTATGGATTTTAATATGATATTAGTTTACTAAGCAGGGTTTGCATCTCTAACAACTTCAACTTGTGAAATTCAGCAGAATATAGGTTTTTCTACGACAGGATAACATGAGGATTCTTGTGAACACTAGTGTGTTGTTCAGGCTTGAAATTTAGCAGTGATATTACTGCTGTTTATTTTGTCACACAACTGGTACAACCACTTATCATTGAACCTCTGTGCTTGGGCATGCTTTGATACTGTAGCTGATTGAGCTGGGAAAGATCCTCCATGGGGTTCTCATCCACCTCACCCTTCTAACTTCTATTCCAGAAACTGAGATGGGTAAAGATTTTTAGTTTTATTCTTTTGGACTTGAGACCACCAGTAGATCATATATCTGAGATACACAATCTGAAGAAACTTCGTTCTTGTTGGCAGCTCCACTTCAAGAAACAAAAATATAATTTCTGGTTTTGCAGCAAATTAAAAATATTTTTAATTTGCTGCAAATTACCAGACTCAAACACAGCATGGCTTGGGAACAAAAACTCCAGGGACAATTTCAAGAGAAACACAATATGTACTTAATCATTGAGGCAGCCTCACTGGTTCCACTGATTTTTGATTAAGCAAAACAGACAAACACAACAAACATTGCTTTTCCCATCAGTGGCCTCTACCTGAAATCAGTGTTTCTGTATTACACTGGAGTTAAAAGGCCCTTATCAAGAGAAAATTCATATTTCATGAAAGACCTACTGTGCTTGTGTTTCACATTGTACTTCACAATTCTTGCCATTTAAATCACAGGCACTTTGAAGACATAGAAAGGCTGTTACTGTGGTTTTTTCTCATAATCATTCTTCCTGTTGCTTCTAATATAACATCCATTGTAAATACACTCAGTGGGTCATTTTGCTCCACTTATAAAGTCCACTTAATCTTCGCAGGTTCCAGGAAAAGCATTTTGTTTTGGTAATGATGCAGGAACATTTCTTAAGAAAGCTTCAAGAAAAGGAGTTTTAAATTTATTTAATTAAGGTTTTACACAGGATAAACATGATTATCAATGACAGCCTGCCCAATCCCTATACTTTGCATTAAGGAACATGCAAAGAACCTTGTGCATAAAGGATGAAGAGGTTGAATGTTAGTCCCAGACTCTGTTGGGATATGTGAAAACCTACAGAATTTCCTTTTTCATTTGCATGGGAAACACTATGAAACCCTGATTTCCAGGAGTCAGTAACCTCAGAAGCTTTCGGTGTCCATCAAGGTATTTTTTTCTCTTGGTATTACTCAGGAACAGTAAATATCCCACTTCTGTATGTCACAAATGCACCAAAGGTGATCTTCACCATTATGAAAACCAGTTCCCTATATTTTGAAAACCTGTAAAACACACTTCACATAGTTGCAAAATCTCACCTGCACTACAAAAATGGTTTTTTGCCACATACCTTCTTTTTGTTGGTGGAACAAATGTAGAAATTGTCAATAACAGTGGCAATCCCAGGCTGTAGATTCAACTTTGTGTATAATGTCCCAAAATCTGAAGACCTGAAAGAAATCAAACATCTGTAAGTGCTCTCTTCTAAAGGCTTCAGCATTGAAACTCTGCAAAGAAACCCCATTCTGTGCACCAGCTGTCCATTTCCAATGCTTCTCTGCCATCCTTTTGTTCTTTTCAGTGCTCATTAGCTACTACAAGAAACCCACCACTATTAAGAAAACTATTCTAGGTTTTGAAAAAGACCTGGATACTTCTGTCTGTACTTTGCAGTTCTCTGCAGTGCTAGTTTATTTTTTCTGTGCAGTGACAGAAGCCTGACATGTACACCTTTCCATCACCACCCACAAGGTGGAAAAAAAGAGCTATGAAGAGCACGGGCTCATTGGCAAGTACTAACAGCACCTCCTCAGCTAAGCAGAAAAAGAAGAGTTCACTTCAGAGCTTACTGTTGCATAAAAGAATTTGGCCTGAGATCTGGAAGACTTGCATTAGACCTCTAGCAGAATTAGTACTTGATAAACTTATCCCATCCACTCCTCCATCTCTTTTTCAGAGGATCACTAAATTTTGAATGAATAAAACAAAAGTCAGTACTTGGCCATCAGCATATCACACACACATCTCCACGAGTATTTCAAATGTGGGCACTCTGCACAACTTGTTCCATATTTCTGAAAAGCCAGCAGTGAAAAATGGCATCTGTGCTTTGCAGTTGTACTGCCAATGTCAATTATAAAAAGAACAGACAAGTAAAATGTTAAGATGAAGTTAGTTAGTGAAATTCAAAACAAGTGACATCCAAATTTAAATCTCTTTAGATGAAACCTTGCTTGTTCTACTTAGGATCAAATTGTACCTTACGCTCTCTTTATATTTACAGTTATTCATTTTGCATTTGAAAAGGGACTCAGACACATCTAAGGCACTTGCCCCTTCTTCACACCAAGAAGCACTCCCTAGGACAGAGAGTTGGTGTGAGGACTTCCACTCAATACATCCTTTTCTCTCCATGGAATAACAAACGTGGCTGAAGGTACCCTGCCCAGGAACTCTTCATCATTCAAACAACTGGGAGCATTCAAAAGCTCCCATGTCCAAGAGAACCAAGACAAGACCCTGTCCCTCCCAGTGTAACACTGCACAGCCTGTGCAGTGATTTCCACCCTACAGCCCCTTTCTACTATGTTTACTGCTCCCCAGCAGGCTCTGCTACCTCACGCTCCTCACCCACAGCAGTCACTGCTGAAGTTTGTAGGAGCATGACTGAGTACAATGGGAGAGAAAAGTGAAAAACCAAATCCCTGGTGGAGTGTGTATATGTTGAGAGGTAGTCACTGCCTGAGGTCTCCTCCAAGCCATGTGAGGCAGGTTAGTCCCTGAGGGGCTGGTGCCCACAGGAGGCTGCCATGAGCATCCCACCTATGTCCCAGTGCCACCCAGAATGTCACTGAAGTTGGAGGGCATGTTGTATGAATCCCGAGGTGCCTCCCTATGAATCACCTGTGCCTTCACCAATCCAGATTTCCACAATACAGGAACTTTCAGCTTCTGTCATGGAGCAGCTTTCTATGTCTTTGGCATCACCAAGCAGAGTGGGCAGACAATGATATGCCTGGTACAGGTCCTAAGGTATACCAAGTAAAGAAAGGTTCATGTTTACCTTGTTCTTCCTTCTCCACCAGTTAAAAAACCCAACTGGTCATAAGACTGTGACATATAGATCATGCTCACAGCCTAAAGTTGAGAGTTTAACCATTTTATAGTGTTATCTGAATAGATTTGATCTGGGTTTTTCCTCCCACAATATTGCTTTGCCTGCAGATATACAGCAATGCGTTAGAGAATAAACAGAATTATAGCAATACAATTTTGACAAATAAAAATGTAGATATCAAACACATACAACTGCAGTGTACTGGGTGTTCAGCACAGAGCCAATTAAAATTCCAAGGGGTATAGTATGGACAGTGCTAAACCTAATTTGCCAGCGGTACTTGACAGAAAAGAAATTAAAGCAAAGACTTAAAATACCAACTTCAGCCAGATGTAGTGAAATCATGCAGATCAAGTATGTATGATGGAAACATAACCCAGTCTATTCTCTTTGAGGGAAGAATATCAGGTCAGTTGCTAGCCCAGTAATAACATCCTGAAATAATTCCCTGAACCTTAAAGATGATTCAATTTACTTTGAAGAGGCAGTTCCAGGATTAATACAATAGGACCACTGGAGGGTGACACTGTGTACGGGACACTGTGGCAACTCTGTCAAGGTGTGTAGAGAGTACAGGCAGGAAGCCCAAAAAAGATAAGTAAGTTCCAAGATAGAAAGTTCCAGTCCAAAACTTTCCCTTCTAATTCTCATGACTTATAGAAAGTACTGCAAAAAAAGAATGAGGTTTTAAGATAAAGAGTGCATTAACTACGGTATTTTCAGACAAATGTAATAAAACTATGCAGTCAAAAATTTTTCTTTTTTTTTTTTCTGGTACAAATTAGCAATCTCAAGAGAAAAAAAATCCAATTCCAGCCTGAGAAAATAGGCTACTGTATCTCCCGAAAAGTACACCATGCCTAAGCAGGAAGACCATGATTGGATGAAGTTCTGTGGATCTATGGAGAAATCTATTCAGACTTCCAAATCTTTTTTACTACAGCCCACACTTGAGAGAGACCAGGAATGTCAGCTATTCTTTGAGACATTCACTCACAAGAGGACATAGTTCAATGACATCATTCAAGGGGAGCACTGTACAAAATAATTGGTTTTCCAAATCTACTATAATCCAGAGAAAACAGGTCACCCTGACTTTTTCACTTAAGATACAACTTCCAAGTTCCTGACTCTGCATACATAAAGAACTAACATTTTGTAGCATGCAGCTAGAACAGAAAACTCTGTAGTTGCACTACTGAGCTACAGACAGGGTTGGGGAGGATGAATTCTAGGATCCCAGTGCATGCCTATTTCAATATATTACCAAATGTACTTCGTACCAAATTAAGGAGAGGAGTAGCCCTTTATGATTTTCCAGTCTTAGTGAGATTTTTTTTTTTTTTTTTTTTTTTTTGGTTAGGAACCAAACTCATGCTGTGTCAAGAGTGTTAAGAAGATGGAAAAACCCCACGAGTCACCTGTTTTTACCAGGAGAAACATATCCTCTTTCCTCCCTAAAAAATCATGAAAAGATATTTCAAATTATAATAGAAAGAGGATACACATATACCTAATAAGAAAACTTCCTCCTGTAGCATGGTTTATTTGCAGTGGCAGCACAACAGCAGAACTCCATAAAGCAGTGCAAGAAGCGTACAGACTGCCTTTGTAAAGATGGGCCTGACCTGCAGTTCTAAGTGATCTGGATACAGTTAATTAGAATTTTGGCTTTTTGTGAGACATTGCAGGGCATACAGCAAGCTATAAACAGGCTGCTTCCTGCTGCAGTGTACCCACCTGTGTGCTACAGGCTACAGATTACAAGGATGTTTCTTCATAGCACAAAACTCAATGGAGGGTTCACAGGAAACACATCTTCCAGTACTCAGGTGCTAGAATCACTGGATGGTGGAACAACATGATTATTCACGTAGTGATGCAGACATCACACAATGTGAGTCTGACAGAGCTTGGGCCTGGGTAAGAGCTTCTTTGGAAGTGTGTACTTCTGCTGAAATATGTGAAATATGTGCTAGTCTTCTTTTTTTTTTTTTTTTTGTGTGTGTGTGTGTGTGTGTGTGTGTTTTCATGGAAAAACCAATTGTCACTGTAAGAACAGCATGTTCAGATAACAGTCCTCAAAATCATACAATGGTATTACAGCACAGACATAATCAGGAGTTTTTAGCTTAATATTGTGAGCCCAAAAAAATAGTTGGGAAAACTTCCAAGTGGTAGAGAAATGTACCCTGATGAAATAAAACTCCCAAAGCCCCTAAGCTCTGTGTAAATTTGGGTGTCACCCCCAAAAATGTAACTTTTTCATATTTGACCTAAAATAAATCTATGTCTAACAAAATTTGGAACTGTACCTAAACACTGGATGTGGACATGTTCCAACAGAAATCTTGAGAAATGAGAAGAAATTTAGGAGATACCAAAAGAAACATTAACCAAATGTTTGCCTGTCTGAACTTCACTATCATTATACAGCTCTCCCTGGTGACTCACACCTATGATCCAACATTGCTCATTGTTAGTTGTTTTTCCAGGTTATATTTAAAAGTAGATATTTTAAAATATATAAGAAATATTAAAATGAATATAGTAAAATGTTAATGAAGAGTCTTAGAGATGAAAATTGCATTCCTAAGTCGACTGTAATACTCAAAGAACACATGAACTGCAAAAAAAATGCTTCCTTTCCTTTTTCTTTGAAATGAATTGAAGAGACACACTAGAAAGAGAATGGTCAGAACACTTTACACACATGTTCATCAGATTTCCTCTACTGTTTCTTCTTGAAGACTAACTCAAGCTCCATTCTAGTCAAATGAGCCATATTGTACAAGCTCCATTAACTTAAAATCCTGGAAGACAACAATGAAGCGATTTCAAATGACTCATGGATTACTTAACTGGTGAAACAAAAAATAAAGTCTTTGAAAGGAAAAATACAAAAGATCTGCTGGTTTAGATCATTGGTAAGTTGTTGGGAAAAAAGATTTAACTGATATGCACGTTAGCGAATCAAGGAAGAGTGGATCTGTACATAAAACTCACTCAACTGCTTCCCACTTCATTTTCTCCAGACTGTATTGCAAGTGTTTTCACACCTTCGCCTTCTTTCAGTCAGCAGAACAGTCTAAGATTGACCGCATGAACTTTAAAATTCAGGAGAAATTTAATTTTAGGTTCTTGCTCTATCTCAGACTTACACCTAACAGGAGGATTTCCCTTGTACTCTGGTCCCTCACCTGAATAATAGAGACAACACTGTCAACCATACCTCAAATGTCTGTAAGGAAAATAGATATCTACAGCAGAGTATTGAAGAACTGGCTGGTGGAGTATCTAAAACAGATACACCAGAAGTTCCAACAATAAATGCCAGGACAAACCCACTATAAGGGAAGAAACCAGCGGAACATCATTAAAGAAGTGGAAAACTAACTTCTTCACTTAAACAGCACAGAAGACTTGAAGGGCTTTTACGTGTCCAATAGGGAAATTGCAGAGATTTTGGTTAACCTCATAAAATCCTTTCAAACAGAACCAAAAACCTCCAAAACCCCAAAGCCTTTCTTCAGAGTACAAACACATTGTAACATTGGATTCCAACACCCAACTCATATATTGAGGAATTTATGCAGATTAAAGTGTCTTCAAAGGCTGTAAAAGAGTAGGACTCCTAGCAATCCAATTAACATCCAGGAATCCAATTAACAGATCACTAATCGGCTATCAGCTTTGATGGAGAACTTTCTAGAAACATCTTTCTCTCTGCTTTCCAGAAAATTGAACCTTTTAGAAATTACACATTTTTCCTCCCAAAATCAAAAATATAGAAATGCTTCTTCCTTAATCCAGTTTTACACTAAAGAAGTGATGGTGTAGGCAAGAGGTAGCATATAAATATTTTAGCAACTTCATAATTAGGCAATAGAGGGTGTGCTAGTTCAAAAACAGTCTAGTTTTTGGTGGGCAGGAGAAACCTGCTTGAAGTTTCTACTATGACTGGCACAAAGCCAATTGCTGAAGGCTCTGACAATGGGCAGGTTACTAGCCCATATAGAGAAGTTGCTAACGCCTCTGTGATGACATATTTAAGAAAGGAAAAACCGTGGGAAGCTCTCTTTTCTTCTCCAGAGGGGTGGTGAGGCAGCCACTGGGACCCATCCCGGCAGGGGCTGCTGGGGACTGCGCAGCTGCGGCCTTCCCAAGGCCGGGACCGTGTGGCCGGGGCCTTCCCAAGGCCGGGATCGTGTGGCCGGGGCCTTCCCAAGGCCGGGACCATGTGGCCGGGGCCTTCCCAAGGCCGGGACCTTCCCAAGGCCGGGACCATGTGGCCGGGGCCTTCCCAAGGCCGGGACCGTGTGGCCGGGGCCTTGCCAAGGCCTGAACCATGCGTCCGGGGCCGCCTGTGCGGTGCCAGCAGAGACCATGTGGCCAGTGATGAAAGCACGGCAAACAATTCCCCAATATGGAGCCCAGACAACATCAACCTTTTCAATGCAGTGAAGCTCTAGAAGAACTTTCAATCAATGGAACTTGAGAACAAATGAACCTACAGACACTTTCTTCTGAGTCAGAGAAAAGGGAAAAGTGAGGACATGTGAAGAGAACCAACACAGCAGCACCAAGGTCAGTGAAAAGGAGAGGGAAGAAGTGCTCCAAGCACTGGAGATGAGATTCTTTTGCAAGCTGTGGTGAGGACTATGATACAACAGACTGTTTCCCTGTAATTCATAAGTGCATGGGGGGATGTGGAGATCCATGAGCAGCCCATGAGGAACAGTGCTCATGCTGGATCGCGTGGATGCTAAAAAGCTGTGATCTGGTGAGAAACTCGAGCAGAGAGAGAGGACCCTTGCTCCCAGAGATAGAGAACCCTTGCTTCCAGACGAGAACAGCTTATCCTTAAAAGACTAAACCCCACTAACTAAAATGACCCACTCTGGGCAGTTGTGGGAAGACTGCTTGGCCTGTGGAAGGGACTCATGTTACAGCAAGTTTGGGCAGGACTGCTATATGTGAAAGTTGAAACCATGGTGGAAAAGTCCGCAGAGAACTATCTGCCACGGGAAGGATCCCACAGCACAGCAGAAAAAAGAAACTTTTTTTTCCTTAAGTGTACTGAAGAAAGATTTTAGTAAGTGAAACACTAACCAAAACCCCATGTTTTTGTCTCCTTGTGTGGTTGGTGGAAAGAGGGAGGGACTGGAAAGAAAGGTGTTCTAAAGGTTTATTTTAGTTCTCATTGCCCTTTTTATTTTTAATTCTATTAATAATAAATTTTCTTTATACTGTTTAAGTTTTGAACCTGTTTTGCCTTGAAATGTTTTTCCCCTAATCCTTATCTCAACTCATGTAGTTTTTGTGTTAATTTCCCCTCCTCCGCTCAGCTATAGCAGAGGAAAACAAGTGGATAGATTTTCATGGGTGCCTGGCAATTAGCCAGTGTCAAACTCCGACAGAGAGTTTACCTTCTTTTCCCAAAAACACTATAGAGATGAACATGTCCCATTTTCACTTATCAATCTGTTATTGATATCATATATTGACCACATATCTGATAGCATGGATATTTTTAAGAGCTCTTGGTAATCCCAACTGCCTTTTTAGCTGAAGTGACCTGTTCTGTAATGCTCTGCTCTGAACAGGACATGGTGCAACTTTGTTTTCATACAGTTATAGAGACTCCTTCCAACATTTACAGGTATTAATGTCTATATATATTTGATTGAAATTGCTGACCTAAAAAAGTCCACAGGAAAAAAATAAAATGAAACCAAAAACCTGCATTTGTATTTAGTGAAGACGCACGGAGGTTCATAAGCCACATATTCTAGAACTGGGCTTTTATTCAAAGCATTAAACATATCCAATTCAACTGGCCACAGTGAGAGAGAAAACCAGTCCTCTGTAGCCAATAATAAAAGCCAGGATTACCATGCCAGGTGACTTCAAGGAGTCAGATCTCTCCTCAGGAGCTACGGCTGCTAATGTCACAGTGATGAAGACATGACCTTATGTTGCAATGCACACAGCCGGGTCCCCTGACACTACCAAGCCAGACAGGGACCCAGACTGGCATACAATCTTCTACCCTGATGTTGCAATTCCCTTTGAAGAAAGTGTTTCGAAGTCCACGTTTTCCAGGAACTGTCCTGTCTGAGAGCTGTCTGGGCCCAATGCTTTGCACAGTACAGCAACCATTCACGTTTTCTTATGAGAGAACATGTAAGGTGATAAACAGAGCTGTTTGTACAGATGGGGGTGTTACTTGATGGAGATACGTGAATTATATAATACATACTTATGCACTGTATCATTTTTTCCCTTATTAGTATGTTCTGTCATGCATTTATTGAGTACTGGCTTTGGTTAATTACTTAGTCTGCACAATGAACACACACACATGCTCAAACTCCAACAGTTAGCAGCACTATGTCTTTAGTATTTACTATATATCTTTCTGTGCTGTATTTAAATATGCCTAGTCTGCATAATCTTGCTGTATACCATCACAGTTATCTTTTGCAGCCCTTCATTAGTCCTTCAATATACCATAAACATCCTGCTCATTAGCCTATAATCACTCTGCTTATCAGTTGCATTTTCAAGCTCCTCATTACTTTGCTGCACAGCTCCAACAATCAGCCTTTATATTCTACAGGCTGACAAAACATCACATTAGCTTCTATTAGCTGCAGCCATTTCCTTTCCTCTCAGAAACTGTTAGTTTAGGTTAGACACCTATTCTGAAACTACTGCCTTGGTGCATTAATTCCATCACCAACACACAGCACTTGCTGACAGAACGTCTTGGAAGGTACAGCCTGTAGCCACACTTGCAGTACACGGATACTAGTGATGAATCCACTCAACCATGAAACAAGCAGTGTCACAGTGACAAGGCAGACAAGACACCACCAGGAACACAGGGTTATGTCTTACTTTTGCAAGAAAGTAAAAGTGCTGGGTAATTTCTTCCTTCTTAGCTTTACAGCCATGGAAGAGCTGGGGCATACACTGGATCATGCTGCCCTCAAAGGACACAGGGGCACCTTAAGGTGCCTGAGGGCAAATTAAAAATTTCCCACAATCATTCAACCCAGCCATTTTTTCCTGTTAAAAACAAAATTCTTTAAATTATTCACAGTCAAATTAAAGATTTAGAAGTCTTGCTTTCGGATCATTTCACTAATGCTGTTTACAATCCCTTCCCACAAACAGTTCTGGTGACCTACATGAGGGAGAAAAAAACAAGAATGAAATTGTGGGAAACAGGGAAAGATCAATTTCTTACCACGCTTTCTTCATTGAATTCAACGTATTTTGTAACTAACAGTTAGTATGCAAGCATTTATCCCAAGAAACAGCCCTGTGTAGATTTAGTTTCAGCAGCTGCAAATGCAGCACTGCATTAGTAGCTCTCAGCAAGGAATGGAGTGTATCGTGGAGTATTTGGGAGGTTTGCCATTGAGAGACTTAACTATTTAATTAACTATTCAATTACTACCTACAAAACAAATTAATACCTCCTATGTAATACTAACTTCCTTTCACCTATTTAGACAACCACCTTTGGAAAAAAAGGTTGGGTTTAGTTTTGGTGGAGTTGTTTTTGTTTGGGCTTTTTTTTAGCTTAGGAAAAAGAAGTCTGTTGCTAAAATGCAATTTTCCAAAACTATGCTTACTAACTATATTGCCAGAAGTGGAAACATACATATATCACTTCCAGTATGATTTCTCTTTTATGAGTGTTCTGAGGGGAAATGAGTAATTACAAAGGAATTATTTCTTATCTCACATACTTCTGTTCTTTGGGGAAAGGAGATGGTTCAAGAATATTTTCTTGAGGTTTGAAAGGAACATTAAAATTTTCCACCATGGAAAAATGCTAGGCATTTCCCATAGCCCAGGCTTTTTATTTAAACCACTAAACACAGCTGAAATATTTCTGAAACAACTTTATTCTCAGTCAGGCAGCTTCTTGGAAGGCAAGAAACATGTTGGGATATATGAGAGAATTTGGCCTTGTGCTTTCTGACCAGAACAGCAAATTTCTTGTAATCACTGGATAAAACTGGTTGGAATGGGAACATTTACAAAATTTAAAAAGAACTGATAATAATTTAATAAATTGAATATGCACATTCACATGCAATTATCTATTCCTCTAGCAATGGGCTCTGCCAACTATAACAGTCTTCTACTCACTCTTCTGTAAGCAGAACTCTTCTTTTACTCCAATTGGAGCAGTTCTAGCTTTTGCTGCTGAAGTGCTGACCTCCATTTTATGATTGCTGTGGGGGAGGTGAGAAGGAAAATGAACTATATGGCCAGGTTGTAGCACTTTATAAAAAGGTAAATGAAGTCAATGTTTCGTCAGTAATTTGACTGTGGTATTCTGCACCTGAAGCCAAATGCTTGGCAAAACTAAGAGAGTAACTGGACATTTTTAAAAAGAAAAAAATCCTGAACAATAAGTTTATACAGAAATATAGACTCTGGAAATGTATTAGAGACCCACTGCTGTCTGTTGTGAGTTTTTTGGCATGCTTCTCTGAAACTGCAAGTACACATCCAGGATGGAGGCTGGGCAGTGCTTAGATGCCGTTCAAGTTCATCCAAGATATCAGTTCCCATGTCCCCAGTATCAAAGGAGTGATTATTTCAAGTTACTACAATTGCCTCAGGAACAAAACCTTTACAAGGAATTTTAAAGCATTATCTTGAATTCCTCTCCTTCAAAAAAAGTTCACAGTCCATGTCAAAACCATCATCTGCCTCACCCATGTCTGCCCACAAACGAGGTTGCCATGATGTGTCTGAATCATGAAAAATTCAGATGGTTAAACAAAATCAAGTTTTCCTAACAGCATTTAAAATCACTGAGTGTCGGTGCTGCCTGAGCTGGCAGCACGCAGAACACAATGGGAAGCCTGCAGGTAGGAATAGGAGGAGGCACATCTCAGGATGCTGCAGCAACCAGGGACAAGGGGGAATTCAGATACTCATAACCACTTCAGCAGGATTTGTTTCTGTTATTTGCTAATGACCCCAGCCATAATCTCCTAATAGCCTCCTACAGTTGCTGAAGGGGTTTTATTTACTTATTTATTTATTTTGTTTAGAGCTTTCAGGAGCCCAATTTCCCTTACAGTCATTCTCCTGTAACTGCAGTGACACCTGTGGAGGGCTGAGCCCATCAGCTGTAGTTTAGCGTGCTGTTGAACTTGGCAAGCTAGCAGCACATAAAGCCCCAGCAGATGTTTCTGCTTTAATAGCAGCTCTTTCAAATCCTTGGCCAGACATAAATCCAAAATAGATCCAGAAAAGAGACAAACAGTGCCACCATCATGGCTCTTAAAATTAGGAGGCAGAACTAGCCTTTTCTGCAGGACTCTGAGAGACCATTAGCAGCAGAAGGTGTTGCGAAGTGTTCCCATAAATTATGCTGACAGGTTAAGAGGGCCAGCCACAGCAAATGCAGCACATTTTGCACTGTGTCACGGTTTGCTAGGAAACAGAATCCTAAGACAAATACAAGCATTTACACAGGAGTTTCCAAACTAAGATCATGCTTCATAGCAACAAGTACAGGAAGCAGCCAATTTTATGGCCGTTAACACCTCCACATGGGTCTGTGGTGCCTCCACGCCATGTTAATGAACATTCCAAAAATAAAGCAGTAAGGCAATGATCCTTGGAAGAAGGGATCTTCTGAATACATGCCTTGCTGGATCTATTTTCTTAAAAGAAAGCTGTACTAAGAGTGTATTCACAGCTGCCACTGTGCTTTATGGAAGAGGAGGTTGATATATACCACAGTGACATGCTGATACATCCATTCACTTGATGATGACTAACTGCCCCTAACAGAAGCTTGGTCCACTATAAATTATTGGCATGTAATTTTAAATGCAAGTTAAAACAACCCCCACAGAACAAAAATAGTTCTCTGCATTCGAAATAACTCAAAGCACTGAAGGAGCTGAAAACTTCAATCACATTCTTGTCTGACATTAAAGGAGACTAGGAAGAGAAAAAAGTGACTCAGTGTCTAAAAAGGAGTTCTTTTGTAGAAATGAAGGTTATTACCTGTTCTTCTGCTTCCCCTATCATCCACTACTGAAGCTGGGATAGAGCTGCCTGTACAGGATGTAGCTCTGAGGCTATTGGGGTGTCTGGGCTCTCTCATTGAGGCTGGGAAAACAGGAGATGCACTCCTTCCTTGCAAGAGCCTTGTGGTGGTTGAAGGTCACCATGAGAACAGCTGCAGATGGACATCATCAAATTTCACAGCAGCCAAGAGGATGGGAGAGATCCATGGGATGATGGCAGTAAGTTTATAGATTATATAAAACTGTGAGGAGGGGCTGATGTATCAGTAACACATCATATGGAGATACAGGTAAACGGGAATCTCATAAAGCTCAACAAAGCAAGGTAAAAAGTCCTGCACCTGGGAAGAAATAACCCCATGCACCAGTACATACTGGAGGCCAGCAGGCTGGAAATCAGCTTGGCAGAAAAGTCTGTGGGGGTCCTGGTGGGCAGCAAATCAAACCTAAGCTAACAAAGTGTCCTCATAGCAAAGGCAGCCAACGGTGTCTCGAGCTGGATCAGGAAGAGCATTTCCAGCAGGGCGAGGGAGGTGAATCCTTCCCACTCAGCACTGCTGAGATACAACTGCAGCAATGTGGCCCCTCAGAATGAGAGGCATGGACATAATGGAGTACACCCAGCAAAGAGCCACAAAGATGATTAGAGACTGGAGCATCTGTAACAGAGGGCAAGGCTCAGAGAGCTGGGACAGGTCAGCCCAGAAATGAGAAGGCTCAGGGTAGATATTATCAATGTATATAAATAATTTATGTGAGTGAGTGAAGATGGAGCCAGACTTTTCTTGGCAGTGCTCAGAAGCCAAGAGGCAATGGGCACAAATACATTAAACAACTAATTGTTAATATATTGAACTCCATTTAAACATAAGAAATTTTTTTTTTTACCATGAGGGTGGCTGAACAGTGGAACAGGTTGTCCAGGTTACTTGTGGTATCTCCATCCTTGGAGATACTCAAATGTCAAATGGACAAGATCTATATCACCATGCTTTGATCATCCCCTTTGATCAAGGGGGCTGGATTAAATTATGTCAAAGATTTCCCTTCCAACCTCACTCCACTTGTGATTCTGCAGTTACTGAAAATTACATTACATAATTTGACTTTGTGGAAGATACTGTGCACCAAAATTAATTTTCTGTAGACAGCCAACACAGTTAAAGCATCACCAAGTCATAAAAGGAACTTCATTGCGTATTTGCTCAGAAATCCACAACTTCACAAACTAAAACCAAAAGCTTTGTTATTTTGCTTTGTCTTTAAGTTCAGCAGAATTGAACTCTGCTTGGAGTTCGCTTGTTCCAAAGAAGTTCCTAACTGGCAGCACTGTTGGTTAAGGCAACAAAAGAAACCTTCACATTTACTGATAAGAAAAGTGCTTAACATAGAGCCTGCACAATCTTTGGATGTGAAGTCTGAAATTATAGTTGTATCCCAAACTCTACATTTGCAGTCTGAAAAGTGGCACAAAAGCATTTTATCTAAATGTCATTTTGCAGCCATAGCTCAGGCTTATTCAACGGCTCAAAGCAGTCAAGCTTAAATGAAAAGAAAAAAAAAAAAAAAAGGATTTGCCCAAGGAAAGCTTTTTTTCCTTTTCTGCTGTTGTTGTTTCCACTCTAGACCTCCACTTTGGAGAATTTAACTATGAAAGCTTTGGCAAATATTTTGGTATATGCGGTCAAGCCTCCAGTTCACAGAGAAAGTTCAGCATGACACCACCACTCTGCAAATAAATGCACAGATCCCAAATTCTAGCCACTAGTCCCACCAGACATGTTTTATTAAGTACCTTTTATACGTGACTTGGAATCCAGCTTGATCTTACACCAATAAATTGAAGCCCAACATGCCAGCATTTGGGAAAAGACCAAGGTACATTTGCTGTTCTTACTTCCAAGTCACATCCACTCCAGGGCAGTTTTTTCTGTGAAATCCAGACTCCAGCTATCACTGGGGAAAGCAATAGTAAGGTGGTCGGGAGTGTCACTCAATGCCTATTGTCTTACATTTGTGGAAAATCCCATGGAAAACCACAGACTGCAATCTGCTCTCCTCGTAAAATCATAGAATCAATTAGGTTGGAAAAGACCTCTAAGATTATCAAGTTTAACCATTAACCAAGCACTGCCAAATTCACCACACAAGGGATATTTACATATATAAATATGTATACATTTATATGCAATATAAATATGTGTAAATTTATATGTAAATGTATATTGTGTGCAGACTTGATCAGACTGGATCACCAGGTATGAACTGATTTTTTTTCTTTTTACCGAGACAAACTCTCATTTTAATCATGAGATAATGACTAAATGAAAACCTTCAGCATGTATCTTAAAGATACATATTGTTCCTTGATTGTTGAATGCACCAGAAGTCCTTTATCATGCAGGCATTTTATATTTTCTCTGATTTTTTTAATATCTTTGCTAATACCAATGAGATAGTCAAGTCAAATTTTGTTGTTTCTATATATTTACTTAGTAGGTAACAGGAATTCCTTCTTCCAGAGCCATTCAGACTGTGTCCTACTATTAAAGTGGGAGACTGGCTGTATTTAACATTACAATTTATTAACCTGTCTGTAACATCTAACCCTGCAGAAAAAATGCTACAGAAAATCTAAGGAAATAAAACATAGTGACACCACAGGGCATGCTAAAAAATGCCAAAATCTTTCAGCATATTGAAGGAGGAAAATGACCTAACTTCTGAGCATATATTTGCCAAATGCATTGTGAGTGAAGTTTGAAATAACTGAAATAATCTTTTTTATGACTTTAAATGACCATCCTTGAATTATCAATACCATACTTAAATTTAATTTAACCATCTTGCTTATTTTAGTTACTTAAATGTATGTTGTTCAGAACACTTTGACATAATAGATTTTTTCTGTTTCTAATTTTCAGAAGTTTAAAAGAGGTTCTCCTACAGGAGACAACCATATTTCCAGGTCATATGTAATGGTTGTTCATCATTAACTACTAGTCCAAGGATACCAGAATGGACATCCTGCACATGTATTTTCCAAGATATATATTTGTCATGTTCCGATCTCTGTCCTTCATTAAGAATTTGCTAGTAAAACTGATTGATAGGTAGTCTTACTGTACAAGGAAGATGTGTCATTCAACTCTTTGACCTTGTCTTCACACTAACAGTCAAGTGTCTTTGAAATCTATTTACTTCAAAATTTACAAGAGCATTAAAGACAGGATGTCAGCACATCTCAGGTTCAAAAAGATCTAATAATAGTAAATGAGTTTGGACAGTAGGATCATCTGTAACGTACTTTAAGAAAGAGAGACAAATTTCATTCTTCCGCTTTATAGTTAAAGACAAGTAAAACAATTCTTAAACCACATTTCTTTCTTTCTTTCTTTTTTTTTTTGACTGAGGAACATTAGTTTTTGAGACCCAGACAGACCACATTACAGGAGATCAAGAAAAGAGTTATACTGACAAATAAAGGACTTGACAGATGCAAAACACTTTCCAGAAACAGTTACAGAATCTAAAAAGCTTTTCTTACCTTTTACTGAGCAAGCTCTGGGCAAGTTTCAGAAGCAGCCTCAAAGCTCGTTTGCTCTTTCATCATGATGTACTATGTATAGAACTGAATTTTTTCTCTCTGTCATTAACATGGAGCCTGCATTCCTGCACTTCAGATTCACAAGAATGAGACAGCTAGACTTAAGGAGTGTGATGGAGGATGGAAGTATTTTCCAGTGGTAATACTTTCCTTCCTTCATTAGCATTATTAAAAAATTACATATGGCACTAATTTTCTTTTGTGTTTGCTAAACATTTGCATTGCTGCATAACTGTCTCAGAAGAAAAAGTGATGTTTTGTTCCAAGTTAGGACAGAGTGCTAATGATGCCAAGGTTGTGGCTTTGACCCCATGTATGGACCATTCACTTAAGCGTTGAACTCGATGATCCTTTAGGCCCCCTTCCGAATGAGAATGTTCTGGATGTGAATATAGTTGCACTCTCTTTATTTACCTGCTCACAGATCCATCTATTCTACTGCATGAGATTAGTGAGAATAATGCGAAATATGATAATCAGATGACCCATCAAATCCCATAGAAATTGTCCTCCGTATCAGTCTGTGTCTTCAGGAACTGACTAATCTAGCATAACAAGGAACAGTCACATCACATCCCTATTTGCATTGGCCACATATGGGCTATTCAGCAGCTAAGTGTGGATAGCATTTTGATTAGCACTTAAAGTTTGTAATTATTTTCTTTGTCATAGCTTTTGGATCTGTCTCAGATTCTCCTAATATTTTGCATATTTTACACAGATAAATAAATATGCATTCAACACAACTGAGCTTCAGATGCTTCATATTCCCCCAAATATTGCAAAAGGTCAGAGAAACTTCTGGATTTGTCTCCATAAAGCATTAAAATAGGACTGATGCCATGAAGATTTTTTGCCTTTTCTTTTATACCCCTGTTATACCTTTTTACAACTTCTGTAGACTTAGTGCTTTTTGCCTACATTCTTGGACTTGTTTGTTCAGCTAGAGGATTAAACATTTTAGAGGTTTCGTAGGTAAGGGTCAGTGTGCCCCAGAGCCCAAGGTCCTCTCCAGAACACATTCTGTAAAATAAGATAGAACCATCCAGGGGAAGGTTCCTTGGGGAGAGGGGCTCATTTAAGCCTCTCATTAGGGAATCTTTGATAGGTATGCTACTTAGTAAGACCTATAATGTTATACCAGATCTTTTGGGGTGCATTGTGGTGTGCATTTCGGTGCATTCGACCTGGACATGTGCACCTTAAGATCCTTAAAATAAATACCAAGGCAAAATCCCTTTTTCCCTTCTAACTGTGTTTGACTCTTGATTTTAAGACCAGGAAAAGGCGTCAGAACGAATTTGATACATGTAGCCTCTAAGACACTAAAGGATGTAAATGTGAAGGGTATTACCATACAATCAAAGGAAGATGTAAATAATTATAAAAAGAAGCAAAATAAGAAGTAGCTTTCAGTCACTTATTCTGTTAAGAATGCAAATTATAAGGGATATTAGCTGATGATTGATAAGAAACTTCAAGTGATCCCAAACCTTTAAGTTATTCACACTGATATTCAAAATGTAATTACTTTCAAACCACACAGTAGAGTTGGATTAATGGAACAAATACTTTAGGAGTAATCCGTGAGTCATGCCTACTTATTATTATGAGGTTTGAATTACTTATCATTTCAGCTCTGTGGCTTTACTAAATAACAACAACAATAAGTAACACCATGTTCAGGCTCTCACATCTTTACACACATACTGTCAAGTATAAAAGGAAATAAAAGAAGAACATTTATGTCATATTTTCAATGAGATGTCTTCAAGAAAATGCAGCTTGGGTTATGCATATAGCAGGTAGATTTTCCAGGCTTTAGTTTTATGCTTTACAGTTGTCTCTTCAAACCCTTAGGTACAGATTTTGGGGGAAAAATACCTTGTCTTTTTTAGTAAATGTGTCAAATGGCAGGGAAAAATGGGGGAGAGAATTAGTTCTGCTTTTCTTCAATCCCTTGAGCAGCAGATACACAAAGGCAGGGTATAATTAAATAGGATGAGAGCAGCATCTTCCATGCCTTGTAGTGAATAGGCAATACTGGAAGGCATACAATCACTAGAGATGTATGTGACTTCAACATTAGAAGACCTAAGGTCCTGAGGAGGGAAACATGATCTGTTATCCTCTGCTGCCCACCCTATCCCTACTTGTTACTTCCCCCAAGCTTCTCCCCCACCACTTCAAAGTCTATGAGCAGGAAAGCAAAATTTGCCTTTGGAGATGGCTGACCTTTAGTAACTGCATTTCCAATTATTATCGCAGCACCAATTGCACATACAATCGTTCTTTTCTACCTAGCTTTTCTTTGCTTTTCCCATCAGAACAGCATTGTTTTTTGCTGTTTTTTCTTCCCATTTCATTCTTATCTTTTGGTAGTGATTACACAAGACTCTGTGTGTAGCACAGCAAGGAGAGAGAAATGCATTAGTCCTTACTTTGAAAACTGGACATGCTAGGCACAGATTTAATCTAAATTGCCAATACAGCATCACTCACAGTACTGATAGCAATGTCAGGCATCCTTGGACACAGTCGAGAAGGCCTATTTGCATTTGCTTTGGAATTTTCTATTATCTTCTCTTTTAGCATGAGAGCACTTGGTGACAATTTACTGTCCTGTCTCAGAAAAGAGAAGAAAAATTCCTTAAATATCAGGTATGCTGTCTGCAGGAAACTGGTTCCAAAAATGTTAAATAAGGGGATCTCTGTCAGAATATTTCAAATATCACTATATACTGCCAATTGAAAACAACACACCTGCAATGCAGTTCCACAGCTCAGCTGTGAAGCACTGGCCCATGGGCTTGCAGACCTCACTTACCACCCTCACCCTAGTTTCCATTATAATTAGGAAAAGGTGAGACTGAGAATGGTGAGACACATTGCATTTCCTGAAAATAGTAAATATTCTGCAAAGATGTATACAGTAAGGGAAGAGATGCTAAGAGCCAGAAAACAGTCCATCTTTTAAGACCCCCAATAAAAAGGCACCTACCTAACTTAATCACTTGGAATCAAGCTCTGTGATTTCCATGTATATTAACACTAAATTCATCTCAATACAGTATATCACAGAACACTGTATTATGTTATTCAGACAAATTACTCTACTGTTTGCAAAGTATCCACAATAGTTGCCTCATAATATTTTTAAAGTAATTCATGACCTGTATCTTGTTTGGTATAAAATGAGATATTCCCTTATGCCGTGTCAGAGCTCAGGTAAGTTTAGTTTTGCCCGATCAACTTGTGACTTGGAGAATCAGACGTCTGTCCTAGGTGTTTGTGATTATAAATTCCAACTGCCATCCTCAAGAGTTCTGTAATGCATAGTTAAAATCTATTGATTTGGAAAATCCTTTTGCCATTTGCTGAAGTCTATTTGTGGAAGATGAACAAAAGACATGTCTAGACAGGACTGAAATAAATTAATTCTCAAATATGAGCTAATATTCACAGAAAAACATTCTGTTGCTTGACTCAAGCAGAACAAGAGATCCAATCATGCATGTGGCTTCTTTGATGTCCTGTGTCCCAGCATAAGACTTGGCTCCCCAGCTTACTGCCATATGCTTCCTGTTTGAAACCAAACTCAACTGCAATCTCAAACACACTCAAATACAGAGAAGACTTCTGAGGGAAAATGAATTGCCACAATCATCCCTGGGTTGCACCTTCACTGATTCCATGATGGTATCATTTGGCTTTTCAGTTAATCCTCACTGTGGGAGTAATGTTACCATACTGTCCATCAAATTACACCCCCCATAGAACAAAACAATGCCAGCTCCTAACCTCAGAATAAGCACCTGCAGACAGAAGCAGAGGACCAACAGAGTCCAGGCTGCTCCTAGACAACAGCTGGCTTAAAAAAAGAGTTATGTGAAAAATGGAATTGGGTCTACATGCCATAAAGTACATGGTAACAATTACTATCAGGGCTGATTCTGTTTATATGCCACACTGAGACTCCCAAATAAACCTAGGAGCTTGGCAGAACTTGCAGAAGACAAGATCTAATGAGAGCAGCCCTCCTCAGTCATGGAGGTTTATCACAGGAGCCAGAGCTTTGTGCTCCAGAGGAAAACCACTTGCTCATCCAGAGACGAGTAAATATTCCAGCGTTATCCTTCCACTTCTCTGCCACTATCCCTGCTGATGCAAAACAATACTTTCTAACCTAACAATTCATTCTCTAAAGAATCCTTCATAATGTAAATGTTAATTTCCTACTGTCATTCACTACTGACAAGCATTTATAAATACACAATTTCATCCTGAAATCTTCTTATCCAAGTGGTTAAAAATAATTTCAAATGAGAACATGTTCCCATCCACAGCAAAAAGTTATTTACATAATCAAAAATCACTGCTTCTCCTCCCCAACTTGAGTCCATCTCAACAGAAGTGTGCAGGGGAAGCAGTTCAAGAGTTTTTTTAGTTCACTTCATGAACCACTTTTAACAGAACATTCTACCCTTTAACAAGTCTCTCAATTAATCTTTGTGTACTGTATATGCCTTCAATAATGCATACTCTCTTGCCTAAGCTCTCCCCAAACACACTGCTCCTCTCTTAGGAACTAATAGTGATGGAACAGAAGTATAAGAGGTAATTTGACTGAACAGAACTGTAAAACAAAAGTGATGTCTGCTGCATGGAGATGCAGAACTGTCACTAGACCTATCCCACAAACCTATTCAGAGAACAAGTGCTTCTTTAGCTGGTCTGCACTTACGCCTTTTTTACAATGTTTTGGCACTAGAAAACATCCCACTTTCAATATTAACCTTGGAATTACTTGGTCTAAGGCATTTTGGAATACTTCAGCTTTCATAAAGATTTGATTTCACTGTGGAAAATTAGAAATGCCATCAGTCAATTCCACAAACATTTCTTACCTCTTCTTCTTCTTCACATACATTTGATGAGTGTTCATATTTGTCTGAAAATATTTTCAGGTGGAAAAGGCAGTACCACTTAACAGTCATATAAACCCCCTGCTAAGGCCCTCCAGGTATTGCCATGCATGATGCCCACATCCTCCAGTAACCTGTAAATAGCTACTGTAAATAGCAAAGACATCAATGGGTTTTCTTTCTTTAAAAATGGATGTTGAGCTCAACAATAACAGGATCTGATATCAGTGTTCTGCCTTTATAATGGAGCTGACATCTGTGTACAATATCAAATTCATTTACAACTTGGCCCATGGCAGAGGGATGGGAACTAGATGACTTTTAAGATCCCTTCTAACCCAAGCCATTCTATGATTCTATGAAGTTTTCATGAGGATCCATGAGAGCTAACAGAGCTAAATGTTTTCTGTATTTGATAGCATAAACCCATGAGGTAATGCTGCAACTTGGAACAAACAAGCCTGGTAGAAATTGTTCCTCCTTCCAGATCTGAAAGATATTTCATGTAACAAAGAGAACTGAAAATGCATTAGGGTGAACATATGCAAAGCATGAAAAATCTAAAGTAACCTTCTTGTTTTGAGCATAAATCATAATTAGCAGTCAAGATTCCAATTTCCTGTCCCAGTGCCTAAAGAATTAAATTTTTCTATACAATAATGTATTTTTCTATACAACTACTGCAAAAGTGTTTCAGTCCTCTATCCTTCCATTACTGAACAGTGGATCTAAATACATATTTCCAGCATACCTGTAATCCATAGCACGAAGCACGTCTCAGGATGAAAAAATATGTTTTCTCTATGAAAAATGAAACATCCTGGGGGCAGGCAGAATAGATGCTTACTGTTGGATTACTGGTGAACCACTCATCTCTAGAGAGGATTTCTTCAGGTGTCCCATCCACCTCAAACACCCAGAGCACCCTGCCTGCTCTGCCATGCCCATCTCCAGCCCAGCAAAGGCAGTTACAGGGATACAAGAAACTGAATCCTTTGCCTCTCTCCAATTCCCATCAGCTACTGCTGTAAGTTATTCCTCTCTGTGATAAAAATGTCACACTACTTTTCAATCTGAGTTTATGCCACTTTACATGACAGCATCATGCCCCATGGAACAGAACATCAGTAGCAATGAGATTGAAGGCATGGAGACAAATATTGCATTATTGCACAAATTACTGTGGAAGCGGGTAACAAACTCTAACACCACACAGGCCTATGTGCCAGTGGAGACTATTAACTTTCTTAAATTGCTTTCCAAATTACCACTTTTAGAAGGTCACAAGAGTTATCAGAATAACTCTGATACTTTTTAAAAAAGCGAAAATACTAACAATATGTTTTATTTACCACCAAGACGTCAGAGCAGATGAAAATTTTCAGTTTAGGCACGGTCATAAAAGAAGCTTTTCAGAAGGAAGACACAATTTACCACATACTGAAAGGATAAGAACATCTGATTTACCCTACCACAGATACATTAAATAATTATCGATCAACATAGCAGTATTGATCTGCCTAACTTAAGAAACTCTTATCACATAAATTTAAGCAATATTACCTGTAGGTGTAAATTTTTTCAGGCTTTAAGTACACAAAGCAATAAGTAGTCCTAAAGCCCAAAATTTCTTTTCTGATAATATCAATTTTCCATTAGAATCATAACAAACAAATGAACAAACCCACACAGAAATCCAGACATCAGGGCTGCAAGTTTCTTCAAAAGACGCCTACTTCATTTCCATCACTGCCAAGGCAGGTAAATTAAATCTTATTCATAACAGATGTTTGTTTATACATTTATTAACCTCCAGTAATGAAGATTTTAAAACTTGCTCAGGCAAATAATCCAAATAGTGTATTGCTATAAAGTTTTCCCTGTTTTCTAACTTGTGTTTTGTTTGCTGACATATAAGCCTGCTATTCAGCATCTAGCATTATGCATTTAGAGTCTGTACCTTCTTTGCTGGTATTTTTTATTATATTTGATGACTCTTAACACATTGCCCACTGACTGCTATTCTCTAAAATAAAATCCCCACATTTTTCTGGTCTTTGTCACCAGTCACATGTTAGACCCTCTTCACCCCTGATGCTCTTTAGGCTCACTCCCATCTGATGCCGTACAAAGCCAAATTGACCAGAAGGACTAATCTGTATCTTTTACACATAAATTCAGATATACATAAATTCCAGTTTGAGGTTTGACTTTTCTGCATCACAAAGACAGGACTGAAGTTCAGTTTATGGTTAATTTTAAAACTCAAAGTTTTATTTCTGTAAAATTTCCACTTAATCAGTAGCTGTGAAGCTGTCAATTCCTGCAGAAGTGCAAGAGTTTGACCTTAGACCTATTAATTAATCTCCTTTGGTTTTCCCGTAATTTCCTCAGTTTGCCAAAATAATTTTGAATTCCAGTTTTGTCTTCCAACAATGCTTAGAAACCTTTCAGATTCCAACATATATACAAATTTAAGATATATATACAGTCTAGTCCATCAACCAGATCACTAATAAAAATTGATTGACCCCAAATGCAGAGTTTTCTAGAGAATCTCATTCATCTCACCGTTCTGTTTTTCCAGTGAATCTGACTGCAAGAAAGTCTTTAAACTAGCTCTCCACCTTCTCTATAGCAGCTTCACTCAATTATTCACCTCTAGATGCTGGTTTGCTTTTCATGAGGCCATCAAAATCTTTGGACAAAGATGAAGAACTGGATACTCTAAAATTACTTCACAGAAAACAACTGATTAAAGCAATAACATATATATGCCTTTTACTGAACTCATACTGATAATCCCATCGTCCTACATGCCAGATTTTCATCAACTTTAGTACTCAGCATTGGAACATTAACAATTCACATCATAATTCTGGCACTATACTTACAAGTGAGATGTGGTATACAACACAAAGAAGATAATTTACTGTAGTCCTTGCATGCTGCCCACAGAAAGAAAAATTAAAAACTACAGCAGCTGTGGAGAAAATATGTTTTCTAGACACTAACTTGAGTAGGCCTTGTGACTAGAACTATGTTTGGTGGAGAAATCTGATAGCAGATTATAGAGTTGTCATTTGTAACAAGTATAATCCCTTATAGTGCAAACTCAGGAGATTTCAGGTTCGGGACTGCAGAGAAATCCAGTTCCATATGCATGACAGCCCTGTGCCCCAGCCAAAAGAATTGTAGTGTTGGACATGCAGAAGCCACTTTTGAATATGATCTGGATGCAGTAGAGTATCTACTTGTGCTAAACTTCCACTGCTCACTACTCACAATATATCACTTTTCTTGTGCTGACTTTATTCAAAATAATTATTCACAATTCTTTGTCTATATCAATGCCTGTAGGATGGGTAAAAGAAGAAATAGCAAGACATTTTTAAAAAATAAAAGAGAGCAGATATAGTTTATCCTAAACCTAATATGAAGACAGACCTGAAAAGCTGAATCCCCATATAGCTTGGGAAACAATGAGTTGCAGAGGATTTTGGCAGAGCAAATACAACGACAGCCAGTATAATATGACAACTGTTTATCAAAAGGAAACAGCCTCCAATATTGACATGTTTAGGTTTCATTAATGCAAAATAAACACACTTCTCCATGCTTAAAGCACATGTGGTTTATTCAGCACTGAAAAGGCATCTCCTCTCCCTTTACTGCGAGAGGATTTCCCAGGTCTTCCCAGTGCCAGCAGCATACGCTGAAATGAGAAAGTTTAATCAATGCTACATACTTCTTCAACTAACATCTGTAGATCTGGGTGAGGAGTGGGGTATTTGTCTCACAACCAAAGGGAAATAAAGGACTTTTTCATATGACATGATAGAAATTTTAAAGTGATTTCTAAGAAGGTGCTTCATCCAGGTGCAAATCCAGGTAAAGGCAACATTTTTTCTTCCTGTCTAATTCTTTAAGGGTGTGTCTGTGAAAAAGCAAACCTAAAACATGTCTGAACAGTATTGCATTATACTTGATAATATTCCACCATATCCAAAAATCCAAACTAATAGAAAACATTAATACGAACCAAATTTAATACATGAGAGAAAGGCAGTGCATCTTGTGCTGATCTTCTCACATGACACAACAATGCTCAGATCAAGACTTTTTGGCAAATAAAATATCATATATATATCTAAACACACATAAACATGCATGTGGTCATCTAAATTTTTATTATTAATTGAGAATTTGGGTAAGCCTATCCCTACACACTTATATTACTGAGATTGTATCATTTCATTTACTAGCATTCCATAATCTTTCTCACCTTACAACGATGCCCTTCACAGCTGGGCAAGAAACCATTTCTTTGTCATATAAAATTTTTGAGACTCCGTATTGGTATGGTTTGACTTAGGATGAAAATAAGGGTAAAAGAACAACCAAACAAAAGCCTTTTATCAAGATATCCACTGGGCCTGTGGGAACCCCTGGTTCAACTTCTTGATCCTGCATTGCGTACAGGACCACATTGTTTTTTCTGAGATAGGTGTGTGTTTGTCTGTGTGGCTCCCTCTCCCTTCAGCACAGAATTTCCAGTCAAAAACTAGAAATGGTGGTTAAAGGATTCTTTAGGAACAAGTACAGTTCTGTAAAAAGCTTTATTTCCATAAATGTAAATGTACATACTAAAAAAATAAAAGACCACCAGCCACTTTCAGACTGACCCTCATTTTATGCTCTTAATGAAAGCTGGTGAAAGCACAGAACCAAGAAGAGAGTACTCACACGTTATCCCACAGTGACTGTTGGCAGAGTAGAAATAAAGTCAAATGGGAATGAGAGTGTGACTCAATACTCTGTTTTAATCCTATTCACAGCAACTGACTGATAATAAATAAATAAATATCTTTTTAGTTCAATTACTAAAACATTTGAGTTTTAATATACTCCTTTTTAATTCATATATTTATTGTTAGCTTCCAAACCTGTAAAATCTTTATTTATGAGCTTTTTTATTTTAATCACCCTAGCCATCTGTAGCACATCTGTTACTTGCTAGTATACAGTAATTAACTTAAATGTGGACTGGGTACTATCCTGAATCAACAGATATCAAAGCACCTGCTTTGATAAGAGTCGCACACCTCTTTATCAGCTATAATAGTTGCTCCAGTTAGAGCTAGATTTACTATCCATCCCCTAAAGGTATGTGATATATCTTTATGTAGTAATTTAAAACAAAGCCTTGATTTTTTTAATGTTCTCCATTTTAGTGGCAAAATAGTCTCTCTTAAGAAGACATCTCATACTAAAAGACAGATATTCTGATATAAGTATTTATTTGCTTGTAAACACAAAAACCGGAATGTTTCACATTCACTCAATTAGAAATCCTGTCTCACTGAAGTCTTTCTGCTGAGTACGGAGAAAGGGATACATCTTTGTGGACTCTGCTGGAGAGAGCACATTTAATGAATCCATTACAAAAGTTCTCAGAATCTTAATCAGTGCATTCGGTTTTTAAACACTCGTCATGAACATGCTGAATCCACATAACTACCACTCCGAAATTTGTAGGCAGCCTTGAATTGGTCACACGACTGCAGCCATTAGACTTCCCAGCCAAGTGGATCTGTCTTTAATTGCATCCGCACTACAAGTCACTTTTGACAATTCTGTTACATTTTAAACAAGACGTAAGAAAATCCATCATGAATCCCTGGATAATTACACTTTGTTACCTTAGAGGTCTGTGGCTCCTATAATTAATTGCATGCCTTTTAAAGTCAGCCCAGAAGAGAATGGCTTTCTGCCAAGAAAGTTTTTTAAATGTTCAAAGACTCATTCCGAGGAACAGCAGGTGCTCTTTGTTTTTATTTCTCAGTGTGCTCATGCCAGAGAAGCAGGGCATTCAATTGCCATGTGTCCACAACCTAATGCTCTCTCCATCTCCATAAAAGAGAGAGATTATTGTACCAATCAGAGCCATACTCCAATAAACACAGTAAGGATCGGACTATTAGGAAGGCTGTTTTGGGAAGTTTTTCTCTTGGGGAAACACGGTTCATAGGTGCCTGTGAAAAAAAGTCTGCTACAGTATTTGTGCATCAAAACTTTCATCACATGTGTTACATCCTCAGTGAGGGTGCTCAGCCTGTTAGTTCTGAGAACACAAAGCATTTCAATCTGCCTTCCCTGGGCAGCAGGGATCTCATTAGTACCACCAGCTCACCATCTGTCTCTGAAGGAGGAAGAGACGGAATTAATATATGATGGAGCAGGAAGAAAAAAAAGGCAAACAAAAAAATGGTTGGGAAGCAGCAGGATGTCATCCAGAAAGGCATACAATGTTTCCTTTGAAATAATTTCTCCTTGTCTGCACAAAACATGGAGAACAGTTTGGGCATGGCTATGAAATGTTCACAAAAGCATTTGTAAAGACTGAATTTTGGTAATTTTAAATACAGTGTTGTTCAAAAATCCTCAGGAGATCTTCATTAAATACAGCTGTCCACAGACAAATACTGCAAAATCTTCATTGTTCCATAGTGTCTGAAGCCCAGGAGCAGACAGCAGCTGAAATGATGCTTTTCTGTTTTGAGGCATAATGAGTGAAAAGGTAGTGAAAGCAAGCAGCTCCTGGTACAGACTGAGGCACGTCTCAAAGCACAGCCCACATGTGGGGTTGGTGACAGAAGGGAACAATCATTTGTAGCTGGAAGGGGTCACACCTCGCCTGCACACCCAAAATAAACGCTGCAATCACCCAACTCTGGAACAACCTCCTTCCCAATTCAAGTCATTACAAGTCACTGGGAAAGCAAGAAGAGGTCATGGGAGAAACCGAGGGTGGGATAAAGCCATACACAGTCACAGCTAATCTAGAATTGAAATCCCAAATTATAAAGTCCAGGCTCAGCCTAAAAGTCAATCATGAAGCGAATTCTGTACTATCTGGTCCCTCAGGAATTTTGATAGAAATATTCAGAAAGAGAATACATCTTACTGAAAAATCAGGAGTGGCTGCACAAAGCGTTTAGGGCTTTCTTAAAACAGTGACATAAGTTTCAGCCTTTCAGCTGATCCCACAGACCTTTGGATCAAAGCACCAACTTCACAGATGTACAAAGATGAACAGCTCAGATATTAAACATCCGCAATCTGAGCCTCTTTCAATTCTGTTTTCTTTGGCTGTTAACTTCTTTGTCAAGGAAAAGGCACTACAAGCCACTTAAAAATTGTGGAAAAAAATCCAGCCAAGTAACACAGAATACTTAAGTCAGACAGTGGCATTTACATTCATGTACCTATGCAAATGCTTTTATTTTCAGAATGACTGAGAATTTGCCAACAGGTATTGTCAGGCAGCACCAGTTTTTGGAAAACCAGCTTGTTGACCTGCAAGGTACGAGGTACAATTAGCTTGCAGGTTTTAAAGTTTATTTATTTCAAAGTTGTGTTCTGCTAAATGGGGAAAAATGTCTAGCTATGAATGCCAAAAAATGTTAATGGTGTGACCTCAATTTTCTGCTCATCATGAACTATGTGGAACTTGTCCAATAAACATAATAGAGTAGAAAAATGAGTAACTGAGATCTTGAAAAAACAGTGAGTATGTCATCAGCACACAGAGTAAATGCACTTCTGTGCTACTTTCTGGGTCACAGACACTCTCACAGCCCACAATATCCTTCTCCTGTCTCATACACCTCTGTTCATCTGACCTACCTGACAGCACGTCTTTGTCATATTTGCAACTTCAAAAGATGAATGTACTGACAAAAAGCAACCCAGTACAGCAGCACATAGGTGAAACCAAATCTTACATCTGAAGAAAAACATGTTAATTACTCAAATTCAGCTCTGTTTTACAATTTGTGTAGCTGGACTAGATCCCTGATTTTCATTGGAACTGCCCCAGAAATGCAACCACAAAATCCTTTTTATCATCAGTGTAACAAAGAGGTGAGTCCAGTTCACAGCACAAGAGCTCTTACACTTCCTTGTGAAAGGGTCATCCAGGTTAGTTATGAAAAAACATTTTTTCATGTCTGAAGTTCTAGTGCCAGGGATGAGCAGATTATATGATTGCATTACATTATTTTCTGCTTCTCATAGAAGAATGTACAACAAGGGATAGAGGCATTTAAACTATTGGATCAAATGCCTTCCATAGAAGAAAATTCAGAAATATTAATCCCAAGACTGTGAGACAAGACACAACTACTTGTACTGGTTCTGTACCAAGGAATGGAGTGGCTACAGCCCTGTTCACAGGATGAGGTATAGAAAATTGGAAATCATGAAAATCATAAGTGTTGATAAATAGGGAGACACAAGCCAGGTCAGCACAGGAAATATGACTTTGCTTGTTATAAACAGCTATTTGCTTCTTTTGAAGACATTAACATGAGGTTTATTCATATCACTACTGTTCACTCAACTTTCAAGTTTGCAGTGCTGATGGCCATTCAAAAAAATAAATGAATGAATACTGGCCTCCATTATATATTTAACAAGCCTCTCAAAATCCCTCCATTATATATTTAACAAGCCTCTCAAAATCTGAAATCAATAATCTTAGTGCTACCCAACTAAATTGACACACTGCCTGCCTTTAACACAAAACAGTTTCAATTTTCTAAATATGGTAGTTGACCATGACAGCTGATAATCATCTGAATCTCTTGTATCTGTTGTCACACAAAGAGCAGCTCTGTAGTAATTTATGACAACTATGCCCCCACGATTAGTATTTGGGTTCTGCTCAAGAAGTAGTCCGCTAGGTAACAAAGACCATATGGAAAATGGTGTCTGAAAATTAACCTTCCCTTTTGGCTGATTTTGTTGGACGGTAATTTTGAAGATGGTGGTTCCATTTCTTGAGTAGGGAGTTTTTCTAGACTGATGACCTCCAGAGATCCCTTTAAGGACCTAGCAAGCATCCATTCTCTTGAAAAAGAAGAGGAGCATGTGCCAACCCACAATGCACAGTAATCATTG
Organism: Aphelocoma coerulescens; assembly: GCF_041296385.1. NCBI lineage: Eukaryota > Metazoa > Chordata > Aves > Passeriformes > Corvidae > Aphelocoma > Aphelocoma coerulescens. The sequence continues at coordinate 68,125,668 of NC_091017.1, read as the reverse complement.
TTCTTGCAGAATTTTATCTGCTGAGTAGCAGCTAAAACCAGGTGCCCCAAAGCCAGAAATACAATCAGACTCACAAGAAAGAGGAGAGAACAACTGCCAGTCCTGAAGACAGATTTCCACAAGGAGATTCCTATACAAGTTCATGACATGTTTTGTTTTGATGAATCTCTAGAAAGCCAAAATATATATATACACACTTGTAGACCATTAACATATTGCTAACTTACCTGGAATAATTTTTCAAAAGAAAGTACTCTTGACTTAACTGGCCTTGTGTCAACGTAGAATCCCTTCTTTGCTTAGCTCTTGCCTTGAAGAATTTTTCAAAGGTTTTTATTTATTTATAATCTAGGTAGGCCTCCTAAAGGGTTGGAATCTTGTTTGTTCTAACAAATTGCAATCATAATTAATAAATGCACTAAACCTGCTGTCAACCTAACTGATGAGGAAAATTTGACTGGATCCTACAGGGAAGGATTTTTCCCTGCTGTGCCTCTTTTAAAAGAAAAAAATCTGGTTCAGGACAGAGGTATTGAAATGAGATAAATTATACTGAAACACTTTAATATTCCAAAGAAGTTTTAAAATGATAAAATTTTAATTTTAAATGAAAATTTAAAGCAAATTTTAAGTCATTATTGGAACTGAATTAAGCCCTTGGAGATCATTAAAATGGCAATTTGAAAACAGGAGATGATTGTCCTATTTTATCTATTGCTCCTCCAAGAAACAAATCTCTGCTTGATTTGTTCTGCTGACAGCACACCATAGTCTTGTTAGTATGTCTTTTTCATGGACATCTACAACTGCTTTTCCCAGAATTATCTAATACTTTTGAGTTCCATGGAGAAGATAGAGAATTATCTCCATTTGGTTACACAGTGCCCTGGACTTTGTTCATGGGGCAAGTACACAGTAACCTCAAGTACTTTGGTGGGGATAAGAAGAAATATCATAAAAGTATCATACAACTACACTCATTTCTAGGGTGAAGAATAAGGAAAACACAAGGGAAAAGGAAATACAACATGAAAAACCGGACTCCTTAAAAGGTGTCAAAAATCCCATGCACTAAAAGCCCACCACCAACTCTCTTGGCTGTTAAACTTGTTAGGATTTTCACCAAACACAGTGCAATAACTAGTCATTAATAGATAATCATGCTGAACTCCTAGGACTCTAAATTATGAGGAGAGCACATATATGTTAAATATTTAATTGGAAATAACCAATTACATTAATTAGGGGGACTTTAGGCTGCTGTTCCTGGGGCAATTGTATTTGTCAGGACAGAGATATACTCCATCGAATCAGTATAATATTCTTAGGAAGAATTAGTATTGATTAAACCTAACTGTGGTTATCTACTTGTGGCTAGAGGAATTATGGTGCCATTTTCAGTGCAGACAATAAGTAAATGAAGAATAGGTCTGTGATAAAAAAATAAAAACAATAATGCTATTAGGTTCCACATGATGCTTTAGAAGCTTGCCTGGAGAATTCCCTCAAGTGAAGCTGGGGATACTATTAAAACCAGTGAATCATAACAACTGCCATAAGGGAATTATCCAGAACACTTTCCTGCTCTGGTAACCTGGCACCCCATGGACAAGGTACATGAAACCACCCTCTGGAAAAAACTCTTTATTTCTCTAATATATTGTTATGCAAAAGACTGAGATGACGATTTACTATTTTCTGTTCCAATTTTTTTTTCACCCTTCTTAGCCACTAAGCCTGTCTGATTTCATTTGCCATTAATGATGCTTAGCTCAGGGCTATAGAAATTAAACTCTTGAAGGACTAATTTCACATGGAATTTCCATGATTAAAGGTATGCCTTTGCTGGGAAAATACGAGCAAGTTTCTGACTTCCCAGTCACACTCCAAAACACAAACTATTTATGTATGCTCAAGCTCCATAGCAATACCTTGCTCGAACTAAACTATTGGGTCTGATGGCAGTGTTTAGCTATCAATATAAATATTGTCCAAGTTCACATGAAGATTATAGGGTCCCCAGCTCTAACAGAAAGGTGGCCAAGCAATGTGGTTTCTTCATACGTGCCAGAACACATATATTAAACAGTGTTAAGCAGAAACTGCTGTATTTCTTCCAGTGTTATTCAGTATAGTCTATCCCTGCTAAGAGTAACTCTCTGCTCCAGTAACCCAGAAAGTGGAGCAACATACTCTGCTTTGGCCCTACAGCTAGTTATCCCATACGGCATTTACTCAGGCGTGTGTTCAATCCCTTTGCTTGGATACTACATTCCCAAATGAAATGGGGTAGTGAAAACACGACAGATGTGACAGGAGATAGCAAAAAACAGAAAAAAAATTAGTATTCCCCCCATAAGACCAAGAAGCATATATAGCAACTATATGCAAGAAAGGAATAAAATTTTAAGAAAAAATTACTCCACTCTGTGTAAGTTTTAAAGGTTGTTGCAAGCTGGTGGCAACCCACTTTGAAATGTCTTATTTTATTAACTTTCTCAGCAGCTTTAAGCATTTTTTAAGTACAATTTTATGGCTAATAAATTATCATTATTTTGAATTGTCTGAAAATCATGAATCAATTTAGTCACAAAGCAGATCTGTTTGATTAAATGTTCTTGTTCCTTACTGTCTCAGTCTTGCAATTTTTCCCATTTGCTTCTTTTATTTCTTTGCCTCTCCTCACATCACCCTGTTGTAATGCCTTTAATATAAAAGACGGTCTTCATTCTCATGTACTATTTAAATTCATCATGTCTGACCTCTTCAAATGCAATGAATGCATAATTAATTTTCATTATAAATTTAGAATACTTCCTCACTTCTTGCCAGTTCAAGCTTCCTGTAGCTTTCAACAGCTATCTTGTTTTATTTTATATTCCTTATGAAATTCCTTCGTGCTGTCTTCCTTTCAAATTTCACTTCACAAACAATTTGACTCTGGTGCACACAGCAGGAACCTGCTCAGAGCCTGATGCAAGAATCACCAGTAAAAGAATGGGTGTTTGGTCCATCACTAAAACACAGACTGTACTGATATGGCTGGAAAAACAGCTGTGTGAATCATCCCCCCCGGGAAGAGAGGTTTTAGGATTAATATGAAGAGTCCTTACTGTTAATAACAAGTATTTAAGAAATAGATACAGCACAGAGCTAAAAGTATACACTTACTTCTCTCCTTAAATTTTGTGATTCAGCATTCTATTTTTCACAGTCATTAGGAATGCTCTTTCTTTCATATTTACACAGATTTCCAAAATCCTGGTACACAGGCTTTGTTTGGATATTGCTTCTCCTCTTAAAAGAGGTTAAGAATTCTATTTCACTAAAATACTGCCAATTGCACCTTCAGCTGACAACGGGTGAGTAACACAAATTCCTGGAGACAGGGTGATCTGCCAGAGACTACAGGAAAGGAAATCAGCTTGCTCAGGTTGGATTTCAGCACCTTCCATGTCAAGGGGACTACCACTTAAGGGAACTTCCTTTACAGCACTAAAAATTAAGAACTTTGCTGAGCAACATCAGGCTTATCTAATTGACCAGAACAGTTTTGAAATGTACATCAAGCTGAACAAATAGACTTGTGAAACTGAAGCACTCAAAATGTTCCCCCATGAAGGACACAGAGGTGGAAGACTTGGTTAGTACACATTTATTTCTATTCAGTATTCCCAGTTTGTAGGAAAAGTATAACAGTGCACTTCCCGTAGTTTTATGATTTGACTAAACTAATTTTGGGTTTTTTATGACAGCCACATTAACTTTAGATCCTGGATTTCTTTTTTCTGTAAAATAGTCTTCAAAAATAAGGAAAAAGCAAAAACCTTAAGAACAGGTGACTAGTCATCACTAAAATATTAGATCTCCAAAAGTCGTGGTCAATTTGGTTGCCTTCCACTCTGTAAAACACACCATTTAAAGACTGAAGCTTAGGTGGTGCATCAGATCTACCGTAACTGCACAGGAAGGCTTTCTATGTGCAAGTTAAACTACTTTTTAATTACTTTGCAGTTTTGTTGTTCTGCTATTTCAGAGCAGTCCTCCATCTCTACTAGTTCACTGACTTGAAAAGAGCCTCTTTTCAGAACAGTGAAGTGTGAATCATCCAAGGTTGCTTTGTTAAAACCACTTTGTGGAAAATAAGTAATTTTGCTGTCATTTCCATCCTACTGTCCTAAGAGACCGAATCATAACCTATAGGCAAATCCTTCCCAAACAAGGTCCCAGTGACATGACATCAAGGCAGAAAGGTGACACATTAAGAATGCAATAGTGGCAATTGTTGTTCTGATGGATTGTCTCATGAAGTGTTGAATTTTCCTCTTTATCCTTAAAAAAAAAAAAAAAAAAAAACAAAAAAAAAAAACACCAAAAAAAAACACCAAAAAAAAACACCAAGGAAACTGCCCAAAATCTGTGAACTTTACCTTCTGAGCACAATTCAGATAAATTAATGGAAAACTATCTGCTGTATTGTCCTGGTTTTGGCTGGGGTTGTGTCAATTTTCTCCTTAGAAGCTGGCACAGCACTGTGTTTTGGATTCAGGATGAGAATAATGTTGATAACATGCTGATGTTTTGGCTGTTGCTCAGAAGTTCCCACCCTAAGTTGTAGAGGGATTCCTTGTGGAACAGGGGCATATGATACCCCAGGAAAGACTGGCCAACCCGGGGTTGCTGAGGAAGAACCCCTGAACTGGCCCCAGGCTGCAGGCAGGCCTGGAAGACCCCTGGCAGCAGGCAGCCTTGAAAATCCTTGGCAAAGTTACACACTGGTCAGCTCCCCCGCTCCTTGGAGGCTGTCTCGTGGGAATAGGGTGTGAAGCTTTGTAAAGTAGATATAAGTTGGTGTAAGTAAGCAATAAAGGAGAAGGATGCTCAAATCGTATCAGTGTTCGTGTTGTTACTCTGGCCGGCTCTTCTGCACTTGGGACCCCCCCTGCAAACCTAAGTCAAGGACTTTCCAGTAGCTCGTGGTCTGCCAGTGAGGAGCTGCACCAGAAGCCAGCAGGGAGCATAGCCAGAACACCCAACCTGTAGGGGCCATCCTTCCATGGGAGGGAAAGGTGGAATGTCTGAGGAATCAGCAGTGTGGTACTTGGCTGCTGCCTGGGTTAAACCGTGACACATGAGCACTGCGTATCATTGTTCCTATCTACTTTACTTGGATTTAAACAAGCTGTGAAAGAGAACTAAACAATATTAAAAATAAGCAAATGGCACAAATTCCAGAGATTTAACAATGCAGTAGAGATTCTGACAAAAAGGGAAAGATGGTTATTTCATACATAGTATCCCATACAATGAATGGATATAATGCCCAACATAAAACACCCTAAACAAAAGAGCCCTTGAAAAAGTGATACCAGTTTCTTAAACATAGTCTTGGAAAAGAGCTAACACACTATGTAGACTACAAGCCTGGGTGCTATGACTACATGCCAGGAGTACACTTATATAATTTCCCTGGTTCTGTGGAGAAATGGTGAAAAGGGCATTTACTCTATGGTTAGATATTGATACAACCATCCTGGAAATTATTCTGGAGAGAAGGAGGAGAAAGGGAAATCCTTGAGTGGAAAGAAGATTTATTGGATAATTTAATAGGATTTTCTCATCACTAAATTCTATTTTTCTTCTGTCCCTAATCACCTTTCTTCTACCTCATTAAATCCAATTTCACTTCATCTTATCTTTCTTTACTCTCTAATTTCACAGACCATCATGTAATTCCTCTCTTACCAAACACCATACTTTTTTTGCATCAGTCTTTCCACATCTACTTTTCCCCACCTTATCCATTTAGCTGCCTCATTATCTCTCTTGCCATAAACTTGTCACTGCTCTAGTGGTGTCCATCCTTTCTGCAGCCTTATGTATCTCTACTTTGCTTGATTTCTTTCTTTTGGCCAATTTGTTGACCAAGCCATTTTAAATTTCTTCATTTTTCTTCCTTCTAGAAACATTTATATATATATTTAAAAGGATAACATCAGCTATACAATTATTGAATTGTATTATAGGGAATTGCATCCATGCTCCTGCACACACTGTTAACTATACTGAGGGTTCACTGTATAGGAATAAAAATAAATTTAGTACTTTTACATAGTTTGGACTGATCTGCATTTTAATCATGTCCCTGAATTAGGCTTTATAATTCAGCAGTGGACATTTCAGTAATTCTGCACATTTTCTGATTTTACACATAATGAGTAAGACTACTTGAACATTATGTATGTCATCTTGGGAAGATTCAACAACATACTTGGAGCAGCATACAGTCTTGACTGCATTGGAAAGACTGAAGCCTATCAAATAACATTTCAACACCATCTTTTGTAATTTGTCCCCCATACATTCTTAATGAAAGGAAAATGTAAATACACACACAAAACTGTTCCTTAGCCACATTCCACATCTCTCAAGGTTGTAATGGAAAATATGAAAAAAAATTCAATGCCAGCATCAGTAATTGCTTTTATCACCTCTGAAAGAGTCCCTAGTCTATCATGATAGTAGATCCTTTCAATGAGTCAATTATCATCTAAGGCAAAGAAGGGGGCTGGCACACTCACCAAAAGGGCAAGGCCCCAAATAATCAGACACTTTGGGAGGTTTGATTTGTTCCTGTAATAAATGCACCTGTCTGTAGGAAGCCAGCTCAGGTGGCTCAGGTGTTTGCATTACATTAGCATAGGCACAGTATCATAACAGTGAGCAAATGAAAATCCTCCCAGAAATGGGAGCACAGGGATGAATGCAGAAACACTCACAAAGGACCTGGATAAGTATCAGCTTCATGACATTTGGCTCATGCATCACAAAGGAAGGGCTTATAAAATGCAGGAAGAAGCCCTTTCAAAGGCTCCAGGTCAGGGATGTGGGGCAGACACAAGGGATTCTTCTGGTCAGTATGATCAGGACTGAGGTGGAGTTTCCAATCCATCTTTGACCAAGCTGGTGACAGACTGCACAGCATCAGTTTGACGTCAGGTGTCATGACCATTTATCATGTCCTGTAGTGATCCCCCTCTCCAAAAACACAAAAAGTATAGATGCAATAGATATATTTGTGCAATGTGTTCCTGAAGTCCTAAACTTTGATTGTCCTGAGCAGTCCCTGAAGAAATCTAGTTCCCAGGAGATAACACCCATCACTGGGTGCCTGCCAGCTCTTAAGGACACTGTATATTCAAGCAATCATCCCCAGTGGCATGGGCAACCTAGGAAAGAGATAATGTGCCAACCTCTTCCCTAACTATTTTTAATGAATAAAGGAAAAGATGTTCAGGGGACGACATTACCAGCAATTATTAAGGGTGACAGAGGAATAATAAATATTGGGTGTCTTGTGATTTAAAACAAAAAAGAACATAGGGATATCTAATCATCAGATGAACAACAGAATATTTTTAGAAGTACAAGCAGTGTTGTCTGGAGCTGGAGCTGGACCTATTCTCATTTTGCTTTTGGCAAAAGGCTAAGATGTAAGATATTAAAAGCCACATATTGTCAGTGTGTTCATACATTCACATAGATCAGTTCAAACTGTGGACCTCTATATTTATGAACAGAAATTGGCATGAAATATATGGATGTACCAGTCTCAGAATAAACCCTCCACATCTTTTGCAAGGAGACCCCAAGAAACCCTAATTCTTCTTTGATCCTTCTGATGAAACTACTGATTAGACAGAGGACTGACTGGAGACAGTTACAGAAGGGTGCAAGTCCAAATCACATGCACAGATGTAAAATTGTTTCAAGAACACAGTAATAGATGAAGGTAAAATAAATGTTCTAATTCATTAGTTCAAAAATGCAGTATGTGAATAAATGGGGTTCTGGGACAGGCTAGTCATTCCCACTGGTCTTTTGTTCCTGCTAAAAGTGCTTATCTTATTATTTCTTGTCTTTCAGACAAAGATTTGGTATTACCATCCTTGTTAACAGACCACCTCTTTAAAATCAACACTCAAATTCCCTGGTTCTTGGAGACCATATGTAAAATGAAGGTGTAGAAAAAAACAAAAATTAAATCAATTCCTGTTTGTTCTGTAAGGTATTTTCCAGTCAAGGGTCTTAATGTTATGTTTTATCATGTTTAACAATGTACGACTCCATTGGAATCAACTTAACTAATGAGATGTCAAAAATATATTCTGCTGCATTTATCTAAGTTAGTAAGAAATTCAAAATTCCTTTAATGACAAACTAATATATTTTCATTTGCTGTCAAAGAGTCTTTGAGGTTCTTCTATAAGTGAATGCATCTGTTGCATTAAAATTCTTGTGTAAAGCCACATTCATCATTTGCTTTAGAAAATAACCTCTCAACCATAAAGCTGGTTCATCTGGACATTAAAATGCAGAACATCAAAAACAGAAATAGGAAGAAGAAATCATTTAGATACAAAGATACAGTAGTAAAACCTGATTCACTGCTGCATTAAAATGTACTTGTGCTCAACTTATTTTTTGCTTTTTAATCACTAGCTGCTAGTAAAATGAACTCAAAAATAAAGATTAATTATACTAGAATAATATACACCAAGAAAAGCAATATACTTCCACATATCTCTGCTCCTGATTTTATCTGTATAATAAAGAAAACTTTTGTATTTCAGGGAATAAGTACATAGAGCATGTGCAAATGAACATACACAAGGCATCAGCTCACTCACAGCTTCTCTGAAAACTGGATTTTGTCTGGGGACAGATAGTAGACTCAGTGGTCTCAGAGAAATTCTTATACAGGACGGAGAAGATGGGAATCCACCTCATGAATTGTGGTTGTACAGACAGAAAAAAAAACCAAAACAATGAAATGAATGCAACATCTTTGCTTCAACCTTGGAAAATATTTTGGATTTAGGGCCTGATATAACTAGTCCATATTCAAAACATCACATGAAAGCCCTCTAAGTTTACCAGGCCTGAGAACTGAGAGTCAATATTGTGGCAACCACTGAAATGAGTGAAAATACAGAAGGAAATGGGTTCTCATTTGTCATAAGATGATGACAGAATTTAAAAACACCATTTTAATATTTTACCATGCAAATTAGATTTCTTCAAGAATGCAGAAACTTTAAAGTCTTCTACAGAGAAAATATTAATTAGTGTAAAGCGATAAGTTGCTACTGCTTATTTCTAAAAGCATGTGAGCAGAATACCAGTGGGGAGAAGAGGAAGGATGAAATTTACTCTCATTTCAGGTTACCCTTTTTCTCCTTTTAAAGCTTCGTTCACAGTTGTTCCAATCCTCCTTTTCTCTCGAAGCCCTTTTTTAGCCAGAACTTTGTATGTCTCTGGTGCCTCAGTATTTTAATAAGAGTGTAGGGCTTACATTTGCTGTTTTCATTCACTCTGTGCAGTATCTTATTATTCAAAAATAGTCATGAATCCCTTTGGGCCTGCTCATAGTCTTAACTGAGACTAGGGCTGTAAAAACTGTCAATTTATTTGAAGAAAGCTGATGATAAAACATTTAATCTATGCCATTTGAGGCTCCTTATTTTCCATTAAGAATTTACATGATTACTGAACAAGCCAATCTTCCCTAAACCAAGGGTAATTAAAAACACAAAATCTGTAAGGAATACCAATCTTAAAGACAAGCTTAGATTAATCAAGTCCTTGAAGAGATGGGAGGCAAGATGGTAGCACTGAGGACAATGGTGTTTCCTAAAAGCTAAAGTATTTTGTGATATGAATCTTAATCCTGTAGTGTGTCTCATGGACAAGATTAGTCGTCTACAAGTGGAGAGCTGGAAGAATGACATCAATAACACTCCTGCTATGGAGGAAAGTTATGGGCTCAGAAGGTCCTAGTTCTGTCACTAGAGCATAGTTCTGTGTCCAAATTGCTTAATTTCTCCATTCTCCAGCTTTTCAGCTGTAAATGGGGGCAAAATTTTGTTTTTTCCTAAACAAAACAAAACTCCTCTTGCCAGATGAGAACACAAAATCAGAGTTGCACACAGACACAAACACAATACTTGCACACACCTACAGACAGTGGCAGAGAGGACTCCATCTCCCACGGACAAGCACTTCAGGTCAATGTACACCAAGAAAATTTTAACTAACAGGCATTGACTTGGCACGTGGGAATCAACATTTTTTTCACAGCTAACAAAACTATTTTTCTCAGGTTATAGTTGTACTCTATTACAAAACCAAAAGAATATTAAATTAATTAATTACATAGGGCCACTACTCTCTCCCTCTGTAATTGCATTCTCTTACTTTACCTGTACAGAAAATTGTGTGCTTGATTATAAATGGACAGTATTTTGTGTTACCACACTAGTTAAATATAATAAAAATATTACATATTGAAATATTACACAAAAAGAAAATGAACTATTAAAAAGGCCAGCATGCTTTTTTGCATATTCTTGTTGCAGATATAATTTTTTGAGAATTGTTCTACTTAGTGGATTACAAAGAGTGGCATTCCTCCTTATTCATGTGTCAGTTTATGCTCTTTTCCTTTTTTCAAAACCAATTAGTTTATGTAACAAAGTTTTTCATCCCTGCAGAGATTAATATTTCCACATAAAGTCTTAATGGAATGGAGAACTGCACAAATATTCACAGGACAAGTATTATTTAAAGTTATAACATTTAAAATCATGATAATATTTTCAAGTGACCAGATGTTGTACTCTTCAGCAACAACTGGAATATATTTTCAACTTCCTAGGAAACTACTATCTTTATCAACATTTAACTTTTTTTAATGCCACAAGTTGTATTACCCCATTAATCAAATTGATAGTGGAGACTTGAACTTCCCATTAAAGTCAAAAGTAGTAACTAGACAACTGTGAAGAAATTTTAGATTACATGTCAGTCAATCTCTGAAGCAAACACAACACATCAGTCCTGCATTTCATTTATAAATCATTCAAAATGTATGTTCTAAAATCTTCTAAATGAAGATTTAGGAGTTGTCCCAACAGTATATTTTACCTTAAATGCTTCTGCTGAGAAAATACCTTGTTTGTTTCAATAGGGCTGAGAATAAAAGTAGCTGTAAGGTAGGTTTTAAATGGTTAAAAAGGGGGGATAATGTTTCACGCAGGTTCAAATTAAGAAAACAGAGAAGTGAAACACCCCATTTATTAGTCAATAATAACAGGAGTCGTTTAGTGACAGGAGTATGCTCAGAGCTGCATGCAAAAGAAAGAAGACAGGAATCCTGCCTCAAGGCAGCTATAATCGCACACAAGACAGACACATAAGACATTGCAGAGCTGAAGACAACTTTATCTTAAACTGTAAATCATTTTAAGAGACCTAAAATCATCTGCATGACCTATCAGTATCAATCACACATAGGAGATGAATTCTCAGAAAAGGGTATGTAAGGAAGAGAGCTTATTTCCCCATTGAATGGAGAAAATCTTCCAAGTGTAAATAAGAGATCAAAGTTCAGACTGGAAAAAAAACCAAACCAAACAAAAAATAAATGATTGAATGAAGAGGATGCTAAGGAAATAGAAGGCGAGAAAATAAAAAATGTAAACAGCATCAGAGAGCAGCATATAAATGGATTACATTAGTTTTGCCTGCAAAGAGATCCAGGGAAAAAGAAAGTGAGCAGTGGGGAGGGCAGGAGGAGGGATAAAAAACCAGAGAGGCCAAGGGTGCATTCACAGAAATGAAAATAAGGAAAAGGAGTTCTAGTCTGGGGGACAGAAAGACAATTTTATACAAGAAATTACAGTTTAAAAAAATCCCAGAGGCTGAAGGAAGTTACTTAAAAAGAAACTCTTTTTGTATACAGGTCCTTTCCCTCAGTATTTATTGCCTCAACATGAGACACATCTGTAAATATTGATCCATAGGTATGCTGGGTAACTGAAACTTTAATTTACAATTATTGCTCCTTTTATTAGAAAGGTCACTTAATCCATGTCAGCTTCTGCTTTCTCTGACATTATTTACACTTGTTTTCAACAGCTGGAGAATATTTTCTGTATGTAGCACACAGAGTAGATTAAGATTTATTGTACATGGGCATAATAAATTAAAAACCATGAACAGAGGAGTGTGTAGGTACTATATTTGCATTTTTATGAAAATTTTCTATCTCATACAGAAATTCATATACGTCTAGAGAGAAAATTATTAGGAAGTACCTATTATGGTTGAACATAAAACAGTTACTGACTGTGTAAGGCTGCTAAAACCGTGGAAAAGTCTATTTGGTATATGAGAGTACTATTTGCTAAGGGAGAATTATATTGGTTGGATCAATGGCCAGAATAAATTCAACAAATTAATCTATTCTAAAGATTTTTTCAATGTCACATCTTTTCTATTTGTCCATAAGGTACTGATCTTTCCTGAAGAAAAGAAACTGGCCTGTCAAGACCCTTGCCCTGATCACAGCAGCAGTTGTTCTGTTCTTCCTTGGGCAAAATCAGGACATCCTGAGAAAAGGAAAAAGAAGACACATTTTGAAGAGAAAGGCTGCTTAGAGTTTGTTAAACTCCAGATTTACTAGGAGGAGACAGAGGATGTGGCCAATGCCCTTGCCAGTGTTCTTGCAATTTACTGAAATGGATCAGATCATGTGCAAATCTTTAAAAAATAGAGTTATTCAAAAGAAAAGCAAACTTGAGGCCAAGAAAATAGACACCAAATCCTATCCCAGTTTACTGCTAATGAATGGACACAAATTCTCCAGCTATAAAAGGGAGCTTGAGAAACAAACAGTAGAGGGCACAGAATCAGCTGAGCTAGAAAATGAAAAGATACACAAATTAAAAGGTCATTCACATTTCCAATATGGCTTTCTGAAATGCGTTTTCCAATACTTTAGTGCTATATTAAGCTCATACTATTAACAGACCCTATGCAGGTCCATCCCTTCCATTTTGGGATCACTGCTGTTAAATCTAGAGAAACTCCTGAAGTCTTACTCTTGAAGAGTTGAGCAGGGGTGCTTTAAACTTTTCTCCCCTTCCCAAAGGAAAGCGATTACAAAAGCTATGGATTGTTTTTGACAGTCACGTGGGGATGCATGTAAATCCGAGCCCCAAACCCAGTTTTCCTAATTACAGCAATGAGATATCCTGTGTCTTTTGGAATTAATTATATTCTAAAGGCAAAAATTAAAATAGAGGCTTCTGATTAAAATCCCAATGGTAGAAAAAGATATTGAACAGACGAGAACAACTAGGTGAGAAAAAGCCAGGTTTCCAAAAACAAAAATATGGCTGAAGTTCATTAATACAGGTGGAAAGAATTTCATGTGTCTAACAGGATAATGATTTCACTTGAATTTAAAAAGAAAGGATGAAAAATTCACTGTTGGCTGACTTCAGATGCCTCAGGTTAGGACTTTATCAGTTTTAAGAAAAAGTCAGATGAAGCTGAGGTGTAGAATAAAGCAGTTGACATTACATGATGCACTGGCTGTAGTAGAGCAAGGAAAACCTATCAGTAATTTCTTTTATAAAGGTCCTCCGGAAGCTCCTCTGCATCTGGATTTTACCCACAACATTGTTCTTAACTTTAGAAATTCCAGCTGCAGTTGAATTTCATGCAGGTCAATCCCATTTCTGTTATGAATGGGTATGACCAGCATTTCCAAAAGGAGAGTTTAACTGTTCATGTTTTCCTTTTACTTAGAGTTTTGACAGCTTTCCTTGATTTGCTACAGGTAATGGTCCTTGTGGAAATGAGTGTAAGAGGCTCTTGCTTGTGTTGCACTATGGTCAGAGATTCTCAGAGTGTAGGTGCTTTGATGAATTCCTGCACAGCCCTAGCTTCCTGCTGGAACCAGCCTTAATAACTGAATTCAAAGTTTCTCTTCTTAAAACACATTATGAGATACAGCTAATTTCAAAGAAAGTTCATGTATCACTGTAATAAATTACTTCACAATTATATTGTTTGGCCTTCTGAGCTGAGAAGTGAGCTTGCATACTGAAATCAGCAATCAAGTAAGGTTTTGGGGTTCCTGACTTTGCCATGCCTATGGTGGGGCTTACCTTGCCAAACATTACACCTCTACAATGTGACTGACACCATCTGAGAAAGTGACCTGGGCTGGCATTGCCACCAATGAGGGCAAACAGGTGTACAATGGCTTTGGTTTGGAAAGCTGCTTTAGGATGCTAATGACAGACAATCTTTATACAGACACAAATGAACAGAAATCCAGACCAAGAACATGGACATCTACATAACTGACATTTAGATTCGATCATGAAGTATCGTAGGGCAATACTACTCTGCCAAAAAGCAGCTTTTGGCCAATATTGTCAGCTAATTCCTACTTATTTAAATTAATTAGCTGGAGTAAAAAATATGAAAACATGGCCTTGAATAACTTCGAACATTTCATGTTTAGAAACTTCCTGTGCTTGCAATGTCTTTCTACACCACCACAATCCATGAGATATTTTACCATTCTGAACGTCACGTGGGAGCTGTTGCCTGGTGTTGACAGTGAGCCATAGGAACACGGTACACGTTCACAAGCTCTCCAGGGTCCATCCACAGGCACTTTTTCTCTCAGAAGCTGTTGCATTGAAGATCCATGTTGAAGGACTGGATAATTTTACAATTACAATTCTCAGCCACTTGTGAGCTGCCTGCTTCAGTTACGCTGAGAGCATTTGGCTTATTAAAGCAACTGTACAAAGTGCAGTGTAAGAAGCTTAACTCTCATTTCATTTCCATCACACTGTATTCCACAAGCTCTATGGACATTGCAGTGAATCATGCTGAGATCCTCAAAGGCATGCAGTTAAAAATTCAGAACCTTAGATGTTTTAGTAAAAAGGCAGATTACCTAAAATGGTGTTAATGAATCCAAAATATGAAATAAACTTAAATAAATATGCTTTGCAACTAAAATTGAAAAGATAGGAGAAATATTCCACTATTTTTAAGGAAATGTCAGTGAAAACACTATATATTTGGTTGACAAATAACCAAGGTACTGAATTCTTTCTTGATCTCTCAAATGGATAAAATAGTAAAACTATGTCTTAAAAGATCATACAAGGAGGACATTGACAATGGAATAAAGAGAGCCTTGAAAATGTGTATTACACTGAGATGTGTAATTACAGCTTCTAATTCTAGCAAGACTTACATCAACAGATGGCTTAAAACCTTAATCCTTTTATCATTTTATGGCATCTACAGCAGACATCTGGAAGAACCAATGGAGGTGGGAAAACAGACAGACAGAGAGTTCACTGATGAATTAAAGCCTTTCTTCATCATAGTGAGACATAACAGAAGGAATTTGTTAAATTATTACTAGTGTACATACACATATTTAACTGAATTATAACTGAAGATATGTCCATAAGAAAGTAATTCTTCTCTGAGTGGCAATCCCCTGACTGTAAAATTATTTTCTAAGACCTTTTCCCATCTAGATTATAAACATTTATCCCTTAAAATCATGACCCCTGTATAAATTAGAGCTCTTGTCTGTTGCACAGACTTTTGACCACCCACATTTCATTGACTTTTCCCTTCTCTCCAAGGCAGAATGAATGTGATTTATACTTTCATTGTTTAAAAGACAGATATGATTTTAAATCAATTTATGTATTCATTTGAAACTCGGGTGTTGTGACTCTAAACTCATGCAGATTAGATTAGGGCAAGCAGACTCCTGTGGAGAACAATTGTTTTTCCATTCAGAACTATAAAGTCAGAAATCAGTAATGTGTTTATATATTTTAAAAAGGACCCAAAATTCTACATGTCCACCCCAGTCCTCCCCTAACACTCTACAGCTGTCTTCTCAGCTCGTAATTTTATGCATCCCATGGTTATCCTTCCTTTCTTGAAAAGAAATACAAATTCAATAGAATGAACAATATTAACTGAAATTGTTGAATGTGACAAAGTTGAAATGTCATCATAGGTGACAAATTAGTCTCTTCAGACAGAAATTTTTCTGACTAAGAGCTGAAAAGCAGAATTCCTGTCTTCTAGCCGCACAGTGATTAGAGCTTCTCTCTCCAAACAGTGTGGGGTTTTTAATGAGAGAGAAATATGAAAATGTACAGATCATGATATGTGCTGCTTAAAAGAAAGTAGAAATTAGCCTTAAAGCAAACTAATTTTTGCATCAACCTGATTCCTATTGAAACTAATGAGGAATCTCATTTAGGCTTCTAAAAATGACAGATATATTATGGACTTCAAGGCATTTTAAGAACTGCATGTCCCACAGTTTTGGCAGTCAAACAAATGGGAACGTCCAGAAATGAGAATAAGTCTAACTGAAAACAAATTATCAATTATAAAAGCCTTAGTATTGCACCAACTAATAGAAACTCTTTTGAAATTACATTCAGATTAATGGGAAATATCAGTGTTTCTTACTAAATTATTATAGGCATGGTCTTTAAACTTCTGTTCATAATGAACATTTGGGGGATTATGAAGGGGGGCCATACACCTCTATCCATGCTCTTGGATTACAGATACTAAAACTGGTTTTCAGGGAAGAAATCCTCTAAGGTTTTTTTTTCTTCACAAATTTCCCCTTCTCCCACATTTTCTTAAAGTGGAAACTCAAAATTCTATTTAACAGACATTTAAAACAAGAAAAGGAAACAAAATATTTTGAGACAACTTTCTCTGTTGGCTTCCATATACTTCCACAAACATGAAATTTTGGCCTCCTTGAAAGCAATGGGACTTTTGCAATTACCATCACCTTCTACAGCAAACTCCAAGTAGAATAGGAAAAGATAGATAGATAGATAGATAGATAGATAGATAGATAGATAGATAGATAGATAGACAGACAGATAGATAAAACTTAGTTGTATTTTTCATATATCTATCAAACTGAATAAAACTAAGTAAAATTAATTGAAGGGTATATTTTGTAACATATGACATGAAAATAAGTGAAGTAATCTCTAAAAAATACAAATGAAAGAAAGTGGTCTTTTCACATAACCGTGTTTGTAATGCAGAGGACAGAGCCATCAGAGTTGGGTAGTGCTATTTCTTCTTTAATTTCATGCCTAGTAGTGTATTTCAGAAAACAAAAGAAACCTCCGCAAACACTAGAAGGTACAGACATAATTGCAATGTGACTTCTTAACAGCAGAGATGTAGAGATGAAGATATTTTATCAGTACATTAGGTTACACTTGAGATTTACATTACCAGTATTGGCATTACTGAAAATGACTGTGTTTTTTAAAAGGTAATAACCTACACAATAGTAAAAATGTGAAACAGTGAATGTGAAAATGTGAATCGTGTGAAGAGAAAATAAAAAAAAAATTCTACCTATACAGATTAGTAGGACTGGAAGCTTTCTTGCCTGACAGTACAATGGAGACACAAGGAGTTTATATTTAAGTTTTCTGCGGTTTGAAATTTTTGAAAAAATTTCCAAACACCTCACATTTTTGATGCTTGTTAGGATAATTACAGGTTCAAAAGCAAGTTTATAGGCTGTGTTTCTTATCCTTTGATAGTGTTTCCTCTTACTATCCAAATAAAGCGATACTCCTTTGAGCATTTCTCTCATATTCTTCAAGTTATTCCTAGTACCACACTTCCTAAGTCTGAACTGGGGGAATTTCATCTTCATAATAAAAGATCTGAGAATTCAGAACTCTGAATTATGTCTGTAAATTTACATTTATTTTAACTTCATTTTTTACGTCTGATTCAAGGTGAATATTTTATTCATCATAGGACCATAGTGAAAAAAAACAACCAAAAAAACCCCAGAAACAGTTGAAGAGAAAGATGGGTTCTTTGGACTTTTACATATGATATAGTGAAGAAAAAGTGGTGCAGTTACCAGACTTGAGACAGGTACCTTCCTAATAACAGGCCTTGAGACACTTTATAGGAAGTCTCTGTTGAAAAGTTTAATCAGGATTTTACACACAACTTTCTGCAAAGGGCATCTCCTGTTATTGTTCTAAATACTTCTACTAAAATCCCTAAAACTGGCCAGTGATAAGGAGACATGAGATCCTATTGTACATCTGCCAATATTAAACTGGGAACCTCCTGGAGCTGTGAAAAAAGCTTTATGCTTCACTTTATCCCACAAGACCAGGGTCTGAAATTAAAGGTCAGATCCATTATTTCACATCAGTGCTAAAGGCAGGAGAATTTATTCACTACAGAATTAAAGATTAACCAGATGCTTTGCCAGGCATATGACTGTCATAACTTAGCTGACATTATGAGAAAGTAAAAATCTGAGAGCACCCTGTAAAAGTTGATGCTGTCTCCGGTCTTTTGCTGGACTCCAGAAAGAGGCTGCAGGAGCTGAAACCAAAGATGTTTTTGCCTTTATAATTTCAAAGCCAATCTTTTTTGCACCACCCACCTCTGGTTGCAGTTGCTGTAGTAAATGAACCATCAGGACAAGGAGAACAAGTAGGACTCATCTACAGATCTTGACAAGTGGCAAAGCAGCACAAAAACCTAAAATTACTTTTTATATGTGTAGGATCATTAAATAAAAAAAACACCCCATATTTTCCCTCCTTCTCTCACCTAGAAGATGTGCAAATAGAGCAGTAAAATATTCCATGTTGTCTAAAAATGCTATACTTCAGTTGTTGCTTCCCTCCGTTGATTTTTACTTTGCCTACTAGATCCATATGGCCTAAATACTTGGTAACTTAGCTGTTGCTCAAACTTTTCAAAATATTTCTACCTCTAGCCTCCTGTAGCCTAAACACTGAAACAGTGAGATCAACGTGATCCAGTTTAGGTCAAAACCCAGTAAGAGTATTCTGTACGCAGTCATCTCAGCCTGTTTTCAGATGGGTTGCCTGTAAAATTCAGTCCTGTGCTAGTCTTTGGTTTAAAGGCCAAAATTTTAGAAAATGTAATCTAATGCAATTTTATAAACTTAGAAGGACAACCTCCTTCCTGTTAACATTCTTCTCATGCTCTGACAAGAGCATCATTTAACACCACTGCTCTCTCCTGCGTTCAAATGTGTAAAATCCACCGAGGCCAGACTTTGCTTCAGTTGCCTTATTAGAAACGGCAAGTTACTCGACTAAACTAAACAGGATGAGGCTAAATTTGCATCAGGTTAACCGAAAGCATAATCCAGACATTTAAGATTTTACCCAAAAAATCCATTCAATTTATATTTTGGGAAATTGACTCAACTCTAAGGTCTTAGCACAGAAGAGAGAGCCTTGCACAGTGTGTAACTTGTAATTCCTTTCAGTTCTTGTTGCATCTGTCTTCGCTTGTTCTGGAAAAGTGATGCATTTGCTTTCTGCCCCAATGGATGAGCAGAGCTGCTTCATCCATAACCATGTCATTATATTTCCAGCTCTTGGACGCTTCTTGGACACTCCCTCAGGCATTACATATTGTTGCAGAGCATGACCCATTTCCATAATCTGCTCTTTCCACTGTTGTCTCTCCAAATGGGATACGGTCTTCTTTTCTCTGAGAATCTCCAGCAGGTCTCTCATGCATATCCAAAATGTTCCTTCTGGCTTACAAGTTCCATCACTGGCTCACTCATAATGACATACCAGCACCATTATTCTACCAAATACAAAGGATTTTTGTGACAGTCAAAGGTGTCCCTAGTGATCAAAGGCTGACTCAGCCTTAGATGCAAATGTGTAGACTGTAAAATGATGATAAATTGATTCTGTACCAATGAATGTACATAATGCACCTTAATAATCTGTTTTTAAAGACAATCACTTTGGTATTCTGTTCATTTTTAAAGACAAACTATTAAATCAAGTAAGAAAGCATTTTTCCCTCCTCAAAAACATATCAGAAAACATTACAGTTTCTCCTCTGCTCAAGAGAAGTAAGGTCCATGCACGTAGATGTGATTTAACAGAGCACACTTGGCAACTCTTCTCATTTTAGGGCCAAATTTGGCCTTTCTCCCATGTAACATTATCAGAATCATTGCCCAGGCAATACAGCAGGTCTTGAAGGCACTGCACTGTGAGCAGCCAACAGTACACACATGCAGGGCAACAGACCCCAGCTTGCCTCACCACAGAGGGGATTACAGAAACATTTTGGTCTGGAAACCAGAGCATGAGGGCTTAACATGGCAGTTTTACTCACAGCTTCTTCTCTTACATGGAACTGGACATCAGTCTTTGTGACACCAAAAGCAGGGTCTATCTGCTGTTTAATTTCTCCTCTCAATTTATCTTCCAGCTCATTAATCCGTTTCCCAGCAACCTGTCCCCACTTTCTATTCTTACAGGCAGTTCTTCTCTGAGCTCCGGCTGTGAGGCATCCATCTTTCAAAGCAGCCAACCTTTAATTCCTTCTTGTCTTGCTTGAGCTGCATCAATCCTTCTTTTTTTCTGTCCTAAAAATTCAAGACTTGTTCTCGGATTAAGAAAACGATGCTGGAAATGGGACAACTAGCCTGAGTAATGGACACCCTTCCTTAGAGAAAAAGCTTTCAAGTACCTGGAAAAGGAACGCCCCATATTCCAGCAGAAAAATGATAACATCTCAATAAACAGAGCCTCGTTTAGCGTGGCAATTCTTCAGAGAACAGAGCAAGTGTCCTCAGCGGCAAAGCACTTTCTAGAATAGAAGACCTAAAACTAATTTTAAACTGCCCCATCTAAAAATCTAATAAATATATTATCAAGTTCCTACATGTGATGTTTTTCATTTATCCAGAAAACAGCTAAACAACTGAGACGTTATTAGTTTCAATTTCCACCACACTGATGGCAGTGTATATAAATACATGGAAACCTCTTTTTAGAGCATTTACATATACTGCCAATGCACATTTGCATCCTGACTTCTGTGCTGTTGCTTGCTTTGCTTATGCTAACAGTGGAAAATATTTCTAACACATAGCGCTCCAGGTCACTTCTTGTACCTGATGCAGAGAGATAACAAAAGGTTTTTTCATAAGAACTCCTTTACTTTCAGTCCCAGCTCAATTAAGAGATGTGTTTCCTTAGCAAGTTTCTCCTCTCTGTCCTTGTATCCTTGCACGCTTAAGGACAGCTGCCAGACTAGCCAAGCCAGCCCTACTGCTATTGGAATGATTGTAGGGAAGGTAGGTGATGTGACCCCTGGTTGTTTCAGTGCAAGATACAGCTGCTGCCACATTTTGCTTTCTCACTCTTGTGCTACTACCTATATTGATATTGTTTAGGCAGACACATGCCATATAGTTGGAGACAATTTTATCAGTAACAAGAAGGTTTTGTGGGTTGTTTGGATTTTTTAATTCATTGCTTTCCTTTCTCTTTCTTGCTGGCAGTCACTCCAATGTAGGGCTATGCCTACAAAGAAAAGATGGCTCAGAAAAGCATTAGCAGATATGATGAGTAAGGGAAAAGATTGATTTCCCTCTCCAGTACTCCTTTTTTATTACTACTTTAGGGTTTGAGGCATGAAGTAATTACCTTATCTGGACGAATGTATTTGATCAGAACTAGTTCAAATAATAGAGGTAGCAAGGAAAACTACACTAAAGCATACAGAGCAAAACTACTGGAGACAATACACCTGGGGAGACTCTACAAAGGCAGAGAGATGGTAGATGTGGAAATCCACAGGAGTCATGTTGAAAATTAAAAAAAAAAAAAAAAAAGAAAAAAGAGGAATGAGAATCAATAGCCTAGCTTGAACCTTTTTGTATTTCCTCTATATTCCAAGGCCTGGACCAATTCCTTCTTTATTATTGTTGATCCTATTTCATCAAAGCCTCTGGCCCCACTAGAGGTGCTCTGGCCATTCCTGTTGTTAGGCTTGCATCATCCACCCACATTTTCTATATGGACATCCCGAATCCCTGCTACCATTGAAAACCATCTACATCTTTGGCAAATAAACCTGGTGGTCATTTAAGCAGTACTGCAGGAATGTCTGTTGCATGTGTGCCAGAGCCACAGGAGACTGCCAGGCTGCACACGAATAAACACACACTAGAGTGTGCACTGAAATGGGAGTTCCCAGAAACACTGCTGGGTTGCATCAGAGGCAACCCTGAAGGCACTGGGCAAACTGAAGTGTACTGGTGATGAAGCTGGCCTCAAGTCTGGCCTCAAGGCTGCTCCTGCACAGCAAGAAGGATGTAACGTGCCTGTACAAATGCTTCCTGCTGTAGACATGGTACCACACAATTCTAAAGCAAGATTTTCTGCACCCCCAGGCACTATAAAGGGACGCAGTGTCTTTCAATATTGCACAGGCCTAATCAACCTTCCAGTGTTGGGTGACACTATTAACCATGACTAATACAAACACAGAAATATGAGAGACTTTTTTTCCCCATGTATTGAAGTTAAATGATAATCCACAGAAGATGTTGGGCATTCATTGCCATGTTTCCAAATACAAGCTAATAAGATGCTAACATCATCTATATTAGAGAATACTGTTTTCCACAACCTAATTATCATTAGATGATTCTCTGACTTTCTGTTATAAACAGTTCATTGCCACTTTCATTTGTAACACTGTTACTATGAACAAGCAGTACCTGTGGAATTTTGAGGGCAAGGAATCCCTCCAATACTCCTTAAAAGTTGCAAGGTCATAATTATAACTAAGATGGATGCCCTTGTTTTTATTCATTTATCACACTGGCCCTCTGGAGAAGATTTCTTTGCTGTGAATGGCAACAAAAATAACGAACAGACAAACCAAAGACCTCGGGAGTTTGACAGAGTACAGGATTCAGCAGCCTGAAACAGCATAGACTGAGAGGGCATGCTGGAGAAGAACAAGTCTGGTTTAGTGTTTGATGGAGTGACTCTTACAAGCTCCCTATCTTAATTTTTTTCTTTTCTTGCTTGTCTTCCTTTTACTGTTTGCTATAAACCTTTCTGTGCTTGATATTCAGTCTCTCTCTTTTCTCCTCCAAAGGTATTTTTTTTGTACAATGTGGAATCAACTTACTCTCATACAATCTGCAAAGAAATTCAACAAAGCCTGCAATTCAAGCTGTGAGTCTTTGAAAAAACACAAATCAAATATCTATAACACAAGTAGTGTGCCCACATCTATTTCATCCTGTGACAGCATCATAAGTTTATTACAGAGCAACTATCACTCCATAGTAGCAGTGGAGACTGGCTTTCAGCTGTAAGGCCCATAAAATATTTTTATAGAAATAAGAGTTAAAGAACTCATCTACTTCTCTACTACAACATAACAAGTGGTTTCCTTCACACATACATTATGTCCTCTCAAAATGACAAAATATATGTGACAACTTCAGCATACCTAATTACTAGATGGCAAATAAATATATTTCCAACTGAAGGATAAAATACACTGGAGGCATGAAAAATTTCTGTCAATAACTGATGTAAAGCCTTGAAGGGCACTGTAGCAACTAAACCACATAGTAATCATATTTATTTGCTTACATGCCACCAATGTATTTCTTAGCACCACCAGCTGAACTACTGTCATTTCTTTAATCAAAATCTATTTCTGGCCCATATGAAAATCTGTGGCTCATAAACATGAAGTACATCCTGGGACTATATCCCTTTCAAAATTTTTAATGTTTATTTAGGATCGAGTCCAGACTTTATTAAGTCTTGGAAAGAGTCTTATTTAGTTTTAAAGTGCTTGTTTAACCCACTGGGCAGTATGCACTGCCTCAGTCCATGGCTGCTATGGCTGAATGCCCTGGCCCAAGCTCAAGACGAAAGTGTGAAGATTTCCATTACCATCTCCTGCATGAGTCAACAGGGAGCCATCACACTCTGATCAGACTCATGAGAAACTCTCTGTGTTTCAAAGTGTAACTGTATATTTAAAAGAGAATGAAAGATAAGCCTTGACAGATGTATTTCTTTGGCAAAAAGTGTAATGTAAGAGCATGTAATAATGAAGAACTGGCTGGATCCCTTAAAGCCCAGACATCTCTTGAACAAGTTTATTCCATCTGATTTTTACAATTAAAAGAAATTGCAAAAGGAGAAAAGCATTATCCAGCTCGAAATACAAATACACTGAATTAGCAAAGTCAAGAGCTAATTCTTACTGGATGATAGAGCCTCTGCCCACACTAGGCAGAGAGCAAGTGAGGGAAAAACTCCCTCCGTATTAACAAACAAACTCTGAACTCACTTAAGACTATAAATGCATTTTTTCTTTGGTGAAGATATCTGAGCTATCGCTTCTTAACTTTCTCAGATCATAAAGCAAACCACAGAACAACAATCTCGGATATTTACTATAAGCAACCCCACCTTGAGTTTCCGAACAAAACACGGAAAGTTATTTACATACTCTCATAGGCTTTCAGACTGTGGTCTTGAGCCTGCTTATGGGTCAGTCATAGACACATGACAAGCTTCCATAGCTGCTTCAGAAAACCACATTAAATGTTTATTTATCATTAAAAAAAATAAGAGTATGTTAATAAGGCAGTCCAAGTCAGATGCAAAAGAAAACACCTTGGAAATACAATTTAAAATATTACATACAGCAATATATGAACAACATTATACTGACTCGTGTTACTCTCTTAAATAATCCCTTAAATAGCCCCAGTGAAAGCAAGAAGATGACCTTTAATATAAGGTTCAAGTAACATAGCTTTCAGGTTAATAAAAGAAACGTATTCTTCTAGGTATTCTCTTATAATGGTGAAGTTCAAAAAGAGATTAAATGACTGTGAAAGGCTTTTTCCCCCTTTTCCAAAATTCATATTCCTCTTTTCAATTTCACTTTGAGTTACACACTTCATACATTCAGTTCATGAATGTGAATGTAATCTTACACTATGGATCATGGCCCCTCTGGAGCAGGGACAAAGGGGCTAAAAGAAGACTGAGAATTGTTAGGCAGCAGTAATCTGTAAGAACTCAGTTCTTCCACGGTGGAGAAATGAGAGCAGGCTGTGATAAGTGACTGCACATGGTTTCACATGCAGGGAAAGTGCTCATCTATTGCAATTGTTTACAACAGCTCAGATCCTCCAAAATGTTTGTGTGAGCCAGTAATTACAGATGCATCTCAGTCCTCACATTGTAGAGGAAATAAGTCATTGTCGACTCAGGGGGTCACTTAAAAACAGATAAACCAAAAAGAGGTCAGGAACTTCAGTTTAAAATGCCAAGTAGTCAGATCAAATATTCTGGAAGTCTACAATAGGAATTATTCCTGAGCTGTACACAGTGATTCAGATTTCTATAAGCACAACTGACAGGTGCTGAAAGTCAATGGAAGCTAGCCTGCAATTACACACTCACCAGCAGTACTAACTACAGCAGCTTAACTAATCTTCCTCAGTCCCAGCCACTTATTCCTGCCCTTGCATGGCAGGCAGTACTGTGCTTGAGAAGGTGTTTGCGTGCCCATCTCATGACTAAAAAAAGGAAAACTGGTCTAAGTGTAAAACAATTCTGTTAGAAAAATAACAGTGATTGTTATTACTAGGGCTGTGGCAGCACACACTGAGAATCAAGGAGACAGCTGAGAGAAGACACTAAGTTATGCTGCTACCACAAGGTTGTTCAGCAGCTACATCCATCCAGGAAGAGTTGCCACATCTCCCTAAAAAGCTCTACCACATCTTGTGCCAGTGTCCTGGGTGCCCAATATCCCTTTTTTTTTTTTTAACATGAATATAAAAATTAAGAGTAAAAACAAGGATTCCATTGGTCTTCTTGGACACAAGGGCACTTCTGATTCATGAACAACTTGTTGTGCACCATGAACCCCAGGTCCTTCTTGGCAGAGCTGCTTTCCAGCAGGTCAGCCTCCAGTCTGTGCTGGTGCCTGGGTTATTCCTCCCCAGGTGCAGGATCTGAATTCCAGAAGGTTCTTCTCTGCCCATCTCTCCAACCTGTCAAGGTCCCTCTGAAGGGCTGCACAGCTCTCTGGGGTACTGGCCACTCCTTCCAGCCTTGTGTCATCAGCAAACTTGCTGAGGAAGCATCTGCGCCTTCAGCCAAGTCATTGACAAACAAGTTAAAAATACCGGGCCCAGTATAGAACCATGGAGGACATCTAGACCCTGTGCCACTGATCACAACCCTTTGGGATTTGCCATTCAGACAGTTTTCAATCCATCCCACTGTCCAGCCACCAAACCCATACTTCCTTAGTTTGCTTATAAGGACTTCACAAGAGACAGTGTCAAAAGCCTTATTGAAGTCAAGGTACACATTATCCACTCCTCTCCCTTCATCCATGCAGATAGTTTTTAGAGGCAAAATACCCTGTAAAGAGAAAAGTTCAACTATTGATGGCAGTGTGTATCCATAACAGATACAATTTTGTACTTACTGCAGTTTCAATATTGGAAAATAAGTCTGTGCCTATGATCTTCTGAAAGTCTTCAACCCAGTGTTGTCTCTCTCCCTGGATAGGCTGATCTCTCCTTGGTCTCACATTTGTGTTCCAAAAATCAACAGGACACACACCACTTTTCCCAGCAGGAAGTTAATTACCAGTATAAGGAAAAGTGGCTTGTCAGACAGGACATTCCCTTTAAATTGTTTTTCAGAAGCAGGTAACAGAGCATATGGTTTGTGTATTTTTTCTCTTTTCCTCCCTCACCAGGATTTATAATGGAATGAACCTAAAGCAACTACTGAAACACTGGGTTGTGGTGTTTGAATTCATGCAGAGGTAATTTTTCCTGTTGTAAAACAGATTGAATTATCCCTAATTTGTCAAGGTGCAACAAGGGGTGACTGGTCTCTAAAGGCCAAGGGTCTCTCAGCAGGACAAGAACCTCACTGACTAGTGTTCAGCTACAGCATATCAAGTGAAGTGAGCTGGGCAGGCTGGAGATGGTGGCCTGGTCCAGCCATGAGTCCAGAGGATAAGGCAATGTCCTGGTGATGAGCCGGGTCTGAGCTCCAGCCAACAAGTCCGGCTCGTGTCGGAGTGCAGACCATCGAGCACATGATCGGACAGGCGCACGTGGTGTGGTGGCAGAGCTGGAGACAGACCCCCATGGTATGGCTCAGGCCATGACGATCCCCAAAGAGCTTGGTCATGGCCAACAAAGCCTGTTGGTGCCTTCAGGGCACACAATTCTACGAGGATTGAATGGGTTTTGTTGTTAGTTTGACTTTAAAAACACCGAAAACTAAGGAGATCATGCTTAAACTCTTCTGAATGCTTTCCTGAGCTGTTTTCTTAAAATCCATCTAAGCTGGAGGATTCATTTTGCTTTTAGAATATATTATTTTTCAGGGGAAAAAAAAGGATATATGTGTTTTCCTACAGAATATACTACTATTTGTTATTGTCAATTCATTATTACTTAACATAATCGGTACAAATTTCAAAGACTTTGTTCTGAAAATAACCCTCATGTCCATAGGCCTTTAAAAGATAATCATGGGGTATTAGGTAAATACTTTCTTTAATCAGAGGAAAAATCTTGCATTAATGCCATTTCACATTTGAAAGTCCATGTTCAACTGCCCTTGAAAGATTCTCCAAATGACACTGAACCACACTCCACAGGGACTACAGAATGGCAGAAAAGTAGAAAATAATTTCACTACATCAGCCAGTTTGCTGTCACCTACTTGTATCAGTTTGCCAAATAATCCTCTTCACAAATCAATGCATTAACAGTAACTATTTTTATCATCACCAAACAAAAAGAATTAACAGAAAAAGAGCTGAATTCTGGTGTGCTGGGACCTGCATGCCACCACATATATGCTAAAGCAAATCTTTGAAGTGTTCTTTTGGGGGTTTTTTATGTTGCTCTCTGTTTTACTTCTGACATCTCTGAATCTTTTAAAGCTTCACCTTTTTTCTTGTGCAGCTTTCTGTGCTTTTCTCTACTTGCCAAATCATCATAAAGCCAAGATACATTTTTGTGCTAAAATTCAGTGTTGACGTGCTCGCTCTTCATTACATCCACCTAAAGTTTCCCAGGAACTATTTGTAGAACAGCTCTGTTATTCCTTGTTCCAAATGTGAATAGCTTTTTATACTCCATCCCACTTCTTTATGGCTGAGAGCAGACTTTTGTGTACTTGTCAACACTTTTTAAAAGTTTTAAGCTATCCACACCTCTTTCAGGCACAATAATTGAGACACAAGGTACTTGTTGAGATGTTTAACCTTTGCTGACAATTGATTCCACAAAAATTATTTGTACTCACTTTATTGCTGTCATAAAAAAAATTAAATGTGATGGACATATGGTATTTGAAGCAATGTGTTTTAAATGAACTCTTAAGAAGTAATGTTGTACACTAGCCAATCAAATACCTTGATATAACTCCAGATATTCTGGTAATTCTGAATTATAGCCCTCCTTCCTAAATCTTCTTTCAGATTTCATGTCCTTAATATACAATGAAGAGCACTTATGGGAATTCGAAATAGAGAGTTCATAGTTATGGCTGCAGTCCATTTTTTTTATTAGAAGTCAAAATCAGCCCATCAGTCAAAGAAATACCATTTCCTATAACAGTTCATGAGGGACGGGGTAGAATTTTTCTGCTACTTTTGAAATCCATTATGAGATAGGCTCCTTAGTTGAGAAACCCTAAAATCAGAGGTAGCAACCAAGACCAGAATGACGCTTCAATTTGCAGATAGAAGAATTACAAGTGGTTTGCCTAGATTAATCTAACATTCAGGACCAAAGTCCACTGCCTTTTCCCATCAGAATATAGTAGTAGAGATACTTTATCTCTAAAGTCAGATATGTTACAAGCTGTGAGCCTGTTTTAAGTGTTTAGGTTAATGTTTAAATCTGTAAAGAGTGGCTGAATTTAAAAAATACAAACATAGAGCTAAACTAATATGGAATGTCAATATGACTGTGCATCTGTATCACTACATTATCTGTGTCCCCCAACCTGAGGCAGATAGCAGAGCAGAGAAGAGGATGAAGGTCTTGACACAATGCCTTACAGTGTAGGCAACTATGCTATTGAACATGAAGTCAAAATAACATATTGCTCATTAAATCATTTTAAGTGATACTTTCCTAGAATATTCTTGTAACAAGATTCAATGCCCCTGTCAAAATTCCATGTCTCCAGTCCTACAGACTGTGGCAAGCAGATTAATAACTGAAAGCGTAATGCACTGTTATCCTTCATTGTTATCCTTCACTGACAAATGATGAGGTCTCAGATACATAATTTTTTTAAATCTTGTATTAAAAAAATGATAAAATCATGAATGAAACCACTCCAAATTTTACTTTTGACATTCTGTGAAAGACTGTGTTTATGTTGTTACATGTTACTTGTGCTCGAGTATTGGAAGAGATGAAGGATGCTGGTATTAACCTGTATTTGCCTGTTTTAGCAGGCCTAACTTGGTTTCTTTGAACTGAATGGCACTCTATAATTATATTTTCTTACGCTGACAAATTTCACCCTTGGAATCCAGGCACATGGACAGGACTGGATTGCAGAATTGCATTGCAATTCTGCAAGGTGTTTGTATCTGCTCTCATTTCTGCTTAAGCCATGTATTTATTTCAATTTAGCTGAAGCTGCGTAGGAACACACTGAAGGTAAATTAAGTTTAGACACGCAAGCAAGAATGCAGATATATGTGCTGCAAACTTGTGAGCACTAACAGCTGTACTCAGGGCCTTGGCAAAAACTTATCTAAAAGGGAGACAAAAATCTCATCTCACATTTGTGACGGACTAAGAGCATAGATTCCATTGATGAAATGAGCTGATGAGAGGGAGTAGGTTAAAATCTTCTTAAGATTTATGCCCTTTGCGCCCATTTAATTAAGGAAGACTGTGCTAAGTCAAGACCTTATGTTAACAGTCTTATACCACCAAAACCAAATAGCTGAACTATTCAAGATCACATCACCTGACATTTGTTTGCACAAACAATTTGGCACATACTTATGAACAATGGATGCTTCTGTGGAGGCAGGATCGTTCATTAACACAGTACAGACTGAATTATTAATAGAAAATAAATTATTTAACATCTGTGCTTTAAAGTACTGCATGCCAGTTTGGGCACTTATTACAAAAAGGGCATTAATAAATTAGAGAAAATCTGAAGTAGGCAAGGAAAACAATGAATGTGTTGTAAAGATAAAGCCCAGAGGAGAAGGAGTGAGAATGCTTAGTTTATACCTGGCAGGAAAGGTGAGAATACACTTTTCAAGAATAATTCTTTCTGGCAAGGGATTATTTGCAATGGGGAAGAGACACCTAAAAGGAGTGGTAGCTTGAAACTAAAAATGGTCAATATTAAAGCCTCAGAAGAAAGCTAAAGATTTTTTAAAAATTACTGATAATATATAATATAACCTAAAGTTAAGAGAAACAGAAGCAATAATAAAATTGTTAATGACTTAGAAATACACAGATATTGTGAGAAACGTATTTCAGATATTCTACTGCACTCCACAGAGAAATTCAAGCTACAAAGCCTATGTTACAATTAAAAAGAAAAAAAAAAAAAGTAAGAATAACCTTAGTAATCATCTGCCACAAGACACTGGGGAGAAGAATCTAAGTGACAAAAGTCTGAAAGGAACAGATCAGACAGTCTGAGTCAGTGCCATCCTCAATAAAAGGAGACATGTTGTGAAGGGAGGGGAAAAGCTGGCCACAAAAGGCATTAGAGGGATTCATCCTACACAAAGACTCGTCTGTGCAGCATGTAGAACACACCGTCAGGTAGCAGCAGGATTTCATGGATGGGGGAGGTGTAAAACATAGTATAGGAAAATGTACTGGGGCATAAAAATACCAATACAGCTCAATCAGGGAGGCACAGGAAGCGGGGAAACCACCAGGCCACAAATTCACTTCTTTTGTAATGAATCTTTTGTTCTGCACACTTTCATGGCTGTTCTAGTGAGAAATGACAAAACCTGCCTCTCTCTCCTAAATGGTACCTCCCTTTATCTGACTATAATAATTATTTTCAGCAAAAGCTCTGGGAGAAAATAAAATTGTATTTATAAAACATATATGAATTCTTGAGATTACTTTAAGTTCAATACTTCTATTAAAGCTCTAGCATTAACAATAAAATATCACTTTCAACAGTATTACCTTATCCCATCCTTATCATCTGACAATGAATTTTTATTTGGGTTGTCTGGAGTGCTTTCCCTTTCCTCTTTCAGGTAAAAATTGTGCTACACTGAGTTTGTATCATTCTAATAATAAAACAGTCCAATCAAAAAGCAATGATAATGTTTTGTTGTCTCTTCAAGGTGGGACTAGAATCTTGCTCTTCCCCCAACCTTTATTTACATCAGGAGAAACTGCCTCACCAGCACAAAGAAGTTTACAGTTTGCACTCTGAATAGTGTAAAGAATGAATGAGTCATTTAGTCATGTAATGCACTCAAAATCTCCTAGAGCAGAACAAGAAATGTAATATTATACAGTAAGTCATTTAGTTGGGTGTTTTTTTACAAAGGAAGTAGGGCTGAAAAATCATTAGAAACACTTAGATAACCCTCAGATTGGCTCAAATTTTCCAGTTGGAGAAAGGTCTTTCCCTATTAAAATGGCCCCAGATACGCATTAGAGCACCAGAGCTGTGAAATGAAATACCCTGAGGCTTCCAGAGCTTCACAGAAGCATTGTACTTACAAATGTTCCAAATATATCAGCCTGGTGACAATGTTCAAGCCCTTTGCCTGGCAGGATGAATCGCTATTGCCAGAGACAATTACAAAAGAAATTTTCAAAATATTCCAAACCATTCTGTATCAGCTGGTTAAGGGAACTTTCTAAAGAAGACATAGAGAAAGGCTGGGAGCTAGAAATCACTATTTTTCTAGAGACTGGTAAAAATGTTAACATTGGCATTTGTATCGTGGTCTAAATTTCTAATATTGCTTGTGTTCAGTGAAATTCATAAAAATTATCCCATACCCAAAATTTTACAGCGCTGCTGTTGCATTCTGTGATTGAACTGTTCAATAGCTTCAAGTCTTTGAGCCAAATTGCTGTGGTATAGACCAACAGCAAGTCACCCCGTTCCATGAAACATGAGTTACATTTTGAGAGTAAAGGACTCTGACACAGGCAGGGGAAAAAATCCAGCTTTCTAGTTGTTTGAGGTCTGGACTGGTCATCCCAGAGACTGCAGCCAAGCCATGGACTACAATTTAGACATTTTGCAAAGACTTAAGCATGATATGGTCAATTCATAAAGCCACAAACATGCCCACTCTAAACTGGTTCAGTTTTTCAATACAAGAGCTACTGAAATATTTTCTTTGGTGCAAGGCAGGAACAGCATCTGCCGTTCTGTACTTTTGCCCCAGGAAAGGCATGCAGAGCCGTATCAAAGGGAAGTGCAAAGTAACTGTGGCGATGAGAAGCCCTGCACCAACAGTTTATTCTCTGTGCTCTGACACTAACAGTGTGTTTCCACCTTCTTGTGCTTCTTCATCCAAAACTGAAAATGGGCTAAGACTGTATGGATATGCAATGACTTCAGGTCATTGCCTCAATGACCTGAAGTTTCAGCTATCATGACTCATTTATTATTCTAACACATTTTTCTGTTTTAAAAACATTCCAGAGAATTTACTCTCCCTATTCCTACTCTCCCCATTCAGCTTCCCACTGTACAGAAATTTCACAAATGTTTCTTTTCACTGCACATGCAAAAGTTGAACGCAAAGAAGTAGCACTAACATCTGCAGCCTTTCAGATTTTTTAGAGGCTTATTACCTTGAATATTGCAACCTGATAAAAGAAAAAAATATATTTGGCCTTGTTCATTAATAAAACAAAAGAAACTCCACAGATCTTTAAACAGCGTTCCACAAATCCACAAAGTCTTATTGTTATTAAAAGTCTCACATTAAACCTGCTCTACTGACAAATATTTCTTGACAAGGAACACGTTCAGCTCATTTAAAGACTAGTGTTGCCTAGAGCTTGCCATCAACCCTGACTCAAGCACCACGGTAATCCTTCCATTTGTTACAGACTGATCATAGCCTAATTTACCTAAAGTAAAAAATCAGAAAATTGCTTTTCAATTTCATCCATTTTCAAAGTAAGTAACTGGTAAAACCAGAATGATACATTTTTCCAGTTGTAATGCTTTCAGTCAATGAGACCATGGATCCAAGCAGTGCCGATTGGATAACACCTTTCTACACACAATATAATCCCCGGCAGCAGCGCCACTTGTTCCCAGTACAGCAGTAGAGTAACCAATTTCATGCCAGTGTTGGAAAAATCAGTATGCACAAAGTGCTGGATCCCTACTGAAAAATTAATTAGTGCTATTTGTATGCATCACTCAACTTTTTGTAACAAGAACTTCTTGTGAACAAGAACTGCATAGCTATTTCCTAAATTTCGCTCTAACTTTTTTGCACTGTTTTAAAATTCAATAAGCACAAATCACTGGTGCTTTATACAGCTAAACAACAAATTGCTTTGCTATGACTCCTACATTTATTGACTTAATGGAGACACTTATAATGGAAACTCCTTTGAATACCAGCACTTGTTTCTATAGGTGCTCTCTTCTAATTTTAAGGGTTGTAAAAAAAGTATTACAAAAGAAAAAAAAAAAAAATTACACTGTATTCTAAATTCCTCTACAGTTTCCATATATCATGCCTGTAATTTCAGAATTTGCACTTCAAGCATGGATATGGCTCAACATCTCACACAAAACACCAGACCCCATGTAAAGATGTTGAGACAATTGATCTCCATGCATCTAAGTGGGATTTCCATCTGGGATCATCTGGCATAAGGAGGAGACTGCTTCTAACACTGAGGAATCTCTGCACAAAGCAGCAGCATTTTTATTTTACAGGTATTAAAAAATAATTCCTGCCTCACTTAGCACTATTAACGTTCACAGCATTATAAGAAATGAAATAAAATCCTGAATAGCCAAAATAAGCAGCCTTACTGAGTTTCTCAGCAAGCACACAAAACTCCCAGCAGTGAGGCATTTCAATAAAAAAATTTAAATACAATACCTAGAAGTACTATGTATGACTGATTGCTACGTTAACACAACTATAAGACATGAGTTATTTATTTAAGCCTTTAGTAATCCTGTATCATATCACTGATGGTCTTATCCCATTCAAGATCAATCTTAAATGCTTAAGCCTTTCAGATGGGCTAATGTTACCTCTCAGTCTTCATTGCAGTGGGAAGGAAGGGCAAAGTAAATGATTAATGGAGCATTTCATTAGTTTTTCCATCACAAACAGTGAATAGGAGTTTCCATTTGACTGCCCAATTTCAGCCCATTTGGAAGGAGATGATACTGGCTGGATTGGTTGGGACACATGGTGAGAAGCAATTCACATGCAATGTGTTTGTGGAGACAAAGCCATCAACCAGAAAAGTAACAGCTATCATTCTTCTACCACCCACTACCTAAAGGCCAAAGTGACAGCAAAATTAATGTATGCACAGTCAAGAATTTCCAGTATCTAGCTTTTTTCAAACATGCCATTGTAAGGAAATGCTGCAAACATATTCACACACAAAGCAGGTTTAGCTGTCTAGACCCATGCTACTGTGGTCTTCTAAAGCAATCTCCAGTCTGACATATATCCACAAAAAACCCACAAAAATTAAAACCCCTTAAATTTGTGAAATTCTGCATATACCAGCTTAAAATTTTGTCCATTTAGGAAGTTGTCAAAGCAAGTATGACTGAAGTTAAATATTTACTTAACACTACATTTATAATATGTAAATTGCTGAACTGATAACTATATTTTTTAACAAACCAATTCACTGCCTGATAGCAGCATCTCTTTTCTGAACCTTAAACTCAGCAAAGCTTTTGGGAGCTAAAAAGCTAAGACTTAAGCCAAACCTCTGAAAAAAGCTAATAACTCTACTCTTGCTAGAGCAAAATACTAGGAATAATCTGCCAGTGTTCCCAATACAGTCAGTATTTAAGCAATCAAATCAAAATCTAAAATTAAAAAGATGTTAGGATTAACCTGTAGTCCCATATGATTGTGGTGGTATTTGCAATTACAAAGAATTAATATTGAGTTAGATACTAGGCTAATTCTAGAGGGTTTAAGGCTTGGGTTTCCTCCCTAGCCTCTCAGTGCTACAAACTTTGACACTAACTTCAGGAAGAAGAGGAAAGTATGTGCTACTTTCTGCATGTAAAGCTCCAAGTGCTATTTATCAGCAAAAATTAATGAACAGCCCTTCTGGGAAAAAGTCTCAAACCTCAGCTCAGATTTAAATGGCACTTAAACTCTATTTTCACTATCTTCTGGTCCAAACTGGCCAACTGCAAAATTGGAGATCTGCTATTTTGAGGACTTACTCCCCAAACTCCTCCCATCCGCTACCAATCATTCCAAATAGCAGCAGTAAAATCCAGGGGAACATCTGGAACAGTCTTATGGGCAGAAATACCTAATGAGTATCTCCAGCACTATAGCAACCTGGGTTGGATTCATTTTCAAAGTGACTTTTATCAGCAAAGACTAGGCACTGCTAATTAAGAAATATTAATTCAGGCTTATTATTTTTTCACAAAAGAGGGCTAAGCAAATTCAACTATATTCAGCTGAGCCATAAAGCATGTTTAAAACCTATACAGAGGACAAAATCCAAGTAATAATTTCATAACTAAAGCAAAGTGATACTTACTCCTTCTGGAATATGAACTAGCAGAGCATCATTATAAATTTGAAAAAAGCTCAGATGAAACACT
This sequence comes from Aphelocoma coerulescens, assembly GCF_041296385.1. Classification (NCBI taxonomy): domain Eukaryota; kingdom Metazoa; phylum Chordata; class Aves; order Passeriformes; family Corvidae; genus Aphelocoma; species Aphelocoma coerulescens. The sequence goes on along the minus strand of NC_091017.1, from coordinate 68,090,014 downwards.
ACTACCTGATCAAGAAGGTATCTGCTGAGGGGTACAGAATACTTCTAAAGAGATCAAAAGAAGGCACATGAAATTCAAACAAATAGCTATATAACAGAGACCCAAATAAGAGGGGATCCTATGCCACTTTACAGTCAAATACACCAGAGATGATGTAGGAACAAGATTATCAAATTTGGCAAAGCATTATTTCACTTTTTTTCTGTCAACCCATATATTAAAATACTGCTCTAGCAAATCACACACCAATCTTAATGAGTACCTAACTTGATCAGGCTCTAGCAAATCACACACCAATCTTAATGAGTACCTAACTTGATCAGGCTCTAGCAAATCACACACCAATCTTAATGAGTACCTAACTTGATCAGCACAAATGCTGTCCCAAACACAGTTGTTTCTCCACCCTTACATCTGCCTTTGATAAACTGCAGTGCTGTCCTACTTCTCTATAACACAGCTTGCTGATGCCTTCAGTAGGCTCACAGGCTGTCCCTAGCCTTTCTCCCCTGCCACAGGCCACAGCTCCCACATTCATACCAAAACCCCAGGCAAGAGGAGTGAGTTAGAGGGAGAAACTGCTGCAAAAACACCTGGCTGGCACCTGCTGCTGTGCCCAAGGCTGTCAGCCAGCCCATGCCCTGCCCGCTCTCTCTGCAGCCACACAAACATCGTCCCCTGCATGGGGGATGACACGGGGACGGGTGGCCTGTACCTGGGGGAGGAGGGGGAAAGGAGCTGCCCCTTTCTATACCAGAGCAATTTCTGATCATTAAATTGCCTGTGCAACTCCAGCCTTAAGATACATGTTGGACATAATGAGGACTAAGAAACCCAATCCAGCAACAACCACAATACCCCAAAGTTTGCACTTGCTGTCCACTTACAAAAAATTTCAAGCCATTCATAGTGGTGGTTTTTTATCTTTTTCAAAAAACATACAGCAGTGTGAAGGCAGTGCTGCTGTGTGGCACATGTCCACACAGATGCTCTGTCCTCTAGAATAGAAGCTGTGTGACATATTATGCTCAGAGACAACTGATTGCACATTCATCTAACCCACATGACCACCCTTTCATATGCCGCTCCATAAAGTACATGTGCATATAACAAAGCAAAATGCCCACATGAATTGCACAAGCAACATTATATTCAAAGTCAGACTTCTTTTTCACAAATATTAATTTTAATGAACTTACAAATAAAACCAATGAAAGCCAGACAAATTGAAGAGATTAAAGTATAAGATTAAGACAGGCTAGAGAAATTATGCTTTGAATAATTAATCACAAATCAAAAGTCTTCTGAAGCCAATTATTTTCCTAGGATTCTTTCAATTTTGAATACCCACTATGGAATGACCTATGCCTTTCCCATTTATGCTTCTCTAAAGCACATTACAGGTGCTACTAGTAATATCAAAGATTCCTCTAATTCAGGAGTAAATTCCTTGTGGCAGCAGGGATTGGGGGTGGTGAGGTTCTTGCTAATTGATAAACCTTACAATTAAATTATTTGGAGAGATTTTCAGCCATGAAAAATCCATGATTTTTCAAATACATACAAAACGATCTGTATCTGTTCTCAATGACAGGACGGGCAGAGGCTGAACAAAAGAACTATCCAAGTAGCAGGATCATAGAGTGATAGAATGGTATTGGTTGAAAGGGTCCTTAAGGAACATCCAGTTCCAAACCCCCTGCCCTGGGAAGGGACACCTTCCATTCCACCAGGCTGCTCAAAGCCCCAGCCAGCCTAGCCTTGAAATCTTCTGGGGATGGGTAATGCTGGAAGGCTCCTAATTTCAGCAGCACAGAGGGGTATTTAACACTGCCATGCAAGTGCATGGATTTCTACTGCAAACATGCACAGTCGTGCTCAGGTTCTCATCAGCATGTTGGGAACACTGACCTTCTTTGCATTGCACACTTTTTTATTTTTTCAGCACACATTCGCTTAAGCAATTACTGCCTGCTGTCTTTTGTGTACTAAGCATTTGGACTGCTTTTGTACCTCTTCAGCACATCTTCAGAAACAAGGTCTCAGCAGTCTTCTCTCTTTTAATTGCCTAGTTTGACGCTTTAGTCTTTTCAAAGTGCTCGCAGTGTTCTTTAAATATTTAAGGAGGATACAACCCCTTCATCTTTTGAAAAGGCCAGATTGTCATCCAAAACTCTTTGTTCCAGTTTGAAGCTCCATTGAACTTGAAGCACACAGTCCACAAAACTGTCCTGATCTCTCATAAAGTTGCTCCCCTGCCTCCTTCCTCCACCAACAGTGTGACTTCCCGCTCCTCCTTCCAGTGCCCCTTTTACACATGAGAGCAAATGATTCATCTACAGATTTCTCATTGCTCACATGCCTCCTGAAGACCCCCTACTGGCATTTACACTATATTTTAAAAACCCCCAAACAAATCAACTTTCTTTTCTAGTAGTTTTTTTTCTTTTTGCCCAACATATTGTGCTTGCATGTGATAGCAAACCCTTTAACCAACTGCTTTCTCCAGTGGTACTTTTCAGCCTTTAAGTTCTCTAAGTAAGCTTCTCTACTGTATGAACAAAGCACACAGCCTCAACAAAACACATGGGCTAAATACTGAAATGTAGGAACATGCATTAAGTTGGGCTCTTTTTTCTGTTGTTTTGTTTCATTTCTAACTTTAGGGGATCTTGGAGGAGGACTGCCCCTGAAATGCTTTAGAGAAGCATAAAGTTAAGGAATTCAAGTTAGAAAGGACAAGAAAAAAATACAGAAAAAGACACAAGGACATACAGAAAAAGTGTATTTGGGTAGGAAATACAAAGAGCAGGTGGAGAGATGAGAACAAGAAATGAAAACAGTAATCTTAGCAAACCACTGAACGTTAGAAGAAAATGTTCATAATCCAAGAGTCTATCCAAATACTTCGAAAGGTCAGTACAAATTGGTTCATCAGGTTTTAGCTGTAGGACAAAGCTCACATCCTATCTGTTCAGGTTATCTGGTCACTTTTCCTGAGCTGGAAACGCACAGGTGAAATCAAATGCTGTTGTACAACATGTGAACAAACTGCATCAGTGGACCTATATGCAGAACCCTTTTCTGTGAAATGCATGACTAGGAAATGATGTGTATGGAGCACATTTGCTTACTGTTTAAAATATTGATATAGGATCTACCATTGTTTTCTTTATTTTTATTTTATTAAAGTACCCATCTCTTCAGTGATTAGCAACTCAGATCCAGTCTTGGTTTGTGAAGAAGCTTATAGCAGCAGCAAGTAAGCTTTAGATAAACACATAAAGTGGAGTTTGTTTTGCCTTACAGATAGAGGGCAAGCATGGGGGAATCTGATGATTTCACAGCATTGCAACACTTCTCTCTCAGCAATTCACAAAGCTGCTATTATCAAATCACAAAAACTGCAGACTTCACAGGTTTCTTTGATTGTTTTCCTGTAATTAAAACACACATTGCACAGTATGTTTTCTACACTGTGAAAAAATTTCACTTTTACTTCTAGCATCACTTCTGAAGGTTTATTTCATTGCCAAAGCTGCCTTTTTCAAGTGTTTATGGAGGAAAAAGAAAACAATTCTCACTTTTTAGCCTCTTACAAGGTTCCTCTCTGAAAACACTTCACAGAGAGTAAGCCCAGCTTATACCCACACCCCTTAACAGCAGACCTCAGGAGGCAGCTTGGGAGAAAAGGCAGAGAGCAGACATGGAAAACAAGGTAAGAAAGAAAAAGGAAAACAGGGAGGAAAAGAGCAGGTTCAGAAAAGACCTGGCTCGGTACACAGCCTTTCAAGGCCACCAGCCCAGTGGGAAACAGGTTCAAGAAAGCACCACACTGCTTCTGGGAGTGCTCCTGGGCACTGGCTGAGTCAGGGAAGGCCAGAAACAAAAGGTGTTCCCACTGTTCCCCCAGTATATAACCTGCTCAGCATTCCTACCAGCTGCAGCCTCAACTAGCAGCTCTTTGGTAAGCTCAAACAGAATGAATTACAGAGGCAAAATTAAGGAGAAAGGAAGACAAAAGGTAATGTGCTGGATTTACTAAACTTTATTTTTTAAAAGAATATATCATGTGTTCTAACTCTCAGTCCCTGTCCAAAGAAATTACATACGCACATAAAAAATATTACAGAGAGAAACTCATGAACTGTACAAGCTTCCACAGCTGCTGGAAAATAATTTTTTTCTGCAATGACCAGAAACAGCTTTACCTCTCCTCTACCCCTTTTTCACTCCTCTCCCTTAGCAATTCTCATGAAACTCTTAAGCCTGGTTAGTAGCACTCATCTCTGTGTACTGAGTGACATGAACTGTCCAGAAACTGAGGCACAATGTATATCTGCTAGCTGACTGTTGGCTTTGAATAGGAGAACATATTGCCAAGGGTTTCTCCTACAATTGCATCATTTAGCACTGACAGAGGCCAAGAAGCTGCTTACACTTTCAGAAGCTTTCAACCCCTATTCACAAGCCTCATGGTGAGTGGTCTGAGACACAGAGGCTGCTGTCTCAGGACCAACTGCTACACACTGGTTTTCAGAAACCACCTCCTCTGGAGGTGGTGCTCAAGACAAACCCGATTAGAATTAATAACAGAGACAGGTAGGGAAATCCTGAAGGAGAAATATCTTAAAGTGGAGGCCTTGCTTGAGCTAAATCCAGATGAAACATGTCAGTGAGGGATGTGCTTGTAATTAGTATTGTCATGATTAATATTGAAGTTAAGTATGATGTCATTATCTTTTGCCTCCTTAGTGTACTTAGGAACCACAGACTGGAATAGAAAGATACAAAATGTCCTGACTATCCCAGACACACAGAATTTTAAAATGCATGACAATGATACATGTGTTTATGTAGGGTATGCCCAGCCACTGCCCTGGAGGGATGTCTGCTGAGATAAGGAGATTGCTCAATCTCCCAGCAGAACTCCCCTGGAAAGGCAACCACTTTGCAGTTATGGCAAGAAGACAGAGCCAGAATCCTCTGGGAGACCCTATGCAGATCCTTTGTAACCCATTGGCCTTTACCCTCTGGCACCCACCCCTGTATCCCTATAAAGCCCCCTGCCCCTGCGAGGGCAGAGAGAGCTCGTCCCTGGCTCCCCTTCGCCGGAGCACGGACCAATAAAGCTGCCAATAAAGCTGCCTCGTGCAGAACAGCTACACGAGCCTCTCGTCTCTCTCTGGTCTGGCCTGGAGGCTGCCCTGCAGAGCTGAGCTGGAATCACGAGCTGACAATCACTAAAGAGCTGACAGCTCCTGCACGGTCCCTCCAGCCAGCAGCTGAGGGAAGACACCGGGCCTCGGGAAGACAATTCCTTTTGGGACCATCTCTCCAGACCAGTCACAGCTTCCTCGGTCAGAACCTCTGACCCCTCACCAGCTGCCATATGTTTAGATGGCAGTATTGACAAAACAAATGCAACATTTACCAGAAAAATCCCTTTTATATAAGTGTTCTGATTAAAACAGACCTCCTGTTGTGGTAAAGAAACTACCAAGACATGAGTCCATTTTTTAAAAAAATGGGTTAAAATGAGAAATATGAAAAGTCATCAAACATAATAAGCAAACCCATTAATCCAATCAGAGATGCCATCTTTCAGAGAGGCATTGCCAAAACAGGAGTGCCCCACAGGAGGATGCACAAAAAGCCAGAAGCAGAGAGTAATGACTCAGAAGACTGACCAAACCCTACAAGGGGTCTTGGCAACAACAACTTGAAGATATCCAAACTCACTTGTCAACCTTTTGCTTTTTCTCACTCATTAATGGGAGACTCAACTGGAGGAAAGAAATACAAAGAGCGCAGATGGGCAATGCTCAATATTTGAATAACGGATCATTTCCATTAAGTTGTAAAAGGAATGTAAAATTGCATGGTGATCTATTAATCTGATTTAGTGATGGATAACTAAAATGATGAATATGGATTATATATTTTTAATGAGTGTTACATTTAACGAGCATGAACATTGGTGAACGTGAACATTAGTGAATGAATAGCAAGGCTTATAAAGTTTCAGATCTGACAAATTTAACTAAAACTCTTTCTAGCATGCATATTATTAGTATCTTGAGATTAAACAAGATCTATTGGAGCATGTAATTGTTGACAGATAAAGAGATCTTAACTCATTTAAGCAGTTTCTTCTTGCTTGGTGAATATATTTTAGAGTCCATGTTGTAATGCATGGAAATGGTTTTCCTGCAGCTAAACTGAACTGATCTCATTCCTGTCATTTACCAGCCTGGCAACAGAAAGAACAATGAAAAATACAGGGGATGCTCAAATTTTAGTAGTTAGGAAAGGAAAGCTTAGGAGAAGCAATGAAGCTGAGACTCAAAGGCCCATTAGAAGACAATCGAAGGTCAGGCTGTCCATGCCCCAAGTAAACAATACTGGAACAAAGACATGCACCCGCACAGCCACACCAAGCCAACCACCAGGCTCGCCCACAGCTGTTGATTACCACATCACCTCCTCTACAGTATCCCAAGCTTCTCATATCCAAATTCAAGCATGTTATTTTTCATCTATTCATGCACAGTGCAATAAAGATTCTTCCTAGTAGAGTTCCACTAGTTCTCTACCCACTTTTGGAGCAAACACAAAACTCACTTCACATCAGAATCAGTCCTAGAAGAGCCCAGGCTTGAGCCTATCCAACAGTGTCATCTTTTCTTCTTTTTTCCCTTTTGCAGTCTTACATAGGTGCTGCTCTAATGCCAGCAAGTGAAACACACCCTTCTCCTTCTCAAAGCTCCTTTTGAAGCTGTATTAAGCAGATAACATCTATAGATAATATCTAGACAGCTTGACGGCAATAAATTGCAAAGATCTTATTACACTTATAGTTACTATTTGACTTCAGATATTTACCCTTCATCACTCCTTCACTGTGTTATTCTCAGTAGTTTTTTGGCATCATGATGGTTGCACTTACAAGATGGAGATATGAGAGCAACGACATGAAGTTATGCAATGGAAAATGCTTCTTTGAAAAAGAGAGAGGAAGAGATCTTTAGGCAAAAGGTGAAAAACTATACCCTCTTGCAAACAGAGCACACCAGAAACAAGGTCTTGAGTGGAGCCTCTTGTGGAGCCAGAGACCAAAATCCAGATTTGTTGGTTTTCAGTAACAGGATCTCATCACTTGACCTCCTCGTGCAGTACCTTTACATAGCAGCTGACATGCTCAGGGTATTTCTTTGCTTTGCTAAAACTGAGCTTTTCAGCCCATCCTTCCTGTCAACATTTCCCATGCATTTTGATCTAAAGTCTCTTTTTCCTGTCAGCTACGTCAGTCTGCTTGAAGGATGTTAGTTACAAAAAAAAGTAGGACTTGGCTAAATACCATGACAGCTCCAACTTTCCCTAGTTTTCCAATTCTGTTAATTCAGCCACAGAGCCCAATATGCAATGATAACTACAATGCAGTTCTTTTTTTACATATCAGTGAGTAGTCTTCTCAAGAAGGTAATTCTCATTTTCTTTAGCACAACTGAGGTTTGTTTATTTTTCATTTTCCCAGCCAAGGAAGAACAGTCTGCCCTGAGCCTCACTGGTAAGCAATTAAAATGTGGCAGCTTGCCAGCCTCTGTGGTACTGTGAATTCATTTCCCAAGTACACATGTAATTCTTGGAGCTGAAGTCAAGACCATAAAATGTGTAAAACTTGACTATATTATGACTCCTCACTCAATGACAAAGCCCCTTTCATACAAAGAAATTGGAGCAATCAGTCAATAATGAGAAAATGCAGGCATTAATTATTTTATTACAAATCTGGAAATTATGCATAATTTAATTTTTGGAAATTAAATGTTCTACTGATAGAATAATCTTTTTTTTCAGGCTTGTCATCATTAGGACTCCAGTTGTCTTTAATATTTCTCAGTAATATACTTATTCTCACCATTAAAGCTGAGAAATATTCCAAATATCTGGACTTCAAAAGCTCATATTCTGTTTGCAACTATCAGTTTGATATTCTCCAGATACTGCAGAAAAGTGGAAAAAAACCCCAGTGACTGAGGGAAAAGGACATTGTAAAAGCAATGTTTTAAAGGTGCATAGCCCAGTAAATGCAATTAGCGAATCTTTGCCCTGTGCATTGAATGAAATGCAGAAAAACAGCAATGGACTCGCTGGAGGGTTCAGGGGAAGGTCACGGCCGCAGATGTCAGTGCCCCAGACCAGCCACATTTCACTGGAAGGCTAACCGACTTCCAGCAACTTATCCCTGTGGATTGGACGTGGATTTGGGAAAGCTTCAGGTTTCGGGCTGGAAACTGAAGAAAAAGGGCAGGGGGTGGGGGAGAGAAGGAGACTCATCAGCAAAACCGTATTACGTTTCCAACTGCACTCCCACAGCTCAGGCCTTGAAAGAAGTTAATCCTAACAAATCCACGTTATAAAATTTTTTCACCTAATTCATACAATCATTTTATTGTTTGTGTATGTGTACCTATCCCTCACAAAGATTTAAACTGTGGTGTGCCTTACATATATTGGAAGATTAACAAAGCTGCTACAGCATGTGGCTTGTTGGAATCAAAGGGAACAGATTTGTTCCAATGTCCTATAACTGTTTTAAAATAAATTCAGTGATTACACCTGAAATCCTATATGGTGTTCTATGCTATATAGTCACGATTATGACATTAAAGGTAACGGTCAATCAAGGTTTATTTTCTAGGCTTTGTTAAGTGGAGGATTTATTTTGGTGAACCCTTTACATGCCAAAATTTAGCACTGTATTATTTGGGTCCTACAGTATATGCAAGTGTATTCTGAAATGTGGTGTAGATCCAGTATAGAGCAAAGGAAAACTTAGGATCCAAACAAATCTTCACACACTTATATAGCAGTGCACAAAAATAAAAATATTAAAAACAGTGTCCTTCATTAAATGCTCAGTAATTTTATTAACCTAATCTAAAAATAGCTAATAAGATAATATTAATTTCTAATAAGAAATTAATATTCATTCACCAGTGTCTTCATCCTACTTAACAAAGACTTCTGAATTAAACAATGTATTCTTTTAGGCCAAGGTTCAGCAAAACATAAAAGTGCAAGTTTAACTCCATTTCTAGCTGAATTAGTCTGCTTTATGCTTAATCCAAAGGGCTAAATCCATTTATTAAAGAGCTAAAAGGGGTTCAGGGAGGGAAGTATAGAGCAATACCAGTATTCCCTCAAAGAGAGTGATTTAAGAGGCTGCAAGCTTACTTTACAAAGACAAAATTTGAGGAAAAATGACCAGCATGCTGTATAACAAAAGCACATGCTACAGAGGGCTGATGTAACACTTTTTTATTTAATGCAGTACCATGACAAAGGTATTCTGAATGAAACAAAGAATGTATCAAATCAAACCTGATCAAGCAAAACAATCTTTCTTGAGCAACCGATGCATGGACTTCCCTGTCACATCGTAAAGAAATCAAGTAGAGAAGAATGATATTTAGCTCATGGAATGATATTTAGAGAAATAGGAATTTCTAGAGTTGCTGGCAAGTTTTCCATCACATTTTGAAAACCTTATTGAACCCAATTCTTCAGTGTCTCAACCAGTTCAGATACCAAAGAAACCTCTTGACCTGTTCTGCACTTTCCTTTAAGCATTTGGTACTCAGATGTTATACACTGGACTAACTGCATCATTGGTCCCCTAGTAACTATGTGCTGCTTGAAGATCAACATACAGATTCTCTTATATCAGCAAGACAAAGTAATTTGGTTACCTGACAGTATAACTGCACTGTTGAAAAATTTGCCCTTTTACATTCTCTTCTTCTGCTTATCCACAGGCTTTATCTGATGCTCTTAAATATTTGACTTTACTTCCCAGGTATATGTCTAAAAGTGATTTTTTTTTTTTTCTTTTTTTTAATGTTTTGTTCTTTTTCCCATTAAAGAACAGCTGCTATTCAGACGTGGGCCACAAACGTACAACAGTCTCCAAATGAGATGCAAAGATCAGCGGTCAGGAGGACAGGTATGTTCAACTGGATGTTTGGATTTTGTCATGACAACAGCATGCCTTGCAACTAGCATTAATTACTTCTCCTGAAGTAGATCTGACAGCTTTACTCTGAATACATTCAATCTATAAAATTTCATGCAGCACTGCAGATGGAATACTGATTTTGAAAATCCTAATACCAACAACTCATTTCTCACCAGATCAAGTCAGCTCAAAACCACTTACAGTATGTTTAATAGATTCTTTTCAGTAAGGTGCCCAACCCCACATTAAAAGACCAAAGTCATCACTGAGTATATTTTTATTATTGCATTTAGTTTTAAAATTCAGTATTTTTGCTTTTACAAAGCATCACAGTAGTGCAAAGTAATAGAATTTTTCCAAAATCACTAACAGCAGAAAAAAGACTAGTGCTAGCACAGGTCTGAGGACCTGAAGACCAGAGTAGGCTATTTTCTCTACAGGGGCTATAAAATAGTCTTTGTTTCCTGCTATAACACTATAAAATGTAATGCAATGAACTTGTGAAGGATTTATGTTAGAAACCAAAACAACATCAGACTCCCTTCCTACAACAGCCAAGGCAGAAGATCCTACAACCAGTGAGGTTACCTTCCAAAATGCAAAAAGCCATCAATATTATTTTAATATAGCACAGACCATGGGAAGGATTGTATCTCCTTATCTGAGTAAAAACTGAGAAGAAGATGGCCTGTACTAAATGAAAAAGGAAACTTCAGACACATAAACTCTTAATTATAGCTATTTCCTTTTAATACAGACTCTTCTGATATGATGCTTAATGTATAAGCTGTTATTTCTTAAGAAACTGATATAAAGACATCAAACTAAGCTATACACTTGATTTACAACAAAATGCTAATTACTTAAATCATAACAGTAATTTAAACTTTCATATTTTTATAGCTCTAAATACAGATAATTTCTCATAGAAAAAAGGCTATAGTAGCATAATTTTGGTTGTGTAAACAAAGAATTTTTATATTCAAGGAATAAGCTTGACTCAATTAAAAGTGTCTATTCTCATATGGCTGATATCTGCTCAAATATGCTTTCTTCTACACAGTCTAATGATTTGAATCTCCTCAGAGGTGCAAAAATTTCATTCTCTATTTCCATATCACTTGTGTCAGCCCTGTTTGGTAGTGCTTGATACCATTGCAACTGAACAGCTAAAAACTAATCTACAACTCAAATGCTCACAAAAGCACTGCATGTACTTTTATTTTTTGTAATACCATAATGAAAAATACCATACTGAAGACAAGCATTCTTACTTAGCACTGTTGCAACTATGACTTCTATTCTTCCAAAAAGAAACACAAAAAAAAGTTATGAGAAAAAGTCAAAGAAAATTAGTACATAATTCCACAAGCACTCACTCATAAAAACCACCCATCTATCCTATTCCCCTTGCTCATATAAAGGAATTCCCATGAAGTGAAAAACATTTGCCTGCGTTACATTGATTTCAGTTCTCAGAGGTCAGGACCCACAGGTTACACTTTCACTCTGCCACTGGCTTGTCTGTAACCTAGGGCAAATGACTCAACGTCTCCATCTTCTTTTATATGAAAACTGGGGCTATGAATACTTCTTTTAGGAGGGCAATTACAGGGATTATTAATGCTTTGTGAAATGCTCTGAGTTCTTCCAATTAAAAACATTTAATAAATACTACCTGGAGTGTAGTGTTATAGTGTAACAATTGCATGCTAGCACTATAAATGGAAGTTATTATTATTTTGAGAACAAGGATAATATCATGAAGATTTCAATTACATCTTTAAAAGAGTTTTGTGAATAGCTTGAAGAAACTAGGTAACTATCATTTATGATCAGTTGGCTTTCTAAGTTGCTCCAAGTTTAAATTCTCTCAAACATTAAGTCAATAACTGACCTCAAACTAAGCTGAAATTGGGGAATTGGAGGAAACAACGTCCCAGACCTCCATGAAAATCAAAACTTCGTATTAGAAAAAGACATACTGGGCTAATGCAAAGCATTTGTTGGTTTTGATGTTCTTCTGAATATTTTTCAGTATCAATTTTGTGCACTAGGCAAATCAGTGAGGAAATCAGAAGATGGTTGCCCTTAGTGAACTAACTGTAAAATCCCGCTACGTTTTGGATATTCTGAAAAGCTCCAGAAGCCTGTCACACTAGAGGCAGTCTTCAGACAATGTCTTAAAGTCCTTAAGAGGTTATTTAAATCTCCCTGGATAGTCCCTTCTTTAGACTCTACAGAAGAGGAGATGTTTCAGAGCCCACTTCTACCCTGATCTTCAAGGACCACCCTTATGCTGATGAAATCCTGTTGCCACAGGACCACGAAGAAGAATATTTCTAAGTTCACCTGAGCACAACCCTGAACAAAAGACATGGAAAACATGACACACTGTTGGTGATTGCCCTATACTCAGGCAAACAGCCAAGCAAAGGTTTTCATTTTAATTTTTCTTCCCCCTGGTCTCAGAAAAACACCCTCTATATGCACAAAAAAAATATGACCAGGAGTAAATACATCATCAAACATCCACAACATCTCACAGAGAATGCAAGTCAAGCACGCGTACATGCCAGATTTCATGAGGAACATTGACATATGAGGTTAAAACCAGTTGTATCAGTCAACACAAAAATGTGCATTTTCCCACTGCTGAACATAATTAAAAACACCACTATTCTTCCAAGGGAAGGATTTTTCAACCCTAAATTCTAGATTTCACTCATTTTTTATTTAGCCTTTTCAATTTTTTTTTAATTCTGCGTAATGCCAGCAGGGTCAATTGAATTGTTAAATTTTCTCATGTTTCTGTATAATGACTAAACCATTTTGGCTTGTGTTTAAAAAGAAAAGTAGATAAAAATCTCCCTCACACCAACAAAACCCTCACTCTTTTGGGCAGAGACCAAGCACAGACAATTACAGCCTTAGTCGAGTAAGCCTTTAAAAGGAGGAATTGGAACATAAATACTTTGCAACCATAAGTAGAACTTTCTTCTCTGCTGACTGCATAACTACTTTACATCTTCAGTCAAGGAATTTTACAGGTAGTTCAGTTGTCCTAAAATATTATCTTCTTTTGCAGTAATGCATGGAAAATGAAGATCATCTCCAAGGCACGGCATAACTCAAAAGCCAATAAAATAATTGCAAAAAAAAAGATCCAGAAGCCATATCAGACCATCTTTGTATCTGGAGTGATATATTGAAACCAAGAAGTGACACAGGTGCATGATAAATCAATTCATAATCATGCTACACACAGCGCTAGAAATATAATCCATATTGTGCTAATGAGATTTCACTAGAGCCCAGCAGGTGATAGAACACATTTCACCTCTGGATAGCTTTATTATCCATCTCCATGGGCACACGACAGCATCTATGTGTTCCAGAGCCTGACCTCAACCACGTGCACCAGAAGTAATGAATGGTCATACTTGAACAAGACATGCTGGTTTCATTCTCTGCACTGCAGAGCTTCAGAGAAACCTAGTGTATAATGCTGGAATAATCAGCCAGAAATTTGATAATTCAAAGTCAGATTCATTCCTTACTGTCTGAATTAAATTCTTCTTTAGCCTACCATGATACGTTCTGTTTTCAAAATCGCACATCAAATTTTGCCTAAAAGCCACATATATAGAAAGTCATGTTTTCTTTGAAACTGGAAGTAAATCACCTTTTCAGTTACTTTACAGGTCTACTCTAACTTATCATACCTGCAGAAGGTTTTTGCCTCATCTTTTTTTGTAGAGGGCAGGGAATGAAGGGACTAATTTGTGGTTTTTTCATATTATTGATAAAGAGGACACTCCAGTACCTTGGCTTCAAATCCAGACAAAGAATTTGTCCACAGTGGGAAAAAACTACCCTTAAAACTTAGTTTGATCAGCAGTTGTAAAAAGTCAAAAACTAATAGAAATTATCAATACAAACAATGACAGCAGCTTTCTATTGTAGCTTAAGTCACCTCCAGCAGCTGCAGTCACTCCCTGTCACAATGTGTTTGTTTTCAAGGTTTTAGTTCATTTGCATTTGTACATCCTGTTAGCTGGAGTTTAGACCACTCATTCTCAAATGAACTAGGCATTCTCCTGTTCAAACATTTTACCTAAAAAATAGAACCTGCAAGATCTATTTAATACCATGTAAATTATGAGAAGGATTAAATGCATCAAACAGAAGTATTCACTGATCAATAGCTTCTTTCCCCTCTCCCTCTCAAATATCTCAGCACTTCCTATCCAAGTTTGAGCTATCTACTCTCTATTTCTATAAACTGCATGTTGAATGTCTTATCCATCTACATCACCAGAGATTATAGTTGCCAGCATAAAACCCATTATCTAATTCAACAATCACCATTAAATTCTGCAGCAAGCCATGCCTTTTCTAGATAATGAGATCGAATGCTACTTTGATGTTCCTTACAGCCTAATTTACTAAAGATTTGTAGAACATTTATGAAGTTGTCCCTGCAGAGCTCTGAACCTGCCAAGACCAAAATCAGGAGCAAAGATGCAAATAAAAGAGAGGCAGTTTAACATACATACAAGTCAGTCTACACCAGCTCTTCATTTCTTAGACCAACAGTATTTGCACTACTTTGAAGATACAAAACTTCTAAAATGAGGCATCCAGGAGGTATTTTGTTTTTCTATTGAACTTGACCCAGAGGAGAACTGCAAATACACCGCTATGAAAACCTGGTTTGTCCTGGTGCACACAAAATTCTTTGATTGTTTAATGAGGAATTAAAACTTGGCATTATGCACCAGAAAGGAGGACAGATGATCAACAATCCGGCAGTAGTACAGAAGATAAGACAGTGCTGCAGAAGAGAATGAAAAGGGGAAGGGATGCCATCGAACAATCATGATTATTATAGTAATTTGCCGTTAAAGCACATCAGTTCGTTATTATCCGCACTTCTAGCCCCATGAATCAATAATCACAGTATAGCAGGAGACATTATACATTAATGGACCAGCTTTTTCACTCTGAGGGTCAACAATAAAACATTTCTCAGTTTTGTTCATGGAGAACTTGAAAACAGAGGGTGTTCAGTTCAGAGTAGTTCAGCCCTGAGTTGGCACAGAGAAACTGGCCCAGCAGCAGCTTTGCACTATTCCTGACTGCATTGTTTGCTGCATTTAAACTCACTATTATCATTTAAGGAATGTAGTATTATTTAAAAAAAAAAAAAAAGAAAATGGAATAGAATAGGACAGGATAGGATTGGATAGAACACATCATTTAGAGTAATGCCTAGAGAACAACATATTTCTTGACTAATTCACCACAGCAGTCTACTTATTTATAGCACAGTTGTTTTTCAGTTAATTTACACCACAACAGAGGATAAATATCCCTTTAAAAATATCCAGACAAGCAAGTGACCTTCCTTTCTGATCCTATATTTTCACAATCTTCAAAAAATGCTTTCATCAAAAAAGAGAAACACTCCATGAGGTAGAAGCAGCAATGGCTATAGAGCGATAACATTCTTTCCACAATTCAGATCAGGGAGAATGGATTCCTACAGGAACCTTATGGCACGACAGTGGTTTTCCTTGTTACATTTCAGCAGTTAATTTCAGGAGCATTTGCTCAGCGTCACCCACAAGCAAGCAGCCACTCACGCCACTTAATGGGAATAATTTTCTCTCTGCAGTGCAAGCACACACCCATTTTAGTGTGTGCTTTAGACCAGAAGAAAACATGATGAAAACAAGCCTGTTGCACTGTACTTCAACTTACAAATAAAGGCAATAAATCACTATTTCCCAGACATGTTCTAAGGCAAAAAATACAGCTTGGCTCTTTCACCAATTTCTAGAAGAGCTGGAATCAGCAAAATGGCTTTGGCGTGCCAGGTTGGGTAAGCAGCCAAATATGGACCATGAAGGCTGGTGGAACCAAAGGTCTTTTTACATTTTAAGAATGTGAGACTGGAAAAAGGGGGTTGACATCTCAAAGGAAATTTCAGAGAATATTTAACCACTATTCCATAGGAATCAAGGTCATTGCATGTACCGATAGAATGTAAAGAACTTGTCCTTATTTCTACTAAAAAAAGTCTTTGATGAAGTGTTGTTTAAGGAAGAAGCTCAGTGTATTTCAGATGTATATTTCTGAAAGGCCAGACAGAGATATTCAGCTGTACACCAAATTTTCAGCACTAGGTAAATTTAAGCTGTCTCCCAAGCAATATCTCATGATCTCACTGTACTATAGGCTGCATTCACTTGTCTAGTTCATGAATAAAATATTATGATATAGTGTGGACCTAGTAGTGCAGTACCTTTAAATATTAAAAAACTTTAAACTCCTCTCTAGAGAAAAATATTACCTCTGCTTCCACAAAATGGATAAAGAGTCTTGCCTTAAATCAAAGCAAATAATTGGCATAGTTGGGAATGAAGTACTTGGGACACAACTGTATGAGCCAAGCCTTTGTCTTTAAAGAAAAGACAAATCCTCTTGAAAAACGTGATTTGGAAGATGAGGTTTCACCAAGGTAGTATAGCAGAATTCATATGCAGAGAAGAGGATGATAACAAAGTAGGTTACAAAGAAAAGGTGGACAGTTTTCCAAAAGATATACTCATAGCAGGGGCAGCAGATTCCCTTGCCAGTGAGTAATCCTGGATGTGCATAGAACAGACCTTACTGGTTCTTTGCAGGTCATCTTCCTCAGTATTTCATCAGCAGAGGAGAATTCATGAATGGCTGCAGTAATCCTGATGCAGCCTGTGGTTCCATAAATCTGAAACTTTGCTAGCAGAGGCAGGAGGCATCTCTGAATCTCTAATCTGTGTGTGTTTTCATACTCTGTCCTAAGCATCCTATGTCCTGGCTAAGAGAAGACATCAGGCTTCAAAAAAACCATGTGCTGAACATTTTCCAGTTTTGACAAGGATTTAGGTTTCTTCAATCACTTATAATTGTTGTGCCTTAGTTTGGTAAAAATAATCTTCCTACGAAAATAGGCATGATTCAAACAAAGATTGTAATTCTCTTGTACACTGCTGGCACAAAACTTCACCCATCTCAATTTCTGCTATATAATCCCATTTAGGTATTATGACCAGCTAGGGACAGTATCATGAGGACAAAAATTCTGTTATGAGGAACAAGAATATGATCCAGAAGAATGCTGAGAATAACTTTAAGACACCTTTTCAGATCAAAATTATTCAGTATTACCTTCTGCAAGTGTAACTATGGTAAATGACTCTGAGAGACACATGCCCTGATTTTGAAATTCCTTTTTCCTAGGAAAAGGTTACCTTGAGAGTCAACAGCAATTTCTGGAGCACAGAAAGTATTTGTTCCATGGTTATCATTATCTGCATGAGGACTGTGGCATATAAGTCTTAACTGTTGGGAAATGAAGATGTTATGATGCTAAGTGCTGTGTGTTTGTACAAAGACACTAAATAATAAGCCAAAATATCCAAAAAAACAAGTTTTCAATGTCATCATCTGACTTTGTTCAACTTAACATCTGGCTGAATTTACTAACTGAACTCTGCCTCCCTGCAGAGCTGACAGCATGCATGGGTACCTCTGAAACAAAACCATTTATGCAAAGCTAGGAGACGTAAAAGTGTCTATTCCCAACACAGCTGATCCTGTGCTCTCACATGCCCAGCTCCACTCGTAGGCAATCCCCGCCTGGAATTCATCACCACCACCTTCCCATCTCCCTCATGCTCTGCTTGCTTCAACAGCTATGGCAGCTATGTCTAAGCTATGCAAAGTACACATTTTTTGGTTTTTGGGGGGTTTTTTGTTGGTTTTTTGTTTGTTTGTTTGATTGATTTGTTTTGGTGGAAGGCTACGAGTGGGAGCCTACCGCACTGTGAAGTGCGCTACAGAATTTCATCTTCCACTCCCAGGGATGCACCCCGCCACCAACACCCAGCCACCTCAACGTTCGTGCTCTGCCTTCATAGAAAGCAATTTCACAGACCATGAGTTAGCTCAGTATTGTCTCCTAGACTGATCCATTAAGGAATTGCACAGTCTGTCTGCGTTGCTCAAGTAGCCACTGTACTCATAACTGTAAGTGGTGGAAAGGAAAACAGCTCCACAAGCTCCAGCACATTTGCTGTGCAAGGCCACCATGCTCACACTACTCATGGGCCTCCTTCAGGACTCCCTGCTCAAATAGAAACAGGGTTGACATACTAAGAGTTAAATGAGCAGAATGTTTGGAGAATAGGTGGTGTTAAATTCTGTTAAATGCAAAACATCATTTCTGCCTTGTCTGTACATTAAAATGCAACATTTTCCATCAAATGCTTGGCTTACTTATAGAAGATTGTTTACACTTAATCCAGTAGAAGGAAATTATTCACCAGCACACACATGCAGGTTGTGGAATATACTGAAGGGTATATTTAGTCCTTGTATGTTGCCATGTTGCCTTGTATTATTTAGTTCTTGGTCTATTTGCCATGATGAAGACACATACTGAAGGAATAATGCTGATCCCTTCATCAACTAGATTAAACACCAACTAACTTTGTCACCTGAAATGTTGTAAAACCATGTAGCCAAACCTCAAAAAAATCAAAATACATAGCACACCACTTGGAGCTCATTTTCACACACAATTGTGTACACTGCAGAATTCTGTCTAGAATTCAGATACACAAGCTTCCACTTAATCTGTGTCCAATTCATATTTTGTTACAGATAATATGTGTGAATTCACTAGATCACACATATGCTTCCAACCCATAAACCTAAGATAAAAAGTAATGTATGACCCTCAGCGACACAGGGACTTGCAACTAAGTTGTTGGCATGGCATTAATGGAGAAATAGAGAAACTTGAGCAGGTTTGCTCAAAGTGAACTCATTTTTACACGGCTACTTTTTTTTCAAAACTAGCTGTGTGTAGCATATTGACCTTTTTTTCACTACAAGCAGGCTTTATGTGAAGGGGAGGAGGCAGAGAAAAGAGCAGAGAAAAACAGAAGCAGATCATAGGTCATTGTTTGAACAGGCTTTATTCTCAGGTTTGAACAAAAGTGAGTATCAGCATCAATTTTAAAAGATTAGTTGTATCAGAGGGAGGTCTCAGAAGGCAGTCATTTTCCAGATACATTCTTCCTATTTGTAAGACATCAAAGGACAAAGCCTAACTTTTGTCTTTCTATTTTCACCTTTACTTTTCTTTCCTTTTTAAGCAAAATCTTTCAGTGACAATTCTGGAACATCAGAAAGATTGAGTCATAATAAAAATCTATATCTATATATGGGCATACATAATGATAATGTGAAAGGATATGACACTGACTTCATCCTTTAGGGTCTGAATCTCAAGAAAATTTATTTATTTTTATTAATGGAATAGGGAGGAAGAAGGGAAAGCAGTATCAGAAAGCTAATAAGAAAGAAAATGTGTCAGCTTTATTCAGTAAACTTAATTACATGAACACATATAAATAATGCTCCACAAAATGCCCAAATAAGGTAGAAAATGCTGAGCTGTAGAAGACATACTTTTGACAAGGATTTCCTCGAGGCAAAAGTGTTCATACAGAAGAGCATTTCCCTCTTTCACCATTACTGCTGCCTTACAAAGGTCTTTCCAAGAAAAGGACATTTTCTTTGGGTGCTGTATTTGGACAAAGGTTTCTGCACCAGGAGTTAAAGGTCTCTGAGCTGCCAACACTCTGAACTCAGGGCAGGAGCTCCCATCTCACATCCCACAGAGTACTGGCTTTCACTTGACTGTCCACACATCACACCAACTCTCCAAGGTTAACCTGAACATCGCTTGAAATTTTCTTCTTAAAATAATCAGTATTTCATAATGTATTCCAAACATCAAATATAATTTCCTACATTAAATATTCATATCGGTCAGGTTTTCAGTTGTAAGAAATGAATGCTATTTTAAAAGGCTGCAGTATGTAACTTTAAAGAATATAAACATTTCACAAACTGACTAGTATTTATATTGCTCTCAAAGCCTGTGACAAATGTATGATGTATCTGACAATCTTAACTACCTACAGCTATCGATTTAGAATTAATTTAGAATTACTATGGATTTAATTATATGCTAAGCAGTCAATGCTACAAAGCAACACATTATCTTACTGCAGAGACAACTTGGGTCAAATTAGAGTTGGATATTCAATTAGTTTAAGCTTCTTGATGTTTGTGTATATTTTTTCCACCCATACTGAACTGAAGTCACGAGTGTGTGACTTGCTTATTTAACAGTATTTTGAGTGCTTAAAGTAAGAAAAACCTAGAGAAATAATTACAATTTAAAAAAACCAAAAACCACTAGCACATTATGGAGTAAATAGAAAAGGATAAAAGCTCTCTCAAGCTGTTCTTTTTGCAGAACAAACAAACCACCCTGGCCTTCATACAGGCAGGGGATATAAATATCTTGAGCTAGAACATTCAGACTTGAGGAGCTTATTAGATCCTTGAACCAGAACTATCCAGTTTGCAGCAATTTGAGCTAAGGCATCCTGAACTGAACTTGTAACTCCCCTAACACAATATACTCACTTGACAATATATAACTCATGGTACACAGAAGCATAATGAGGCAAACTCTTTGAAGAGATCACAGTCTTTTTGTACTAAATCTAATCTTTTTTCATACTTTTAATATAGGTATAAAATATAGTAACGCATCTTGTAGAAAATTCAAAGCAGTTTAGTAAAAATAATTTTCTTTTGAATTTAAAAAAAAAATTTCCTCTTTTCTTAAATAAAGATCCATCAAAGCAGTACATCACTCCTGGTTTTCCAATAGCTAGGCATTTCCAAAGCAGCCCAGAGAGCCATGAAAGCATTTTCAGATGGGCAGCAGCTGTATTGAATGACCTTCTTTGCCACTCAATGCAGCACTGGCAGTAACAGCAGCAGCTACTGTTCATAAAGGAGAGGAGGAATCAGAGATTTTTGGGAAGAAGATGTCCCACACTCCCCTCAAAGTTATATCTTTTAAATCTGATCTATAAAGTACATCTGCTAAAGAAGCCACAGTGAGATAAAAGTCTTGTTTAGGGTAGAACAGAATGGCAACTCAAGTTTGTGAGTGTCCATTGCTGCCCACTCCTGCCCTGCACATGGGGAAGAACCTTCCTCCATGCAAGCACCACCTGCTGTGGGAGAAAGGCCTCAATTCAAAGATAAGAGTCAGGCATTTACTGCAATTTATGAGAAGTCTTGTAGCACAAAGAAAAATAAAAATTTACAGCGAACTAAAATTATTTGGTCTGCATTTACTTCCATATTTTGTTTTATAATATATTTTATTAACTTGGATGGCTTTGAAGATGTGAATAGCAGCATGGATAAAGTTTTGCACTAAAAATGGAGGAGGACATTATGAATCCTGTCAGGAAAGGCTATAGGGAAAGCAAAAAATGTGACAGATGGAGAGGAAATACTGCAAGGTTTAAGTACATGAGGAAGCCATCTGAGTTTGAAAATCAAGCATATTATTTAGTTAATTATTCCACTGCCTAATCTAGGCAATGAAACAATTAACTAAACTTCAAAGAGCTGGTATCCACACCGGTATAATTTGATTTTTTTCAAATTTTGGCATCTCAGTGAAATAAATATTTACATCCCTTAATGACTATTCTTGCAGTCAGGCTTTTAAAACCAGACAAGCAAAGAGTTGCTGGTTTGCACTTCTAACAACTAAAAGAAATTACTGAAGAAAGAGGAGCTTGATTTGTTTCAGGTTTCTTTGTTGCTGTTGTTAGATTTAGGGGGGTTTGTGTTCCTTGGTGATAGTGGTAGTGCTTTGTTTTGAGCTTTTCTTTAGAAAAGCTTAGCCACAGGACTAGATTTAACCCAAGGAATAAAATGCAGCAAATTAAGAGTTGCACAAGGAGTTGCAGAAAGTGACTCAATTATCTGTCCATGCACGTGCACTCCAATACCAAAGCACTTACAGGCCAACACAACCCTTTTGTCATTTTCATGGAGAATGCAGGAGGCAGGGGCAAAAGCTTCTCCTGAACTCTAACATACAAGGAAGGAGATAAAAATCAATGAGATTTAGAATCATGCAGCTGATGTCTTGCAGCTCCTATCCATTTTATTCCCATGTCTCAGGTGCTGAATTTTATCACTGACTTTGAGTCTCAGACTTACTTCAAATATATGCATTGAGGAAAGAAACGAAACAGCACAGGAGATATTCTGTGCTTGGGGCTGCAAGAACAAAGACCACTGGTGAGTAAATTTTACATTCAAGCTTCCAGGAACCTAGTTTTAATTTTTTTCTTCTGCCTTACTTGTATAGCAAAAATGCTACAAATTGACCCTCTCTGGCAAATCATAAACTCACTCTTAATAAAGTGAGAAACACTATACAGAGCTGTTTTGCCTATATCTGTAGGTTTCCACACTGCTGAGGCAGGCATTGTTTCCTAAAATTGTTTTTTACTGAGTTTATAAGAATAAATAGGTTTTCCATTTTTTTTCCTCGCCTCTTTGGTGCCAACAAGCAGTTTAGGGAATTCCTAGCCCAGTTTAATCAATTAGTTGATCACTTTTCTATTAAAGACACAAACATTGAAGATGTGATTGAAGTACAAGGTTATTTAGTCTTCACACATTCAGTGGCAGCTACAAAACAAAGCAGCCAGCAAAGTGATTAAAGTGATTAAACAGGGTCAAATAAACCATAAAGAACATTCTTAATTATATTCATAATAAAGTTATCTTTACTGCAGCAGCTGAGGATGCTCCGAGATCTGCAGAGTACTAATGAGCAAGGGAACAAAGCACAGGACTCAGAGTCAAAATCTGAAGAGGTGCATGAGATGTATAGAAAGTACTGTGGTAAACACGTCAGATTTTGAAGGATGCAATTATGGTCAGGACATCAAGCCTGCAATGTCTTAAGTTTCTGTGTTTCAAATTCCAGATTTTATCCCCAATCCCTCTCTTGGGGCTAAGAGCAACATACAGCTATGTGAGACACTTCTACTTGAAATAGGTATTAAAGATATGTACTTAGATACTGGAAACAACCTTGTTGGAGTTACAGGAGTATTTGCAAGATGAGCTGTCATGTGCACATGAGCTACCCTGTGCCCTCTACCTTCAACTATCAGCCCCTGTTCTTACACTCCTCTCTGCTTCTTAAAAAAATCTCAACAGATGTCCTTCATCTGAGGAGATTTCCTCATCAGCCTCACAAAACCTCCTGCCCACAACCCTTTGTACCACAGCAGCATCCTGAGCCTCCCTGAGCTCACTGAACAATAGAGGCGATGGAAAGAAGACCCATCATGAACAAGTCCCGCCATCTGTCTGGGGTTCACAGCAGGCATCAACCACTTCTGGGTGGTTGCTTTCCCTCTGCAGAATTTCCTGAATGTAAGTCTAAATCGTTGGGGATACAGAGCTCTTTGCTGCCAAAACACCAAACACTGTTCAGGGAGGAGAGGGTGCCAGAGCAGCACATGGAAGATGCAATAGGTAGCCAATACAGTTTAATAAAACCCAAAACCACACCTCCTCAAACACTGGGAGAGTAGGGAGTCATAATAATACCACGGCAGTTGCAGCACAGAGCAGGACATGTAGCACGTGGCTCACACACCAGAGGGCCCGAATGAACAGTTTTCACTGTATTACTGTGCAAATACCACTGAGTATTGTTAAAAGTATGTCATATTTGCAGATACTGGCTGCTGGAATTTGCTGATGGCACTGAGTCTCCGTGCTGGCACAGCAGCACAGCTTTCCATGGGCTCTGCACCAGCCGAGTTGTTCAGCTCCACTGAGAAAAGTAAAGAAAATTCTAGCAAAGACAAATATTGGACTTCATACATTCACAAAATCAACACATCAGAACCTCAAAACCTTCAGGTTCATCACCCACAATCTGTTTCACATATCTGAATGAGAAACACTGTTCAAAAAAATATGCTCAGCATCAGAAAGCAATATTCATGATAATGACTTCATTGTGCTTACCTTGAGCAAAACATCTTCATAAAACAAAATTCTATTTAAAATCTCAAGCACATATGATACAGGAAATTTGGAAATTCTGAAGAATCATTTCTCCAAAATTTAAAACAATAGTTGGCATTAAAACTGAAAACAAACAAACAAAAATATTAAGTTGTAAGTTCTAAGAAAATATGAGGGTCTCTTTACAAGTAAAAGCTTCTAAATTCCCAAGAAATCGCCATTACTCAGATGGACAAAAAACAGGCCATGAAGGTATCATGCTTAAAATGAGACGTGGAATTAGCAATGAAAACAGCAGAGAAACTAGAACATATAAAATACATATGAGAATAGAAGTGAGCTTGTCGATGTATAAGGCTGAAGAAAGGTAAGTGAAAGACAGCATAGAAGATAATACTGGCAAGAAAGGTACAGCAGATCTGCGAGAGGTGAGTGGCAAAACTGCAAAGGATTATGTAAAGTACATAAAGTACACAGAAATGCTCCATATTTTTTTCCTTTTCTGTATTCAGAATGAAGCAGGAGGATGTATTCACTTCATGCAAAGTTGTGGATGGACTAGGAAGTCTGCCATATGCAATAAAGAAGGATGTTAAGCAATATCTGCTAAAATTAAACAATGTTCAAATCAGAAGCCTGGATAACACATACCCCTGAGTGCTAAAAGGGCCTGCTGAGGAGCTTCCCAGAATTGCTAATACTATTTTTTCACAAACCTTTGAAAAATGGAGAAATTCCAAAGAAAAAGAACTGCCAAAGGAGATCTAATATTTGAACAAGGATAAAAGAGATGGGCCACAGACCTCTAGAATAGTTATTTAGCATTCAGTAAAAGGAGTGATTAATTTGAAATTTCATCAACAAAGAATTAGAGGCTAAAAATCTAATTAATGTCAATCAGTTAGTTTAATGGAAGGCTGGTCTTGTAAAACAAACCTATTGTCTTTTTGTGAAGAGATAACAGGTCTGCTTGACAAAGGCAATTGTATGCTATAGTGCACTTGATTTCTCCATGGCATTTGACTTAGTACAACATGACAACTCAATTAAAAAATGATGATGTGGAATTAACAGAATGTACTTCTGCTGGATTCAATTGTAGTATACTCACAGGTCTCAAAATATTCTTGATACTGACAACTCCTCGTTTAGTGGAACGACAAGGAATTCATTCTTCATCTGAAGCTATTTTTATAAAAAACTGTAAAATCTGTTGTGGTCACAGTGGTAGGTGAGACAGCTTCTTAGGGTTAGGGAAGAAAATGGGGTACCTGAGAAATAAACTGAGTTCCTGTCTATGAGGACAAGCTAACAAAATTTATTTTAATGGAAACAAATGCAAGGCAGCACAAGGGGAATTCACACTAGAGTTTTTATGTGCTGAATGGGAAGTCCAGAAGTGTACTTGTCTTGCCTACTTAAGGAATTTAGTTTGGATGTTTGTCAAAGTTTTTAAAAAAAGAGCCTATGTTTCCTACAGAATTACAGAAAATAAATAGACACTTCCAGAATTGCATGGCTGAAGGTTACCAGGTGGTCACTGCCATGAGAGCCTCCCACTTTGGGAACTTGGAGAACAGCTTCAGTGGAAGTGAGATTGAAAAAAATATTGAAGCCGAAGGAAAAAGGAGAATGCAAACTTCAGGAAAAAGCTCTTGGAATACTTTCTTAGTGAAAATCATCTATTACATTCTTGAGGGGAAAAAATAATTATATAAAGCTTAGACTAACAGAAATCATCCCCATTTTATATAATTCGTGAACCCTCTGACAGAATACCAGCAAAACATCCAAAATTTAAGAAACATGTGGAAATACTGGAAAACATTAAAAGGAGGGCCACAAAAATTACTCCAGTCTAGAAAACATGATTTATGATCTGAGACTTAAGAAGTGCAACATACTCAGATCATCAAAGAGAAGGTTATAAGCTGACTTCATCACCACACACAGGTATTTTCACACATAAAAGCTATCTGATAACAGGATGGAAATAGTTAATCATGCAGACAATGGCATAACTAACTTCCAGCCACTGGATCTCATTAGCAAGTTAAACCTTGAAAGAAGCTTTTGATTACTTTCACAGCTGGGAAAATCAAATTGAAATATTTTACCAGGGGATTCTGCATTGCTTGAAGTCTTTAAAAAAAAATTATGCCATCCTTTTAGAATATATTTCTCTCCTTTTTCTTTTTTTTTTTTCCCCTGAAAAAATTATCTGCAGTTAGCATGCTTTGGACTGAACAAGGAAGATCATGCTTTGACTTTCAGGGGCAGAAAGACTATAAAAATAAGACTCCAAACCCTCTGCCTGTTCATTTCTCTTCATTCACAAGTTCTTGCCTTCATTCATAGAGTTTCCTTTCTCCCCTAAGAGTCAGATATCTTCTCCATTAAGAAGATAATTTTACTGAAATCCCATATTCTAGGGCTTCCAAAATCACCCACTGAGGTCAGAAACACCACCTTCTCCCTTTCATGCAGCTAACTAGACTTACTCCAAAGGCAGAAGAAAAAAAAATCTCTATTTAGCTTATTCTACTTTATTATAGATTAAATGCAATCAAAACCTAAAACTAGAAAAATGGTGCTATGAGCTTTTCTGATGAACTCATGTAATCATACCTAATAAATTCCCTGTCATTCCAAGAGTATCACATATTCAGAGGTTTTGTTATCTCTCCTGCTCCCTGGAATAGTCTCCAGAAGACAAAAGTGCTTTAATCTGAATAAAGGGGTATTTGAGTTCAAAAAAACAAATTCTATTATTTTCTCTAAAGAAAATAAGAGCTAAATTCTCTAGTGGTTCCTTTGGGCCTGAAGCCCTGTGAAGTACAGCCTGCACCTTCCACAGTGATTCCATAGTGATTGTCAGCATGCCAAGATATAAGGTGAAAATAGGTAATGAGTAGCCCTGGTGGAGATCATAACAATTATAAACAGAGAATCAACATCCAGAAAGATAGGATTGCAGTGAGCACTTTGCATGGGATTTGAGAAACACAGTATCTGTGTCTGTTAATGAAACAAGCTGAGTACTCAAACCAGGGAATCACATTCCCAGGGCCACAACTGACCCTGAAGTCTCATGTTTCCTAAATGCACAAAACCTGTCACCAAGATTCTCTGTAGATGCCTTGAAAAAGCTCCCAGAAAAATCTCTGAGAGCATCATACATGAGCCTTATAGCAGAGCTAAACCCAGGATTTATGCCTCTGCTAGATTGTCCATCTCTTCTGTGTTCCAGAATGCATGGCACAAAGACTGTATTTTGTTCTTACCTAATTAGTCTTCGCTATTCAGGGCTCGGCACAATCCCGTGATACACCTCTTAACTTAGCAGACTATTTTTGCAAGCTATTTACCAATCTTTAGTCTCTTTTAAAACAGTAGGGGAAAAAAAACAAAAAAAAACAAAACACTAGCAAAGAGAATCAAAGGAAAAGAAAGAAAAAATCAAAACAAACAAACAAAAAAAACCACGAAACAAAACCTCAATGAAAATTCCAGGCAAAGAAAATCTTAGTTATCACATGCAGAGAAATCTTTCAAAAGAAACAACAAAGAAAATTTGTGCCTTGTTTCTAAGATTAACAAACCATTATTATGAGCAAGAGTCACATATACAACAGGTAGCTAGTATCTTTATTTGATGGCTTCCACAACCATCTGCTTACTCAACAGGATGCTAATGCTCTGAATTACAGGGAGATACTTTTCATTGCAATTGCACATTATACATTACATACTCTAATAAAAAAAACAAAACATCATACAGCATCTGTTATTGATGGTCTCCATTATGACTGGATGTCCACAAGTCTTAGTCTGTCATCTGCTCACAGTATCATATCACCCATCTGGCATCTTCTAATATTTTCACCATGCCACCAAGATGTGCATAACACAGTCTGAACTATGAAGTAATCCCAGTGTTTCAAACACCAAAAAGCTTCAAAGAAAGATGGTAGCCTATTGCTGAGTACTTACTCCTGAAAAGCAGACCACGTAAGCTTGAGTGCCCTTTAAAAAAGGGCATCACAAGGCATAAGGATCCCCAAGAGCCTCCTACAGCCTCCCTGGGCTGCGAGGCCCTGCTCCACGTGTCCCTGGGAAACATCGTGTAGCAAGGAAAACAGTCCCAGCTCCTCAACTTGCTGAAATCATTGCACTAGAATTTAAGTGTAGCATGCATGTGGCTTCCTTCGTTTACACTGGAATATGTCTTTCTTTTCCTCAAGTAAATAATTTTCTTAGGTTCAAAAAAGCACCAGAATGATTTTGTCTTTATCACAGTAAGAAAACACAACCCAGCTGCCACGGCCATTCTTCTCTCTCCTAGTGTTTGAATATGCCTCACACACAGTTTCTTTCAGTCAATAAATGTTTGTATGGCAGGAAAAGACACTTGACTTCCTTATCTGTTTTGTCACCAAAAAACATAAGGTTTCTTGCAAAAGTCATTGGGCCTCGATCCAGTTGTTTTAGGAAAAAAATCAAGTGGGGAAAGGCAGGGAAGGAGCATGAACTCAGGCAGCAAAACCTTCCAAAAGCAAATAAAGTCATCTGTGCTGTTACTGGAAAGCGTCTATAGAGCTGCCAACCAATTGTTGGTGCAAGAAAGATTATTTTTAATACCAGAACGGTTTCTAAGAGAATGTATATTCCCAAGATCAAATCTGATGTAACACCATGTGGATTTGGGTTTAGGCAACATCCCTGACATTTTACAGTACTTATCAGCACCACAGTTAAGTGTTGCTGACAGGGGCTGTTGAAAGTAAACTGGTCAGGAAAATTAGGCTGGAAACTTTAGGCTCCTGGGGTCTGTTTCAGGCAGGTTCTGGGTCCATCTCCAGATCATCATGCCATCTGCAATGGCTTTAATTGCTCTCCTGCCACAAACTGACAGTCTTCACTCACTGAAGTAGAAGGAAAATCAAAGCAAGCAGCCAATTCACACAAATACTTCGCTAAATAAATAAATAAACAGAATTTTTTGCACATACCATATATCCTTATACTTAGCAGCAACACATGGTGAGAATTTGCAGCTCCCATACATTGCAGATTCTTTAAGTCCTATTTAACACTAAGGGAAAAAAGAAAATAAACCAACAAAAAACCCTCAGACTATCCAGATGTTTCTGAAAAGTCCAACATTGTTACCCATTTCACAGCATATGTTATTTCATCATCCAGAAGTTTTACAACACATTTTGCATTACCTTTTCAGGTCAGCAGTTTTTTCAAGCTTAGTGGGTTCAGAGCCTTTAGCACCTCTGCAATTTTTCCAGTTTGGCTTTCTCCAAAGATGGGCCACCATCCAAAAACCCAACTTCTACCTCAGGGCTGCTCTCCCACCCTGCATTTCCAGCCCTCATTTCTGATTCTATCCCAAGGTAGACCAAGTGAGAGGAAGGAAAAAAAAAGGTCAAGGTTTAAGTTAAATATTCAAAAGGCATTCTGTGGTTTCCTTAAAGTTTAATTTAATTTTGCAATTTTCCTAAAGGAAGTTCCTTTCAGGCTTTTCTTTCAGGACAGCTAATTCACTCCAACACCTGTGAGAGAACAAAAGGCCTGAGTCTCAGGAATGAATTCAGAGAGCACCAGAGCCACTACACTAAAGGTGAACTCTTTTGCAACACAATTTTGCCACCAGTTCCACCACCATGCTCTGGACTATTAATTCCCATGGGGGCATGATTGCAAGTGTCCAACTTCCTGACTGGCATTAGGATCAGCTGTCACACCAGCAGAGCAGGTCACAGGAGAAGGAAGTTCCCAATAATATCATCCTGCTCCTTCAAACAGCACTGACTCTTCCATCTTCAGCTCCTACAGGAGACATGGAAGATGCCCAGCCTTCTCTGTAACCAGCTGTGTATTTTTTGCCAGTGACATTACCTAAGATAGACAATGGAACCCTTCTGGTTTTTCCATGTGCCCAACTCCAACCCATGCCTTCGATGGCCATTCTGTCAGAACAGGGAGAAACAAATGCATGGGCAATCTCTAATGATTAGTGCAATCTACTTGTCCATTTCCTACTATTATGAGATCAAACAGAAACCTCAGCCTGGATGCATTACAGTCTCATTAAGCCTTAAAGCCAGAATGGTACAAACCATTGCTCACAAATTTACTCTTGAAATTCAAGCCAGTCAGTCAGGACAGGAAGGACAAGAAAATAA